>NW_020664562.1:23379896-23474347 GCF_002925995.2 Terrapene triunguis | reverse complement strand
CAGGGCAGAAGGCTGGGGTGCTCGGCTCGTGGGGGTGCTCCCAGCCCCCTGCCCTGAGCGGCTCACGGCAGGGGGCTGGGAGGGATATGCCCTGTTCCACCCCCTTCCCCAGGGCCAGTCCCTACCTCTCTCTGCCTGCTCTACAGAGCTGTGTGCAGGCTGCAGCTCTTCCCCCTCCCCCTCGCAAGGGCCATGCGGCCAGGGAGAGGGAGGAGGAGGGGCAGAGGGGCCGGAATGCACCAAGCTGTTGGAAGAAGCGGGGGAGGAGGGAAACTTGGCTGTGGCAGGACCAAGCTTCTGCCTCCTGCCCCCGCAGGGGAGAGCAGTGGGCGGGGGAGGGGGGGCTGAGCGCGGCCGGGGCCCAGGACCCCCCCTCCGCCCTCCCCTGCCGGGGCAGGAGGCAGAAGCTTGGTCCCAGTTTCCCTCCTGCCCCGTTTCATCCCCCAGCATGGCGCTTTCCAGCCCCTCCGCCCCTCCTCCTCCTCTCAGTGGGCAGGCAGCATGCCACTCAGAATCGGCTCGCGTGCCATGTCTGGCACGCGTGCCGTAGGTTGCCAACCCCTGACCTAACCCATGTTCGCTAATTTGGGTTAAAATAGCAGTGAAGACATGGCAATTTAGTTTTTAACTTGGATTAGCAGCTCAAATTCACACTCAGGCTCCCCTATCGGCTAAAACTCAAACTTCTAGCCTGAGCTAAAAGCTAAATTGTTGTGTTCTCACCACTATTTTAAACCAAGCTAGCTAATGGGATTAAGTAACCATGAGTTAAGTACACAGTGTAGACATACTCTGAGAGCTATGCTAGCAGGAGCTTTAACTCCTACTAGGGACACCCAACCTGGACAGGTCAAAGAATAGGGAACAGATGAAAAGCAATCTACTGGTTCTCCCTGTTGTGGGCTGAGCAATAAGGCAACAACCTAGCCATATATTTAAAAAAAAAATAGTTAAGTTATAGAAACAAAAGGCAATCATTCCACTTAGGTATGAAAGAGCCTTGTTTGCATGGAAGTATTCAGATGATCTGCTTGGTGTATATGAGAAGAACTCCACTATAGTCAGCTTTAATTAAAGTGCCAGACTTTCACATTTATTCAAAGACTCCAGTTCAGCAGAGCACTTAAAACACGTGTCAGTGTTTCATTGAATCTGCACTTAAGGCCCCGATCTTACACAGCTCCATCATTGCAGGAGACTGCCTGAAGGGAGCAGTTTGCAATATCGTAGCCTTGCTGATGAAGGGAAAATGGATCTGCTGTCTGAACAATTTTAGCTCCTTTTGCTAAATTTTCTTTCCTCTAAAATGGGTAACCCTGTTCCCTTCCCCTATCATTCAAGTGATAAAATCTTCGCACCATTTGTGGAAAGCTGAATACTGCTTCTGAGTGACTTCAGTGACGTAGGACTTGACTCTGTCAAGTAAGTTGTGCAAAGAAAAGAGTTGGGCAGTGCCAAAATAGTGAGTCTAGAAGACCAGAGTAGAAAACTAAAATATACAGGAACAGGTGAGCAAAACCTTCAGTGCTGAAATTGGTGAAACCATTAGTTCAGAACAGAATTGTGAGACACATAGATGAACGTAATTTGTTGAAGAAGAGTCAACATGTTTTTTGTAAAGGGAAATCATGTCTCACCAATCTACTAGAATTCTTTGAGGGAGTCAACAAGCATGTGGACAAGGGGATCCAGTGAATATAGCATACTTAGATTTTCAGAAAGCCTTTGACAAGGTTCCTCACCAAAGGCTTTTAAGCAAAGTAAGCTGTCGTGGGATAAGAAGGAAGTTCCTCTCATGGATCGGTAATGGTTAAAAGATGGGAAACAAAGGGTAGAAATAAATGGCCAATTTTCAGAATGGAGAGAGGTAAATAGTGGTGTCTCCCAGGGGTCTGTACTGGGACCAGTTCTATTCAACATATTCATAAATGATCTGGAAAAAGGGCAAGGGCACCATTTGGGGGGGTGGAGGAGGCAGGGGAAGGCTCTAGCCTCCCCCCCACCCCAAGTTTCATAGGGGAGGTCTACTCACCCTTGCCCCAGACGGAGCTCTTAACTGCGATGGCTTGAGGGTGATATGTGATGAGTTCAGAAGCTGGGAGAAGCACAGCCTTTGTGCCAGGGAGTTTGTTTATAAACAAAGGCAGGGTGATTAAGATAACAAAAGGCTTATCATTAAAGTAAATTAAGGATCCTTAGATGATCCTGAAAGCATTGCCAGGCACTTAAGTTAAAAGACAGGAAACAAAAGGGTTGGAATAAAAGGTGAGAATGGAGAGAGGTAAATAATGGTGTCCCTCAGGGGTCTGTACTGGGACCAGTCCTACTCAACATATGGTCTGGAAAAAGGGGTACACAGTGAAGTGGTAAAATTTGCAGATGATACAAAATTACTCAAAATACCGTATATACTCGTTCATAAGCCGAATTTTTTAGTAAAAAAGGGAAGCACCAGAGAAGGGGGTCGGCTTATGAACGGGTATAGAGAGAGAGGTGGGACACAGCCCCTCCCCCCAACAGAGGGAGCAAGGAGAGGCAGCACAGCCAGCAGAGCCAGAAAGGAAGAGGCAGGGCCAGAGTCTCTCCGCTTCTGCCACACTGCTCTCCCCCCAGCCTCTGAAGCAGCTGCAGCTCTGGAGCTGGCAGGCTGCAGCCGTGCCGCTCAGCCCCACCCCCCAGAGCAGGCTGTGGCCACGCCGCCTGGGCGCCAGAGCACGCTGCAGCCACGCTGCCTGGTCTGGCCCACGGGAGCAGGCTGCGGCTGCGCTGCCCAGCCTACCGGAGCAGCTCCAGCCAGGCCAGAGACATCCTCCCCTGGCCCTCCCCAGATAAGGTGGGAAGGGATGGGATGGGGAGAGTGTGGGGGTCCCAGGCTAGGGGTGGGGTCATGTGGGGGGGTGGTCACAGGGGTTACTCCCCTGACCCCCAGCTTCTCCCCCCAAAAAAATTTCCCCACCAGTTGTGGTCCCAGCCCGTCAGGTAAGCAGCTGGCACGCTGGGACACTTTATTTACTTAGGTTTACCTCCGTGCCTGTGGACGCTCGAGGTAAACAAACCATCTCGGCCCGCCAGCGGCTTATCCTGATGGCCCGGGAGCCAAAGTTTGCTGACCCCCGAATTATAGGGTCGGCTTATGAACGGGTCATAAAAAACTAAAAAAAAAAAAGGTTTTCTGTCTCCTCACATAAATAACCCCCTTAGTGGACGATTTGGCCCGCAGGCTTTGCAGCATCTATTCTTTTCTGTTCACCTCTGTTAAGTCATTTCATCACCATGTACACAATGTGCTCAACTAACAAATATTTGCCAGATAGTAAAAGAAATGTGGTTTAAATCAAAGACTGAAACCAATCACACTGATAACTCAGTGTGAATAGTTGTACTTCTAAAGGCTACAGAGCCAAACTTGCTTATGAGGTTATCCAAGATTGTGTTGTTTGCACTTCTAATTATTTATGTGGAGTTCCTACAATCCATTCCAGGCTGCTAGATCTTTGTTTATCCTCACTTCAAAGGTAAAATTCTTTTAGACAGCCAGGTAGTTTGGCAGCAACTCACTACTCTGCCTTCAACAAAGGACCCCAGGATTTTCCATGGTGAATTTTTTTTTTTTTTTTTTTTTAAATAGAAATCCAGGTTTTCCTCCCAGGACTTTTACCTAAAAGTCAAAGACCATAAACAAAAGATTAAAAGAAATTTGTTTGCAAGTGAAGTAAGGTGCAATTTTGGCAAGCATCCACAGACACATCTGGGTAGTAAAAAGGGATCCAGAAATGGGTATATATGTCTTGGCTATTACATGAATCAATTCCAATGCAGTATTTGCAAAAATTATATAACTATCTATGAGCTAGAAAATCAGCACGTGGAACATATGCAGTTTTATAGCTTAGATGTGAATTAATTTTCCTGCACATCATGACAGCCTTCTCATTTTTCTTTTTTTGTTATTAACATGTATGGCATATGAGGCACAATTAACACTGGTACCCTTCAGGGCAAGAACAGAAAAAATCTGTACTCATTTAAGCAGAAAGAGCAGAGTCAGTCTAGAAGTGCCTCATTTTACCCATATCCAAAATGCAACATTACTGAAAATAAGAGAACAGGTCAGCATCAGCAAGTGTGTCAGCAGCACAGAAGTCAACGTAGGCCTCCTGGGCTTCACAAAGAGGTGTCCTCTTCTATGCAACTTTACCATTTAAGAACATTAAAGGGGCAGAGAAACTCTAGCTGGGGAAAATAATCAGTGTGTACCAGATATCTCCTTAGGGAGGTGGTGCCTCACTTATCCTTCACCACAGGGACAAAGGGAAATACTTTTACCAACATTTCTTATTTATATTTCTGCTATCAGGAAAAATTGAACATAAAGGACCCAAGCCTGAAAACTCTCTCAGTATAGAACTCCTACTGATTTCAAGAGCCAGCCTATGCCACTGATACTCTCATAGCTGAGATAAATTATGCTTCTCTGCCATGTTGTTCCTTTGGGCACATACCTATGGAAAACCTCTCTCAGCCTTGCCTACAGATTTTTTCCAACTAGCACCATAATACTATATCTTTGTTTAAAAAAAAAAACACCACAATTATTATTTGGTATAATAGCTCTAAAAGCTCAGTGCTGCTCCACGGAAAACCTCTTAGAAAGCTCTATTTTAAAATATAATCTATTTCTATAGGTCTTTCCCCTTAATTTTAATTATTAATTATTCTAAGGGATATTTGACTGAAAACATTATCTTTGTTTCATAAGAGCATCTGCTCGTGGGTCTCATTTCTAACCTGGAATCAACTCCTCTGTAAGTGACATGAAAATTAGTTGGTTTGGAAGTTATCTTGGCATAGACAGATATGACTTTAAGGCAAAAAAAGCCACAGGAGGGTGTCAGCATATGCCATGGTCACCATGCCTCAACTGAACACTGACAAATACATAACTGGAACAGTCTGGCTCACCTGTGTGTTAATATTGTTAAAATAGGTATTACCGTTCTAAGAATGTGTTTAGACTTTATGGAATGCTTGCGAGTTGCTGCATACCTAATCTCACTTATAACCTCTGTATCCCATACTGCAACATAATATATGACCATTTGCATCGTAAGCCTCTGCAGTTATGGAAATCAGCAGATAGGAGAAAGACATTAATTAGTGTGAAATGCTGGCATACCCTGCAGAGAAGGCCCACCAACACCTGATGTTCCAGAATAGTTCATTTAAGAGGACAAAAAGACTGTTGATTACTCTCCTCCAGTCCCATAGAGAGATGTGCAAATGTATTTCTCCCACCAGCTGAGCTGGTAGTTCAGAGAAGGGGGAAAGGGAATAAAAATCCCTGGCAAGGAGAAACTCTCTCTATGCTGCTCGGACTCTGGAGGGTAAGGTTTTCTAGGCATAAGAAAGACCTCCCCCCGTGTTCAGCCTGGGTTAGCCCTCAGGGACATATGGAGCTTGCTTATTATAGAAGTTTCTATTACCTTTTGAAAGAGAAGACTAACTCATTTGAGTGTGTTTACCTGCTTTAACCTCGTAAATAACTCCTATTTCCTTTTCCTAGTGAATAAATCTTTAGATAGTTTATTAAAGGACTGGGTACAAGCATTGTTTTTGGTGTGAGATCTAAGGTGCAACGGACCTGGGGAAAGTGACTATCCTTTGAGACTAGGAGTAACCTGAATATGGTGGTGATTTTTGGTGTAAGGGACTATCTACAAGAAAGGCAAGCTTGCCTTGCTGAAAGGTAGATCAGAGTACCTGCGACTCCATGGCTAGGCTGTTAGTGCCTGAGGAGTTTACACTTGATAACTGGTTGGTGAAATTTAAGTATAGCCCTTACAGCCAATTTGGTGTTTGTGCCCTGCTTCTCAACAGTCTGCCCTGAGGTTGGTATTCATGCTCTTGAGCCACTGCAGGACAACTTGACAGAGGGAAACAGATCCCACAAAACCATTTCTAGACCACCTACTCTCCCACTCCAGATTCACCCACTTTTGCTCCCTTCTGCCAGTGCAAGTGAAGGGAAGCATCAAGCTCTGAGCGACCAGCAACAGCAATGTTGTTTTCATGAAAATATCTTCAGCAAAGAGAAACAAGAAAAAAATAAATCGACAAAGAAGTTTCAAGTTGGACAGATACTCCAAGGTTCCCATGAGGCGTGAATGACTTTTTAATAATGACACTGAGTGTGATATCACTATATTTGATGTAGTGCTCTTCGTTAATATCAGTGTTAAGGTGTAGCTTATGCTTGGATTAGTAAATTGCCCCTTCACCAGAAGACATAAAAAGGAACTGCAAATACGATTAATAAGAAATAAAAATCAACAAGTCAGATTTACATACTGGCACTTTTTTTAAAAGTAGGTTTCTTTCTTTTTAGAACAGTTATGATTTCCTCTACTAAGCAGTTATCCTTTTCCCATCCCACGCTGGCACTCATATCCTCATCTCCACATGCAAACATGCTCGCTCACAGACAGACACATCCCATACTGTGTAAGATTACTTACAACACAATAAGCTCATTGCAGAACCTTAACATCAAGTACTATTAAATAATCAGAGTTACTAGTACTGACTGGATGCTTACAGTGTAGGTCAGCCCTGGACGAAGTCCCTCAAGGTCTGAGGGCATTCTTGAAAACAGCATTATTTTCTACGTAATTGATGAAAGGAAGCCAAATGGCAATGTACTTGATTGCTTAGACATGTCTCTTCCGAAGTTGGTAATCTTTTCCACAATGAGGACATCCCAAATTTAAACAAGTCATCTTTCCAGTCTCCCCACTACCTCATTTTGACTGGCTGCATCTCTGTTTGCCACTCCCCAGTGAACAGTTTTGGACAATATTCTTGCACACGAGGAGAACACAAAGTGAAGGGTGCCTCACTAAGGCGAGACAACTTTAACAAACATACCTAAATTTAGTGGACTTTTCAGAGTATCACAGAAAATGTGTGTGTGTGTTTATATAGAGACTTGAACCTTCAGATCTTTTTATTGCTTCATTTAGGAGATGTTATAACAAACTAGTTGAAAAGTATTTACATGTGACAAAAGATGGAGCAGATCCAATTCCTATAAATGGGAATGTATCTCCCTTGTCTATATAACTCATGCTAACTTTAATACAATAGTCACCATTAAAAGTTTTTACAACCATCCTTTAAGATAAACAGTGTTCTCTATATCAAGTACAGGCCCTAATCCTGCAAACATTAAGTCCATATGTAACCCCAGCAACCCTATAGAAAGGACTTGAAAAATTTACCCAGGACCTAATAGCCCAAGTATTAAACCTACTCCCCAGACAGAAAATATACTAGTGCCTGAGCTTTGCCCCTCCTACTCAGTCTTGAGCTGGTCAGATACTCACTCCCACAGGATCTTCAGGCCCAAGAAATCCCAAATGACTGAACTCCTCACCCCCAATTAATACTACATGCACACGCACAGACACCTCATGTTATAATTCACTTGTATTATGAGAGCCTACACGTCTCAACCAGAACCGGGGCCCCATTTACTAGGCATTGTAAAAACATACAAAGACACAGTCTCAAAGATCCTTACTGGTCCCAGCCCTAACCCAAGCTTGGGGATACTTACTGGTTCCAACCCAAAATTCTAGCCTAGGGAGCCTGCCAACTCCAAACCTAACCAAAGCCCTGACTGGCTTATCGGCCCCAACCTCCCCCATCCCACCAACAGATGAATTCATTCTCAGTTTTTACACCAAATCTTCTTTTCAAGTGGCAAGAACACTCTGCTGGGGTGACAAGGTCGTTTTGGCAGAATCCTGCCATACATGTACTAGGTGACTAACCGTCTGCCCTTTCATGCTGGGATACCTGCAAAGATGGACACGCTGAGAGCACAGCTGCCATATCCACACTTCTCATAAGGGTATGTTTTCACTGGGTTTTAGTCCAACCTCTCCCCACCATCCCCACAAAAAAACCTCTAACCAGATTAGGAGGTGCTTTAAGCCAGGGCTAGTTTAAACGGATGAGGGGGGTCAATTAGAGCCTGTTTCAACTCAGTCTGGAACCAGCAAATTTTGCAGTCGGGACACAGGCAAAAAAACAAAGTCAGACAAGTGTTGATAGTTCATAATTCCCCCAATGACCAGTTCTCCTGCAATTGACACAACTGGCTGGGAAAGAAACCTAGATCATCACAGTACAGGACCATGGGATGTGCCCCCAAACACATACGGGCAAGTGCAGAAAGAGTGAGGACAGAGTAACATAGGTAGAGCTTTGCTGAGGGGATTCTTGCAACTGCACTAGGCTAACCTGGTTGCTCAGACCCAGGTGCCAATCAACCAGGTTAACTACCAATGAAGACACACACACTAACAGTGGCAACAGCACTGGAGCTGTCTCTCTGCAGACTTAGGAAGACATCGATGCACCATTTACAATTAGTCCACATTTGGAAGGATTTCTTCAAAACCCAGAAGACCAGAAACTTAATTATTTTTTAAATGAAAGCTTAGATTCTGCAGAAGTTGATGGCACTCACCCACACAGATTCCTACTGGACTGGCCCTGGACAAGACAATTTTTTCAAGTCTTGGTCATAGGTATTACCATAAATATTGCCACTGACATAATAAATCAGTAAAATTATAAATTTTATCTATTGAGGATTTCTAATAGAATGAATGCCAGTGAATATTAACTATTTAAAAATAAGATTCTAACAGCAACCATAAGTAAGAGGGCTCTGTTATAGAAGCAGAGTTATTTCTCATCAAACACTCATACCAGAAAGTACTATCACAATTATACATTATTGCTTCATATCTGCAATTAGATTCTACACAAGTCTTACCTGACCTAAATTCTTCTAGCATGAACATCTATTTTTGATCAGTAATTCCAAATGCACACAATGAACACATAATTTACATAATGCCACCTACCTGCAGCTGCTAAACACAAAATCATCAAAGCAAACACTGGAATCACACAACTTGAAGTCATTTTTGCAACACTGGGTCTTCTCAAATCAACTCCTTTTGTAGTTCTTCATGTAGATGTACTTCCTTTGAAATCAGTGGTATATGCTTTGAAATCAAGTCTTCCAGACTTTTAATTATCTACTGAGAGAGAAAAAAATATTTTAATAGAAATATGTCTTATAGAAATGTCATCTATTTAAAATTATATCTTTTTGTATCATATCTAGCAAAACAGAGATATTTCTTAAAGAAGAATTACACAAGTATATTTTACATTGCTGAATATCCTAAGTAGCAAAAGGGACACTTAGCACATAACTAATCTTTTCCCCTTTCATTTTTCTATCTTGTCCATCCTCCCAAAATAAATCACACCGGCGGTGTCCTGTTCCAATACAGCAAATAGAGCTGTATTGAAAGCTGTATTCTAATCACTGCAGGGCTGTTGAGAAGCAAACAATGCAGCACATGGCCCAACAACCTCATACTTAAGTTCCCACCCTTTTCCCTCACTAGATGACACTGAAGAGACCCCTCTGCAGGGTCCCACAGAATGGAGGAGAAGAAAGATAGTGCAACAGAAGTTCCACTGGCTGTAAACAAATTCAAACGGGAAATAAGGCATACATTAATGAGAGTCATTAATCATTTGAACAATTTACCAGGGCTCATGGTAGATTCTCCATCACTGACAATTTTTAAATCTAAATTGGTATTTTTCTAAAATATATGCACTAGAAATTATTTTGGGTAAATTCTATGGCCTATGCTATACTGGAGGTCAGTCTAGACTGTCACAATAGTCCCTTCTGGCCTTAGAATCTATGGATATGTCTACACTACGAAATTAGGTCAAATTTAAAGAAGTCGATTTTTTAGAAATCGATTTTATACAGTCGATTGTGTGTGTCCCCACTTAAGACCATTAAGTCGGCGGAGTGCGTCCACAGTACCGAGGCTAGCGTCGACTTTTGGAGCATTGCACTGTGGGTAGCTAACCCACAGTTCCCATAGTCTCTGCCGCCTATTGGAATTCTGGGTTGAGCTCCCAATGCCTGATGGGGCAAAAACATTGTCGCGGGTGGTTCTGGGTAAATGTCGTCACCCCCCCCCCCCCCCCGTGAAAGCAACGGCAAAAAATCGTTTCTCGCCTTTTTTCCTGGGTTACCATGGCAAGCATGGAGCCCGCTCAGCTCACCGTACATCTCCTGAGTGCTGCCAGACGTGGTACTGCATTGCTACATAGCAGCAGCTCATTGCCTTTTGGCAGCAGATGGTGCATTACGACTGGTAGCCGACATCGTCTCCTGGGTGCTCTTTTAACCGACCTCGGTGAGGTTGGTCGGGGACGCCTGGACATAAATGGGAGACGACGATGGCTAGCAGTCGTACTGCACCGTCTGCTGCCAGCCTAAGATGTATAAGAGAGATGGAGTGGATCAAAACAATAAAGAGACCAGATTTGTTTGTATTCATTTGCTCCCTCCCTCCGTGAATAGTGGGGGGAGGGATAGCTCAGTGATTTGAGTATTGGCCTGCTAAACCCAGGGTTTTGAGTGCAATCCTTGAGGGGGCCATTCTGTGTGACAACCCTGTAAGCCATGTTGTCAGTCGCCCCTCCCTCTGTCAGAGCAATAGCAGACAATCGTTTCGCGCCTTTTTTCAGCGCAGACGCCATAGCACAGCAAACATGGAGCCCGCTCAGATCACCGCCGCAATTATGAGCACTGTAAACATCACACGCATTATCCTGCAGTATATGCGGAACTAGAACCTGCAAAAGCAAAACCAGGCGAGGAGGCGATGGTAGCGCGGTGACAAGAGCGATGAGGACATGGACACAGACTTCTCTCAAAGTACGGGCCCCAGCAATGTGGACATCATGGTGTTAATGGGGCAGGTTCATGCCGTGGAACGCCGATTCTGGGCCCAGGAAACAAGCACAGACTGGTGGGACCGCATAGTGTTGCATGTCTGGGACGATTCCCAGTGGCTGCGAAGCTTTCGCATGCGTAAGGGCACTTTCATGGAACTTTGTGAGTTTTCCCCTGCCCTGAAGCACAAGAATACCAAGATGAGAGAAGCCCTCATAGTTCACAAGCGAGTGGCAATAGCCCTGTGGAAGCTTGCAACGCCAGACAGCTACCGGCCACTCGGGCATCAATTTGGAGTGGGCAAATCTACTGTGGCGGCTGCTGTGACCCAAGTAGCCAACACAATCAAAGAGCTGCTGCTATCAAGGGTAGTGACTCTGGGAAATGTGCAGGTCATAGTGGATGGCTTTGCTGCAATGGGATTCCCTAACTGTGGTGGGGCGATAGACGGAACCATATCCCTATCTTGGCACCGGAGCACCAAGCCAGCGAGTACATAAACCAGAAGGGGTACTTTTCAACGGTGCTGCAAGCATTGGTGGATCACAAGGGACGTTTCACCAACATCAATGTGGGATGTCCGGGAAAGGTACATGACGCTCGCATCTTCAGGAACTCTAGTCTGTTTCAAAAGCTGCAGCAAGGGACTTTCTTCCCAGACCAGAAAATAACCATTGGGGATGTTGAAATGCCTACAGTTATCCTTGGGGACCCAACCTACACCTTAATGACATGCCTCATGAAGCCGTACACAGGCACCCTGCACAGTAGTCAGGAACTGTTCAACTATAGGCCGAGCAAGTGCAGAATGGTGGTAGAATGTGCATTTGGACATTTAAAAGCGCGCTGGCGCAGTTTACTGACTCAGATAGACCTCAGTGAAACCAATATTCCCATTGTTATTACCGCTTGCTGTGCGCTCCACAATATCTGTGAGAGTAAGGGGGAGAGGTTTA
Organism: Terrapene triunguis; assembly: GCF_002925995.2. Taxonomy (NCBI): domain Eukaryota; kingdom Metazoa; phylum Chordata; order Testudines; family Emydidae; genus Terrapene; species Terrapene triunguis. The sequence goes on along the minus strand of NW_020664562.1, from coordinate 23,462,542 downwards.
TGGCGAGGTAGGAGATTGAGGCAAATCGCCTGGCAGCTGATTACGCGCAGCCAGACACCAGGGCAGTTAGCAGAGTACAGGAGGGCACAGTGCGCATCAGAGAAGCTTTGAAAGCCAGTTTCATGACTGGCCAGGCTACGGTGTGAAAGTTCTGTTTGTTTCTCCTTGATAAACCCCCAGCCACACCTTGGTTCACTCTACTTCCCTGTAAACTAACCACCCTCCCCTCCCCCCTTTGATCACCACTTGCAGAGGCAATAAAGTCATTGTTGCTTCACATTCATGCATTCTTTATTAATTCATCACACAAATAGGGGGATAACTGCCAAAGTAGCATGGGAGGGGTGGGGGAGGAGGGAAGGACAAGGCCACACTGCACTTTAAAACGTATTAATGCCAGCTTTCTGTTGCTTGGGCAGTCCTGTGGGGTGGAGTGGTTGGATGCCCAGAGACCCCCCCCCCCCCACCGCGTTCTTGGGCATCTGGGTGAGGAGGCTATGGAACTTGGGGAGGAGGGCAGTTGGTTACACAGGGGCTGTAGCGGCAGTCTGTGCTCAAGCTGCCTTTCCTGAACCTCAAACATACGCCAGAGCATATCAGTTTGTTCAGATTGTGCTTTCCTAGACTCTGACATTGTCTGCCTCCACGCATTCTGCTGGGCTCTTTCAGTATGGGAGGACTGCATGAGCTCAGAGAACATTTCATTGCGAGTGTGTTTTTTTCGCCTTCTAATCTTCGCTAGCCTCTGGGAAGGAGAAGATAGTGTGAGCATTGAAACATTTGCAGCTGGTGGAGGGAAAAAAAGGGAGAGTGGTAGTTAAAAAGACATTTCAGAGAACAATAAATAGTTGTTCACAGTAAACCTTGCTGTTAACATTACATAGCACATGTGCTTTCGGTACAAGGTCGCATTTTGCCTCTTATCGAGGGTGTGCCGGTTTGGTGTGAGAGATCTTTCACACAGGGCCAGGCAACAGAATTTGGCTTGCAAGCAGCCATGATAAAACACAGTCTTTTGTCTTCTTTAACCTTCATAACATGTGGGAATGGTTTCAAACAGCAGCACCCTCATTTCCCATACAAAAGCAGCCGTTGGGTTGGCCATTTAAAATGGGTTGGCCATTTAAAAGGAGGAGGGGCTGCGGTTTTCGGGTTAATGTGCAGCACAAACGCAACTAAACCCCCCCACACACACCCCCAATTCTCTGGGATGATCGCTTCACCCCTCCCCCCACCACGTGGCTAACAGTGGGGAACATTTCTGTTCAGCCACAGGCATACAGCCCAGCAGGAATGGGCACCTCTGAATGTCCCCTTCATAAAATCACCCTATTTCAACCAGGTGACTAGGAATGATATCACTCTCCTGAGGATAACACAGAGCGATAAAGAACGGATGTTGTTTGAACGCCAGCCAACACCGGGACCATACGCTGCCATGCTTTATGCAAGGATTCCAGACTACGTGCTACTGGCCTGGCGTGGTAAAGCGTCCTACCATGGAGGACGGAATAAGGCTGCCCTCCCCAGAAACCTTTTGCAAAGGCTTGGAGTACATCCAGGAGAGCTTTACGGAGATGTCCTTGGAGGATTCCCGCTCCATCCCCAGACACATTAGTAGACTTTTCCAGTAGCTGTACTGGCCGCGAATGCCAGGGCAAATTAATCATTAAACACGCTTGCTTTTAAACCATGTATAATATTTACAAAGGTACACTCACCAGAGGTCCCTTCTCCACCTGGCAGGTCCAGGAGGCAGCCTTGGGTGGGTTCAGGGGGTACTGACTCCAGGTCCAGGGTGAGAAACAGTTCCTGGTTGTCGGAGGAAACGGTTTCTCCGCTTCCTTGCTATGAGCTATCTTCCTCATCCCCAAAACCCGCATCCCTGTTGCGTGCTACTCCATTGACGGAGTCAAAGCACCGGGGTGGGGTAGTGGTGGCTGCACCACCTAGAATGGCATGCAGCTCAACATAGAAGCTGCATGTCTGGGGCTCTGACCCAGAGCGGCCATTTGTCTCTCTGGTTTTTTGGTAAGCTTGCCTCAGCTCCTTAAGTTTCACACGGCACTGCTGCGAGCCCCTGTTATAGCCTCTGTCCTTCATGCCCTTTGAGATTTTTTCAAATGTTTGGGCATTTTGTCTTTTTGAACAGAGTTCTGATAGGACGGATTTGTCTCCCCATACAGCGATCAGATCCCGTACCTCCTGTTCAGTCCATGCTGGGGCTCTTTTGCAATTCTGGGACTCCATCATGGTCACCTCTGCTGATGAGATCTGTACTCACCTGCAGATCGCCACACTGGTCAAACAGGAAATGAGATTCAAAAGTTCGCGGGGCTTTTCCTGTCTACTTGGCCAGTGCATCTGTGTTGAGAGCGCTGTCCAGAGCGGTCACAATGGAGCACTCTGGGATAGCTCCTGGAGACCAATACCGTCAAATTGCGTCCACACTACCTCAAATTCAACCCGGCAAGGTCGATTTCAGCGCTAATCCCGTCGTCAGGGGAGGAGTACAGAAATCAATTTTAACAGCCCTTTAAGTCGAAAATAACGGCTTCGTCATTTGGATGGGTGCAGGGTTAAGTCGATCTAATGTTGCTAAATTCGACCTAAACTCGTAGTGTAGACCAGGGCTATGACTATTTGCCCCACCCCTTTCTGCACAAAACAAAGTACATCTGCTCACAGAAGGCTCCTTTCCCATAGGGCCCTGAGACAATCTAGAGCCTGATTTGGCCACTATAAAACCAGCTCTAAATCAGTGCTCTTCCTTAGTGCTGCATCCCCCTCTGCATCAGTGCTGATCTCAGGGCACCGAGCTGGCCTGGTTTATAGGAAACCATCATATTTAAGGAGGTAAGATTTCTGGCATGGGTATATTATTCCTGCCATTGTTAATTACAGAAGCTTTTTTTTTGTCCTAACTGTGGGATAAGAGGTGCCTTCATGCATCATGTATGTTGCATGTCTGAAGTAACAGCATGCTACATGTAATTGTATCCTCAGAAATATTGTGTAAACAAGTTGGTTGTAATATTCCAACCTACCAGTGATCTTCCTTAAAAACTACAACCCAGAGCAACTTAATTCCTTCTCAAAAATTAAAAAAAATAGAGGATTGCCAATTCAGGAGAATAATTCTGGAGAAGGATGAATACAGTAGTGGAGACAATGAATAGCTTAAAGAAAGGAAACCTCCAGAAGATGACTGCTTCTCTAGAGAATTTTATAAAGCTTATAAAAGCTACTGGTCCTGAAACTAAATTCCAGTTTCATCCCCCACATACAGTTTAAGAAGCAGTCATAACATTAATCCTCAAACCCAAGAGAGATCCTAAATTCCATGGTAAGTTAAGGTCAACCTTTTGATTTTATTAATCAAAGACAATAAATTGTCGACAAGCATGTTGAACAATCACCACAGCCATTTTGACCACCAAAGGACCCATATCAAGTGGGCTTAATGCCAAAAGGCAAGCCATGAAGAATTTATGTCGGATCTTGAACATCATCTTGGAAATCAGAGAGAAGCTGAAACCATTTGCTGCTATTTCTCTGGATGCAGAGAAAGCTAAATCAGTTGAATAAAAGTATTTGGTTTCTAACTCAGCTTTTTAGTGTGGTTGCAAAGACAAATGATCATATACAGTAAATTCAAAGTTTTTAGGCAAAGCTAGTTATAAGAGAACATCAAAATGTGCTGCAAGATGTCATATATGCAAATAGTCTATGAATAAACACTCTGAAACTTGAATTTGCTATACATAGCCACTTCATGAACAATGAACAAAAGGAAAACCAGAAAAGAGAGAAACTAGAAACAGAAGAGCTAAACAGAGCATATTCAATAATACATTGAATAAGAAATTCCTAAGCATTGATTAGATCATTTTTTCATTAACATAAGTGTATACTCCAACAATGACATTTTTAAAATATACAGAGCCATGCAGAACTAGTGTGTACAGAAAGAGATAGGAGATAAAGCTACATTGGTCCTTATTATTTAAGGCCCCATCCTTCCTTTAATCACAGAGACTACCAATGTAGGTTTGTGCAAACGAGTTTTAATTCGGTTTCCATGGCATTCTTGGTGGGAGGGGAAGGCACACAGTTTTCCCCAATGAAGAGACAAGAAGTTGTACCTCTGCCCCAACCTGCAGATCAACAAAGATTTCTGGGTACCCACTGGAGCTGAGGGGTATCCAACAGAAAGCCCTAGATCTCTACTCTGCTGCTTGATCTCACCAGCTCACAGAGCATGAATTCTGGACATTAAGGCTAAATCGGTCTGAGTTGCACAAAGAAAGGGCTCTCAGAGTTGAAGATCTGTTAGAAAATAATTTGTGTCTTTCTCAGATTTACAGAAATAAAGGAGGGTTATGTACAACACATTCTGGGCAACCGAGAGCTAATATGAAACGACTCATAGGCCCTGCCTTAAACTGATAATCTGACTGCAAATTTCAGGAATCCAATTTATTTATTTATTTATTTATTTATTAATGGAGATATCCTATCTCCTAGAACTGGAAGGGACCTTGAAAGGTCATCGAGTCCAGCCCCCTGCCTTCACTAGCAGGACCAAGTACTGATTTTTGCCCCAGATCCCTAAGTGGCCCCCTCATGGATTGAACTCACAACCCTGGGTTTAGCAGGCCAGTGCTCAAACCACTAGGCCAGTGCTCAAACCACTGAGCTATCCCTCCCCCCCCAATTTAAACTATACCCAATTTCTCACCTACACAGATTACTGATTTAAAGCAATCCGAGTGTAACAGCACAATTAAGGGCAGTATTGAAATGAAAAATACCAATACCTAAGCATACACTAGGCTACACTCTGGTGAAGTGAAATATAGATCTTCAAAAATTACAACAATCTAAAACATTGAAGAAGTTATATAGGACAATGTTGCAAATGCATTATCTTTACGTACATGTTAGTGATAAATAGCTTTCAGAGTATGTTACATAGGTTAAGACCATTCACAACTCTTTATGAAAATAATAGGAGGAAGGGAAGAAAAGAAGCTATACAAAAAGACATCAAATTGACAATACCAGAAGGCTTTTCTACTTTACACCGTCACATGGATTTCCAGGTGTTTCTAGTTTAACCTGGTTAAAAACAGCTCTGATGCCTACCAAAGAGGTAACTTGGGAGATATTTATGAAAAAATGAAACACTATTTTCTGGAACTGAAAGGATAACATTAATATCTAGCACACACATTTTATGAAAGGGTATCATAAAATGGAGAAATACTTGAAAGGAGTTATACCAGGGATGCATTTGGTTCAGTACGTTTAATGAGATTTGGATACACAAATCCTTTTGGAAGTCTGTGACAGATTGGTGTTATTTGTCAATAATCCATATTTGCTATAGAACAGAATGAATATTGAGAAAATCATCATTTTAAAATGAGTCCTTTCTGTTTAAACTCTCACGCAAAACATAAAGGACTCCAGCTGCAGGTTGAAACCTACTGTCAGCAAAATTAACATGTGAAAGTCTGGTGGTTAGCACAGCACAAAGAACAGACAGCCCACTAAGTGGGAGGGATGACGGCTTTGAATTAAGATGTGAAAAATGTACAGAAAAACAGGAACTTAAACTGTACAACTCATCCCCACAAGGGTACACCTGGATAACTACTTTTGTGAGCAAGGTCACAGGAGGGCAAATCAAAACTGTGATAACTGAAGGATCCTAGTGAGGAAGAGAGAGAGGATGACATGAAATATCCAAAAGCAGAATTTGCATCTCCAGCACTGGCTGCCAAAAAGGGTCTCAGAGACCAACGGGACCACACACAAAAAACATACTGTAGAAAAGCAAAATATTGCTATTTAACCTAAAATGACACACAGGGAATACACCTAGACTAGTTAAGCAGAGTATAAAACTAGATACATCATGCATGCTGTTTACTTGTTTGAATTCAATTGTCTCTGCTTATTCTTAATAAATCTTGTGTTACTTATGAGGATTTCATGCACACCATCCCAGAGATGTGAGACAACCTTCCAGCTATAAGAGAGCCAAGGAAGAGCATCTAGAGCCCAGTCCACTGAGGATTTTTCAATCAAGAAGGCAAAGACAAGAGGATCACCTTAATTTAGGTCTCTTGCAGTAAGGCCTGTGGTCCTAATGATGAAGAAGAAATGCCTAATGACCACAGATGGGAATCAGATTTAAGGGGACAAAACAATAATCAAGGTGCAATCACCACCTATTCGAGTCAAGAAAAACATTTATTCTACATGTTAATGGAGCTAGAAAGAGGCTCAGGGAAAAACCTATATAATGATGAAGACTATTATGGGGCAGAGAGACTGAATTAATTGCTGAGTTTTAATTTGCATCTTAGAAACATTCAATAAACTTATGTATTTTGATATACAAAAAAATGAGTCTATGTAACAATACAAGCAGCAAACACAATGTAAAAAAAAAACCAAACAAAAACAAAAAACATAACCATGAAGTTCCTAGATGGTTGTCACTATGCTGAACACTATGGCTGTTCTGAATCATATGGTAACAGCAGGGATAGATCTCAGATCCTCCTCCCGCCAAAAGTACAACTCTCACTACCTCTTGAAGAATCTGTTATCTGCTAGCACAGTCTATGGCAGACAGCTGAGAGAATCTGATGCCACCCTGCTAGAACAAAGTGGTAAAAACACATACAATATCTCACCAATTTCTCTACCTTTACATTTGCTTCATATTTCTTTCTTTCTGAGTATCTAAAAATCAAATTTCCCCAGAACTTCCAGTCTTCTCACAGGAGAGTTTTTAAAACTATATTCTGTGTCAGCATAAAGACTGTGTGAGAAAGTCAGTTTTAATACTAAAACTTGCTCAGGGTTTTCAGAAGTTAAAGCATCCTGCTTCAGATAATGTCCTTACTTAAACAGGTCTTTCTCATAGGAGGCTTCCTGTTCTCACCGACAGAGACTGCCAAGCTCTGCATACTGAATACCCAAGCACACTTTTACTTGGTCTACTTCTGTATTTTTAGCTAAATGACTATTGCATCGTATTCCCATTAGCAACTTTTCTCCCTACATCTTTACTCCTATCTCCTTTTCTTCTATTTCTTCTTCTTTTTCTACTAATTCTTTAAGCTACTTCTCCCTACTACTCCTTTTTCTCTAAGGCCCAGCACAGTAATAAATATGTCTACATAAGGCCACAGAAAAATTCTGGGGTGCTTCTGTTTCCTATTTTGGACTTGCATTGCATGAGAGCTGGACATACTCATTGTTCAACCAGGTCCTTAATGCTCTACTTTTACCTTTTATTTCTGTTCCTCCAAGCCTTTTCCCCAAATGTCAATCTGTTTCTTTAATTATATCCTCCCCTTCATATGTATGTCCTGTCTTTGCTTTAAATCCATCCCCTCTATCATCTTCCCCATGTAGCCTTTTCCTTCACTGGCTGAAGAATAGCTTCCACTTCCTCTTTTCCTTACCACAACAGGTTTTCTTTCATGCTGTCTCCCTTCCATGCTCACAGGCAGAGGTTGTTAATCTCAAAAGGTAAAATACCACCGCACAAGACTCTCCCATCGTGTTGCAACAGCTGAGCTCATAAACATTTTGGTTACGAATGTGAGCCAAATCCTATTCACCTTAATCATTGACTTCAATGGGAACTACTCAGGAGAGGCAAGCAGGATTTGTCCGTGTTGTTTTGCCATAACAACGCAAACCCAAGTTTCTAGGACATCCAAGAAAGCCCTTCAAGGCCAAAGCTTTTACATTTTTTGTTTTAAACATGGCATCCATTTTACTTATTTAACCATGTTCCCATTGGTTCTCTGTACAATAAAAATGTGTGTTCCACTGCGCAAATAAAAAGCCAATTGTTTGTAATCAGGTATGCCCAAGCCCAATTTAGATGCTAGATACAGTTATACAAGCATTCAACACACAAAGTGAAACATGGTTTTTGAAAGAGAAATATTATAACCCCAATCCTATTAAACATCCATTTTTCAAGATACATCTTTTTTTAAAACTTGATGACACTTATTCTCTTAATACTGAATGATTTGCATATGGACAGGCTGGAAGGCAGACTAACCGTATTAGCAAATATTATTGTGGGATTCAAAATGCACATCAATCATTTTCATGTCTACTTCCAAGGTATGCATGCAAGTCCCACTGTGCAAAACTTAAACAGTAACTTATTCATAAACTATTAAAGAGACTGATTCTGCTTTATAAACACCAAAGCAGTTTCATTTCCAGGGAATAAGGAGAATAATAAAACTAAATATCCTGACATATCAAAAGCCCAGGGAAAAAGTTATTCTGATGCCTAGCAGTTCATATGCTGCTGTGCTTGTAATGGGACATTTCAACAAGTCACAGTTAAAGGCTATGGGAACTGGAACAGGGCCAAGGGAAGAGGCTTTATGCCACTTAGAAACTGTGCCCCCTCTATTCCAGATTGCTTTTGTTTTAACATTTTGTTTATTTGTACACTAATGTTTTACAATGTGTTCTGTCAAATTACAGGAAGCTACAAAACATGCACAATTGGTCCCTGAAAGAATTAGACAATTTCACCCTTTTTGCTTGCAAGGCCCGGATAGCAGCAAATCACGTGCACCACAGCATGAATACTGCACACATTTGGCATAAAGGTCTGGCTAGGATCGGAGACAGCCATTCTCAATCTCAATCTACACTCAAGTTTCCCTTCAGTCTACACAGGATTTGCTGTCAACTCACTTTAATTGTTGTGAGTTTACATCAGAAAAGCCAAATCATTAAACCAGACACTGTGGGAGTTTTGACTGAACCACCACTGCAGGATAGGGCCTGAATGCAAAAAAATAGACTAGAAGAAAAGAGAAGAGAAACCATCTTCTTGGAGGTTAGAGATTTTTCCTACAGAGCGAGCTGGGGGGGGGGCAGCTCTTTCTAGGGTAAAGGCAGGGTTTCTTTGTTACGGGAACTAAGGGACAATGGAACAAGCACTTGAGACGTCTCTATACGAGAATCAGGGGGACATGGAGGTAATTCCTTATATTCAGGCATAGGGGGCTCTCTTCAGGTGGAAGTACACATGAGAAAGTCTTCTCAGCAGAAGAAGGAGTACAAGAGTGTCTCCTCAAAGGGGAGCAGGACAGAACATGCAAAATTCTCTTTACAATAAGGCATCAATTCCTGGGCATCATGGAAGTGCATCAGGAGTCTCTACGGAAGGGAGAGTGTATGGCACGGACTATAGAATTTGACAAAAAGACAAATTAAAAAAAAAGGGAGCAGTGGCAGACACCTCATACATAACCTGTAGTTGCAAGTACGAAATCAGAGCTTTTCTCCTTTGACATGGAGCCTTCAGTGACACCATGGATCACAGCAGCTCTAAAGGAGACCAAGACAGATCTTGTGATGGTCTGTGCCTAATGTACTAGACTGTGACTCAACTGATCTAATAACAGCTCTGCCACAGATTGTGTGTGGAAAACTGGGTTACTCAATTCTCCCATCTGCAAATGGGGATAATTATAGGTATTCTGACATTACAGTGATAAGGCCATATAAGTATCTAGACCAGTGGTTCCCCAACTTGTTCCGCCGCTTGTGCGGGGAAAGCCCCTGGCGGGCCGGGCCGGTTTGTTTACCTGCTGCATCCGCAAGTTCGGCCCATCGCGGCTCCCAGTGGCCGTGGTTCGCTGCTCCAGGCCAATGGGAGCTGCTGGAAGCGGCAGCCAGTACGTCCCTCGGCCCACACCACTTCCAGCAGCTCCCATTGGCCTGGAGCAGCGAACCACGGCCACTGGGAGCCGCGATGGGCCGAACTTGCGGATGCGGCAGGTAAACACACCAGCCTGGCTTGACAGGGGCTTTCCCCGCACAAGTGGTGGAACAAGTTTGCGAACCACTGATCTAGACATATCATATTAACTTATCTCACAGGGTTGTGGTGAGAGTAGTTCTTTTCAAGTCTGAGATGCTCAGATGTTATGGTGATAAATGCAACAGAAAAGCCTATGAACAATCATTAACAAAAAATATCTCTGCCCTTATCGTGTAGTAGCATTAGCAAAGTTGTATAGCTGTTTTCTTGTTGACAGTTCAGGTAATAGGAGTGGGTGGAAGGAGAAGCAAAAACATCTGATGACATATTAGAGTGAGGGTAACATTTTCAAAAGTATCAAAAGTGACTTAGGCCCTTAAGTCCCATTTTCAAAAATAACTTAAGTCTCATTAAAAGTCAGTGAGAGCCTAGGAGGCCAAATTCCATTGCAAGTCAATAGGAGCCTAAGTCATTTTTGAAAATGGGACTTAGGCTCCAAATTTAGGGTAAATTTTTCAAAAATGCTTAAGAAAAACAAAAAACAAAACAGTAACTACAGCACAGAGATCTGCAGGACAGACCTAGAAACCATCAAAAAGATTAGCAGGCTCTAAGGAATGGGTCTATGCAACTTTCCCCTTCAAAAGTTACGTTTCTTTGGCCTAATCACCTTATTTTTATGGTTTCTAATTGGAAACAGAATAAGTTTCCTGGCATTAGAGTATTTTACTCTCTATAAATACAATGCTTGCCAACTACCTCACACAAATACCATTAATCTTGGTTTTATTTGGCTTAGTCCCTAACTGCACACCTAAGCCAAAATGATAAATCGCTCAAACATACTTATGGAGAACCTTTGCTGTAACCTTGAATAAGGCATCATCTTCTTATGGCCAGTCATAGCAACAGAGTCACAGCAGGATGGAACCTTACCTCCACTCAGGTCCTGTCTAGGTAAGAGATCTCATTGAAGGCACTCTCTTACAAATTCTTGATGCAATTATTTTTTTCATACATAGCAAAAGATTATCTAAAACAAGTCCTAATGGGAGAACTTCCTATCAGAAAACAAACTGCATTAACCTTTGGTGGATTTAAGTCTGGGGTAGGAGCCATGTTCCCTTAAGGAAGTAAAATAATGATTGTTTTACTTTGTGTGAAAGTTTGCACACAAATCACAGAATATCAGGATTGGAAGGGACCTCAGGAGGTCATCTGGTCCAACCCCCTGCTCAAAGCAGGACCAAGCCCCACACCGATTTTTGCCCCAGATCCCTAAATGGCACCCTCAAGGATTGAACTCACAACCCTGGATTTAGCAGGCCAATGCTCAAATCACTGAGCTATCCCTCCCCCACCCAGGCAGGGAAAAAGTAGGCAAAGTTTTTACAAACAAACTTCCCCATGGTCATTTGCAACAGGAAGTTAAAAGTGATGATAAATGGGTTACAATATTAGGAAACAGTTATGTAAAAAATGGCAAAAAGATGCATTAAAATGTTTATAAGATCAATAAGAGATAAAAGTTTCACTCTGGAGCAGCATTTACTGAATTTTACTCACTAAAATATATACTTTAGAAAGAACGCATAACAGTTTATTTCCTAAAGCTGCTAAGCAAAAATCCCATTAAGATAATCATCAGTCAGTAATCCGTCTCTAAATCTTCAGAAGCACATTTATGAGTTAGGAAACTTCTCCCACATATGTGGGGAAGACCTTATAGTGCAACATTGGTAAAACAATGAGTCAAAAGGTGCTTCCCTTTGAGTAGGCGTCATCTATCCTCCCACAAATTGTCTGCCAGATAATCATTGTAATCTATTTATTATGCGGAAAAGCACAGTTAAGTTGAAGTGAGATATTTGTTTTTAAAAAATGAACATAGGAAAATAAAGGCATGTTTCAAACCAGTGTGCAAGAGGATTTGGCAAATTTCTGTGCATTACCTGCACATGCCACTCTGAATTTACAATCCATATATTTCAATTCGACTGACAATAACTTGTGAAAACACTTGGTTTTTTTTTTTTTTTCCTTTTAGGAAAAAAGGAAGATTTTCAATTGCTTAATGAACATTTTTAAAAACTCATTTATCCATATGGGCTGCAAAAAGCCCCAAACAGCATGTAATTAGTTATGAGTGCAAGGATCGGAGGGAATGGGGTGGGAAGACTGCAAGAAGTCTATGAGCCTACACAAATTGTATGCAAACCTTATAACCCATGGAGCCTGGCTCAGCAGGGGATCTTTGCACCATAGTGAACTTTTGTCCGGGTGAACCAAGGCCACTGGATCTATGACTATTGGGATATGCAGGGTATATCTCCCTATTCAAGAAGGTGGTAGGGGAAAAAGAACAAGTTATAGCAACTGTGGCTCCACCACTGCTCAAGGCCCTTAAGAGGAACTGATCCCTATTGACCTCTGGAGACTTCCTATGCATATAGTACAAGCTGCATATGGGGGAGATGATTTGGCCTTTTCATGTGAACAACTGTAGCAGTCATACCAAAGAGAAGCCTTCTCAAGAACTCAGAAGAGCAATTTTGTAAATCATAACAAAATTTGACTAACCTGTCATAACTAAAATAAAGTATTTTAAGACTATTGTTAATACGATACTACCATCGTTCTCAAGTACATTGGACCAAATGTATCCCTAGTATATCCGCAACGCTTCTGTAAATTTAAGGAAGATTAAAACATTCAGAGCATGTCTACATTTGAAAGTTATGTGGGTTTTGTTGTTCTGAATCACTTAACACAGATAAGCTGTTTTGTGAGCAGTGCATCCACAATGCATGTTATCCCCAGTTCTTATCTTCCTTTGGGATCAGTACTTCTACATGGCCCTGAATTGTTTCAAAATAAGTGCTCAGCATTCTAGGCAGACAGCACATAGTGCAATGATCTGCCAGTAGGCTCTGTGCATTCTGGGATTTTTCTCAATCCACAGTGCAGACCACTGCTTATGGGCTCAGCCAACAAGCATAGACTGGTGAGACAAGATAGTGATACAGCCTGGCATGACCAGCAATGGTGGCTGAACTTCAGGATGACAAAGGCCACCTTCTTAGAAACCTATGCAGAGCTCACCCTGGAGCTGCAACTGTGAAACAACTACATGAGAGTTCCCCTCAGTGTAGAGAAGCACATGACCATTGTTATCTGGAAGCTCCCCACCTCCTAATTTCTACCAGTAAGTATCTAACCAGTTTGGTGCTGGTAGATCAACCATTAGGGCAGTTGTAATGGAGTTGTGGCCTGCTATCAAGGAAGTGCTGTTCCCCCAGATAATATGGCTAGGCAATGCTTACAAAGCTACTAATGGACTTCCACAGCTGGAGTTCCCAAATTGTACTAGGACCATTAAAAGGACTCATGTGCCCATTCTTTACCCCACGGACCCGAGCAGGCCTCGGACTTCATCAACAGAAAGAGCTGTTTCTCCACAGTGCTCCTGGTCTGGTTGATCACTGTGGAAGGTTCACCACTAATATGTGGGCTGGGCTGAAAAGGTCAATGATACCGTGATCTTTAGAAATTCTGGTCTGTTTTCTGCAATGAGAAATGGAGCTTCTACTCCTATTGTCTCTGTGGACACTGATGATGTTGACATTCCTCCAGTCACTCTGGGAGACTGAATTTACCCTCTGCTTCCCTTGCTTATGAAACTGGACACTTGAATAGCTGAAAGGACTCGTTTAACTATACCCTGGGCAGCTGCAGAATGGCAGTGGAGTGTGCATTTGGAAGATGGTAAGGTAGATGAAGGTGCCTGATGTTGAGGCTAGTGGTTGATGAGCAACATCTGCCTCGTGTGATAGCTGCTGCCTGTGTTTGCAGAACGTATGTCGGAGGAATGAGAGAGTCTTTCCAGAAGATGGGAGGACAAGGTGGGAAGACTTGCTGAACATTTTGAACAACCAGAGAGGCAGCCTCTATGAAATGCCACAACTGATCAGGGACAGTGTCAGGGATGCATTATGCTCTTGAGGCTTAGGCAAACTTGTAAACGTATGTACTTTTGTGTATGGCTTTTATCGTGATTTTTATCATACACAGGTTTTAAGCTTTGTGGAGTGGTACAAGGATTTTAACAAGCTTCATGTGAGGAAGTTATCTTTCAGGGATGTCTATTATAGCACAGGTGGGTATTTTACTTATTGTGCAAGGCTCTCATGAAATTTTCAAACAATGCCATGCTATTTTCAATAATTAAATAACCACACTAAGTTGAACATTATTTAATAAAAAGTGTTATTGGACATACATAGGAGTACAAAGTTAAACCCAGTGCAAAAGATTAAAAAAATAAAAAGTTCAGCATGCATTCAAATTAGTGCTTTTGTGGTCACAGATTTGTGTAGGTTTGGGAGTGTGGGTCAGAAATGTTCTCTGCATCTTGGGGTGTGGAACAGTGGTAGAAGGGCCTGAGTCCTGTGAATAAGAGAGTGAAGGGGTTCTCCCAGTATGCACTGTTCTCCTTGTCATCTGGTGGCACGGAATTTTGAGGAGAGGGCCTGTTCCTTGAAGTTGAAGTGAAGGGTGTATCCTGGCATACAGAGTTCTGAGGGAAAGGGCTGCAGAACACGGGTAGGTTGGGGTGGTGTCCTTCAGTATAATGTCACTATGTTCTCCATTAGGGTTGTTTGCCTCTCCATGATCCTCAGCAACTGTGCCTGCGAAGTACTAGCCAGTGCCCTGTCCTTTTTCTCCTCTATCATGGTTAAGGAAACCTTCCCTCCACTCCTCTGTCCACACACGGAGGTTGGTAAACCATGTCAACCCTTGACCTCTTTCTCTTCATATGTAGATTGGACAGATATTCACTCACTGATAGTACCCCTGTCCATGGTCATGCCAATGTGTTAGGTGCTATGGAGGGAAAGAGGGGAAAAATGAGTTATTGTCCAAATTGTACTCTATGCCAACAGTGATAAAATGTTGCTTTTTCCTGATTTTGGAATCCCTTTCCCAAAGACTCTCCCCAGTCTTCAGTGAGCTTGGAGATGGTAAGATGTTTTCAGACATTCTTCCCTGTTTGTGTAGGACTGCTGGGCCTGTGGTGATGAGGGGTGGTCGGAGGATGGGTTGGGTCACCTGGAGGGAAGTTTACTAATTGCACGTGCACCTATGCAGACTGCCAGTGGCAGGGCAGAGAGGAAGATGGGCCAGCAGGGAGAGGCCATTAGTTGCACATGTACCTCTGCAGGCTGCTGGCAGGCTGTGGATTGAGTTTGGGGAGGGTGAAGGAGAGCAGCAGATGCAGGTTAGTAACTGCATGCACACCTTGGTAGCCTGTCTTTATCTTGAAGGAGGTTCCCAAAAGGCAGAAAAGGATTTTGTTCAAAAAAAGCAATGTGCAAACCAGGACAACATGCCATACTATTACTTGCCAGGATGGTGCTCTGAGAGCTTGTGCAGAAGTGGAAAGGAACCGCAAGGTATATGAGCAATGCTGAGAAAGCTGCACTGCTGTGCAGTCAGCATGCCAAAACAGAGCACTATCGTTCTCTCTCTCGAACACCGAGGATCAGCATAAAATGAAGCACAAAATAAAAACAATTCCATAGTAACCCAAAGAGGGCCATGCTTGAATGCCTTAAAATCCCTTTCCTTTTTGAAATGTCTATGTAACATGAGTTGAGTTCTTTTGAGGTAAATCATCCGTTTGCTCAAAGCTGAAGGAAGGCAGGCATTAATAAAACAGAGTCAGAAAAGCATTTGTAGCGCTTTTTCTTTCCTGTATCTGCTGCTACAAGAAGTGTGCCTTCCTTTCAATCTCTCATTTTTACCCACATGATGGTGCCCTCTTGAACAGAAGAAAAGGGAGGGCTGTTGACAGGAGAGAGAGATGGAGCAATAAGCACCATGGTAAGTGCTGTGGGGGCGGGACCTGTTAAGACTGAGTGAAGCGGTGGCTATGTTTGCATATTTCAGAGAAATAAACAGTACACAGTTTTTAAACTCTCTGGCACAGTCCCCATTTTGAACATCGGGAATGCTGAAGATTAAAAGCTGAGGAGGTGAAGGGAGGATAGCCCAACATGGTGGCATCCTGACGGTATCTAACGTATATACTCGTTCATTAGCCCGTTCGTTTATAAGCCGACCCCCCAAAATGGATAGGTAAAAATAGCAAAAACTGTATGACCCTTTCGTAAGCCAACCCTATATTTCAGAGGTTGGAAAACTTTGGCTCCTGGCCCGTCAGGGTAAGCCGCTGGTGGATTGGGACGTTTTGTTTACTTGGAGCGTCTGCAGGCAGCCATTCCCAGCCAACGGGAGCTGCGGGAAGTGGCGCGTCACTTCCCGCAGCTCCCGCTGGCTGGGAACGGCGAACTGCGGCCACAGGGAGCTGAGGGACTCCATGCCTGCAGATGCTCCAGGTAAACAAAACAGCAACGTATTAGACATTCAATTCAATGATTCCACAGCGTTTAAAATCATCAAATTTTGGTGTAGACTCATTTATAAGCCGACCCCCGCTCTTTGATGCATCACTTTTTTACCAAAAATATTCAGCTTATGAACGAGTATATACGGTAAGTTGTTTAAATCTCCCAGCACAGTTGTATTGTAATATAACACATCACACTTACTGGAAGAGGTCTCCTCCCCAAATTGGGTTTCCACCTAAGGTTCAGGTTGGTCCTCTGCTTCTGTTTTTTGAGAGGAGGTCTTCTGTGTCTCTGGCATTGTCTGAGTTGGGATTCGGTGGGTTGATGAGATCCTGGATTTTAGGATAAATCCCTTTGGATCTGCATCTGCCAGGGTATCCTCAATGGAGTCCATAATATGCTGTGGTTCAGTGGTGGCGTCTCTGTCAAAAATATGGTCCAGCTACTCATAGTAGCTGCAGACCACACAAGCTCTTCCAGAGACCTTATTACGTCCCTAATATTCTTACGACAGGACCACGAGAAGCACAGGGCATGGCCGCTGGATAATCAGTTTTTTACTTGACATGTGTGAATTTGCCATAAGTTGTAGTCACATAGTGCTTCTTCTGGCTGTGGCCAACATTTTAACAGAGAAATAATATCTGGTCAAGATGACCCAGGAGCACTAGAGAGCACACAGGTAAAATAGATAGGCCAATCCAGGTAGCCAGCAAAACAGTGTAGGATACCAGGGAGAGGATTTCCAGATGCAGAACAGTTGTTTCAGGATGGGGATGCAGCCAGACCTCTTTGTTGCTGGTAAACTCATCTCACAGTTTATTAAACCTCAAATAGTAAACCTGCTTCCAAAGTGGGTTTCTTATCACAGGGTAAAACCCCAGATGATTCGCAACAAGAACTCTGTGATAAAATTCCTTACATCCATGTGTAAGGATACGTCTATACTTCCCTCCGGGTCCGGCGGTAAGCAATCGATCTTCTGGGATCGATTTATCACGTCTTGTCTAGACGCGATAAATCGATCCCGGATTGATCCCGGAAGTGCTCACCGTCTACGCCGGTACTCCTGCTCCGTGAGAGGAGTACGTGGAGTCGACGGGGGAGCCTGCCTGCCACGTGTGGACCCGCGGTAAGTTTGAACTAAGATAGTTCAACTTCAGCTACGTGAATAACGTGGCTGAAGTTGCGTATCTTAGTTCGAAGTGGGGGGTTCGTGTGGACCAGTCCCCAAAGTAACTCGGGTTAATCTGCAACATCTTTCAAGTGTAGATAAGCCCTTAGTCCCCTAGTCTACCTACCTGGCTCTTGACAAGAAAACCCTGCTTTTTTAGCAAATATATGGTATATGGTAAGAATGTTGGACATTACAGAAGTTTTTATTGCCCCGGTGCACACAAAGACCCCACTGATTTCATTGGGAAATGCATATGCATGCAGAGGAAGATATAGCATAAGCTTTAAATGAATTTCCATCTTTTCCTCATCATAAAAATTACTTCACAATCTGCAGATACCAGTCCCTTTGCCTACAGAAAAACAATCTATGTATGTTAGTCCTAAATTTAACCAGCTTCAGCTCATGACCTTTAGATAAGCCATTCTCCTGGAATCTAAACCAGTCTTTTTCAAGGTCACAGAGGCACCCTTTTAAAATGGGAGTCCCCCCCCCCCCCCAGTTGAATTTTCTCCCCATCTTGTGACGTACTGTTACAACAACACAAAAACTAACTTGGGTCACCTGTATTACTTAAGGTAGACACTTCTGTTAAATACTTTTATTGCAGTGAATGAATTTTGGCAATGGCAAAAAAAATAATTAAAAACGATTCATTTAGAAGCACCAGTCACACCATGCACATGTGAAACAAGACTGTTTTTCTTGGGGAAACTGAGATATATCAAACACTGTTATTTCATTATAAATGATGTCATAAACTAGCACACAACTTACCAATTAAACAAGTTTCTCTCTCAGGACTATAAGAGTCTGCTCTGCTGAACTTTACAAATCAGAGACTTTGCATGCAGCAAAACGTAAGGACCCGGCTTACAATGACAAATGATGATTTAAGAAATTATCTCTCTTGTGAAATAAGCAAACAAGAAATTCTGGGATGGAAAGAGACCAAGAAACTACTCCAATGTCCATCCCCCAAAGGACTTCCAGAGTTGTGTTCATTTGTTTCAGTTTGGCTATGAACAGAGCTAATTGCTGCTGTCACAGTGCTGCTCTACTGGATGATGGCCACTTCTGTGTGATGGCTTTCCACAGTTATGGAATAAAAGCAATTTCAACTTTACTACTTCTTAGTGGATTAAGGTATGCTTAGCTATAAATATACTACTAAAGTTGTTAAATGCTAGTGTACATTTATTAATCCTCATAAATATTATTTCTTCCATAGCTCTAATCCTATATTTATTGTATACATACATCTTTTAGAATTAAAGGTCAATATCAAAATGCACTGAAAAGCTATTTCTAATCTGCAGCCCACAAAAAAAAAATTATACTCTGGATAAGTTGTATGCACCTAGATAATTCATTTAAGATAAATAAATATTTGGCAACCAAATCATCAAATAAAACATTATAAAGTACTAGAAAAATATTTTTAAAAGCTCTAGTTAATTTCAGTTTTCTCCACATCTTTGCCAGTTGGCTGCACCAAGTTTCATTCACCCTACTGATAAACAGTAAGGGCTGAGTGGCATACATACGACCATCAAAAATAATGCCTTTTTTTTTTTTTTTAGTAAGTACCTCATAGCACAGAAAAAACCAGCAAGCAGATCAGTACAGACCAAAATGGAAAATCATTTGTTTGACCTTTGATAAAATAAGCAAACAATGGGTCAAGGACATTAACAATTCCCTTAAACATGAAAGGGTGAACTTCCGTATCTAAAAATATTCCCTTCTGTAGCAAAAATCTTATGACAATTTTAAACAGTAGGAATGGTTTTGAGGGAGCTACAGTTCCCTGGTGACATATAGTGGAAATCCTGACAACTTTAGCTCTTACATTGTAGAAGTATGTTATACCATTGCCCAGATTAAATGCATTTAACAATTGATCATAAAATCTCCCTCAATTTTAAATGCCTGAATACTAACTTTCAAACATTTTTAAAGAGCAATTTCACTTTTGCATCTTAGGTAAACCTTAAAATGTGGACTAAATTCAACTCTGGCACAATTTACGCAGGCATAACTCTCATTCAAATCAGTGGTCAACATGCCAGCAATGCCAAGGCTGAATTTAATCCGCAGTGATAGAAAAGCACAACAAGTTAAAGTGCCTTAGCATCAAAACCCTGCAATTTTATCTTGTGGACTACAGTTCACCTTTGAAGAAACACTATTAAAAGTACAACACCCGAATTTAACTAATTGCAATTACTTAGAAGAGCCTACATGAATAGTGTTTGGTGTTCCCCCTGCTGGTTTTGCACTTAACTTACAAACACTATTCCTCTGGGTATGACTTGATAATACTGGTGTTTAAAGGATGTTTTGGCATGATAAGGAAATGGAAAAGGGAAAAATAAGATTAGGCCTGTTCAGCTTAGAAAATAGATGACTAAGGGAGGCCGGGGGTGCAGGGAATATGATAGAAGTCTATAAAATCATGAGTGGTGTGGAAAAAGTGAATAGGGAAGTGTTATTTACCCTTTCACACAATACCAAAGCTAGGGGGCACCTGATGAAAGTAATAAGCAGCAGGTTCAATACAAACAAGAGCTAGTGTGGAAAAAGTACAACGCAGAACTGCCTTGTGGCACTTATAACCATGGGAATGTTACGATGGCCAAAAGTATAACTGGATTCAAAAAAAGAACAGGGTAAGTTAATGAAGGATAGGTCCATCAATGGCTATTAGCCAAGATGATCAGGGTCACAACCCCATGCTCAGGATGACCCTCCACTTCTGACTACCAGAAGTGGATCACTCCAAATTTCCCTGTTCTGTACACACCCCTGAAGCTCTGGTACAGGCCACTGTCAGAGACAGGATACTAGGAAAGATGGACCATTGTCTAACCCACTATGGAAGTCCTTATGTTCTTATGATGCTGAAGTTGTGTTTGTTAAAAGAAAGAGGCATGATCATTTAAAATACATTTTTATTCACATAATATGACTATCTGAAGTTCTGGATAGCTGTCCAAAAGCTAAATAATCAAATATGTGTATTAGCACAAGTGCCCAACATGAACCCCACTGCCAACTAGGACTCTCCCATCACCCATTAAACCCCACTTTTAAAGCCTGAGACAAAAGAAACTCTGAAGTGTGACCTCAAGGTTAGCAAATTTGGGTTTGAGCAAACAACTGAGGGAAGCAAGTTCCAGAACTGAAATCATGAAAAAGTGTAGTGCTGGAAGGGACCTCAAGGGGTCATCAAGTCCAGATCCCTGCACCGAGGACCCTTCATTGAAACAATGAAGTATACCTCCAACCCCCTCCTGATTAAACCCAGGAGTTTTTAGTTCATACACCTCAGCTGATTTCAACAGCTGCAGTATCTTCCAGAAAGAGGGTCAATCTCTCCAGTAACCAGGATCCAAACCATCTACCACTTTATAGGTTAAATGAAAGTTGTTCTAAAGAATCCATTTTTCCATGAAAACTTTCATGAAAGTTCTTGCTGAGAATATTTTTATACAGCTCTAGTTAAAATCAATCAGTACCTGGAATTCAGTAGGTAAGGTACTTTTTGCAATAAGTGCTACTAAACAAATGAGTATACATACTTTGCACTAGTTGTAGTTACTGGCTAGTTCAACTTCTAAGATGTGCGTGTTTCATAAAAGCAATCCTGAGCATTGCTGCTATCCGAGCCTTCCATCTCATCTTTAGACTAATCAGACCCTGAGGCTTTGGACATTAGTAACAAGAAGTGGGCACACTTCCTCCATGAAGGGAGCCAATTGTCATCCCCAGCCTTTCTTGTTCTATTTACACAGTCAATTAGCATTTTTGAGATCTTATCTAGTTTGAGTTTCAGCCAGCTTACCCTCACATCCAAGCCTCAGCCCTAGCCACAAAGGTAAATAATATGTTCAAACAGAGGTGACAGGACTATTTATTTCTGAGGGGGGGGGGAGGGGAAATCAAACTATTTTCATTTTATCAAACAGATTACAATGACTATCTGCATGCAAGAAACAGGAGTCATATAAAAATATTTCCTAGTAAAGCTAAATTATATTGATTGACACCTATTGGAGAACAAAATGATGCACAGAAAAGTTAAAATGAATTAATGATTTATAGAACTAATGTCATTCAGAAATTATGTCATTTTGATCGATATAATGGCGTTTACCATGGAATGTAAACGCAAGGACAGAAAGGGGGGAAAAGGCAATGCGCACACATATATGCCTTAACTTATGCTTGAAACGCTCCTTCTATTTAACAACTTAGTCAGGATTTTTGCTATTTTGAGAACAACCACAACCTCCCCCAATATCACTCAATTTCAAGTGACATAACTTTGCAACTAAATGTGAAGCTGAAATTGTGAATGGTCCAATAATTTTTTACCTACATTTAACTCTCCTTTAATTGCACACATTACAGTACTTTGATGATTGTTATTTAGAGAAGTAGTAAATACTTACAAATCTGGAGTTACTGAATTGCAGTACTTCCACTGTAAAATATGCAGCAGTAAATCCCATGTGTCAACAACCAAAAAGCTATCTTTTTCTGTACTATATCAATGAAATTCTACTAAAATGACATACCACTGGTATTTGTTCTATCTTCCAATACACTAAACATTGTGAAATTATACACTGCAATACTACACTAGAAAGTTCATAAGCCAAATTCACTGCTGGCATGATGAAGTTCCAGTTTATACCAATAGTGAATTTGACTTGATGTCTTTATATATAGTCACTAATGGACTAAAAACTTCTGTAGCTTTCTTTAACATATGGGTCTGAAAAACAAAAGAATTTGCATTAAAACACCTGTAGCATTTAATAGGAAAACTGCCTGCCTCATAGTTCCAGTATTTTTTCAAATACAATGCTTTGCACTTCTAACATTCCCCCATCTACAGGATCTTTGATTCTTTACAAACATTAATGAATTGATCCATATCCCACCCAGGCGGTGGACATTATCCTCTTTTTACGTATGGGAAAAGAAATACACAAAAAAGTTAAATACTTTCCCAAAGTCACTAAGTTACTCACAGAACTGTAAACAAATCCCAGATAATACTAAAAATAATAAAAATCTTTGCTACCAAACTACAAGACCCAAGTGTGTGCTAAACACAAGTGTCTAGGCCCCTAATTTGCTCTGTTATAGTGGTGCCATCCAATTAAAAATCAATAGGATGCGCCAGTGTAAGTGATAATTCAGTCCCTACTGTTTAAAAGAATGTTTTTGTCTATTAAAATCTAAACCTACCAAGAATCAAACAGTCATGGTCAACAAATCATGCCAATAATAATAGCAATGTTTGCACAACAGCAAAGCATGTAACAGAAGACAATATGCTCCAACTACAGTCAGTCTTTTCCTGAGTTCACAGCCTACATAGAAAATGTCAGAGGGCCAACTTAAATGTCAGAGCACAAAATTATGCCGTTAATTATTCCCAGGCACTCCAACGAAGTCAAGTTCTGCTTCGGGAAAAGCGAGCGTGACAGGGGTGTAAGGGGGGGAATGTGGCCCTGTGACTCAGCTCTCATTGATGTTCTGACACACCGCAGCTGAAGTGCAGAGACACCCAAATCCCAAGGAGACGGGCACATGGGAGAGAGGGTGAACGCACTTGCGGTGAGCCCCATCAGGACTACACGCCGCGTTACTTCCTCTTCCCTTAGGAAGATGCCGAGCAGGGCATCCCGAGGGCGAGCAGCTCCAAGCGCCGGGCTCAGCGCGGACAAGCCCCCCACCAGGGAACCCGCTCACCCACTCCCCAGGGCTGCCGCAAGTGAACACACCCCGCTCAAAGCGGGGGCGCCCCCGGAGCCCTGCTCGTGGGCGGGATGTCAGCGGCTCACCGGCAGCGGCAGAGTCAGGCAAAGCGCCGAGCAGCCCCAACGCTGCGAACATACGCAGCAGGGAGGCTGCCAAACCAGCATCCCCAAGAGCCCGCAAACTGCACACCGGCCCCCCCCCGCGCGCGAAGGGACCCCCCGCGCTGCCCCCCGGGCTGCAGCTGGGGCAGCCCGGCCACCCGGGGCAGCGGCGTTCCCAGACCTACCTCTCAGCGGGTCTGTCAACCCGGGACACCCCCAGGAGCAACTTCAGAGGAAACGGCAACAACTTTCCCTGCGCTCCAGGGGTGCAGCCCGGCTACGCCATCCGGAGCCAGCTGCCCCGGGCGGAACGGGCCGCGGCGGGGGCCGCTCCGAGGTGCCTGCGAACGCCCTGGTCGCCCCGAGCGGGAGGAGGAGAGAAGCGCCCACCCGCTCCGCCAGAAACCTGCGATTCACCCCATCGGGCTGCGACTCCGAGCAAGTTGGAGCAACACGCACCGGGGCGGGGCCTGCTTCTCGGCCGCGTCAATCAGCGCCCAGCGGCCCTGCTATTGGGCGAGGGGCGGGGACAGCGCCGCGATGGGCGCGCGGAGCCGCGGCCCTCGGAGACTCCTCCTCCCTTCGGCCTGCTCGCTCTGCGCCCCTCCCCCTCCCCTCCAGTTGATAGATGAGCTCCGAGCGCTTCTTCGGCCTTTCCCCTGCCCCGGGGCGGGTCGTTTCCTCGCAGCAGCGGAGTGCCGGGCTGGGAGAGGCGAGGACATGCAAAGCGTGTTGCTTGGAGGACCAGTCCCTCCCTTCAGCCAGACACACTGGCCGCAGTTTGTCATGTACATTTGACTTTGGTTTAAACCCCAGACACGTTATGCAACATTCCAGCTGAGTTTTTCCAGGACAAGTTTGGGATAATATTTTAACTTTGTCTTTTCAAGATCTGGGTAAAAGATTGCCCGATCTAGCCAATGGGGCCCAATCTTGCTAATTCTTCCTGTTAATAATGGACAAGTGTGGATGTAGGCACTCCTTTAACATTAAAAAAAAGAAAAGTCATTAAAAAAAAAGTCATATTGCTGCAGCTGGTCCAGATTCTGTCGGTGGGTCTTCCTGGATTTAGACAGTTTTTGGTTGCAGTCTCTCAAATTCTACTGCCTAAATAGAGAATATTGCCACTCTTGCTGCAGTTTATAAATCTGGACCCTACTGCACCCCAGTGCAACAGTGTTACCAAAAAATACTTCAGATTCAGCATCTGTATCCTGATGGCGTCTGCCAAATAGTACCATCATAAGACAGAGCAAGTGTTGCTTCTACTATTACACACACACACATGCAAGTGTTGCTTCTGCTATTACACACACACACACAAATTGGCTCCAATACATCCTAGTACTGCAAAAACTCAGTTTTGCCATTGTATCCTGTTGCAGCTGGCTAATTTTAGGCTGCATAACCCTGAATTTTACTGACAAAACCTTCTCTGACATATGCACCTTATCCTAATCCACTGTAATAACCCAGATCCCAAAGTATCATGGTGCAATTTAGGATGATATAGGAATTATAAAGTCACAAAGTGATTGGCTGGCATGTCCTAAGGGCACTTTTAGATCCATGTTAGGTCACTAATTTCTCTATGAAGTGTATTGACTGATCTGCTAGAAGATTAATTATTGTTGTAGTAAACAGGCTGAATATTTGTTTTCTATGCTAATACTGTAGGTAAACATTTAACAGGACCTTTAAATTTCATGTACATTATAACCCTGGAGGGAAAACATAACAGTGGTAATAGCTAGAAGAAGGAAAATAATTTGAAAAGGAGAAGATGGTTGGTTGCTATTGTGTTCTATAATTTAGATGTGCGAGTCTGTGCCAAGTTCCTTGTTTTATAGGTGGAAGTCTCCCTCCTGCTTATAACAACCTTCAAACTGACTCATATTAATAGAATGAATCAGGTATTTTCATTATGCAGAACAGTAGAAGAGAATGATAGTCAGAAGTGGAGTGGGCTAACTGAAACTGCATTTGGACTGGAAGGCACAACTCTTGGCTCTGTCAAGAACTCACTGCATGATCTTCAGTAAGTGACGTAACCTGTCTGGGCCTAATTCATCCCTGTTGTAACTCAGCAGAAGTTAAGGGCAGAGTTGGTTGGGAACAAGTATTTCCATTCTGTGGAGAATTCTGACACTTTGGTGAAGAATTGTTCCCAATTGGAATGAAAAGCCAAAATTTTGAAACTTCCTGAAAAACCAAACCAAAACAAAAAATATAAGAAATTTGATTTGCAACCATTTAAATGTTTTGTTTAGATAATATCAAATAGTTTTATTTTTAAAAAATCAAAATGTTTCATTTCGTTAAGGTAAAAACATATTTCAATACAATTGAAATGTTTTGTCTTCACTATGGTTTTAATTAATTTCACTTAGACTTTTACTACATTAAAATATGATTATGCATATTAACAGTGTGTACATATATTATAATTAATATTTTAATATATAAAAATCTAAACTATGAAAACAGTAGTTGAAACAAAACGTTATTGAAAACCTTATTGAAACTAAATATTTTGATGTTATCAAAACAAAGACATTTAAATTATTTGTTTTGCTATTTTCCTGTCATTTTTTTAAATTAATATGTTCCTGCAAAACATTTTGATTGTTGACAACTGCATTTCTTTTATGAAAAACTGTTCTGTCAAAAAAATTTCAGCCACCTCTAGGTAAGGGTTCATAATAGATGAATCCTTTAAGCCTCATTTTACCAATCTATAAAATGAGTTTGATAATACTAACCTCCCTGACAATTAATTATTATGAGAATTAATTATTGAAGCATATTTTGGGGTCTGTAAATGCTGCTTTATGTTGCTCTAGTGTCCATTCCCCAACTTCCCCTTTAAAAATAATCACCATACTTAGCACATATAGCACTCTACAAATTTTAACAAATTAAGGGCCTGCTCCTCCTCCCCCTGAAGTCATTGACAAAACTCCCATTAACTTCAGGGAGAGCAAAACTGAGCCTGATTCCTGAAAACACCCAAGTAAGTAAATATCATCATTTTCAATGTACCTATGGCGAAACTAAGCTACAGAGAGGTGAGTGGCATTTTAGGATGCTTTTAGAAAGGTTTATCCATTGAATCTATTTTACTATTGTAATTGTTGTAACTGTTTGTGCAGCACGCTAAGCATCTTGACTTCAACAGAGATCAGTAGTCTGATCCTGTATTGCAAATCCTATGTTCCTATGACTCCTTCAGGGAATTGTAATGATTGGTTGGATACAATTTATCAGCCTACACATTTCAATTTGTAATTAAAATACTTTGCTACTACCACTAGCTCTACTGTTTTGTCTTTTATCCCTTCCTTGTCCTCCCCCCCGATTTTACTATGCCTCTTAAAAATACTAATTCACTGCTTCCTGCAGCACAAACCCCATACGTCACGCCTGCCTCTGAGGTGCCAAGCACTCATTTTCAATGGCACTGCTGAGCACCTCCTGGAATTAGGCCCAAAATCTTTATTCTCTGAAATTACTCTGTATTTCAGTGGTATCACTGTGAATCAAGTGAATCTACAGCTGCAGTCATGAATACTCTCTTTAGATTAAACAATTTAGTAAGTAATCTTATAAAACTGCAGAAACAGGCAAAGCAAAAGTTGGGGCCATTCCTTGGCAGCCTCAACCCACCTAGACTCTTTTTGTGATTAATTTTGTAAGTGTTTGGAAAGTTTTGCATGTTAGAACATGACATGCCCCTATCTTATCAGTTTCAGGCTACATCCAGGTTGCAGACTCTTTGTGTGTAACAGAGAGGTATGGGTGGGGAAAGTCCCTGAACAAAGAGGAAAAGTAATATACTGCAACTCTGAAATGCAAACTTTGCTATTTTATATCTACTTTATATCCACATATTCAAATTGAATAATATTGGTTAGATATGAAATCAAGCTAAAGAAAAAGGAATGTGTTTTGTTTTATTTTAAATCTTAATGTAGGCCCCAATTCTGCAAAGATTTATACATGTGTTTAAAACTACCGATGTGAGGGTTCCATTGAAATCAATGGACTAGTGAGGTATGTGAAGCGTGTATAAGTCATTGCAGGATCAGGGTCAGAACATAACTTCAAAGGGAACAAAGGTAATGATAATATTCCCATTGTTTTCAATTGAGACAGAATTAGACCCTTCGGGCCCAATTCTATAAAATATAGAGCAGCTCTTAGACGGTGCTTGTCACTGGGGCTGGCCAAATGGCACCCCAGGCAAAGAGCATCTTCTGCACCCCCCCTTCATTGGTTAAACTTTTGAATACCTTATTTTTATTGCATTTATAGCCCATTTCATGACTTGGATGCACAATTTAGCCCTGTCATATAAGGCGATAAATTTGCTGCAAGATCTGTAAATCTGTATTTATTCATGCCATATATAAGCAAATAAAAAATTGTTTCCTCTAAGCTTATAAAAACTTTTTAATTTTAAAAATAACAAATATAGTAACATCAAGACATTGAACTGTGCAGCAACATTGGGTGGACCAGTATTAAAGAGTGTTACAGTAGGTGACAGTCTTAGAATATTAACCCTAATCCTTTAGTTCAAAAGGTTGCTTTTCTCGCCTTTGCCCTCATGAACTGAAACAGAGCAACATCAGAGAGATCCAAAGACTGGCCAAGGCATTTTCAAGCGATAAAACAGCAACAGTCTATGTTCCGCAGTCCTAGAAAGTCATCAAACATTACACATTAAACATGGCAAAATAAGTAAGAGTATTTAATGTATACTGTTGCATAGATGGGGTAGATAGATATCTCTGATGTCTCATTAAATAGGTTCCTTATTAGTCGCTACTTATACTCTTCAAGTCTTAAAACACAAGTACACTTTCACAATTACACAATAAAACAAGGTTCACAATATTGCAGCTGGGCTCTCACTTCACTTCATTCTTGTATCTCACTGACTGACTGGCAACGCCCCGCCCCTTATATACCCATGAGGGCATGGCTGACAACATTCTAAGAGGTTCAAGGAAAATGTAGTTCTCAGAAAGTCTGAAAGGTTCCATGAGATTCTACAAAGGTCCAGAACATTCTAGGAGGTTAGTGAAAAATGAATCCACATATGGAATACCTGAAACATTTTACTTCAAACATTCTATTTTCCCTTTTGTCACTAACAACAAAAAGAGCACCCTGAGCCCAGCGCCCCCACAAGCCTGGCACCCCAGGTGGTACCTGGGTCGCCTGCCCCTAAATCCAGCCCTGGCAGGCTGGCCCTGTAAGGGGAGTCACAGACCAGCTTACTTGTGACAGGCCCCTATAAAGGGAGAACTAGCCAACTCAGACCCACTTGGAAATAGTCAAATACTGAGGTGGCTGGTTAGTAGCTAATTAGCTAAGGACTAGGAGCCTGCTAAAGGGTTACCAGGGCTCAGATGAGGTGATTTCTAGAGCTTCCAGGAGACCTGAGCAGGAGAGCTCACCAGAGCAAGGGACCTGGAAGGTGTGCTGAGGAACAAGGAATTCCCAAACTGTGACAGGAAGTCCAGCCTGTCAGGAACTACTTGCTGCCCCAGAGTCCAATGAATGAAGATTCTGAAAAATGTTATAGTGAAATGCAGCTAAAGTGAACAGTTGTCTGATGGCTAATTTTATTTTTTTAGTTTCATGGCAGAGTAAATAGGAAATACCTAATTTCCTACTAAAACTAAAGAAAATTCCTGTAATCTTAGATTTCATGTTAAATCTTGGCAGATGTTGAGCACATATAAATATATGTAATTTACATTTTGTTTATTTTTAAACTTAGCTACTCCAGTGGTTATGCACTTTTTGTTCAGGACATGACTGAGTTATTTCACTTTATAGCCACTGGGCCCAATCCTACAAGATGCTGCATGCCCTCAACTTTCATTGAAGTGTATGAAAGTTGTGGTAGTTCACCTTTGCAAGCACCACTCAGCACATTGCAGAATTAGGTCCTAAATAAATGTCAGTCATCTTAAATTACTCTACGCTACCTGCTTGATAGTTTCAATTCCATGTTCTTTTTCTGGGAGAAGAAACTAGCCCTGATATAAATTTCTAAATTTTTCAGGCCCAATCCTGTAACTTGCACAAATAGTCCCATTAAAATCAGTGGGAGTAACTCACAGAAATAAGGACCACTCATGAAAGTAAGAGTTTGTAGGACTGGGCCCTTATCATTTACCAGCTTCAGATCATGGCCACAGTCCTCTAATCAGCATTGGCTTTTTCAAGGCCTGCTATGATATGATCCTTTGAAATACTTTTATACTATAATCAAATTGAAAAGTCACCTATCACTGTTCTATTTTCAGTGCTGAACATATTCAGATCTTGAAGTCTTTCCTTGTATTATGGACCTTCCAGTCTCCAGAGAAACCTTCTAGCCTTTCTCTTCACTCTTTTATGAATGTGAACATTAGTTTTAAAATTTGATACCTAGTACTATGGGCACAATACTCCAAGTGTGATCTTCCATAGGTTTTGTATAGTAGAACCACCTGATATTTTAAAAGGATTTAGGATGTGAACGGTTTGGCAGAGAAATTGCACCTGATTCTGATCTCACACTGGTTTTGCACCAGTTTAATACCATCAATTTAAACGGAGTTACTCCAGATTTACACCATTGTGGAAGCAGATATCAAGTCCTTTGATTTCAGGCTTGTTGGTAAAATGCTCCGCATGCTGTTGGCCCTGTATAAGATCTCTGCCCCACAAGGTGCTGAGTGTGCTAGCACCAGTCCAGCAAAGCACTTAAGCACATGAGCAATGCCTCCAAGGTCAATGGGAAGTCAGTAAAGTCACATTTAAAATTGAGCATATGCTTCAGTGATTTATTGGATCAGGGCCAGAGTGCTCAGCTACTTGAAGGATCAAGCTCTATATAACCCAGATCAGGTGGATGAAAATTGATGTTTTGGGGGTTTTTAAATAAAAAAATCTGATTTTTTTTATTTAAATTAAATACAGGAATTTTTTAAATAAAACCTATCCAAATTAAATTGGAATTGACTAGCTATGTTAAGGTCTAACCTTATTATAATATACAAAAATAATTTAAATTAAATACAAAAATAGTATTAAGCAGTACATATTAAGCAAGTTTGTAGATGACACTAAACTGGGAGGAGTGGTAGATACGCTGGAGGGTAGGGATAGCATACGGAGGGACCTAGACAAATTAGAGGATTGGGCCAAAAGAAATCTGATGAGGTTCAACAAGGACAAGTGCAGAGTCCTGCACTTAGGAAAGAAGAATCCCATGCACTGCTACAGACTAGGGACTGAATGGGTAGGCAGCAGTTCTGCAGAAAAGGACCTAGGGGTTACAGTGTACGAGAAGCTGGATATGAGTTGACAGTGTGCCCTTGTTCCCAAGAAGGCTAATGGCATTTTGGGCTGTATAAGTAAGGGCATTGCCAGCAGATCGAGGGATGTGATCATTCCCCTCTATTCGACATTGGTGAGGCATCACCTGGAGTACTGTGTCCAGTTTTGGGTCCCACACTACAAGAAGGATGTGGAAAAATTGGAAAGAGTCCAGCGGAGGGCAACAAAAATGATTAAGGGGCTGGAGTACATGACTTATGAGGAGAGGCTGAGGGAACTGGGATTGTTTAGTCTGCAGAAGAGAAGAATCAGGGGGGATTTGATAGCTGCTTTCAACTACCTGAAAGGAGGTTCCAAAGAGGATGGATCTAGACTGTTCTCAGTGGTACTAGATGACAGAACAAGGAGTAATGGTCTCAAGTTGCAGTGGGGGAGGTTTAGGTTGGATATTAGGGAAAACTGTTTCACTAGGAGGGTGGTGAAGCACTGGAATGGGTTACCTAGGGAGGTGGTAGAATCTCCTTCCTTAGAGGTTTTTAAGGTCAGGCTTGACAAAGCCCTGGCTGGGATGATTTAGTTGGGGATTGGTCCTGCTTTGAGCAGGGGGTTGGACTAGATGACCTCCTGTGGTCCCTTCCAACCCTGATATTCTATGATATTTTCTGCCAAATTTTAAAGAAAGTCAGAATACTTAATTGGTAGAGTCACTGGCTAAGCACGTGTAACCAGAATTTACTGAAGCACCAAGCCAGCTTTTGACAGTAGTAGCCTCTTCTGCAGGTGCACAGAAAATATTTTCTTTGTTTCAGTTTATTCAACTAGTTCACTTTAATGACAAGTTCATTCAAAGTAAAGAAACCAATTGGGAGTTGGAAAAACAGGAAAGCTCGTTTTCCTAATCCATTCTATGAATAAATACTAGGTGTGAGAGAATTAGATCAACTAGTTCTAAAATCTTGAAGGACATAGTAACCAGAAATCAGTTAAATTCAGTAACTGCAGACAACACTTCCTTTATTTAATAAGTATTAGTTTTAAATGCAATACATGTTTGGCTATTAACTTTTTTCTTCTCTATCCAGCACATAAGATAGTGTCATTTAATTTAAACATTTTTAGTTTTGTGCATTTTTAATTGAATTTGGATTTCCATCCTAATAGAACTTGACACAAGTAAAAAAAATTAATCATTTAGTAAATGCATCATTCACCATTTTCTAACATAATAAAAAATGAAAAAAATTAAGAAACTGAATAAATGTAAGTTAACTTACATACCTGTTTAAATAAATGTGTATAAATGCAGTATATCTTCCTAGTTAGCAAAAAGCAGCACCACATTTAGTCTAAAGGCTATATTTAGTTGAAAATCAACATGTTTTAATGGTTACCAACCAATAAGAATGAACCTTTCTTTAGGAAAATAGCTATAAAGTACAAAGCTAATCACAATTAAAATCACTGATTTAAATCACGGTTTCCTGCTTTCGGATTTAAATCATGATTAAAATTGGTGATTTAAAACAATTAATATAATATATTGAGTTTGACATACAATTTGTGTAGGAATTAAGTAGTCCTCAGAAACTTTACCCTATAAAAATAATTATTGGTTAGCTAGATTCTTCAGCTTCCCTGAACACAGACCTCTCACTGACTTCAGAGTTCTATTAGAATCACAGAATCCTAAAAATGTAGGGCTGGAAGGGACCTCGACAAATCATCAAGTCCAGCCCACTGTGATGAGGCAGGACCAAGTAATGTAGACCATTCCTGAAGGGTGTTTGTCCAACCAGTTCTTAAAAACCTCCAGTGATGGTGATTCCACAGTCTCCTTCAGAAGCCTATTCCAGAGCTTCACAGAATGGTTCTAGCATAGGACCCTAGGGAATAGAAGGACCTCTCATATACTGTAGCTTGTGGTGCCATCAAATTCACCTTTTGCTGATGAACATATGCTCATGCTTGTGGTGAAGAGAAAGGAAACAGAACACCAGGTCTGTGGTACTAGCTTTTAAAGCCTTAAGCCAAAAGCCTTCCTGGAAAAAACCTTTTTTGGGGTTTTTATTATAATACTTGCTTTGTTTACAACACTTTTTATTGGTACAAATTTTGCGAATGAAGAAGACATGCAGTGTACAATTACATAAGATAGCAAACCCATCTCTTGAGCGCGTGAACACCAGCTGCAAGGGTGATGTCAGGTTGCCAATAAGTTTCCCAAATACAGACACTGGGACAAGGTCATTCCTGCCTCGTTGCCAAGGGAACAGTTTGCCATTCTTGTGGGCTGTGATTTGGGAGCAACACATTCCTACACATGCTAATCTACTGTCAAAAGTAAAAGTAAAAAGACATACTTTAAACGAAAGAATTACTATAGAAACCATATGGGCAGACAGTTTAATGATCTCTTGCATTTATATTTCATCCTTCATTTAAATGTCAAAAAGTAATTCACGCATCGGAACAAATCAAAGAAAAAATAGCTGAACAAAAATGTCTTAAATCTGGATTTACATTCTCACAGTGACTTGGACAGCCTAATCCTGAAAGGCATAGAATTCCATAAATGAGCAGCATAGTATGAAAAAGACTATTCCCCATACATAGAATGGCTAGCAAGCTCTCAGATCTAGAATAAAAAGACTGACCCAGAGGTATGGGGTGAGAAAGTCATGAAAGTCAGAGGGGCCAAGACTATGCAGCAACTTGTACTGTATGTGAATTTAAAAGCACTGTTTTACATTAAATCAGTGGAAGATATAAGTGGTCAGTGACCCTGGAACTGGATGTAGCAACAAAGTCCCAGACCCTCTAAAAAAGTTTTAGAGTAACTAGAAAAAGTCCAACGAAGAGGGAAATAACCCAGTCATGAAATTCCAAAACAATGAATACAAGATGTAGGGAAAATAGATGCTAATGGGAAAATAATTAATTTATTTCACATATTCTGCTTAAGACTCCTACTGGAATAGGGATCAAAGGTTTGGCATCTTTATATGATTTTTAACTAATAAAACTTAAGCCATACCAAAAAAGATGTCTACCCAATAACTCATTAATACAAAACAGTAAGAAAAATCTGCATTCTTTCCTAAGGTCATGATCCTGCAATCCTTGCACACCTCAAATTTCCAATGAAGCAATGGAATGTAAGATTTGAAACCTTAGTGGTATAGGGCCCAATCCTGTGCTGAGTCCTCAACTCGCCATGAAGTTTTGGACACAATAGTATATGCTATTTAAATTATCTGCTGTTGAAGACATCAGATAAAGAAAAACAAAACAAATACCTCTGTGACTAAGCATCCCTTTTGTGTCATCCCAATTTAATCCCTGTACCTTCTGCATCACAAGGCCTCCTAAATCTGCCAGAACCCTTCCTCTCCTTAAAATATACTTCTTATAAGATGTTTATGAACTGCCATTCTAACAAGTTCACACAAAATAGACCAGAAGAGGTAGGAAAGAAAGAGAGGTTATGTGCAGGAGGAAAAATAACACCCACAAAAAAAAAAAACAAGAAGAAGAAAAGATCAAGAGGGAGAAAAATGTCGCTGCTCAATCACTTTTATTTGGTTGATTCCATTCCCATCCTGTAAATTGTCTGTTTAAAGCCTAACCCAAAGCCTATTGAAGTCAATACATTGTAATTTCTTCAGAACAGGGGCCTTGTCTTCATACTTGCCCATAAAGTGCTACATAAATAAATAAATAAATATCCGTAATATATACATGACCTTTCCAATTCAAGCCTATATAGTAAATAATTTAGGATTCAATCCTGCAAAAACATACACAAATACATGAGTTCAATGGGACTACTCATATGAGTAAAGTTATGCATATTCATGTTTGCAGAATTGGGACCTAAATTACTAAATATTGTCTTAAAACTGAAAGATGTGTGCGTCCTTGCAAATTGAAGCCCATATTATGAATTGAATTCTTTGCATGAGTTGTAAATATCTCAGGCTAAAATCTTTTCATGTATATAATTGTCTTTTAATATTATTACGGCATTACTTCTTACTTATTTTCATATTGTGCCTAAGGTGTGACAGCATCTTTGCTGACAAGTATGAAGACAAGTTCCCTAGAGAGAGTTTACAATATAATAGACAAAAGAAGAGGAAAGGGATGCAACAAAAGTGAAAGTGACTAAGCAGTAAAGTTGAGCATTTTCGGTTAGTTCCATGGTTTGGGGTTTTTCTTTTTTGCTTTTGATCTTTTGATTTCCTACCCTCCTTCCCTCATCCCTGAAATTTCTCTTTTCTCCTTATTCTGGTCTGTTTTGTTTGTTAGGGCATGAGTTTATAGGGATCTTATCAGGAATAAGATTAAGGAGGGACAAGAGCATGTCAGTCTGGGTCAGGGACGCAGGTGTATAGGCCTCATAAAAAAAGGCACAGAGATGAAAGTTGAGTCTTATAGTTACATTTTGTAAGTGATTATTTTCCCTAATCATCTCGTGTGTACCAAAAGTTAGACTCCTATATCCCTATTTAGGCCCCAAAGTAAGTATGGCCTGATATTCAGAATACACCAACAAATCTCACTTAAATCAGTGGGAGCTGCAAGTGCTCAACATCTTGGAAATTAAAGCCACTTTTTTTAAGTGTCTAAATATGGATTTAGGAGCAGCCAGGTTTGAAAGTTTTGGCCTATGTTTTTAGGAGTAGGTAAGACCCATATAATAGATATCTATTTAATATATATTGTTTCCAAAACTGCTTCTTCCCGAGAACGATCACTTCATATAATTTATTAACTTCCGCCTAGGTCACCTAATGGGTTGCGCCAGCCCTGTGAATCCCATGAGTGACTCTCAAGTTTAACTTTGTTGGAATTCTGAGTGTCATTTAAGAGCTCTCCCTCACATATACGCTTTACATTCTTTGCTATTTAAGGTTTTGTATGGGATAGGAATTTCTTTTGAACTTATTGGTACTCAGTTTTTTCCCAAATGATTTATAATACAATTTGTTTCTTAAGTTATATGTATTTAAAGTTCTGCTGCTTATTAATGCCTTATGTGGATACTGGTTTGTTTTTCCTGTGACTCTGTCTTAGACTACCAGCCTTGGAGTTATAATTTACTCCTCACCCTGGATGGAGGTAAAGAGACAGGAGGATGCCAGAGAATGCAGCATATCAGCCCTTACTGTCCTTGGCTAAGGGTCAGTAGGAATGGCAGGCAACTATGTATCAAGAGTTCATACTGTATGTGGCACATGATCTGGAGAAATGGTCTGAAGTAAATAGGGTGAAATTCTATAAGGACAAATGCAAAGTACTCCACTTAGGAAGGAACAATCAGTTGCACACATACAAAATAGGAAATGACTGCTTAAGAAGGATTACTGCAGAAAGGGATATGGGGTTATAGTGGATCACAAGCTAAATATGATTAAAGGTCTAGAAAACATGACCTGTGAAGGAAGATTGAAAAAGATTGAGTTTGTTTAGTCTGGAGAAGAGAAGACAGAGAGGACTGAGACACCCTGACACCCCAATATTCACCACTGTTGTGTAACTAGGATATATTTTGTACAAAGTATGTCTTGTGAGATATCATTCTAAAAGTCTTGATCTGCTAGACATTAATATCTTGTTGGATTGTGTGTGTTATCGTTGTATATGAAGTTATAAAGTTTGGGTATGTATGCATTACTGAAACATGTTGTGAGGTTGAGCCTCACAAACAGCCTTTCAGATACAACAGTAAAAAGGCTAAACAATGTTAATGGCTTATTGAGGAAATGACACAAGCACAAGGATTACCCCAGGAACTGTGTGCAATAGAAATCTCTCAGAGATAGCACTACACAATGGGAACTGTTTGACCCAGGTAACAGCAAAAGAGCTTTCCAGCAAGTGGGAAGAAGATATAAAAGGAGGACAACGACATCCAACAACACACCTGGAAACACCTGAGGGGCAAGGACTGAACTGTGGGAAGTGATGGTCCCAGGCTAGAAGGATCTTTAGCCTGTGTATCGAAACCTGGAAAAGCCAAGGCAACTTGTGCCTTAAGAGTCTGCCAGCCTGTTTATCACTCAGGGTAAGAATTTGCTAATTTATATCCTACCTATCTAGCGTGTTAAGCTCAGTTTGCGGTTTTTATTTACTAAGGTAATCTGTTTGATCTGTGGGCTATCCCTTATAATCACTTAAAATCTACTTCTTGTACTTAATACACTTGTTTTTTTTTTAACCCAGTTTGTGTAATTCATAACTGGGGCAGGGGGAAGCTGTGCATATTTCTCTCCACATTGAGGGAGAGGGTGAATTTCAATTAGCTTACGCTGTACAGTTCTCTGTGCAGCACAAGACAATATAATTTTTGGTTTACTCTCCAGAGTGGGAGTGCACTTGAGTGCTGGACAATTACTTAGCTGAAAGCCTTCCCATGCAGTGCTGGTTTCAGTGTCCGTGTCTTTTTGCAGCTGGGTGTCTCCCTACCTGTGTGTGTGCTAGAGGAGGCTTGAGGGCCTGGCTTAGCAAGACAGGGTGAGGGAGCCCAGGCTGGTGGAACAGGCAGGCTCAGTGGTACCCCAGTACATCAGGTGGCACCCTGGAAGGGGGGGGCAACCCATCACAGGGACATAATAATAGTTTTCAAGTACATAAAAGGTTGTTACAAGGAGGAGGGAGAAAAATTGTTCTCCTTAACCTCTGAGGATCGGACAAGAAGCAATGGGCTTAAATTGCAGCAAGAGTGGTTTAGGTTGGACATTAGGAAAAACTTCCTATCTGTCAGGGTAGTTAAGCACTGGAATAAATTGCCAAGGGAGATTGTGGAATCTCCATTATTGGAGTTTTTTAAGAGCAGGTTAGACAAACACCTGTCAGGGATGGTCTAGATAATACTTAGTCCTGCCATGAGTGCTGGGGACCTCTCGAGGTCCCTTCCAGTCTCATGATTCTGTAATTTGATACTTCAATGTTTGATGTCAAAGATATTTTCTTGTATGTTAGTTAATTAAGCTCCATTTATTTATTTTATGTAGATGTATATAAACTATCAGTACCCTTCCTGTGGTCTGGGTTCCCCTCTCATTAGAATTTACAACAAAACACAGGGTAATAAATGTGCCTCTCTCTTTATCACATAAATATACACCAGTAAGTCTGAGTAAAAAAAAATCAACCCAACCTGCTCCAATCCTCAAGGCATCCCCTCACCAAAAGCTTGAGGAAAAAGATGGTCTTTCTGGTGTGCCCAGAAATTTAACAAATCCAGGCTGGTCAAACAGGGGAATGAGTTCCATACTAATGGACTCTGTACAGAGAATATCTTGTCAGCAACTTCATCCTATTTATAGCAAAGGAGCTCCCTTGAGTACTTCCACTGATTATAGTTGTGGCAGCATGGCTGAAGGACAGAGATATTCACTCAGGATGGTCAACACTATTAAGAGCTGTTGACAGATCTAAAAGAATGAGCATGGTTGGGTATTTTATCTTTGTCCATTTCTAAGAGGAGACCATCAACTAACAGTACCAGTACAGTTCCTACGTTTGACCTCTTAATTATGTTGTTACCTAGGGGATTACGTTTATAGACATTTCTTGCAATCCTGATTTTGGGAAGGTCCCTCTGCACAGAAGTACTCTACTTATTTTTATTGATTGGCATGGGGAGAGTGTGCCATGGAGCGCCGCAATGGGTTTCAAACTTCTTAATCAAAGTTTGTTTAGCTTTGTGATAGTGGAAATGAACGTGATGTACAGTTCCTGGGTGTGATTATAATAATGGACTAAAATACACAAGAGAGCAATGTTTGAAAATAAAGGCAAAGTACAAGGATTAATAATCACCCATGTAAGTGGAACAAAATACAATAGTAGTTGATACGCAAGGGGCCATTCTTATACAGCAGAAGCTAATATTTAACACATATCGTAGGAAATCTATACTTGTGATTTTTCTTAACTAGTGGTATGCTGATGATCCAAGCAGAACAGAACATTATTGTGATTGGCAGGAAACCTCTCTTTAAACATGACATTTGGTGTTGTCTTTGGGGTAACGGAGAACAATTTTGCATGACATTTCGATACCCAAGGGTTTAGGTGACTTAGAAATAGAATAGTTAACTAGACAGAAAGCAGTCATAATGAGTGGGCCATTAAACCATTGGTGTGAGGGTGAGAAAAGCCCCACACTGGAGAATATTGTCTGGCCTCCATCTATCTCATCCTGTTTATCACATGCAATAGGAAACCAAACCTAACTTTGTTAATGAGAAATAAAAGTTCTAGAAGGAATTGGGGAATAGAAGAAGATAATCCTTAATATATATAAAGCACAAGATACTCACTCTGCTTATTGATGTAAATCAAGGTTACCCCTTCTCAGGCTAGTTATTATTTGGGGGCCCCCACATTTACAGTGAATTTTTAAATCTATTCATTAAGGACCAAAACCTGATCCCACAAGTAAAACCTAAGTAAAAGAGCTTTGCCTGAAAACAGTAAGTGGGATTTGAAGAGGTAAGTAAGGATCAGAGAAGCTCTGCAGCGGAGCTATAGCTGGATATAGGAGAGGACTAGCAGATGCAACCCACTGTGGTCCCCTATTCCTCCAAGTAGCTCAATGGATGCATGTTGTGCATGGAGACATTGAATACTGTTCCAACATGTCCACATCCTGCTCTGAATTCAAGTACAGAAAACTTCCATGAAGCTCTGCCTCTATGTGGTGAAATTCACCTCTGTACAGAGAGTCAGCACAGGGCTTATACACTGCTGTGTCTCATTTTCGCTCTGTTTGAGGATTTAAAGGGTGAATAGGCCTTTCACCAGTAGTGCACAAAGAGATAGGGGAAGCCCCTTGGTAGGTAGCTCCAGTCTCTGAACATCACACACTACAAACATGGTACTTCCACTGGATTTGGGACCTTGTATTTACATGGGGGACATCAGGATTTACCCCTAAAACAGTTTTGAAAAATACACTTTTTTAAAAAGGTATATTTAACTGCATGTGATGGAATAGTCATACAGTGCTCTTTAGCAGCTGACTTTTTCTTTGGATCTAAAGGTTCACTGTAATGCACATAAAAGGTTACAAATTCTCTTTGATGCACAGGGGATTATGTATGTAATTTTAATTGGTGTATATAAATCCCACACATATTGATAGGAGAAAATCAGATGCTTTTTTGTACTAATATGGAGGTGTTTCTCAGGGCAGAGGTGGCTATATCCCAAATACATTTTTCTTTCATCTTTTATAAAAAAATATTGTGAAAGTAATATGAGGGATGAAAGATATAGGTGGAGAAGAAAGGTTAGGATAGGGT
Source organism: Terrapene triunguis (assembly GCF_002925995.2). NCBI lineage: Eukaryota > Metazoa > Chordata > Testudines > Emydidae > Terrapene > Terrapene triunguis. Next base: position 23,422,589 of record NW_020664562.1, on the reverse strand, counting down.
CATGGATATAAAGGGTAACTAAGATGTTAGTGATTGAGCTGTTCTCTTTTGTGACTACAACAAATGCATTTAACATTTAAGAGTAGATTTTGTACTACAAGTAAAAACTTAAGCCCAAATAGGCTTTGTGTATTTGGTTTACTTCTGTGGTTTAAAAAACACATATTCTGCACTTTTAATAGAATTTCTATGTTCCACTTCCAGTTTTTAAATTGTGGGCGTTGAACTGCCCAAAACTAAGCCCATGGTATCTATTAGTATTTTATTAACTATTCCTATGTATGCATTTTTACTGTAACCATATACATTTCTCATGGGAGCATAAGCTGGGGAGCATGCTTAGCTCATATTTGTTTTCCATATGCAGCTACACATATGGTGAACATCTGTGTAAATTGTAAGATTATCTTTACATATTGCACATACTGTAGAGTATAATATGCACACAAATGTGTGTGAAACAAGATCTGAAGCAATTTTAAAAAAAAACATACAGGTACATATCAGGTTTTTGGTAAATAAAACCGGATATGTCCCCATAAAACCTAATATTTTGTTTAAAAAGAAGCAAATTATTCAGAATTACAGGTTTATCTGATCACAGTATGAGCAAGCAACTTAACCAGCCTTTATCAAACTTCAGAATCATCCTCTGTCAAAAGAAAAATCTCTTATGGAACTTTAACTATGGTGTCATGACCAACTCCACCATAGTAAAACACAGAAATGGAAAAGTAGACTTAGAAATACATTTTCTCCAATCCTTGTGTTCCATAAATAAAAAATAATACCAGTGGAAACCAAGTCATCATTCAAGAGAAAAATAAGTACTTTATGTCTTTAAATTATCGTATTTATATACTATAAAGTATCGTAAAGTATGGTAGGAGTGGGAGGATAGGTTCTGTGGCCTGCAATGTGCAGGAGGTCAGACTAAATGATCATGATGGTCCCTACTGGCAAAGTCTGTGATCATAGGAATCTGCTGTGCTGGAAGGGAATACTTGGGGCTTGGAGGAGTCCCTGCTTTGATAATACAAAATAATAATAATTCTGTCACCAAACAAAGGACGGAGGGGATGATTTTCCCATATCTGATGGGAGTTTACTCCTTCTCTAGATACTGCTATGTCATTCCTGCCAGAAATATCTTATATCCAAGGCTCATGAAACATATCTGAAGAGTAACTTGTTGGCATTTGGAATGGCCCACACTGCACAATATAGGTTCTTTTTTTTAAAAAAAAAGATTTCCCTTGGTGGATATTCCCAAACCCATCCCCACACAAAAGACCAAAAGATTTAATTCCATAGATGGTACTAGTAAATTAATCTTAAAATCAGACAGATGTGAATCAGGCCAACATAAGGAAAAAAATTAATTAATTTCCAGGGTATCATTGGCACCAATTCTGCCAGCCTTGCTCACTGGGACCACTCAAATATTATTCAAGATGAGTAAAAGTGGCAGAATCAGCTTTCTGAGAGCAAAGAATCCACATTTTAAAATTTATACATGTGTTCACCAGTTTATTTATTTTTATTAATTAATTAGTTGTCATTTATTTAACCATTGGTGATTGACTGGCGAGACCTATTTTTTCCTCTTAGCTATCAATAGATATCAGAATCAATTTCTGTAAATACATAGGGGTTAGATTTTCTTCCTGCAGTCCTGACAGACAAATTGGGCTGGAGAGATGAATATACTAAGAATGTAGCATACAATAATGACTTACAGATGTCAGAGTAATATTCTTGGACCTTTCTATCGTTCTAACCCCAAAACTATCATTTGCAACACTAGCAGCACGGAAGCTCTATGCACAAGATTGTAAACAAGCTTCTAGCCTTCCCTAATCATATGGTTTAACAACGTTAAACCAATCTCTACTATTGCGGGGGGAATTATTTAATATTGCACATTAAAGTGTTTTCTTGTGATCTTACCACTGTTAAAGCAGTTTGGAAGTTAGTTGACAGTCTCTTCCACTAGGCTGCCATACTGCCAGCAAGATGGTTGCCTTTATCACAAGGGTTAGAGATGCCACTTGTTTAAAAATAACCAAAACACATAACCACCATATCTGACCTAGTGAGAAGTGCTTGTGAACTTTGTACTGTTGAGGCTGATCAAAATGGGTAGTTTTCCTTTTAAGCTGTACTAGACTATGCATATGAAAGGGAATAAAAAAAAACACCCTTTGTTGCACAGCTGATATATGTCTAGAAGAGCTTATATTGTCCAGATCTAACTTAAATTCTAAACAATGTAATATACAGTTAATTAAATTTCAGTAATAAATATTAAGATTTGAGTGACTCATTTACTGTGAAACAGAGTCAAAGCTTATATTTCAGATGACCTCATTTGAGAGAAGTTGTTTAATAGAAATTATTTGTGTACTTATATAACTATATTAGTTTTAGATCTTCATCCCAGCACCTAAATGTCTATTAAAATTGTTAAAGATTTAACTGTTGTGTAAAACCTGGTCACACTGTATGGAGGTGAAAGATTCCCTTTTACAAATGAAATCAGAAGAGATTTACTACCACGTTTATTCTGGGAACTACAAGAAATACCATACATTTTTGTTGAACATTCACAATGGACCTAGGGTTGCCAACTTTCTAATTGCTGAAAACTGGCCACTCCTGCCCCATCCCCTGCCCCGCCTCTTCCCCCCAATGCCCTGCCCCCTGCTCTGCATTCATCTGGCACAACAGGAGCACCAAAATACATGGTTCATTCAACAAGGGGCACACTATTTCAGCACCTGGAGCATATTCTTCATGGCAACATGAACAGCAAGGACATTATTATATACTATACAATGGCAAGTGGAGCAAGGGGCCAGCAGGATGGAGAGGGGGTTGGTCCCTGGAACAAGGGGATGGGGCAGGGGCAATTGGGGCACAGCAGGACGGGGGGGGTCAGTCCCTGGAGCAAGGGGCTGGGGTGGGGAAATTGGGGCAAGTGGGGGCAGGGGCAACAGTATTCCTTGGGTGGTGGCGGTGGCGCTGGTACCTACCTCCCCACCAGTTCGGGAGCCAGCCCATTCTGTCAGCTGTGCTGACTGGACACTGCCAGGTTCCCTTTTTGTCTGGACTTTATGGTTGAAAACCGGACACCTGGCAACCCTATCTGATTACTGGGCATTTTGCCTGTCCCTGGGAGGGTTTGCTGAGTGGGAAATAGGTGAGCAAGGGAATCTCTTCCCCTCACAAGCACACTCATATCGGAGGCAACCAGAATATAGACCTAGAACACCCTTGATTACTAGGCTGTTTGACCAATCAGTGAACCTGTGTGCCTCACCTCAAAAAGGGCATGATCAGCAGAGATGGGGGACCTTCTGGCAAGAAGGAATGAACACTGCATCTTCTCAAACTTTTTAAACATGTAAGAGGTGCATTGCTAAAGCAGTGCATGGGAGTTACATAGTTAATTACCTTAATGAGATACCTCAGTAAAGTCTCATTCACTACTTTGAAAAATTATGGCCAGCTGATTACAAGTAATATTTAATGTTTTTCCTTTGAGTTGACATTAAGCCACAGTACCCCCACTTTCTGTAGTTATAAGATTAATGGATAATTATATTTCCCCATCACCTCATGACAGAACCCCAAACTTGAATATCTAAGTTAAGGTGCCCAATTCTACATTTTGATACTCAAGTTAGTATGTAGCTAGTTAGAATAGGTATATGGATACCTAATTTCTGATTTTAGGGTCTAAATGTGGATATATGTGTCCTTAGGGGCCCAAATTTCAAAACGGGGGCCCACACATACCACATGATGCATTTTGGTGAGGTTCAGAAACAAGGGTTTATAACAGAAGTTCAGTTATGACTGCAATAATTCAACTATTGTTTTGACATTCAGCAATTGTTTACCAGTCTGTTCCTGATATTCTCTCCTTGATTTAATTTTTTTCTCTGTAACAGGACCACTAGCTACAGCTGAGTGGAAGTTATGATCACAGCCCCAAAAGTCAGCCCCCCCCCCAAAAGGGGACAAAGAGCTCTACTCTCAGCCAAAAAGAAATAAAGCAGTCACAGGATAGCTCTTGTGGTCACCAGTCCAAACAAAACAGAAAAAACACATGGAAGTTTCCTTCCACCTGGCACAGTTGCCCACAATCACAGGGCTGCTTCCTTCAGCCAAGGGTCCACTTGGAAAACAAAACAAAATAGAAGTAGTTCTGACTGCAGTTACAGCTTCTGGCAGTAGAACAGTCCTTCTCAGTCAAGGTAACCAATTAATTTCCCAGTCCCTCCTCTGTCCTAAACAGGACAGAATCAAAAACAGACTTGTAGCTCTACTCTGCTCCTCTCTCTTCCTAAGGAACTCCTCTCAACTCTCCCCAATCAAAAATCTCCACCTTCACCCAGAGCTGTCAGTTTCACCGCCCAACATTCTAACAAGGCACTGCCACTAGCTCCTTATTTCAGGTCTGGCAGCTCAGTCAGGCTTTCAGTCTTATCTTTCTCCTTTCTGTTCAGTGAAAGGGTTTCATCCTTTCTTTGTTCAAAAGGGGATGGGCCACATATACCCATTCACATACTCCCACAAATGCTGATGGGAATTTTACATGCACACATTCCATCTAGGGGAAAATATATGCATGGTATTCAACAACGCAGGAAGAACTGGCTTCTAAGAGAGTATCAGACATGAGAGTTCCTGACCCAGGGCTGTTTTTAGGGGCAGGCTACCAAGGTGATCAACTAGGGTGCCAGGCTTGGAAGAGTGCCGGGCTCGAGGTGCTGTTTTTGTTATTAGCAAATTAAAATTAAAAGGTTTCTATAAGTTTAGAGGAAACCATTTTTTATTTGCTTATATATTGCATGAATAAATATAGATTTCCAGATCCTAACGTGCACATTTATCATCTTATATGACAGGAATAAATCATGCATGCAAATCATGCATCAAAGTTGTGAAATGGGCTACAAATGCAATAAAAAATAAAGTATTCAAAAGCTTAACAAATGGCGGGGGCGCAAAAGACACTCCTTGCCTGGGGTGCCATTTGGTTCTAGGGCTGGCCCTGTCCTCACCAAATGCCTGAGAGAGAACTGAGAACTACACCTATGAGTTTCTAGAGGGTTTTCACTATGTTGCCCAAATATAAAAAGCTTAACTGTTATAAAAAAAGATGTAAGTAGGGTCTGAATGAATTCTCCCCTGACAGCTGGCTGGGAGGGGAAGAGACTTCAGGAGCAGACTTTATTTACATGAACGCACCTACTCTGCTTAGATATCCAGCAGATAGAGCGGTGTTTCCTAAACTAATCAACTTTGGCTGGTGTTGGGTTACAAATCACTTTAGTACTGAATGCAGACGTAGTGAAATGCTGTTATCAGTGTGTCGTCATTATTGTATGAAAGAAGGGGAGCAGAACTGTGCTTAACCTGTGCCAAATGAGGGAGTCACCCTCAGCTGAAGGGACCTTGTTAAGCCAGGGGCTTGAATGCCAGAGCCCTGTGAAAATAAGGGGGGGACACCAGGAGATGTGGACTCTCCCTAGGGGTCCCCCACTGGTTTAATCTGTTCCTCCCCACTGTTCAAAGAAAGAGCTAAATAGGCTTCATTAGGAGCATCTTTATTATTTTAAATACGCAATCACAACTGAAATCAGTTGTGATGGGACTGTGCGTCTGCTGAGCCTGCTAAGAGCTAAAAATCACTAAGAGACTGACCAGCAGAGAGGTAGGTAGCAGCAGCAGGTGACTGATGGGTGGTCAGCAGGAGTGGGTGGTGAGCAAGTGGGCAGCAGGGCAGCCAGCCAGAGCAAGTGCTCAGACGGCAGAGCAAGCAAGGTGCCTTCTTCCCCAGGTGGGGGGTGAACTCACACAGATGCACCTCTGCACCCTTGATCTTCACTGACACAGCCTCCCCTAACCAGCCCTCCGTACAATTTCAGAAACCCGATGCGGCCCTCAGGCCAAAAAGTTTGCTGCCCCTGGAATAGGGGATGCTTTGCCCATGGCAGGAGTGGACTCTGTGTATTTGTAGTTGCCATTTTCAGGGTTTGGGGTTTTTAAAAAGCAGATCATTGTACTCTACAACTATAGAGGAGGATTGGTTTCACCTGGTATAACTAGTGGCAGTAATACAGTCATTGGAAGCAAAAATGGAGAAGTGCTTCAGCAGCCTAGGTCACTCATTTTAGGGCACGCCTGACAGAACTGACAACTGGTTAGAAATTATGAATATCAGAATAGTGGCATTTAATGAAACTTTTAACAGGAAGGGATAACAGTGTGAGAACTGTAAACTGTTTTAACGTAATGGAAAGGGACACTATGTATTTAAAATTGAAAAACGCAGGCTCTTTTTAAAGATATAAGCCACAACTTTCAGTTTAGGCTTCCCAAGAGTTTGGGAACAGAAAATACTGAGTAGAACTTTTTCTATATCTATGTTTCATGAAGTTTTGGAATTACCTACAGAAAATAAACAATTTCCTAAATTAACTTGCTGGCCAACAGTGGTTAATTAAGCACTAAAGATGAAATTTACATTCCTTGTGTAACAATCACATAAACAGATTTTGCATAGAAAATCAAACTGGGGTTTAGAGAGAGAGGATTTTCTCTCCAACCAGAAGGTAATGAATGTGACACTTGCCACTTTATTGCTGCTGTTTTAGTGTCCAGGCAGGACTCTGGACCAGCAGGTTCTTGATGTATGATGATCCACTGATTACAGCGGTGCTGCTCTCCTAGGTGAATCATAACCCCCATCTCCAGTCTCATGAAGCTGAGTGCCATGGAGTACAGCTCTGTGGCTCAAAGAATGAGACTCCTGTGTGTTCTCTCAGGAGTGCAGCCCAATTCAATTCACCATATCCAGTTTCAACACTTTGAGCTTCTCAAAATGTAACATAAAAATATCAGATACAAAGTGCTGGCCAAACTTATTAGTTAGGCATCCCTATAAAACCCCAGTTCAATCCACCAACCCACCACCTATTCAAATGGTCAAAAGGAAATTTGCCTCAAAGGTTAACAAATCCAAGAACACTAATATTCAGGCTAACAATATGCTATAATACTATGACACAGAAGGGTAGAATTTAAGGTTACATCTCAAGAGAAAGTTTTATGTTACTCAGCGTGAAAAGTAAATGTAAATTAAAATCCAAAATCCTTAACTGAGCATTTCCAGACTTTTAAACGTTTACGTTCTTCTACAGAATATTTTCAAAATGGGGGATAATTTAGCAACCTTGAATTCAAATTTACAAAGATTTCTGTCTGAGAATATAAACAAAGAAATATTACATAAATGCTATATGTATGGATTTATACATTTACAATATATTTCCTCATTCTAAACAATGCAACCTTGATTATGTCAGGGATATGCAAAACAGCAAGGATGAATGTTTGCTGTCAGTATTTTAGGGCACCTCTACCTTGCCCTACAGTTCAGACTAAGCGGGCATGAATAGCAGTGCGCATCAAAGTCTGAGCTGTAACTCTCCCGATTGAACACTGTGGGTGTGAACTTAAAGGTATCAAGTTCGCACTAGTGTATTCCTCTTCAAAGAGACAGCATTCAGAGAGGATTACATTAGTGAGAACTCAGGATCGTTTAAGTTTGCACCTGCAGCGTCCACGCAGGTGCGTTACAGCGCAGCACTTTGATGCACACTGCTATTCATGCCCCCTTAGTCTTAACTGCAGAGCAGTGTAGACATGCCCAGAGACACAACTACAGTTCCTGTTCTGAAATAAGAATTGCAGCAAAAAGAGGGCAAAAATGTTTTTTTTTCTGAAAATACACACAACTATTCATTCTAGCTCCTGCCCAACAACATCTAGAACGTCTGCTACAACTGGAACAGTCAGTTATAGTTAGAAAATAGGCTCGCAGTGGCATACTAAATCACTTCTGTTTATACTGCTAATCTGAGATCTCAGCTGGATAATAATCAATTAATTTGATAAACTAATTGAAATATAAGGTTTCATTTTAGCTGAAATTGTAGAATAAGAAATGTTAATGAAGTGACATCTACTTTTCTGTTTCAGCAGTTTTCTTACTGCAAGAAACAGCAAAGCAAGATCTACAAATAACGTTTGGTATTTGGCTAATTAAAAAGGGTTTACTGAAACAAGTTTTATCATGTTGGATCTACCCAGAAGTTATTTTCTCTCCTAATAATGAGTAGAATTGTATAGTCTACATTTGTCCATTTTACTTCTCACTCAATAGTACTTTTGCCTGAGTAAGGACTATAAGAAATCATAGGTCTGATCCTACATCTATTTCCCCTTTCTCTCAGACACTGCCTGTGCTGCTCTAGAGATAGAGAACCCTTTTCAAGTTCTGTTTTATTTTAGCATCTTTCACAAACAGTACATTAATTTTAAATTAAGAAAAGCAAAAAAGAACCTATCTGTGCCTAATAGGAGAATGAATTGTGAAGCAAATGTATTGTAGGCTTATTGCCTGTTTTTTTTTTTAAATAAGAGACTGATCCTGAGAAACACTGAACGGCTACAATTGTCGTTGTGTTCAAGAAGTTGCAGATATTCAGCACTTCTTAGGATCAAACTCTAATCCATGTAAGATTCATTTAAAATATGTCTATTATTTTGTCTCTGTCACTGGCATTTGATGAGAAATTAAATAGCAATAGCTACCAAAATAATTGAAAATATATGAAATACTGAGCCAAATTGTTTTCCCCCCACTCTGCTACACAGATACCGGTGGCCAGTGGGACTGCACTAATGTAATGGAGCCAAATTTGTTCTCTTGCATCCAGTGATTCTTTACTTGTTCATTGTGCTAAAGGTCACAGAATCTGTTCCCAATCGCATTTAGATCATTCTAATGTTGGATGGATATCACAATGGATTTATGTTTGGATGAATCACCTGCAAAAGGTATAAGAAGAAAATGAAAATGAGTTGCAGTTTTTGTTCCTCATAGAGAGAGAAAAGCTGTCTAGAGCAATTTGCTCTTAATGGCTGTTTTAGCTCAAAAGAAGCCCTGAAGTGAAGAACAAACAAACTGTCACACGAATGGAGAGAAAGTCTCTTAAGATCAGGGTTAAGGTTCATTGGTACAACAGCTTTGAGGCAAAACATTACTCGATCTTGGATTAATCCTGGCATGTAGATAAATGTAAAGGTACAGCAGTAGTGCACACATACTGCCTTTCGTGTAACCACTGCACATACATTTATATCTACATGCTTAAAAGAAGAAACTGTAAACATGAAAGATGAGTTCTCAATGTATTGAAATGGAGGTTTATAAAATCTGACAAATATAGAAAAATAAACAACAAGAAGATGAATATTCTCTACTGGCTCAACCTTTCACAAAGAGTAACTCTTATTTGCGCTAATGCAAGTTTGGCTTATGCAAAGACTCCAAACTAACTAATACCCCAGCTCACAAAAAAATAGCCATTAATTAAATTAAGGTTTTTTTCCCCTCCAATATTTCATTTTTGTTTTAATCAGGACTATTTGCCATATTTAGATTCCCTCCACAAATAAACTGTTCCACAGTGCATATCAAATGCTTTGGAGAACCAGCTTACGGATTCAGAGAACATGTATATGTTGTCTTTCTTATATTTGTGCACAGACTTCATGCATGAGGGTATCCTTTAATATTTAATTAGACCTTATTTTAGCACAGGTTTCACAGCAAACTTTCAATTCAGCATCAGATAAAATAAAAGCCATTGCAATGCCTGGCTGCTCTTTCTGTTGCTTTTAAATATCATTTAATGCACAAGAGGTTGTGCTGTCCTCTTCTGTTGTAGGTATGAAATCCAAATGAAAGCATCAGCTGTACAGCTTGATCTTTGAATCCACTGAGCTGCAGCAAGTGAGAGATACTCCTGGATGGCATCAAAGTCAGTGTAGGAGACTCAGAGCTATTGCAAAAAGGTCTGATGCAATGAGGGCTGATAATCCTCAACTCCCTTTGGACCTGCTCCTGCTTGTATTGGAAAGCCCATTACTGTTAAATATTATTATTCTTTTATTGTATTTACAGTTCTAATACCCTCAGCAATACAAAGTTAAAATAATATTTGAAAAGGAACAGAGAAATTCAGAGGTACAGGCAATTCAGAGAAGAAAATAAATATCCATCTGCAATTTGAAAACATGGTGAGGTGATGAATTGGAAAGATGCATGAAGACTATTCTAGATCAATGGTTTTCAAACTTTTTTTCTGGGGACCCAGCTGAAGAAAATTGTTGATGCCCGCAACCCAACGGAGCTGGAGATGAGGAGTTTGGGGTGTGGGAGGGGCTCAGGGCTGGGGAAGATGGTTGGGGTGCAGGGGTGAGGGCTGTGGGGTGGGGCCAGGAATGAGGGATTCAGGGTGTGGGAGGGGGCTCTGGGCTGGGGTAAGGGGTTGGGGTGAAGGAGGGGGTCAGGGCTCTGGGCTGGGGGTGCAGGCTCTGGGCTGGGGCCCAGGTTGAGGGGTTTGGGTGCAGGAAGGGTTCTGGATTGGGGGGGGGGCTCAGGGCTGGGGCAGGGGATTCGGGCATGGAGTTGGGGAGCAGACTTACCTCGGGCGGCTCCTGGTCAGCGGCGCAGCTGGGTTGCAAAGGCAGGCTTCCCATCTGTTCTGGCACTGTGGATCGCACTGCGCACCGAAAGCGGCCAGCAGCAGGTCTGGCTCCTAGGTGAAGGCGTGCAAGTGGCTTCGCGTGATTTTCGCCTGCAGGCACCACCTCCTCCAGCTCCCATTGGCCGGAGTGCGGAGCTGGTGCTCAGGATGGGGGCAGCACGTGAAGCCCCATGGCCCCCCTGCCTAGAAGCTGGACCCGCTGCTGGCCGCTTCCAAGGCGTGAAAAGGTAGGCCCTAGCCTGCCTTAGCTGGGCAGCACCATTGACGGAACTTTTAAAGTCCCGGTCGGCGGTGCTGACCAGAGCAAGGTGACCCAGTGCCTTACTACATGCCGCGACCCAGTACTGGGTTGCAATCCACAGTTTGAAAAACACCGTTCTAGATGGCAGCTTTGAAGTCTTTCATACCAGGAGTAGGAAGTTGGAGTGAAAGGACAAAAAAGGAGACTGGTGCTTGAAAAGCATGGGAATGGGGTGGGGGGGGGGGGGGGGTAGAGCAAAGGAGAAAGATTCTCTCTCTCTCTCCTGATCCACTTCTTTTGTCCTGTTCAGGCGATGCAAAGGAAGCTGATACCTCCTGAGTCCCCTGTTCAGGATACCCATGGGAGTCCCCAGAAAGCATAGAGCCAGCAAAGCTGGCTCCTACACCTCCCTCTTCCTTCAATCTCCAGCATAAAGGAGGGAACAAGAAAGAGGAGTAACCACAATGCAATGTGCTCTACCTGTCCCCTAGGGGACCAAAGCTACTTCTGGCTCTTCTAACTTGGGCTAGGAATGGGGTTGGGGCAGACTCAGGGAGCTGTAACCAGCTCCCTGACGGCCTCACCCCCACTACTCAGCTGTGCCCAGACACAGCAGAGAATCGGCCTCATGGTCTAAAAAGTAGACATGGCAAGTCTACGAGAGTCAGTGGAGTTGTCTGAAGATGGAGTGTAGTGTTCATGTTTCTTTGTATATCATAAGGTGGCGGATCTTGAGGGGGGAAAGTTGTGTGTATTCTCAGCACTAGTCCAAAGCCATCTGCTCACCATTCTTCTGTTAACACTCACTGGAATATTTCTATAAAAACAATCCAGCTTTAGGCTTCATTCTGAGACTGTTCCATGTGTCAAGGACAACAGGAGTCCCGCATGCAAAGCTGCTACAGAATAAGCCCCTCTATGGCGATAGAAGCCTATTAACCAATCTGCTTCTCCTGTTTGTCAAACTAGTAACCATTATAATTCTTATTCTTGTAATTTACATTTTTTTACTCATCCACAGTGTCCATTCAAATGTATACATTTGTTTAAAAATGTCTCTTTTACATATCCAGAAATATTTAAGATTGCAAAATATTTAAGACTGTATGCTTTGGAGATACAAAGAGACAAGGCAGGTAGAGGGGATGAAGAACCATGGCCCCATTCCCCTTTTACCCACAGTGACCAACAAAAAAATAAAACTGGTGCACATGGAAATATGCTGCTTCGCACAAAGGTTTGTAATATTGAAAGCAGCTCCACACCATCCCCAGTAGAGGACTATGCCCTAAAGATACCTATATGGTGCTCTGACAGTAAATAGAGTCTGTACAGGGGATAGAAATCCCATAGGGAGAATTCCTCCAGTGCAGGAGCGGCATACAGCCAACGTATGCAGCCCTACATTGCCCCGTCACAGTCTTCGATGTAGATGGCCGGGAGTATTGTGGGTGGGAAGTGGAGAAGCAGTAGTACTTAGTGCTACAGCCATTCTGGGGTGCAGAGCAACATACATGTGGCTATAGGGAGGCTACCCTAAATTAGCACCTCACTCTGGGCACAGCACTTACTGTCATGAATAGTTCCATTGCCTTGAAACACTAGTCTAAGCACCAAGCCCTGTCGTCTGAGTGTACAGGATTGGGCCTAGAGTCCAATTTTTCAAAAATTGCCCTTAAAGTTACACTTACATAATTAAAAATAAAACAGAAGAAATTAGTTCAAATTGAAGTGAGGTTTGACTGAAAAATAAAGTATCCCTCTTTTTGGAAGAAATTGCTAAACTGGTTATAATGTTATGTTTATACCAACTCCATGTTCACTGATGCTCTGAACAAAAAGATACAATGTGAGTCCTGATTCATTTATTTTAATTACTTTCCAAATGAGTGAAATGGAGTTAAAACAGTTATGAGCTGACATCTGCTGGTAGATCATTGTAAGTTTATGGACATAATTAGGAAACTTTTGTCAACCTATTTTACTGAGGTTCTCTGAGTGGAAATCTGGCTAATTGAATTAGATGGGCATGGAACAATGTAAGGCCTAAATTTTCAAAAGAGTCATTAGTTTTGATGCCTCAAGTCCAACTTGAGACACCTAAAACATGATTTGCAGAGATGCTGAACACCCATGAAAATCAGGTTCTATCATTAGATAGGCACAGTGGCATCTAATACTGAGGAACAAACAGGGCTAAGCCTCAACAATTAAATCTTCATTCCTTTATTCATTTAAACAAACAAAAAGCTTTGGCCTCGTCCACACACAGAGTTGCACTGGTTTAACTAAGGGCACCTCTTCACTACCCGCCGGATCGGCGGGTAGCAATCGGTCTATCGGGGATCGACTTACCGCGTCTAGTGAAGACGCGATAAAATCGATCCCTGATGGCTCTACCGTCGACTCCGGAAATCCACCGCGGCAACAGGCGGTAGCGGAGTCGACGGCGGTGCGGCAGCGGTCGACTTGCCGCCGTCCTCACAGCCAGGTAAGTCGACTTAAAATACGCCACTTCAGCTACGCTATTCACGTAGCTGAAGTTGCGTATCTTAGGTCGACCCCCCGCTGTAGTGTAGACCTAGCCTAAAGGTGTGATTTTGAACCGATGTAGTTAAACTGGTGCAAAAGGCTATGTGTGGATGCTCTTATTTTCACATAAGGCAGGTTTATTTTGGTTTAGTTTAAATAATTTAGGAATAAGAATATAATAATGACGATACTGGGTCAGACCAAAGGCCCCTCTAGCCCAGTATCCTGGTGCCAGGTGCTTCAGAGGAAATTAACAGAATGGGGCAATTATCAACTGATCCGTCCATCTATCATCCAGTGCCAGATTCTAGTAGTAAGAGGTTTAGGGACACCCAGAGCATAGGGTTTTGTCCCTGACCATTTTGGCTAATAGCCATTGATGGTCCTATCCACCATGAACTTACCTAATTCTTTTTTTTAGTAAGTTTGAGCTAAACTGCAATAAATCATTCTTAGAGCAAAAGGAGATAGACCAGTGCAAACTTCTCTGTGGACAAAGTGCACCCTTTTAACAAAGCCAGTCAAGTTAATGTGCAGACAGAGTCTTTGTGGCAGATGCCCTTTCCACCTTCTCTCCAGCAGCATAACAGAGAGCCGTGGTTGGAAGCTGGGGTCTGGCAGCATCTAGTGCCTTTAATAGAGTACCATAGCTCCTGTTCCCAGTAGGATAAGAGTTGTATTTTTAAAATTTTAGCTAACACATTTGAATTAACACTACTTAGAACCCTCTGTAGACAGGGCAAGTTGGATTTTAACATGTGTTAGCAGCTCAAGGCAGACCCTAGGGGAGCACCTAGCAAAGGATCTCCCATGTAGCCAGCTAGGGCAGCCTGGGGGGGGGGGGGGGGGAGGGGATAAAGAAGAGACGCTGAGAACCAACAGCCAATTAGGGCTCTTCAGTTCTCTGCCCCTGCCCTGTTACAAGTTAGCACAGCCTTAGGACTGCTGCAATTTGCACAAGCTGGTGACGATCCCAAAGTGAATACACACTAGCTAGGGATAGCCAGAGTACAGTGCACATCAGCCACTCCCCTCTTCACCCTTGACACTCAGTCTGCACTAGAGGCTCCAGGGAGGAAAGCCAAGAAGCCAACTGAGTTAGCTCTGTGCCTGCTGGAGACTCTCCCATGCCAGGGGAATCCCTATCAGGACATTTGTGGCTGGTTTCTATTCACTTTGCATTGCCTACCCAGCATAAAGGCAATGGTACAGGACAGGGAATCAGCCCTTATGTTTTAATGGTCAGCTTTGTAGGGCTAAAGGGGGAACAGGGGGAACCTGTCCTGTAGTCTGGGAGTGGGGAGAGTTAGGAAGCAGATAGGCTGGAGCCACAGGATTTATTTCAGGTGTGAGGGAGAGGACGCAGGGAGCAGAGCATAGGGAGGGAGGGTACCTGATAATTTTCCAGATAACAGACTGGTGTGTGGGCTACAGCAGAGGACTCAGAGCTATTGGGGAAGGGGACAAATTGTTTAGTTGGTTGATTATCAGCAGTGATTGCACATGTGGCATTGTCAGGACGGGAGCTAATTGCCAGTCCCAGCCACTTATTATGACCCTCAGCTGCCACTAGGCACTCAAAACTTGGCACACTCCAAACCAATAGACAATTTTGAAAGAGTTGTTTGAGCAGGCATTGATGGAGGGATGA
Source organism: Terrapene triunguis (assembly GCF_002925995.2). Classification (NCBI taxonomy): domain Eukaryota; kingdom Metazoa; phylum Chordata; order Testudines; family Emydidae; genus Terrapene; species Terrapene triunguis. Next base: position 23,407,534 of record NW_020664562.1, on the reverse strand, counting down.
GGAAACAGAGGGTGAGAGAATATAGTGGGAGGGGCTTAACCTGTGTGGGTCACATGACTGGTAATTAAATGATATGTGGTAAGATATGCTGCTGCTTTGTATGGTTTTATATTTTTTTCACACCCATTTGGCTGTGTTTTTAAATCACTCAGAGCTCTTATGTGCATGCTGGTGTGGAGTCTCAGGTTAGGCTAAAATCAACATACATATATACATTTTTACAAATAACTGGAACAATGATTTAATATGTTTTTCTATCATGCATGCTCATGTAAATCCAGAGCAACAAATACTGAAGTCATTGGAGTTATTTACACTAGTGTACCTGAGAGTCAAATTTGGCCTGTAATTTACACCACCAGTTGCCAGATCCAATTTCTATATCCAGCTGTGAGGTTTGAGTTGTATAATAAAGCTGTGTCTTATTTGGGAAGTTACAATCCCTATCAACTTCATTGTTCCATAATTCCCTTAGTATTTGTGCCATAGTCCTAAAAGTCATTCTACCACATTGCTTTCACACTGTGAAAGCAGTTCTTTAAATACTCATTGGGATACCGAAATTAGTTTGTTCTAAGTGAATGCTTTCAGGAAATATCCTTCAATGGTAATAAATTAAAACAGATCAAAATCCACAGTCACACAAAGATTTCAATTTTGTTTGCACTTCATGAGTTGTGTGGCTGACTCAGCACAGGTTGAGAGCAACAGTCAAAAACCACAAAGTCAGCATACACAAATAAAAATTGGAGTGTTTGTGTATAACAAAATCAAGTAACAAGAATAAATTCCAATGATCACCGTAAATTACTGGATACCAAAAATGACTAAGATTTGAAAATAGGTAGGTGTTAGAAATAAAACTGAATTATGGTTCTGATTTATAAATGATGCTATTATTTTTTCACCATCTCACTCTAAAGTCTTGTTTGTAAAACACAGCATGTATTATTCTCTAAAGTATTTGCCTTTATTTAATGCAAATTTCCAAAACAGCAAAGGTGGTGACATTACTGAAATCCACTTGAGGCAAGATGTAGGAATAGTACACCTGTGTCTAGATTAGTAATGGTGGGAATGCTAGTGTAGACTGGCCACCAACACTTAAATCTCTGTCTAATATATCCATGTTCAGAACAGATCTAGATAGTTCTGCAATTGGTTACTGATATTTTAACCATCAATGCTATAAGTGATAATACAGCAGAGGGAATTTTTTAGAAAAATTTTAGGACGAAGTATGAGAGACACAGCACATTTCAGCCCTGATATAACTCCATTTTCATCAAGTGTTTCATGCTTTTGGAAAGGACAGGATGAATTTTAAGATGGCATAAATTTTAGGGGGCTCTTTCTGCCCTCAGTTACACCACTGTGTTACCATAGAATGACTCCATGGAACTCAAAGGAGCTACTCTAGACTTATACTACTGGGGTGAGGGTTTCAATCCCCATGAAAAAAATGCCCAAATTTGGCCTTTGTAAAATCTTAGTTCACACATGCACAGTAGCGGCTTCTTAGGCCTTGTCTACACTACGGGGGGAGATTGATCTAAGTTACGCAACTTCAGCTACAAGTCAACATACTTAGATCTACTTACCGTGGGGGCCACACTACATGATGTCGACTGGAGACGCTCTCCCATTGACTCCCCTTGCGCTTCTTGTTCAGGTGGAGTACAGGAGTTGACTGGAGAGCGACCGGCGGTTGATTTAGCAGGTCTTCACGAGACCTGCTAAATTGACTGGCGATGCATTGATCGCTACACGTCAAACCCCTGGTAAGTGTAGACAAGCCCTTAGTTTGCTAGCTAAATTCTTCAAAGATTCCATCTATACTGAGCATGCTCCCACCTGTCACTAGGCTGCTCATGTGCCATCCCCACACAGTAACTGAGCATGCTCCATCCCCTCACAGCTCCTAGATTTGAATGCACTGCTCACGCACATCCCCACATAGTGATTGAGTATGCTCCAAATGGGTTCCCTAAAATATTCCATATTGTAGGACGGATCCTCAGCCATGCACCGGCAGTGCAAAACAACCCTAATTGGGCCTCTGATGATTCCTTTTGCATTGGGGAATCCTTAGTATGTGGAACAATCAGCACAGCTTCTACTCCAACCCTCTCCTGATCTCCAGAGCACGGGACATATCCAGGGAAAGGGGGCTTGTCTGAGGATACTTATGACACACTGATCCCAAACATGACGAACATTTACATTAAAGAAAGTCATTAGCTCTAGGACAAATGGGAGCCCTTCCTGGGTATGGTATATATACACCTACTACAGTATTACATTTACTAATATTCTTACTATAATTTCCTCCAAGTCACCAGATGCTGCTCACCCATCCGTTCCCCTATGAAAACCCATGTATTCTGCAAAGTTTATTAGCAAGGAGGCCCACATCCAACCCTACTCATTCTAAAAAAATACTCATTACATCTCAATTTCCTTGCTAATACATTTTGTAGATTAGGTGGGTTTTCATGAGCAGAAAGTGTTCCCATTGCTCATAGAGTAAAAAGCCTCTGGAATGTAAACATTTAACATGCTGGGTGATTCTAAAAGATATGTTGTAGTTCAGTCACAACTCATGCAAGAAAGATACCTATTCTAGTTTTAAGGACTGCAAGAGATGGAGAGTTTATCATATCCTTATGGAATCAGTTCTAATGATTAGTTACCCTCTATTAGAAATCTGCACCTTAATTCTTGTTGGAACTTTCCAGCCATCGGAGCTTGAAATGCTTTTGTCTGTTAGCAGAAAGAGCCCTCTCTTATCAGATACCTTCTCCCTGCATAGGTACTTACAGATCATAGTCAAGTTACCTCCTAACCATCTCTTCAATAGGCTAAATAATTTAGGCACCTTAGGAATAATGTCCAATACTGAATCCCCAATGGACTCCCTTCTTGGTACCTGGTATCATTATGAAGTCCCAGGCCACTACCTCAGATAATGAGAGGTCCCAGGTTGCAGCATCTAAGACATAGGGGGCCAAAGAACTTTGAGGTACAGAATATCTTCAAGGAGATGCAATCCAACCCACTCCATGAAGAGAAGAATGTGGACAAGAAATCTACAGGTGAGATGGTCAGCCCTTTTTATTTTTAAAAATTCATTGCTTGGGGTCCATAGGGAACATTGTTTCAGGTATCATGGGGTCTCCCACTACACTGACTCTTCCTGCTGGCCATTTCAGGAGTTAGGTCTGGTCAGCAGGTGGGCCATCTGGTGGCAGTAGCTCTCCCATCCTGATCTCTGTCTGCAGACCCACTACAGTTCTGGTCTCTCTGCCTTGTGGCACAGCCCTCCAGCTGTGTCACAATCCAGGTTTCCCCCTTCCTGGGGACTCCTTCTGCAGCAGTCTATCTGCTTCTCACAGAAGCTTGGCAGTCCATAGCCTGGTCACTTCTTCAGCAGCAAGTGTGGGAAGGATAGGATCCTGTAAACAACAGCTTCCTGCTGCCCCTCCTTTCTTTCTCCACCAATCTGTCTCAATTCCCTGGCTACTTCCCCACAGCCCAAGCACCTTCGGCACTGCATCTGGCTCCTTCACCTTCTTCCCTGGGCCTCAGGCCTGCAAACCCTAACAGCCCTGTTCACAGTGCTAGTCTCTGCAGCCCTCTAGGAAACCAATCTCCTCCCTTAAACTTCCTGCAACAGATCAGATCAGCTTAGCTTACCCTGCCCTGCAGCTTCCTTTTATATGGGCCATGTGGGCCCTGATTGGCTTTTTTTTCCTTGCAGCCCTCCAGGCTGGGTTTTAACCCTATCAGAGTTAGTGCGGGGCAGATGCCCCATGACACAGGCTTTAATGTAGGGTGCTACCACTGTTTTTGAAATAGCAGAAGTGGCTTTGTCTGAGGATGGAAGAGCTTCTTTTCCCTCTCCTTCTCTTCACCAAGCGGTTGCATGGGATGCCATTGTCACCCAGAAGTTCCCAATCCACAATTATCAGTGGCTGTCTGGAGGCATATCACACAGCCACAGTCAAAATGGCAGACAAGCGTGACGGGGAGGGGATGAATATTAATAATAAAATATAAATCCAGCACAATGAACAAAGGTATAACCAAGATGTGCTGTATTGCTGTAAAACAAGCAGCAGCATTCTGTCTGCACAGCATGTGAGAAGTGCAAGAATCATTTTAAGCACTGTTCTCATCACGTTTAACTGAAACCAAGTATTATTCTAATATCATCCTATTTAATCCTTTTTAACATCAACAGTACATCAGAGGAATTATAATTTCAAAGTACAGTTTTCCAAGTGATTGTAAATAAAACAATATGATTTTCAAGCACAGTGTTTCCATAGTCACAGAATAGCCTGGCAAACTTAGCTGACTAAAGACAAAGACAAACAAGCAATTGCAAAATGGAAAACTTGACGGAGAAAGCTTAGTGAGAAAGTAAGAAAGGATCCCGTTCATTGAGGGCAACTTGTCTCTGGTGTAACCATTGAGAAAGTTTCTCCTTCCTACTCCAATGACAAAAGATTCCCATCCATGTCTCTGTCAATGAGGGAACCTTCCTCTCCACTATCAGGAAGCATTTCTCTCTTATTCCAATGACAAAAATCTCTCAAACCCACAGTTCCACTGCACCTTGTCATTTATAAGGGTTTATAATAATACCTATCCCTTATATCGCACTTTTCATCAGTAGATTTCAAAGGACTTCAAATCTGTGATGGATGTATCCTCACAACACCACTATGAGGTAGGGAAGTGTAATTATTCCCATTATAGCTGAGGAACAGAAGCTAAGTGACTTGCCCAAGATCACACAGGAAGTCTGTGGTGGAGCAGGAAATTGAATCTGGGTCTCCCAAGTCATAGTCTGGTGCCCTAGCCACTGGGAGGATTGCCACCCTTCTCACTGAGACAGTCTTCCTCCTCCCCCTCTTCTTCAGAAGTGGGAATCTCTGACACTCCAATGAAGGACTCTCCTTGTACCATCCCCTCCTGCTGCCTCTAAAGAGTCTCCCCTCTTCCTTCAGCCCCATTCCTGTAAGATCATCGCAGGGGTAGCAGCTCTTAGCCCTTTCTTCTTGCCTGTCCACCTACCTGCTTTGAAAAGAGTGAGCTGGTTAGGATCAGAGTAAAAGCTGGATCTATCTGGATATTGCTGGACCCTGTACCTTTTTAAATTCAAGCCCCATAGTTGTACCATCAAAATGGAGAAAAAGTCCAGCTGCCCTTACAGCCTAAGTAACACCCAGACACTGACACAGCCCAGTGTAGCAGTGCTGTAAGAACACAGATCCAATACTTTGTTCTGCTGGATCTAGGCACTTTTTGACCCCAAACCTCAGTTGAATGCAGATGGATACAGAAGACAAATTTGAGTTTTTGCAGCTTTCTTGTACCACAGTGTGTTGGGGCCAGATTTTTTTAGGTCCAGCATTAGAAGCAACAGTTGTTCTTTAGTTTGATGTTACAATTTCTGTATCTGTGGCCAAATTTTGGCAGGATCCAGATACTAGATCTGAGTTTTTGTAGTATTGTTGTCCTGGGGTGCATTAGGGTCCAGATTTTTAAGGTACAGCAGGGGTAGTTAAACTTGTTTTTTATTCAGGCAGTAGATTTTGAAGGATTGGGGCCAAAAACTGACTGGATCAGCAGAATCCAGGTGCTGGATCCAGGTTGTACCAGGATACATCATGGTTCAGGTTTAATCAATGGAAAAGGAGCATCTCCACTTGCACTTTACTTAGACATTAGAGTTTGGAGTAGTGAGGAACAAAAATTGTCTGGCTCCAGATTTTACTTTTTCCAGCTGGTTTGCTGACCAGCCAATGAATGAGTGGGCCTAAATATAAATAACCAGGTGGTCACTATTGACTCCTACCAGCTGCTTCCATTTTATAATGATAAATCCCTGATCAAGAACACTGTTGGAACAGAGATGAAGGCTCTACTCTAGCTTAGGCTGGGGACCTATCCCTATACTTTGTATGTGTGATTGTATCACAGAGATAAAGCAGCTGTGGGAAGAATTAAATAAGCCTTCCCCCTCCTTGCTCTGAGGTTCTGTTCCTCCTCTATAGGCAGGGAGATGCTGAGTTGAGGCTACTTCCCTGGGGTTAAGGTAAATGGATGTCTGGTTTAAGTAAGGGTTGCACTCAGGCTTTTAGCTGGTGAGCGGTGATGCTATTGGGTCTGGCTTGTCTCTGACAGCAGCTGTACATTGGTGCCATTTTAGAGCTAATATTTATATGGCTAGCCTTGCTGGCTGGTGTTCAATAAACTCATGGCTTTGGGGGATAATATAACAGCCCTTTTGAAAAAGGAATCTGAATGGCTGATGGAGCTTGAAATGGGGGTGGGGAGGGGGAGGCTCTGATGAGTCTTATATGGCCTAGACTAGTTGTGTTTGGTTTCCTCCCCCTCCACTTGGGTAAACATTTTATTAAAAACAACAATGAACATCAAGTATATAACAGCTTTTTGTTAGTTGGAGGGACTAATGCTTTTAGTGCATACAGAAATCTTGGCAGATAGCATATCTCTGTGTTCAAACATGGTATGTTAATGTGTGAGTGGCTGATCTTGAGTAACAGCATGTGTTTCCAGGAAGGGGGTATAGAACCTAAGTATGTCCTAAAAATCCTATTCACTTTACAAAGGGAACCTTTCAGCTTTCCCATACACTTTCTAATATTACCTGTGATATAGCATGTGAACTAAAGTCTCATGAGGCTGTTCCAAATCTTATGACTTGATTCTGACTCTTGATAGTATCTTTCTCAAAGCACTAACTCTTGGAGTGATGTGATTATGTGAGTAGCTCAGTCTTTACTTAGTAAGGTTTTTTGTTTTATTTCCTAAAAGCTCATGACTTCTGAGGGTTAGCCGCCTGACCTTTTGACTGCTTGGGGGCTGGCAATAGTGTAACTCTACAGTTGTGGGGGAGGACCTCAAATAACTTATTTGGATAGAAATTGCTCAAATCCTTGCTTTCATGTACATACAAAGGATCTTATTTTAAAGTAGGGAAAGTGCTGGTTTAAAAAATAAAAACAACTTTGTCCTTCAGGTGCAAGATTAAAGTTGTCTCTTCTGACTGTTTCTACTGGCTGTGTAGATATGGAAGTTAAGGATCCCACAGCACTTTCCAAAATGATGGGCGTTAGCTGCCATTCCCTTAATTAAAACACACTAGGTCCCAGGTGCCATATTAACTATTGTATGCCTAAAAGCTGCTCTGCCTGATCACTTGGTTACTTTGACACTGCTACTTAATTTTTTTCAGCATTTTATAACCCTAACTACTAAAAGTGCTTCAAATTAAATTCTATGACGTTTCCTATGCACTCTTTTAATTCTTGCCCAATTACAACCTTTTCTCTTTTACCTTTGTCTTTACCTTTTAATGTCCAATCTTAAACCTAGTAACCAATTTTAAATCTTTGATACTTTAATTATTTTAAAAATTAAAGGGAAAGGAATTTACAATACCATTTTTAAAAGATGGCTTTTATACCTGTGGCTAAAAACAATACACAGCTTAAAACTGCCTCCCAGCAAAAGGATAGCTAAGAAATGGCACTTGGCTGAAGCCTAGTGCACAGAACACTGGGCTGGGATTCAAAACCCTGTGTTTTATTCCCAGCTCTATGATGGGCCTGCTGGTTGACCTTGGCTAAATCACTTTCTCTGTCAGTTTACCCATCTGTCAAATGGGGGTTAGGATACTTCCTTCCTTTTGAGCTCTTTAAGATCTTCTGATGAAATGCCATGTAACAGCTAGGTATTAATGGAACTATCCCAATGAACACTTATTCCTGCAAATAGTAGTCAGAAATTCAATTTAAATTATGCAGCGGCTAATAATTTATCTTGAGTACCTATAAACTATGGTTGGCACTAGACTATACTAGAATTCAGTGGTAAAAACTTTTATACTCAAGGCAGCATGTCCTCTATGGTGCACTAGACGCTGCTTATGTAGCAAGCAACCGAGACTCATGAAACGTGCTCTGTCCTTCCTGTCCACTGCCTCTCTAGTAGCACAACATAAAAACTGTATGTGCTGAGCTGTCTGGTCCTTTTATGCTGTGCATATTGCAACCAGCCACCATCTTCTCTTCTTATGTGGAGTGCTGAGTAAATTCCCAGGACCTTGGATAGCTTTTTTTTTTTTTTTTTTGTGCAAGTTTGGCTTCTGAGGTACAGAACTTCTGCAGCAAGTTCAGGTAAACTAATTTGAAGTTTTTAGTGAATTAAGTAGGAAAATAATAAATAATCCTTAGTGATACCACAGTGAATTGGCAGGGCAGTAATAGTGCAGGAGAAGGCTGTGTGTTGAATCTATTGCTACTCTTTTGGCTTCTGACTGAAGTGTGACAGAGCAGTCAGAATGAAAAGATTCCAAAGCAGGAGGCTGTTGGAGACCTGGATGGACAATGACTAAGACAGCTGCTCCTGGCAGCTGAGCTGGGGTTTCTGAAGTTCCCTGTGGACAGTTAGACCTAGCTTGGATTGAGAATAGTGTGGGTCATATACGTGGAGTAAAAAACAAACGAATTACACCAGGCCTGACTCATGACATGAATTCCTTTCCAATAAAACAGGTTTCAGAGTGGTAGCTGTGTTAGTCTGTATCAGCAAAAATGAGGAGTCCTTGTGGCACCTTAGAGACTAACAAATTTATCTTCATCAGATGAAGTGGGTTTTAGCCCATGAAAGCTTATGCCCAAATAAATGTTAGTCTCCAAGGTGCCACAAGGATTCCTCATTTTTTTTTTTTTTCCAATAAAAGATTCTGACCTGTTGCAAGGCCCTGATATCAACCACTCCTGGCTGAGGGACAACAATGTTAAACCCAATTTATTTTTACGCTGCCCCTTATTCTCTTTCGTGTGTAGAATGCAGCCTTAATGTCAAACACCAAGGTGTTGTAGAGGTCATAAGAACGGCCATACTGGGTCAGACCAAAGGTTCATCTAGCCCAGTATCCTGTCTTCCAACAGCGGCTAATGCCAGGTGCCTCAGAGGGAATGGACAGGTAATCATCAAGTGATCCATTCTCTGTCGCTCATTCCCACTTTAGTTTCGCTAGGAAACTTTGACAATGGAACATAATTATTCTACAATTTACAGGGAATTATGCAACTATTAAAATATCTGCATAATCCCATCCACAGGGTTTGTCTTAAACTAGGCATAAAATATAAATTTTCCCTTTTAAAATTGTACAGTATGGTAGGTCTGTCCTAAAGTTAGAGCATTGCTTAGAAAAATAAATACAACAAATATTTTTACATGCATCTTTCAATTATCATTATTGGATCTGTTTTTATAAACTCTACAGTTTAGCCTGTCTTTGCTTAATGACCAACATTAAAGATTTTTATCAGCTTATTTATTAAAATGCTTGACCAAAAAGTACCTTGAGATACAGTATAGTTTGACATTCCAGCTCCTTAAATGAACAAGCTTGAAAGTTAATAGCAAGCTTTGGCTAGTGATACAATCTCTGACTGGGTACAATTGGCTGATGTGAACACTGCTAGGCTAACTTATCGGTTGTAAGAAATTAAATTAGCTGAAGAAACTGTTTTACGTTAATGACAATATTATCCATTGGAAAATTCTATTTTCTGTAAGTAAACAGAGATGGGAGAGAAATCAGAACAGTTCTGTGTCTACAAGCACAGCTAGCGATAAGGCTTCTTTTTAAATGCAAAAATAAGAGAACAGATCAAAATGTCAGATGTAATATTTCATGTCTGACCAGATGCTCTCCTTTCCGTAAGAATGAGTTTAAGGTATTAGACTTATTTTAATCAACTCAAAGCTAACAATAGTTTCTGCTTGAAAATTTCACATCTCACTGTATATCTTGATCAAAGATGTGTGTGGTTTTTTATTTGTCTTTTGGTTTGCAAACAGAAATTGGATAGGATTATTTTTAACTGAATAATATTTGCTTTAGTAGGGTCAGCAGAAAATGACAGCCTATGGTTCTTGAATTTACTTGTATTGTAACTTAAAATTTAGCTTCCTCTTGGGTAAAATCAATAATAAAATTTATGCTCTGGTTTCATTTTCTAACAATTATCTGTAACATTCAGAAATAAACACCTTAAGTAGAAAAGGGTTTAAAATTCTTGTTTCAGGTATTCTCTCAGCTCTAAACTGTATGATTAGTCTTGTAGTAACTTATACTCCACAACACTATTTTTAAAGAACCTTTTATTCCTGCTCTTAAGTGAATACATATTTGCATTCTAACATGCTAAAGACTGATTAAGTTTAGCACAACAGCACTATCTACTGGCAAAAGTCAAATGATTGCAAGCAATGTCTAGTAATGTCCCCTTAACTGATTTCAAATGCATTAAGATGGTGTCAGGGTAGCATTCCATAAAGCTGTCGCGGTCTTGTTTGTACATAACAAGGATGGTATAAAGATACAAATGATATTCTTGTGCATATGGCCAAACTTGAAAAACAGGTAATCAAAGTCGAGTTTTATTCGAATATGCAAGTTTATATGGTGGTTGCATGTCATAACTGAAGTGGTTTGGCAGAGATGTGTGAGAAAGTTATTAGACCTATTCTTATATTCTAGGTCAGATCAACACATCTATAAAGCTGCACATTACTGTCCTGTAAGTGTAATTTGAAAAATCAAACAGATTTCATGAAAATCTTGACCTATCTACAGCAAAAATCTGTATTATACAACTGCTGAGATTTCTAACCTGAGCTTCAAATCTAGGAAAACTTCCCTGCAACTCTTTTTGAATGAGTGTGTGTAGTGTTGTAGCCATGTTGGTCCCAGGATATTAAAGACAAGGTGGGTAAGGTAATATATTTTATTGGCCCAACTTCTGTTGGTGAGAGAGACAAGCTTTTGAGCTTACAGAGAGCTCTTCTTCAGGTCTGTATAAACTCAAAAGCTTGTCTCCCTCACCAACAGAAGTTGGGCCTATGAATGAGTACAAGCAGAAAACTAACTAGATGTTTGAATTATCCAGACCTGTAATTCCAGGCTTTTCCAGTATCCTATCTGTTCATGGGTTTCTGATGGCTTTGTAAACACTCTTCAGGTATAACAGCACTTCTAAACTAAAAAAGTAAAACGTCAGTGGTTTCTAATGGTTTTCTATTTTGGACAGTAACATTATAAAATGTCATTTCTGTGATCTCAAGTATGCCTTATCACTGTTAGAGATGCATCCAATGAACTGTTTCATTAAAGGAACTAAAAACTAATGTGTTTAGTATTGCATGTAGCAGTCTTTCACCTTATGTACTGAAAGTTTATACTTTTCCTGACTTGGTTTGTCCCACAATATTTAAACTAATTTATATTAAAACTTATTTTTTTCTTCACAGATTGATGCTACAACAGACCTTGGAACATGTGGCTATAGAAACTCGCTAAAGATGTCTGTTCCAAATCAACAGTATCCAACTATTGTTAATCCTCCACCGCCAGAATATATCAATCCTAAAAAAACTGGCTGTTTAACAAATCAACTTCAGTATTTACAGAGGGTGGTCATGAAAGCTATGTGGAGACACAACTTTTCCTGGCCATTTCACCAGCCTGTAGATGCTGCAGCACTAAACCTTCCTGTAAGACTCCATTTGAGTATTGTATTAAGCCTTATATTTGAAGAATAAGCAAGTGAAATCTTAAAGGTGAACTGAAATGTTGGCTTTAAAAAACAAAGTCTGCTACTCTACAGAGATTCTGGGCAGTGCTGCAGTTTAGGCCCCCAGGACTGTCTACATTATGCCAGAAGTATTTCAGCCCCCAAAGCAGCCCAGGATGGGGAAATCTATATAGGGGTCTTAAACCACCCCACGCAGCTACCCCTGAGCTGCACTTCTTAGGGCTTGTCTACACTTACCGGAGGGTCCGGCGGCAGGCAATTGGTTTTCTGGGATCGACTTATCGCGTCTAGTGAAGACGCGATAAAATCGATCCCTGATCGCTCTGCCGTCGACTCCGGAAATCCACCACGGCAAGAGGCGGCAGCGGAGTCGACAGCAGCGCGGCAGCGGTCCACTTTCCCCCGTCCTCACAGCCAGGTAAGTCGACCTAAAATACGCAACTTCAGCTACGGTATTCACGTAGCTGAAGTTGCGTATCTTAGGTCGGACCCCCGCTGTAGTGTAGACCTAGCCTCAGAGGTGCAGCACAGACTCTTAGCCCAGGCCTTTACTCCTCCATCACTATATTATGATAGGAACTGTCAGGAAATTATACTTGCTTGTAAACATTATTATCTCCAATAAGTAGCTAGAAGGTCTGTCTGAGATCTTGCAGCTGCTTTCTCCGGAGTGGAGAAAATCCAAATAGTTTCTATCACTGAAAATCTGATGCAACTTGTCAAATTCCATCCTGATTTAATGTTATGTTTGTCTGTTCTAAGGCCTCATTTGAGTTTCTGGTGGAATGTTTAAAGATGTGTCAGGGACCTGATGTGCACAAGAGAAATATTAGAAAGAGAAACCCAGATGAATTTCCCACTAGAAAAAGCTTTCTCTTGGGGGGTGGGAGTGGGGTACCCTTCTAAAGACACCTGCTCTTAAAATAGTCAATAGTTTCCTGACATCTTTTAAACTGTTTATAGAGCATTGTGTCCATTCAAACTTTAGTTCAGGGTTCTGAGAATACTGTCAACACCTCTGACGCACCCCTAAGAGGTTGACACTTCTTAATGCTTCATAATCTGAAAATACGGCACCTTTGGAACAGTTTAATATGCTATATTTACTTTTATGCATGTAAGATTTATTAGAAAATATTGACTATTGAAGATGCATTATGTTTTAGAGAATGTTTGTTTGATTGACATTTGGTCTTGTTTGTGAAATGTCCAAGCAATTAACACTTTACACCAGGAAATTAATGGATTACTTTTTTTCAGTAATCATCCTGTCTCTCTGACTGGAAGGTGGTGAAACTGACCGATGATGCTCATAAGCTTCTTCCTCTGTTATGCTGACAGTGTATCACTTATTTTTTTTTCTACAGTGCAGAGAAGATGAATACAAATACTAAGGGTTTAAAAAAATAAACCTTGTGAGACTTCCTCAACACCATATGCCTGCTGTATGGCTTTCACTCACTCTTTTGGGGCCTTGATGTAGGGGCAACCTGAGACTTTAACTTGTTTGAGTGATGAAAGAATTAAGAATGTGCGGTCATTTTCTCGCTAGTTTCTCCCTATATCTGTCCTGTCAAAATCTCCATTTCAAATACAGAATTACACATCAGTTGACCAGCATAGCTCATTGTGGTAATCCAAAATTGTCTTGACTTTTAAGTGAAAGACCGAACTTCTGATTTTTAACTTTCATTTTCTATGTAGTGCAACACTTTAATAGCAGACCCCCTTAGATAACCTTCAAGAAACTTAAAAAGGCAATATTCCATTCTTAAAATCACCTACAAATGTATGCATACTTCCTAAAAGAAGGCTAGCCACATTTCTCAGTTTGGAAGTCCTTGAGATATGAGGGTTGTTTTCAATGGCTTGGTTCTTGCTTGTACTATAGACTTCCTCTCAAAAATGTGTATATCCAGTCACAGCCCAGGGGTTAGGCTGCTCACCTGGGATGTGGGAGACCCAGATTTGAATCCCCACTCTACTTGATTTAGAGCAGGGACTTGAACCCGAGTGTCCCACATCCTAGGTGAGTGCCCTAAATGCTGGATTATAGCATCAATCTCTGTCTGGACCAATGAATACTTTATTTTCTGAAATAGCACATTATAAAATTAAAAGAATGGAAATCAACTAGATGACCTAACATCTTTCTATTACCCTACCAAAGAAGGCTTAGAAACATAGCAAATGCCATACTGAATCAGACCAGTGGACCAGTAGTGTGTCACTAAGGATCTGTTTCTGAACAATGCCAAAGAAAGGTGTAACAAACCCCAACAAGTGATTATGGGATTACTTGTCCCCAAATAAAGCTTTCTCCTAACCCTGAATAGTTTTTGGCTTATGCACTGAAGTATGAGTGCTCTTATCCCTGCCCAAACCCTTGTTTGTTTGTTTTTTACAATTAACTCGGGATAGAATTGTCATCAAGAGCTTTACAAGGTCTTAATGAGATCCTGTGGCAATGAGTTCCACAAGCAAACTGTTTATTCGGTGGGGGAAAGTGCTTCCTTTTATCAGTTCTAAACTCTCTGCACAATTTGGGGTCACTGACTTTTCCTTCTTGTATTATGAGACAAATCAAACTTCTGTTCATTCTATTTTCTCAATAACATTCATTATATTGTATACTCTTATTTTTGCATTTGAGGTTATGCAATCCCAGTCTCCCTCAATATGAGGTTTTATGCCTTGAACCATTATTGTTACCCAACTCTGAACTCCTTCAGGATGCTGCTGTGTTCTTTCTGATTTTTTTGGGGGGGGTGAAGGGGTATATATTATTCTAGTCTTGTCAAGGAATGGGGCTTCCACCACAACTGCCCTTAGACTTTTAATATGCTGAAAGATCTTGCTCTTAGGTTTATAATTTCTCAACTCAGTCAAGTTTCTCCTGGTTATCCTCTTAGATTACCCTTAAACTTGCCTTTCATTAGTGCTCACACGTACCAGCCATTTATAAATTGTTTCCGTTACGTAGTTGTTACTTAACCAAGCTATGGTATAAATACTTAGTTCTTTTAACATTTTCTTATAAATCAGACCCTCCAGACAATTGGTGTTATTTGGAGCAGCAGACAAAACCCTTTATCCATAGCTGTTTCTCTTGACAAACTCATTTGGTCAGTTTGTCCAAAAGCACTGTCAAAGTGACTGTCGTCTGTATTTTGTTTTTGTTCTTAGGAGAAACTGTCACTTAAGGTTAATATTGTAGGTCATTCATTCAAAGTTGTGGCAACAATTGTAGTTAGCCTCAGGACAGTTCTGCCTCTTCAAATTTCTAAGGCAGCCACTTAGAATTTAACACATACTTTCGGAAATAGTGTAGCTTCAACTTTTGCATAATCTACAATAAATTCTGTCTGGCTTCATTACAAGGACAACGAATATCTAACTTTACTCTTCTGACACCGAAAGGGGACAGGAGGTGGCAGAAGAGATCAGTATTTTGACAATAGCTGTTTTTTAGCTGTGTAGTTTAAATGTTCTTCTCGTCATGTGGTTGAACAGACACTTAAACATTATTATGATGTATTTAGCCTTTTGTTCCAGTGGATAAATTGATCTTGTTAGAGGTGCTTCAGAGGTCGTTATTACTAACTTAATTATTTGAAGCATATGTAAACCAGTTAATGGGAGTGTAAAACTGTTGAATGTTTCTGATTTCTTCTAACCTAGAAATTAACAACTGTGTGCTAATTCCCAGAGGTGGAAGTGAGCAATTCTACTAGGACTCTATTTTTTTTAAAATTTTTATTTTAATTTAAGAGTCAGTCAGCTAGGACTTGAATTCACCTTTGTTTTTAGGGAAGCACCATGGCCCAATGGATAATGTACTGGGCAGACATCAAGAGACCTAGACTCTCTTCCCAGCTCTGCCTGCAATTTTGTGCAAGTCTCTTTGCCTGTCTTTGCTTCCATTTCTCCATCTGGGAAATGGGGATGCTTATTTTCACTTGTAAATTGCTTTGAGACCAACAGATGAAAAGTGCTATACAAGAGAACTATTTTTCCTAGCAGAAGTGCCATTTATCTACATCGTCCTAATACTATTGAAATGAACACTTTTAAAAAAAAAAATCTATCAGGCAATGGGAGGAGTACAAAGAAATTAAGTTCCATAATACCTCTGCTGTTGTGGCACTTACGATGCTTTTAATGGTAACTTTAAACCTGAAGGAAAGTTTTCTTTTAATGGAATGTTCCTATTCCAAATTCAGCAACATAGTAGTTTTATTCTCCTGTGAAAGTTAACAGGTTGTCCTCAAATGTACAAGAGCACTCATGTCCTAGTAACTCTTATTAATCTTTAATTAAATTCACAAATTGTATGGTTTTTAACCATCTTTTCAAAACTACAGGATTATTATAATATCATTAAGAAACCCATGGACTTGAGCACAATTAAAAAGCGTTTGGAACATAATTATTATACAAAAGCTACAGATTGCATTGAAGACTTTAAAACTATGTTCACGAACTGCTATGTGTATAACAAGGTATGTAAAATGCTAAAAAGAGGGGAATGTAGTAAATGTGTATAGTGTTCAGTAGGCCATATACCCAATTCTGAAAGTTCGCTATTGATGCATTTTGTTACTTGTAATGGCCAAGTAACTTAATGTGTCTCTGAATTTTAATGGGAAACATTTATTTAAATAGGCTGCTAATATTTATTCAAACTTACCAAAAGCACCTAGTCAACTTCTAGCCATCTGTACAATTTATCAAAAGGATAAATGTCCCCACACAAGGATACTACCAACAAACCCACTACAACACTACACAACATAGCCCATGTAATCGCACAACAAACATGTCTAACAATTAAAAAGCTTATCGGGAAGCTCGGTGAATAGATGAGCTTTGCAATGTATAATGACTGACAAAATAGTGTGTGACAGACCAACGGAAGAAGCAACTTTTAAAATGCTGCTTATGCGTGGCAAACGCAGGCAGTTTTGTTTTAATACTTGATTGCCGTATCCTCAGGATTTGAAGGATGCTCAAGTGAACAGCCTGAAACTTGTCTCAGTGTAGCAGTGGGATGGTTGGGGAAATATAGAAGGAAATAATAAAGGGGTGGAGGGGCATTTAGTCTTTCAATATGATCATAACTTGTGGAACTGGTGAGGTGGGTTATGTAACCCTTTTAAGGCTGTTCTGTAATCAGACTTTATTTAGAGACCCTATAGTCTGATTTCAGATTGACCGTAAACTTGTAATGTATGATGCTACAGAACATGGGTATATTATAATGCTACTGAATGTAATACTCTTGTATTATTAAAGCATATTGCCTATATTCTGTGATTTACAAACATAATTACCGGTATATCTTGCAGCCAGGCGATGACATTGTTTTTATGGCACAAGAGCTAGAAAAAGTATTTATGCAGAAAATGGCACAAATGCCTCCAGAAGAGAAAATAGTGATTGTCAACAAAGGGAAAAGAAAAGGAAAGAAACAAGAAGGTAAATACTAGACTACATACAGTGTTAATGTATTAACTTGCTAACAGTTCAAATTTTAATTACAACTTTTTTTGTAAACATCAAATTGTGGGAGAGCTATAGACTTGTCAAGAATATCAGAATGGTAAAATTTTATGGCGACTGTAAGCAATTTACTATTTGGACTAAAACCTAATGCTACTAAACTTTGCTGTGGAGCAGTTGGGGTCAGGACTCTGTATTTCACAAAATGACAACTGTCACTTGATTTTCCTGGAATTCAGTAGACAGGCAAAAAATTGCTTCAAGGTTTTAAGCAGGTTCAATATGCCAATAATAAATACCCTCTCCAGTTCTCGCTGAATAACTTAAAAAAAAAAATTCTACCTTTTGACATGAGTTTGAGGTTTAGCTCATTCTCTGAATTGACAATTAACAGGTACAGTAGTATAGTTATAGGAAAAATGGTTTATCCATCTGATGAAAGATGCTTCCTGAAAGGAGAAGTAGTGCAGTGCATATATTCCATAATTGACTTGCAATAAAAAAAACTAAGCTAGTTAATATTTTACTTTTAACTTCCTAACTTAAAAGTATACTAAGTATTTGAAGAGGGAAATGCAAATCTGTGTTAGCCTTCCTTCCAGGTGTGAGAGCAGAGGTGTGCAGGTCAAGAGCTATCCGGTTTTCTATTCTTATCTCTGTCACTAAATTACTGTTTGTCATTGATAAAATTGTTTAGTATTCTTCAGTGGTGAGCTGGACCCGGTTCGCATGAACCGGTTGTTAAAGGGGTGGACAAACTCCTGCCCGTGGGACCGTCCTGTCCGGCTCGCCTGAGCTCCCGGCTGGGGAGGCTCCCCTGACCCCTTCCCCACTCTGACAGAGCCCAGCGCCAACGCTCTGGACTGCTCCTGGGCAGCTCGGCAGCTCCTGACGCTTTGAGTGGCATGGTAGGGGGTGGGGCTGCGAGCTCCAGCAGGGCGCGCGGCATCCATACACGCTGCCCTGAGCAGCATGGTAAGGGGGCCGGGCTGGGGCTGGGAGGAGGGGTTGGGTAAGGGGCAGGGAGTGGTTGGAGGGGGCGGAGGTTCTGGGGGGGCGGTGAGGGGACAGGGAACGGGGGGTTGGGTAGGCGTGGGAGTTCCAGGGGTCTGTCAGGATGATGGTGGATGGGATCGGGACAGTCAGGGACCGGGAGCGGGGCGAGTTGGGTGGGGTCCTGGGGGGGCAGTTAGGGTCGGGGGTCTCGAGCTTGTACTCACCGGGAGGCACTTAATAACTGGTTCCCTACCGGGTTGTCGTCGGCACTTCGGCGGCGGGTCGTTCACTCACGCCGGGTCTTCGGCGGCACTCAAGGACCCGCCGCCGAAGTGCCACTGAAAACCCGGAGCAAATGAAGGACCTGCCGCCGAAGACCCAGTAGGGAACTGGTTATTAACATTCTGGCAGCTCGTCACTGGTATTCTTGTACCTCTGCTTCTCTTTCTGTAAAATTAAGATGCTTCTGAGCATTTCACAGACGTGTGATCTGCTGATTAAAGGTGCTGTATAAACAAATGTATTTATAATAGGGCTCTTGATTAATCGCAGTTAAATCATGTGACTAACTCAAATTAATCGCAATTAAAAAAATTAATCGAGATTAATCGCAGTTTTAATTGCACTGTTAAACAATAGAATACCAATTTAAATTTATTAAATATTTTGGATGTTTTCCTACATTTTCATATATATTTATTCCAATTACAACACAATACAAAGTGTATATTTTATTACAAATATTTTCATTGTAAAAATGATAAACAAAACATAGTATTTTATAGTTCACCTCATGAAAGTACTGTAGTGCAGTCTTTGTCATGAAAGTGCAACTTACAATGTAGAACTATGTACAAAAAAACTGCATTCAAAAATAAAACCATGTAAAATTTTAGAGCCTGCAAGTCCACTCAGTCCTACTTCTTGTTCAGCCAATCGCTAAGACAAATAAGGTTGTTTACATTTACAGGAGATAATGCTGCCCGCTTCTTGTTTACAATGCCACCAGAAAGTGAGAACAGGCATTTGCATGGCACTTTTGTAGCCGGCATTGCAAGGTATTTATGTGCCAGATATGCTAAACATTCATGTTTCAGCCATCATTCTAGAAGACATGCTTCCATGCTGATGATGTGTTAATTAAATTTGTGACTGAACTCCTTGTGGGAGAATTGTATGTCTCCTGCTCTGTTTTGCCCGCATTCTGCCATATATTATAGCAGTCTCGGATGATGACCCAGCACATGTTCTTCATTTTAAGAACACTTTCACTGCAGATTTGACAAAATGTAAAGAAGGTTCCAATATGAGATTTCTAAAGATAGCTACAGCACACGACCCAAGGTTTAAGTATCTGAAGTGCCTTCCAAAATCTGAGAGGGACGAGGCGTGGAGCATGCTTTCAGAAGTCTTAAAAGAGCAACACTCCGATGTGGAAACTACCAAAAAAGAAAATCAACCTTCTACTGGTGACATCTGACTCAGATGATGAAAATGAACCGTGCATCAGTCTGCACTGCTTTGGATTATTGAGCAGAACCCATCATCAGCATGGACGCATGTCCCCTGGAATGGTGGTTGAAGCATGAAGGAACATATGAATCTTTAGCCCATCTGGCACTAGGGTGGCCAGATGTCCCTATTTTATAGGGACAGTCCTGATATTTGGGGCATTTTCTTCTATAGGCTCCTATTACTCCTCACCCCCGTCCCGATTTTTCACACTTGCTGTCTGGTCACCCTACCTGGCACGTAAATATCTTGCAGCGCTGGCTACAACAGTGCCATGCAAATGCCTGTTCTCACTTTCAGGTGACATTGTAAACAGGAAGCAGGCAGCATTATCTCCTGCAAATGTAAACAAACTTGTTTGTTTGAGCGATTGGCTGGACTGAGTGAACTTGCAGGCTCAAAAATTTTACATGGTTTTATTTTTGAATGCAGGGGTTTTTTTTGTACATAAGTCTACATTTGTAAGTTCAACTTTCATGATCAAGAGATTGCACTACAGTACTTGTATTGGGTGAATTGAAAAATACTCTCTCTTTTAACAGTGCAAATACTTGTAATCAAAAGTAAATATAAAGTGAGCACTGTACACTTTGTATTCTGTGTTGTAATTGAAATCAATATATTTGAAAATGTAGAAAACATCCAAAAATATTTAAATAAATGGTATTCTATTTTTGGTGCCCCATTTTGGTGCCATTCCATCTTACATTAAATTCTTCATTAACGAGGTGATACTGTAAATGAATCTTACTACTTTCAGAGCTGGTATCAAGATTCAGTTTCAATAAGTCACCTATCAAGATTATTCTTACACCCATCACAGGGAGGTTCTCTTCCACAATCTGTTTCAAAGATCTTAAGGACTTCATGTGGAATAACTAATGTCCTGCGATAACCTACCCAACCTCTCTTGCTTATCACTACAACATGTTCCGCTCTCTGAGAACCACCTCTTATTGTTTGGCCAAGCTAATATTTTATTGTTACACGTTTGGCAGGCCTTTGATTTTTAGGGTCACGTTAAAGGAGCGTCTGCCTCTACACTGAACCTTCAATCAGACTTCACATGGGAGATTTATGAGGGCAGCCACTTGGAGTACACAACTATAAATTATTAACTTGAGGAATTCAAGCAACAGTGATTAGCTTGCTTAAGCGGTCTTACAGAATTCCTTTTCCAAGCTGACTACCTAAGTGCTTCTCCAAATTAGTAAACTTACTTTTGGAATATTGGGCTCTTAGTAGAACTTAAATTATAGAGAGGATTTCTGTCATCACTGTTTATCTGGTATCTGTTTCTAGTTCCAGTACTACTTCTATTCTATTCCACTTTTTTTTTTTTTTAATCCAAATGAGACCTCAATGGAGAAATTCAATTTCCAAGAACAGAGACCTAAAAAAGCCTCTCTCTCTCTCTCTCTGAAAAAAAGATGATTTAACGAACTATTGCTTTCACAGATAAATAGTTTTAGTTCAGTTTTTTTCAAGGGCATTAACTCAGTTGAAGACTCTTGGGGGCACTATGGCTCCGTTGCTGAACTAGCACTTCAGATCTGAACCAGGAGAGTCCCCACCTGGTCTTGCATTAGGAGCATGGATGCAAGAGTGGTAATTGTTGCGCTTATGTATAGCTTCAGAGAGCACCAATTGCAGGTAAGTATTTGGTCAATTGAAAATAAGACCATGTAGCCTTTGGGCCTACCAACAGGAGCTTTGTGAAAGGAAATGTTATGACTGGAATGTAAAGATGGGGGGTTTGATACGTTCATCAATGGGATTATGACTAAGTTGCCTGCAATGACAGGAGACTGGACTTGATGACCTAGAAGATCTCTTCTATAAGAACATAGGACTGGAATTGTTGGGACACCAAAGTACACATCTCAGTGTAAATTGGTTTGATTTATTAGGACCTCAGCTGCCTGATTCAGGAGTTTGTACCACTGAGCAAAATCAACTGCAGAAGCAACTGGAAAGCATTGTTAAGCAGCCTCACGTGATGACTCCAGTACCACAGCAGCTTGTGTTAGCCCCTCTGTCAATGGCTCAATCGACTACCTTAATGTCAGCCACGCTACCTATAACAAAAGTAAGTTACATTTTGTATACTGGCTTCTAATGAAAGTAGATTGATACTGTCTGGGGCAGTAGTTGGCACATCCATGTATAGTGTGGATCACAATGCACAAAACTAATGGAACACCATTTAACATAGTGCACTGTGAATAAGCACAACCTATTTATCTTGCATCTTACAAAATGTAGATTTTTTTTTTTTAATACACCATTTCTGATCTCTCGAATAAGTGGGGCAGCACTAATTACAGTATATAGGGCAGAGGTTGAGTCAAAAAGTATGGTTACTGCATATTTAAATCTTGGTGTTTTGCTTTTCTTTGTGCTCAGATGAGTTAATGAATGTTTGTTTGTTAGAAAGATGGTTTGAGAGACTGGTAGCTTTGCTTTATGTTGAGTTAAAGGTGGTTTCCCACTATGGGGACAGATCTCTGCTTAACTTCAAAATTAAATATTCAAAAGGAACTGACCTAGTTTTAATGTAAACTAAGTCCATGATATGATTGGAAATGCTCAATTTTCAAAATAACCATACTACCTGTTAACTATTCTATTGTAGATTTATCTTAAACAACTCTTTTGTATGAGCTACCAAAAACAATAGCTGCTATCTGGACCTGTGTGTGAAAACACGCCATTTTGGTTAGATCAAACCATCTCATATCAACTAGTGTTGTTTCAACTATTCCAGCTGGAAACATGCATGCTCTCTCCCAGACCTTTTTCAGAAAAGTAAAAATATGTATTTGAGTATTTAGTGAGTTAGTGGCAAAGTGCATATATTGTATCTCTTCCAAACCAGAGGCAGCACAATGTTAGACCAAACCTAAGAGCTAAAAGCTTGTACTCATGGCCTCTAATTAGGCCTCAAATACTGGAGTGCAGGAATATTTGTATTTGCTGGTGGCTGTTCTTATGTCAACTTCATAATCCAGTAACTTTTTTGAGATTTCACCCTACTTAAATGACCGCAAAATAAATAAAACTGTAGTACACTTTTCTTCCAACTCTAAAGAAGAAAGCCTTACACCTGATGCTAGATTGTAACACTTTGCTGAAAATGTAGGTCTTGAACTTGTTTCTACAATTTTATATTTAACAGTTGTGGAGAAAAAATACAGAAGCTTTTGTCTAAAAAAAAAAAAAAACTAAACAAAAAAAGTTTCTCTTTTGCTATTTATCGTGGAATTGTGCCATTCTAGTTACTTGAAATATTCTATGTAAACTTTTGTTTTCTAGGTTAAAAAGGGTGTGAAAAGAAAGGCTGATACTACTACAATATCCACAGCAAGCTGTGAATCTTCTCCAGCACTTAATGAACCAAAAATTGCTAAAATATGTAGAGGAGAAAGTGAATGTAGTGTACCAGACAGTTATCTAAAGAAAGACTTGCCAGATTCTCAACAGCCACTTGAAGTTGTCAAAAATGTTCAATTATCAGAACAACTAAAGCATTGTAGTGAGATCCTTAAAGAAATGTTTGCAAAGAAACATGCATCATATGCTTGGCCTTTCTATAAACCTGTAGACATTACAGCTTTGGGGCTCAATGACCACCATGATACCATGAAATGCCCTATAGACCTTGGAACTATTAAGGTAAGGGGTTTTGGCTAGATTCACAACTCTGGTTTATTCTCGTGTGTAGGGGATTTATGGTCCTAAATTAAATATACCTTTTAAATTGAATCTGAAAATGTCATGAAGACTTGGTTCTTTAAGGAAAGTAAACTGAGGCACAAAGACTACATAACTTGCTGTACATAGTGTCTTATGCTTATTTATTTCATGTTGTTGATTAACTGGTAAAGTAATTAGTTTGCTTACTTGTAGGGTGAACTGAGCTTAAAAATTAGTAAAAGGGCTTAAATTACAGTTAAGACTTTTCACTCAAGCAAACGTCTGGTGGTGGTGCAAGCTTTCCAAGTCTCTAGCCTATCTGTATAAACCCATCAGGGCACATGTCAAAGTACCTTTTGGGTCACTTTATAAATGACTACTGTCAGCATATATAAAAACAGGCGATAGTCTCTATCGCTTTCCCAGTACTTAAGCATCACTCTAGCCCTTCAAGGCTCACTCTCATGATGCAATCTGAAACCTCAGACACCCAGATGTCTCAACTGTGTAAGCTCCCTGTTTTGTCTTAAACTTAACTGCTCCCCCATCTTAAGTGGTAGGGAGATAATTCAAACTTTGTCATGTTTGTCCCCATTTATAAGAAACAAAATAAGTCCTTTAGACAGTGTAGTCAATGACTGAAAAAATGGATACCTATTTTTATAAAATGTTGATTTCTAAAGTTGGGTTCCCAGACCCTAATTTAGCTACCTAAATAAGTGGCCTAAGTTTCAGAAGAGTTGAGAACTTAATGGCTCCCACTGACTTCAATGGAGTGGTCAGGTACTCAGTTCTTCTGAAAATTAGGCCACTTATTTAGGTAGCTAAATTAGGGTCTGGGAACCCAACTCTAAGTGCCCATATTTATTTTTATTTATTGAAAAACCTTGGCCTGGATTTATTTACAGAGTATTTCAGTCATCTACGTGACTTACAATACAAATTAAAGACAGGACACATGCAGAATAAATGCGGATTCCTTATAATCTATAACTGAACATTAGCTAAAGATTTTTGGTACTATAGCAGAAAGTTTAGTTATTCAAAACTTGTTAGTATCATAGCTTTAATTCAATAAAGTTATATTGCTGACAGTTAATATTTGCAACAGAATATTCTAAGTCAGAAGAGGCTAGGTGGTGTATGAGGTTGTGTGGTGGCTGCGATTTATTTATTTATTTTAAATGGTGGTTTTGGAGCTTCTGCAGTATGGTAACCCTACTGCACCAGATTTATTCTGATGCTGGAAGTATCAATCTTCCTTGACTTTTACATTTGGCGTTAAGTCCCAGATACATAGTCTGTATCTTAAACTTTAGATCGTCTAAAATGCAACTTCATTATTGTTTCCTCATAGAAGAAAATGGATAACTATGAATATAAAGATACACAAGAGTTTGCTGCAGATATTCGATTAATGTTTATGAATTGCTACAAATACAACTCTCCAGACCATGAAGTGGTTGCTATGGCAAGAAAACTGCAGGTGGGTTATCACTTAATAAATGAAACTGTGAGGAGTCCTTGTGGCACCTTAGGCCTGGTCTACACTAGGCTTTTATGTCGACTTTAGCGCCGTTATATCGAATTAACCCTGCACCCGTCCACACCAGGAAGCCATTTAGTTCGACATAAAGCTCTCTTTAAATCGATTTCTGTAATCCTCCCCAACGAGAGGAGTAGCGCTAAATTCGACATGGCCATATCGAATTAGGCTAGGTGTGGATGGAAATCGACGGTAATAGCTCCGGGAGCTATCCCACAGTGCACCACTCTGTTGACGCTCTGGACAGCAGTCCGAGCTCGGATGCTCTGACCAGCCACACCCCCGGGAAAATTTGAATTCATTTTCATTTTCCTGTCTGGGCAGTTTGAATCTCAGTTCCTCTTTGGACATCGAGGGGAGCTCAGCAGCAGTGGCAACTATGCAGAGCTCTCCAGCAGAGATGGCCGTGCAATCCAATAGAAAGAGGGCCCCAGCATGGACTGATCGGGAAGTCTTGGATCTCATCGCAGTGTGGGGCGATGAGTCCGTGCTTTCAGAGCTGCGCTCCAAAAGAAGGAATGCTAAGATCTACGAGAAGATCTCCAAAGCCATGGCAGAGAGAGGCTACAGCCGGGATGCAACGCAGTGCCGCGTGAAAATCAAGGAGCTGAGACAAGGCTACCAAAAAACCAAAGAGGCTAACGGACGCTCCGGATCCCAGCCCCACACATCCCGTTTCTACGAGGCACTGCATTCCATCCTGGGAGCGGCCGCCACCACTACCCCACCCCTGACCGTGGACTCCGAGGATGGGATCATGTCGGACATGACAGCGGACGGGGAAGAGGAGGAAGGAGATGAGGAGGACGAGGCAGTCGACAGCGCTGGCACCGCTGATTTCCCCGACAGCCAGGAGCTCTTCATCACCCTTACCGAGATCCCGTACCAACCGTCCCCATCCCTTACCCCGGACACAGAATCAGGGGACGGATCAAGCAGTAAGTGCTGTAAACATGTAAACATTTATTTAAAACAGAACGGTAATATTTATACTATTAACAATGTATATTTATAAAAGTGCTGTAAACTAGTAAAAAAATAATCAGGTACAAAACAGGAATATTTACAAAGGTAACAAATGGGTTTTGCATGATTTCTCTGTCTTAGGCTCTTCTCAATTTAGTCCCAAGTATTTTAAAAAAATTTCACAATGTCCGTTACTACATGATTCCCAGGCCCAAGACGCTCCACTCCAAAGTCCCAGTGCACCTACGCGAAAATCCGGTCAATGTGGCCGGGGATCGACGAGAAATCCTCGTAGGAGAACTCCTCGTAGGTCTCGTGGAGGTAGAGCTCAAGCCTGTTGATCAGGTTCCGGGGTAGGGCGATCTTAGTGGGCCCTCCGTGGTAGCAGACATGTCCCCTCCATGCCACAATCAGGTACTCGGGGATCATGGCCCGACATAGCATGGCGGCATACGGCCCCGGTTTCTGCATGCTTTCCCGCAGCATGCGTTCTCTCTGGGTGTCCGGGATCCTCAGGAGGGTGATGTCGCTCATGACGCCCTGCTTTGAATTAGGGAGGGGACTGTTAGTATTGGGACTGCTTTACAGCCACGCGGTGGAGGGAGAGGGGCAGCATACAGGGATCTTTCCCTGGGACAGCCGCGAGGGGGTGGGACAGGGGCAGAGTTGATGCTGTCCTGATTGCTGGCAGCAGAGACTGGCATTGCTTTCAATGTGAAAGGAGGCCAGTGCTACAGCTGGAGTTTTAAGCAGCCACAAGTCTGCGGCTTACCATTATTGCCCGCTCCAGAAGTTCAGGTCTCCAGCCACAGTTCTCTGAACACTCCAAGACCTCCGCAAGTCCACAGGCACTGAAGGCGACGGCCGAAAATTCGACCTTGTCCTGAGTGCGCATGTGAGAGGTTCAGTGCATGGTCTTGTTCACAGAGAAAGACTAGGTTCTTTGTATACAATTTCATTTATCTGTCTCAGGAATTCACTCCCTTTTTAAAATTCACACAGACACATCTGCGACTGTCTCCCAACCCAGCCTGTCAGCACACTCCCAGAGGCTAGCGCAGATTAGGCGGAGGAAGAAGAAGACGCGTGAAGACATGTTCACAGAACTAATGGGCTGCTCCCGAGCCCAGGCAGCCCAGCAGACACAGTGGAGGGAGAACTTGTCACAAATGCACCGAGCAGTCATGGAACGGGAGGAGAGGTGGCGTCAGGAGGACCAACAGGCTACTGAAAAGCTGCTTGGACTAATGAGGGAGCAAACGGACACGCTCCGGCGCCTTGTGGATGTTCTGCAAGACCGGAGGCAGGAGGACAGAGCCCCGCTGCAGTCTATCTGTAACCGCCCTCACCCGCCACCAAGTCCCACACCACCCTCACCCAAAGTCCAAAGAAGGAGGGGCGGCAAGGGCCGTTAAAACTTTCAATCAACCCCTGCAGACTGCTCTAGCAGTAGAAGGCTGACATTCCCCAAAATTTCATAAGTCCTTTCCTACCCACCTCACACAAGCCCCCGTCCAAGTTTCACCCCCCACGTTTCATGTCTGGTTCGCAATAAAATGTTTGTTTCTGTTCATTACTGTTTCGGTCAGGTTCTTTTGAGGGAGAGTCTGTCTGGAGGGGGGGAAGGGGCTTGGTAATTGGACAGGACAGTCACCTTTAGCAGGCTACAGAGGCGGGGTCAGGTCCAGCATCAGGACACATACACAGTGCAGTCACTGGTTACCCTGGTCAGTCTGGGAGGTGCTTTTCATGTTTTGGGGGGGGGGGGGGGG
>NW_020664562.1:23310245-23379796 GCF_002925995.2 Terrapene triunguis | reverse complement strand
GGCTATGTGACTTTGTGGCGGGGGAGGGCAGTTACAGATCTTATGCAGCGGTCCTTATCCTGGCTCACAGATCCACGCAGCAGGGGATCTGTAACCCTACCCCCCCTGCCAGAAAGTCACATAGCCGACACATACACACAGTCCCCCCCAGGAGTGCTGGCAGGCTCCATTGAAATAACCAGTCCACCAGTGCGGAGCCTGTCATTCCGGGAGTTTAGAAGTATCATTTGCATCAGAACACTGAACCCGCCCCCCGCCACAGTCTGCGTCCCCGGTTTAAAATATTCCCGCGAAAACAGCAATACAGACAACGGTGTTCATTAAAAAATCGAAATGATTTTATTTTTTGGGAAGGGGAAGGGGGTGAAGGTTGTATGTAACTGGAGAGGATAGTCAAAATGAACTGGGTAAAGAAACGGGGGCAGGTTCAGCTTTTCTGTCCACAAACTGAAAAGTCACTGGTTGCCCTGCTCACTCAGGAACCTAGCTTTCAAAGCCTCCCGGATGCACAGGGCGTCCCGCTGGGATCTTCTAATGGCCCGGCTGTCTGGCTGGACGTAATCAGCAGCCAGGCTATTTGCCTCTAGCTCCCACCCCGCCATAAAGGTCTCCCCCTTGCTCTCACACAGGTTGTGGAGCACACAGCAAGCTGCAATAACGATGGGGATATTGGTTTCGCTGAGATCACAGCGAGTGAGTAAGCTTCTCCATCTCCCTTTGAGACGGCCAAAAGCACACTCCACCACCATTCTGCACTTGCTCAGACGGTAGTTGAACAGTTCTTTTTCTGTGTCCAGGGCGCCAGTATAGGGCTTCATGAGCCAGGGCATTAGCGGGTAGGCTGGGTCCCCGAGGATGACTGTAGGCATCTCCACATCCCCAAGAGTTATTTTGTGGTCTGGGAAGTAAATACCTTCCTGCAGCCGTCTAAACAGACCAGAGTTCCTGAACACGCGAGCGTCATGAACCTTGCCCGGCCATCCGACGTAGATGTTTGTAAACCGTCCCCGATGGTCCACCAGTGCTTGCAGCACCATTGAAAAGTAGCCCTTTCTATTGATGTACTGGCTGGCCTGGTGGTCCGGTCCCAGGATAGGGATGTGAGTCCCATCTATAGCCCCACCGCAGTTTGGGAATCCCATCGCGGCAAAGCCATCTATGATGACCTGCGCGTTTCCCAGGGTCACTACCTTTGGGAGCAGTACCTTGACGATTGCCTTGGCTACTTGCATGACAATAACCCCCACGGTAGATTTGCCCACACCAAAGTGGTTCGCGACTGACCGGTAGCTGTCCGGCGTTGCAAGCTTCCAGAGGGCTATGGCCACTCGCTTCTGGACAGTGAGGGCTGCTCGCATGCGGGTGTCCTTGCGCTTCAGGGCAGGGGACAGCAACTCACAAAGTTCGAGGAAAGTCCCCTTCCGCATGCGAAAGTTTCGCAGCCACTGGGATTCATCCCAGACCTGAAGCACTATACGGTCCCACCAGTCCGTGCTTGTTTCCCGGGCCCAGAATCGCCGTTCAACAAAATCCACATGCCCCATTGCCAACGTCATGTCCTGGGCGCTGGGGCTCGTGGTTTCTGACAGCTCTGTGCCACTCTCCGACTTCAGGCTCTCACGGCGGTGCCGTAGCCTCCTCGCCCGATTTCTCTGCATCTGCCTCAGGGAAAGGTGTATGATAAGCTGCGAGGTGTTGAGAACGGCCACAAGTGCAGCGATGGTCGCAGCGTGATCCATGATCGCAGTGCTGTGGCGTCCGCGCTGTCACTGACCAGAAAAGTGCGCGAACTGATTTCCCGCCGGCGCTTTCATGGAGGGAGGGAGGGCGTTAGTGACGGACGGATGACGACAAATTTTTTTTACCCAGAAGGCATTGGCGGCTCGACCCAGAATTCCGATGGGCAGCGGGGACTGCGGGAACTGTGGGATAGCTGCCCACAGTGCACCGCTTCCAATATCGACGCTCGCCCCGTTAGTGTGGACTCACAAAGTCGAATTACTGTCCTTAGTGTGTCCTTAGTGTGGACACACACGTTCGACTTTGCAATATCGATTCCACATATTCGATTTAAGTAAAATCGAATTACCCTCGTAGTGTAGACATACCCTTAGACACTAACAAATTCTGGACCACCTAAGGTTCCCACTGTGGAGGTGTTCTGGTAATGGGTCTTGGAGAATTCTCTTCTGAGAGAAAGGAGAAATCATTGGGTGCTAGGTGACCTGTGACCATTCTAGGACATCTAGACCAATATAAAGAGATCAGTAAAGATGATATACTCTCCTATAAAGAGGTCCCAACATTTTTATTTATTTATTTATATTTTAGGATATCTTTGAGATGCAATTTGCCAAAATTCCAGATGAACCTGTTGCAAGTATACCACCGTCACTGCCCAAAACAGAAATAGCAAGTGCTTTTTCTAGTGAAAGCAGCAGTGATGACTCCTCTGAAGAAAGATCATCTGAAGATTCAGAAGAGGAAAGAACACGGCGCCTTGCAAAGCTTCAAGAGCAAGTAAGCAACAATGCTCTGTACAAAGTGCACGACGATTGTAGCCTGTGGTGGCTCTCGTTCACGTGTATCCATTCGAAGGTCTAGAACCATGAGCTGTCTGTAAACAGTTTTTTTTAAATGTATGTACAAAAGTGTGCATTTGGGGTGGTGCAGAATTATTTTCTTATGTGGTAGCACATTGTGCTGTGGTTACTTTGTGGGAGATGGCAGGTTCTCTAACAGCAGGCTTAACTTTTTACATACTAGCTTCAGAGCCTTCAGTAGGCAGATGTTGATGATGATGATGATGATGAATAGGATATCTGCTACCTGTCTTTTTAAATGCATTGGATTAAAATTCCAAAAGTGCCTAAATCCAGTTGGTATTGCCTTGTTCTGAAGCCCTAATCACATTGGGCTCTTTGCACCTCTCAAGCAGTTGAAGAGGGAGCCAGTTAGCATCAAGACAAGTCACTTAGGGCAGTGGTTTTCAAACTGTGGGTCACGACCCTGCACTGGGTCACAGAATGGAAGGCACTGGGTCGCGGTGGCTCTGGTCAGCGCCACCGACTGGGCCATTAAAAGTCCCGTTGGTGGTGCTCAGGGCTGGCTCTAGGATTTTTGCCGCCCAAAGAAAAAAAAATACCCCCCCCCCCCCCGTTTTTAAATTACCCCACCCCCCGGCCCCGCCTCAACTCCGCCCCTTCCCCAAATCCCCAGCCCTGCCTCCTCCCCGCAGGCTCTCAAGCCTGGGAGGGAGGGGGAGCAGCGGCGCGCGAAACAGCTGTTTCGCGCGCCGCGGCCGCTCGGGATCTCCCCCTCCCTCCCAGGCAGCAGCAGCGGAGGTGAGCTAGGGCGGCCGCAGCACATTTTTAGGGGCGGCATTCTGGCGCCAGCCATGCCGCCCCTAAAAATGTGCCACCCCAAGCACCAGCTTGTTTTGCTGATGCCTAGAGCCGGCCCTGGTGGTGCTGCCCGGCAAAGGCAGGCTAGTCCCTATCTGTTCCGACACCACACTGTGCCCCAGAAGTGGCCAATGGTTCCCGGCCAATGGGAGCTGTGGGGGATGGTGCCTCCGCCTAGGAGCTGAACCTGCTGCTGGCTGCTTCTGGGGCACAGCACGGTCCACAGTGCAAGGACAGGCGGGAAGTCTGCCTCTGCACCCCGGCTGCACTGCTGACCAGGAGCCGCTGGCGGTAATACCATGCCCAACCCCACACCCCAGTTCTCTGCCCCAGGCCTGAACCCCCCGAAACCCAGAGCCTCCTCCTGCACCCCAAACCCCTCATCCCTGGCCCCGATCCCCTCCCGCACGCCAGCCCAGAGCTCCCTCCCACAATCTCTGAACTCCTCATTCCTGGCCCCACCCTGCAGCCCTCTGCCTCAACCCCTCCCAAACCCCTCATCCCCAGCTCTGTTGGGTCGCAGGCATCAACAATTTTCTTCAAATTTTCTTCAAACTGGGTCGCCAGAAAAAGTTTGAAAACAACTGACTTAGGGTATGTCTACAATTATCGGGGATCGAGGCTGTGGTCATCGATCCACCGGTGGTCGATTTTAGCGGGTCTAGTGATGACCCGCTAAATCGACCGCAGATCACTCTCCTATCGACTCTGGTACTCCACTGGAACAAGAAGCGTAAGATGGGTTGACCCAGCGTGGTGTAGACACCGCAATAAGTCGACCTAAGCTATGTCGACTCCAGCTACATTATTCACCTAGCTGGAGTTGTGTAACTTAGGTCGACTTAACTCTGTAGTGTAGACCTGCCCTTAAGCTCTTTTGCTTACTCCAAATCCTACTGAGCTATGGTTCTAGCTTCTGGCTATTCAACTACCCCTTCCTTTTGTGTCCTTCCCAGGACTTTTTCTTTCATGGATATCCTTGCTGCCTTTATGCCTTTAGACTCTCTCTTAAAGCTACTTCACTTCATAAATTATCCCCATCCTAGGTTAACTACTTTCAGGCATGCTGACCTGGACTCTTAAATGCCTAACATCATAATGAAACTCCTTCAGGTTTTCAGTCCGATGAGCAATCTAATTCTTTGTTTGTTTTGTCTTTGAATTTTGAGTGGTTCTAAAACTATCATGAATATGTTCAAGTTCTGTGGAAAGCAGGTCAATAAGATACTAGGCTACATTAGACTATTGTAAACAAGATTGTGACGTTTCTACTGATCCCTGCTGGATATGCCTGTCTGAGGAACAATATCAGTAGGAATTATTCTGGCATACTGTAAAGATCATAGGTCAAATCTAAAAATTTATTGCAAATCTAAGGGAATGTAATTAATCTATGACACCGTTTTCAACTCCTAATTTAAGAGGAGGCTGCATGCAGACTCTCTCATCCACAACCTCCAAATCCTAAGAATGAACAAGGCTACTACGTTATCAGTCTCCCTGCAGGCAAGAAAGCATCAGTGATAAGTTGCTTATAAATTTAATTGCACCACTGAAACTTAAACTCTTAACAAAATTCAAATTGGAACTTCTACAGCTCCTCTATTTTCTGTCAGTTTACAGTGTTGATAGCCTTCATAAAGGGACTGCAATCTTAGTATCATCTTACTCTCTTAAAAATATAATTTATTGAATTTTAATGAGCATAGCCACTGTGAGATTCCATCAGGACAATTACTGGTCTTTTTGCATCTCTGTCAAGATGCACAAATTCTGGCTAAAGTCCAGAGAAGTGCTACAAAATCTAATGAAAGATGGATGGGTTTTAGCTCTAAATTTCAGTGTGCTGAGCTACTTAATTGGGGAAAAAATGACTACTCAAACAGTATCCAGATGTGTGTTCTTCTCCATTTTGCTGAGGGCCGGGGGATTCATTGATTATCACCTTTACTTCTGCTTAACTGTTCTGCAGTGAACTATCCAGCTAATGTGTCTCAGTTGGACGACTTATCCATCCTTTCCTCTTTTTTAATACCTATGCAATGTAAACTGGTCCTCTTTCTTTTTTTAACTTGGACAAAACATGAATGTTGTCTCTGTAGGTGTTGTATAGTTCCAGCTGATTATGTTGAAGCCAGCACTTTATCTTGGTTTCAGTATAATTGTCTGCCAGACAAGACTTCCAAAATAGCTTGGACTTATGTGAAGACTCTGCCCCCCATCCTCTCTAGACTACCTTGCACAGAACCACCTCATAGGAGGTGGGCAAGTGGTGCACTGAGACACTTGAGCCCCAAGTTTCTCATGCTAAAGAGGAGCTTTGGGATGTTCCTGCAGGAAGACAGATTTTTTTTGAAAGTCTGGGAGGAGGATGGCAAGAGACAACCCTCATGTGCACATGTACCTGCTACAAATGGTCTCCCTCTTAATGCAAGCCCCCATTTTCCAAAGCTCACCTCATCCTGTTTGTTCTACCTTCCAAAATCTTGTTACACCACTGAGTAAACACCCTCTCCATCCCTGCCCGGCTGCCAAAACTCTTCCATGGCCTTCAGGACCAGTTTCTCCTTCCCCCAATATTTTTCCTGTAATGACTATCAAGATGCTTAGTTTCTTTCCTTCTTTTCTTTGACAGCTTAAAGCTGTTCATCAGCAGTTGCGGGCTTTGGCCAAAACCTCCTTGCCCAAGCTGAGGAAGAAAAAAGGAAAGTCTAAAAAGGGGACAAGAGGCAAAGAAAAATCCAAACACAAATATGTGAATCAAAAGAAGAAAAAGCTAAAGCAAAAAAAGAAATTGAAGAAAAAACTGTCTTTAAATATGTAAGTGTGAGGGTTGTGTGGGTGACATTATTTTAAATTGCTCTCAATGCGGCAAACTTTCTCTCTTGCAGTCAGTCAAAGAAAACAAAGCAGCAAGACTCATTGGCACGTAAATCAGAAGATGAGGATAGTGCCAAGCCTATGAATTATGACGAAAAAAGGCAGTTGAGTTTGGACATAAATAAACTTCCTGGAGATAAGCTTGGAAAAGTAGTATATATAATACAGTCAAGAGAGCCTTCACTGAGAAACTCTAATCCTGATGAGATAGAAATAGACTTTGAAACTTTAAAAGCATCGACACTTAGAGAACTAGAGAAATACGTGATGGCTTGTTTAAGGAAAAGACCAAGAAAACATGGTGTGTGTATATATCATGGATAAACTCTAAACAATATGTTTAGCCAGAATCTATTTTGGGTTTGGATGTAGCTCTTAATGTCTCTCTTTATTTCATATACAGCTAAGAAACCAGAGAAGTCAAAAGAAGAACTTAATTCTGAGAAAAAACGAGAGTTGGAAAAGAGGCTGCTGGATGTCAATGGGCAGTTAAACCCTAAAAAGCAAAACACCAAATGTAATGTGACCATTAGTTGTATTGCTCTGTTCTTTATAATGAGATTTCCTCCTGAGGTCTGTACTCTGGTGGGATTTCTTCCTTTTAGAATATTAGAAGCACTAAAAGTTGCCAGCCGTCACTTTTCTAACCTGCAAGAGTGGGAGATCTCTCCTATATTGCCTCAATTACACCACAACAGCAATTTAGTTGGTCAACTATTTTTTTTCCTTCTGTCCCAGACTTTATCTGTTATAGAACCTTTTCTGTAACATTTTCTAAAAATATTAACAAAAGCTATCTTGTGCCTCATGGGGTTAGCATCTCTCAAGCAATGTGGGGTGCCAGGTAGACCATAGGAATTGCCAGTTGCACCAAAGCAAAGGTCTATATTTTGTGTGGCATCCTGCATCTGACAATGGCTAATAGCAAATGCTTCAGAAAAAGTTTCACTTAACCATGTTCCTCTTTTTCAAATCCTATTCTGGTGTGGTGGTGTGCATACTGAATTGGTTCTTTTCCATCTCCTTCATCTCTTCTTTCAGATGGTAAAGACACAGCCAAGTGCCTGCAAAAAGTGTGTAGTTAAAAATGGTCCATAAGAAATTTTCTTGGTCACTGGTTGCACCCAGCAGTCTCGGAGCAGTGGGGTCCAGGGAGAGTGACATAAGGCTCTCTTGAACTCTAGTGTCAACAGATTAAATTCAACAGTAATTCAGCACAGAGGGTCTAATACTTCTGGAATGCATTGGTCAGGGGTCATTGTTTGGGTAAGGGCTCGTCTACAATTACAGCACTGCAGCACCACCACTGTAGTGCTTTGTGAAGACCCTACCTACACTGACGGGAGAGCTTCTCCAGTTGGTCTAGTTAGTTATTGCCTCTTGGGGAGGTGGACTATGTCGATGGGAGAAGCCCTCCCATTGACATAGCATTGTCTAGGCCGAGAGTTAGGTCAGTGTAACTACGTCAGCCAGGGGTGTGGACTACTAAGTTGGTAGTATAGATCAAACCTAAGAATCTGCATCAATGCCAGCCTCTCCAACTCCCACTGCTGGATTCTGTTGGAGTTGTGCTCTGATCCCTTCAAAGTACTAAGCTATGTCAGTTATGAAGGATGTGACCAGGCTAGGGCTGTCAAGCGATTAAAAAAATTAATCACGATTAATTGCGCGATTCAACAATAATAGAATACCATTTATTTAAATATTTTTGGATGTTTCCTACATTTTCAAATATTGATTTCAATTACAACACAGAATACAAAGTGTACAGTGCTCATTTTATTTTTGATTCACAAGTATTTGCACTGTAAAAAAAGAAATATTTTTCAATTCACCTAATACAAGTACTGTAGTGCAATCTTTTTATCACGAAAGTTTAACTTACAAATGTAGAATTATGTGCAAAAAAACTGCCTTCAAACATAAAACTATCTAAAATCTTAGAGCCTGCAAGTTCACTCAGTCCTACTTCTTGTTCAGCCAATCGCTAAGAGAAACAAGTTTGTTTACATTTACAGGAGGTAATGCTGCCCACTTCTTTCTTGCATCACCTGAAAGTGAGAACAGGCATTTGCATGGCACTGTTGTAGCTGGCGTCACAAGATATTTACGTGCCAGATGCGCTAAAGATTCATATGCCTCTTCATGCATCGGCCATAGTTCCAGAGGACATGTTTCCATGCTGATGACGCTTGTTTAAAAAAATAGTGGGTTAATTAAATTTGTGACTGTACCCCTTGGGGGAGAATTGTATGTCTCCTGCTCTGTTTACTCTCATTCTGCCATATATTTCATGTTATAGCAGTCTCGGTTGATGACCCAGCACATGTAGTTCCTTTTTAAGAACACTTTCACTGCACATTTGACAAAACACAAAGAAGACACCAATGTGAGATTTCTAAAAATAGCTACAGCACTGGACCCAAGTTTTAAGAATCTGAAGTGCCTTCCAAAATCTAAGAAGGATGAGGTGTGGAGCATGTCTTCAGAAGTCTTAAAAGAGCAACGCTCAGATGCAGAAACTACAGAACCCTAACCACCAAAAAAGAAAAGCAACTTTCTGCAAGTGGCATCTGATTCAGATTATGAAAATGAACATGCATCGGTCCACACTGCTTTAGATCATTATTGACCAGAACCCATCGTCAGCATGGACGCATGTCCTCTGGAATGGTGGTTGAAGCAGCAAGGGACATAATCTTTAACGCATCTGGCATGTAAATACCTTGTGGCAAACGTCTGTTCTCCCTTTCGAGTGCCATTGTAAATGAGAAGCAGGCAGCATTATCTTCTGCAAATGTAAACAAATATTTTTGTCTGAGCGATTAGCTGAAAAAGAAGTAGAACTGAGTGGACTTGTAGGCTCTAAAATTCGACATTGTAGAAAACATCAAAAAAATTAAATGGTATTCTGTTTAGCAGTGTGATTAATCATGATTAATTTTTTTAATCGCTTGACAGCCCTAAAAAATACTTTATTTTATCACTTTTACAGTGCAAATATTTGTAATAAAAATAATGTAGATTTGATTTCAATTACAACACAATACAGTACATATTAATGTAGAAAAACTTCCAAAATATTTAATAAATTTCAATTGGTATTCTATTGTTGAACAGTATGATTAAAACTCATTAATCACAATTAATTTTTTTGAGTTAATAGCATGAGTTAACTGCGATTAATCGACAGCCCTAATTCAGGCGTCTGCTACCTTGGCACATTGGGGTAAAACTCTATTGAAGTTCTGCTCTTAAGAGGAGACCTCTAACTATCCAGTAAAGTGCACTTCAAGGCGTGAGTCAAGAAACTTGCTCGGCTCTTCCTTGCTCAGAACTACTGGAGCTTCCAATGACTTCAGATGGGGGGGGGTGGGTGGGTGTGTATGTCCTCTGGATAGATCTATCAACTTTTACTGATGGTTTTTATAGTAGTGTGACAAAGATAGCACTGCTTCTTTACAGTTTTGAGGCATTATCCTAGCATAATCAATGTGGAACTTCTATACCATATGGATTGACACCAAGCCTATACCCTAGTCTTCAGCACCTTCTATGCACACATTATCAGGCCTACATTTTCCAGTGGAGCCAGAGATGATGCTTGTTCTAGTCCAGTAGATTCTCTCTCCTGGCTCACCTTGAGATGGATCTCTTATAAGGGTAGGTAAACCATGACGGTATAGCCAACTTGGGATGGTGGAGAAATTATAAAAACACTCCTGCCCCAGAAGTGGTACAGGGTGAGTAATGTGTGCCTATCATTACTCATAGTGACTCAATCCTTACTATCAGACTCTTCTAGAAAGTCAGTTACAACAGAAGCAAAAAAATCAGTATACACAGTTATGCTTCTACATCACCAGACCCTGATTTTAGATAATGTAAAATGCACCATCTTCCCATTTAACATTCCTTTTGTATGCTGCTTGCATTGCAAACTATAAGTCCCACAAAATAGACAAATATCACAACTGAAGCTCTATATAGCTCATTTTCTCTGCATTGGACACTAAACTGGAAAGTCTGGGGCCTTGTCTCCAACAGGGGGAGACAAACAAGATAGATTTACTGAGCATGGGAGCAATTAAAGAGAGTGGTAGAATAAGAACTGAGGCTTGACTTCACTTAGTTCTCAAGTTCAATCTAAATCTTGATTCCCCTGGATTCTGTAGGGAAAGACTTCACATTGGGTGGCTACAGTAGAAAATCAATCCATGCTCTGAATCCTGCATTTTGGAAAAATGCTACTGAACTCAGGGGGAGGAGGAGGAACCATGAAATACCTGATAGAAAATTTACTTTAATGGTCCTTTACTGTTTCCTGGGACAGGGAGAAAATCCTATCTGCATTCACTTTAGAAAGTGCAAAATACTTCCATTTTAATTCCCGAGTTAAGGGTGGAGGAAAAAACTGAATTAGGTTACAGTTTGGTTTTGGGTTTTTTGGGGAGGAGGGAGGATAAAGAGTTGTCAATTCTGTTCCAACTAATGTATTTTTAGCAACACTTCAATATTTTTAGACATGCTTTCTGCATAGACTTGTGGAAGAAAGAACAAATATCTGAAGTGGAACTGTTTGCGTGGCTGGCTATTTTATTCTGCATCTTGATGTGCTTTCTGACCAGGAACTGCCACTATTACAAATTTAGGAACATCTGAATTGCCATACCAGACTGGATCAGTGGTCCATCTAATCCAGTATTCGGTTTCTGGCACCAGTACCAAATGCTGAGGGAGGTGCAATAATCTCCATAATAGAAATGTACATCTCTCACATCTATCTTCAGGGCATCTTCATGCTTTTGTTTGTGGTATCTTATGTACGTAGGCATATTTATCTCCCCAAAACTGGTACTAATGGTCCCATATCTAACAGTTAGTTGCAGCTTTCTTCTTGTCAACTGTCTGTAATGGGCCACACTCTTATCACTTCAAAAGTTATTTTTCCTTCCTTGGTATCCCGCTGTTAATTGATTTATCTCGTTAGACTGACCTCACACTTGGTAAAGCAACCCCCATCCTTTCATATATTTATATTTCATATATTTATACCTGCTCCCATATTTTCCACTCCATGCATCTGGTGAAGTGGGTTCTAGCCCACGAAAGCTTATGCCCAAATAAATTTGTTAGAACGAGGAGTCCTTGTGGCACTTTAGAGACTTTCTTCTTAAATTAGCTATTCTGGAGCTTTAGCCTGCAAAAACAAGGACTGTTGTGGAACTCTCTCCAAATCTTAATCTCCACTGAGTTAAATTGTTTATCTTCTCTTTAGGGTAGCAAAAATCTCTTTTGGTATTAAAAAGGACTAAGTTAGACTCCAACAGGCCAGCGTGCACCCAAACAATGGCAGGTACATGTTGTCATCCTTGTGAATAGTGGACAGAGATTTAGCAAAGGTAGTCTTGGCAGTCACTCAGATGGAGCGCATCTGAGTGTGGCTTTATTAATCTTAACACTAGGGCTGTCAATTAATCACAGTTGACTCTCTCAATTCTTTTTTTTGAGTTAATCATGATTAATCGCAATTTTAATTGCAGTTTAAAAAACAGAATACCAATTGAAATTTATTAAATATTTTGCATGTTTTTCTACACTTTCATATATTGTATTCTGTGTTGTAAACAAAATCAAAAAGTGTACAAAAACAAAACAATATAAAACTTCAGAGCCTACAAGTCTACTCAGTCTTCCTCGTTCAGCCAAGTGCTAAGACAAACAAGTTTTGTTTACATTTATAGGAGATAATGCGGTCCTCTTCTTAGAATCACAGAAGATTAGAGTTGGAAGAGACCTCAGGAGGTCATCTAGTCCAAGCCCCTGCTCAAAGCAGGACCAACCCCAACTAAATTATACCAACCAGGGCTATGTCAAGCCAGGCCTTAAAAACCTCTAAGGTTGGAGATTCTACCACCTCCCTAGGTAACCCATTCCAGTGCTTCATCACCCTCCTAATGAAATAGTTTTTCCTAATATCCAACCTAGACCTTCCCCACTGCAACTTGACACCATTACTCCTTGTTCTGTCATCTGGTACCACTGAGAACAGTCTAGATCCATCCTCTTTGGAACCCCCCTTCAGGTAGTTGA
This sequence comes from Terrapene triunguis, assembly GCF_002925995.2. NCBI lineage: Eukaryota > Metazoa > Chordata > Testudines > Emydidae > Terrapene > Terrapene triunguis. The sequence goes on along the minus strand of NW_020664562.1, from coordinate 23,367,419 downwards.
AGGCTGCTATCAAATCCCCCCCCTCACTCTTCCTCTTCTGCAGACTAAATAAGCCCAGTTCCCCCAGCCTCTCCTCATAAGTCATGTGCCCCAGCCCCCTAATCATTTTTGTTGCCCTCCGATGTACTCTCTCCAATTTGTCCAGATCCTTTCTGTATTGGGGGCCCAAAACTGGACGCAATACTCCCGATGTGGCCTCACCAGTGCCGAATAGAGGGGAATAATCACTTCCCTCGATCTGCTGGCAACGCTCCTACCTTGCAGTGCTAGCTTCAAAAGTATTTACGTGCCAGATATGCTAAACATTCGTTTGCCTCTTTGTGCTTTGGCCACCATTCCAGAGGACATGCTTCCATGCTGCTGACGCTTGTTAAAAAAAATAATGCATTAATTAAATTTGTGATACAATTCTCCCCCAAGGAGTTCAATGTCCCTTGCTCTGTTTTACCCACTTTCTGCCATACATTTCATGTTATAGCCGTCTCGGATGATGACCCAGCACATGTGGTTCATTTTAAGAACACTTTCACTTCAGATTTGACAGAACGCAAAGAAGGTACCAATGTGAGATTTCTAAAGATAGCTACAGCACTTGACCCAAGATTTAAGAATCTGAACTGCCTTCCAAAATCTGATTGGGACGGGGTGTGGAACATGCTGTCAGAAGTCTTAAAAGAGCAACACTCCGATGCAGTAACTACAGAACCCCAACCCCCAAAAAAGAAAATCCACCTTCTGCTGGTGGCATCTGACTCAGATAATGAAAATGACCATGCGTCGGTCCGCACTGCTTTGGATTGTTATTGAGTAGAACCCATCATCAGCATGGATGCATGTGCCCTGGAATGGTGGTTGAAGCATGAAGGGGCATATGAATCTTTAGCACATCTGGTACGTAAATATCTTGTGACGCTGGCTATGACAGTGCCATGAATGCCTGTTCTCACTGTCCTGTGACATTGTAAACAAGAAGCGGGCAACATTATCTCCTGCAAATGTAAACAAACTTTTTTGTCTGAGCAATTGGCTGAACAAGAAGTAGGACTGAGTGGACTTGTGGGCTCTCAAATTTTACATTGTTTTATTTTTGAATGAAGTTTATTTTGTATATAATTCTACATTTGTAAATTCAACTTTCATGATAGAGATTGCACTACAGTACTTGTAATAAGTGAATTGCAAGATATTATTTCTTGTTTTTTATAGTGCAAATACTTTTAATCAAAATAAATATAAAGTGAGCACTGTACACTTTGTATTCTGTTGTAATTGAAATCAATATTTGAAAATGTAGAAAACATCCAAAAATATTTAAATAAATGGTATTCTATTATTAACAGTGCGATTAACCATGATTAATTTTTTTATCACTTCACAGCCCTACTTAACATATATATTCATAAGACTTTCAGTGCTATATGTACTTTTAACTTCCTTTTCTTATCTTGCAGCTGAAAATAACACTATACCAAAGATTATTGGTGGACCAAGGCGATTGAGTGAGAGTAGCAGCAGCAGCTCCTCCTCAGACTCTAGCAGCAGCAGCACTAGCAGTGATTCTAGCTCTTCAGATACCAATGACTCTGAATCAGGTCAGATAACCTCATTGTATAGCATCTGCCTCTTGATATACAGGACCTGATGCTTCAGAATTTACAAAAGAAGCTTCAGTTTGCATACTTCTAGGCCTACGGAGTTGCTATATGTTCCAGGGTGCCATAGTCTAGTCAAACGCTATGAAGTAGAAATACTGAAACTCTTTTTACAGATAAAACTTCTCTAGAAAAGTACTTTTTTTAGTGGCAAACTGAAATTGGGAATGAAAACTTCTAGTAGCAAAATGTAAGTGTCTGTACTGGAGCGTGTCATAAACTATATGCTAGGTTACTTAAAAGTATTAAGCTCTTCTTTTAAAAGCATACTTTCATCTAATTCATAGTTGTCTAAAAACTGTGTTGCCTAAATGTTTGTAACAACATGATTACTATAATGGGATGACTATAGAAATATTTTGTTTGTGTGTAGGCCTACAACCTAGCAGCAAAACTCTTTTTAAGAAATAGAAAAATAAATTGTTAGGGAGGGATGAGGGCAAGTGTAGTACCAAAACTCTTACCAATAGCATTTCTAATGATCATACTTCAAACTGATATTTTCCCAAAAAAACAAAGTTGGAGTTAATTGAAATTGTTTTTACAGTGTTCCATTCTGAAATGCAATTTGCAGTGCAGTCTGGATTGAAAACAATCCCAGATTGCTGAAAGATTGTGAGTGTCTTTGACTACTGTATGCATGAGGTGCATATCTGTGTGGGAGGAGAGGAATGAGACTTCGTATCGTGTATTATTCCTTTGAACTTTTTCAAACTGTTCAATATAAATGTATATAGTGGGGCTGTTTCAAACTCTAATTAAAGTATAGCTCAATATTTAGGCCCTGTTTACATGTCAGGGGGGAAAAATGTTATTTTCCCAGTGTAATCTTTTTCCCAATAATGTGTTTTAGCATCTAGTATAGAAGAGGGTTTAAGTGGTCATTAACCTAGCTCATTTTTCCAGGGTGGTTCTTGTCTTAGACTCTCTGTACACTGATTTTGGGGAACAAACTTAAAATTATTCAAATTGCAGGTAAAGCTGCTATACATGATGAGATCCTCTGAAGGACTGATATACTCTGTCTTGCATAAAATGCTCACCCTTGCAGTTTACTGAACAATCAATGACTAGGATGACCATATTTCCCTACGCTGAATACAGGACACCTGGTAAAATTACTCGTATTCAAGCAAGTTCAACAGCAATCAATCAGAACTATGCAGTACAACCGTTCAAATTAACATCAAGTTGACTGAGCCCCTATTAAAAAGAAATACTGCATAGTTGGATTCTTTTTATTTGCCTTCTTATTTTTAAGGCTTTAGGGTTCACATGGGGAGAGCTCTCTCACACTCACACTCATACACACGATGGGGGGGCGACCGACCGACCTGACCCTCCCTGCCTGGTGCTCTGTCTTTCGTGCCTGGCTGGGCCCCCAGACCGGACCCACCTCACCTGGTGCTGCGCCTTCCCAAGGCAACACATGGGAGGGGGCACATAGGATCACATGGGCCCCTCAGATTTCTGCCAGGGTTCACACCAGAATGTGGCCAGCAGCAGTCTTTCAGCTCTGTGCAGGAGGGAAGGGACAGGAGCTGCTTCCAGCCAGAGGGGAAAGGAAGGGATGACCTGGCCTGTGTCTTTGCAGAGCTCATCTATTTCCCCACCCCCTTCCCACCCCCTCTGTGGCTGGAAGCAGCTTGTCCCTTCCTGCCCCTATAGTGTTCAAAGGCAGCTAATGGCCGCTGACAAAACCCAGCTGTCTCCTGTCCCCTGGCCACAGCACAGGCAGGAAGGGGCTAAGCCCTAAGGATGCATTGTGCACTAGGGCCCAGGGAACCTGGCTGCAGGAGCTTCAGTGAGCCTGGCCAGAGAGGTGGCTCAGCAGCAGAGTTGCCTAGGGGATGGAGCAGCCCCACGCTCCTTGGGGGGGCAGGAACCAGGGCGGGCGTGTGTGTGAAAAAGATGGTAAGCCCCTGCCTGGGGGGGTGGGGGCTGCTGTGGAGCCTGCAGGGTCAGGGTGTGAACAGGTTGGAAATTGCTCCCCACCTCTCCAGAGCTTAGCTGAGGGGCAGAGAGGCTTCCCTGGGCCAGCACTGTACGGGGCTTTGGCACACACAGAGCTAGGTTCCTACTGGCCAGCACCCTGGACCAGAGGGTCTTGGGCTTTCCTGGGGTGCTGGCCCAGCCAGAGGCAGTGGGGGAAGGAAGGAGCCTGCCAGCCAGGCTGTTGGTAAGCTGAGCATTCCGACCAGGGGCTAGTTCTCTGCCCGGCTGGGGAGGGGGGGGGATATGGAGCAGCAGCAGGGCTGGAGGGGGTGAAGGGACAAAGCAGGGAGAGGACAGCGAGAGGGGGAACACATAAAGGGCTGATGAGTGGGCAATAGAGGCGACACGTAACTGGCCGCTGCCTGCACGCACCAGCGGCCGCACATTGCAGCCTGCGCTGGCCAGAAAAGGGACGGGGGGTGAGGCCCTGCTGGCTGAGAGCCGGCATGCAGCAGGGGCTGCACTTATGGACCAGCAGGGGCAGCAGCCGGCCCTGCGTGCTGCAGCTTCACCCCGCCACCAGCCTTGTACACCCGCCCCCATCATCGGTCACTGGACCCTCCCACTCAGCTGGTGGGAGGGCAGCTGGCGAGTAGAGATCTGGCCAGCAGCAAGACCCACCAGTACTGGTGGGGGGAGACAGAAAATACGGGACAATTTGCCCATTCTAAAGAAAAAGTCGGGACATCTGCACGAGGGCTTAAATGCGAGACTGTCCCTTTAAAAACAGGACGTCTGGTCACCCTATCAGTGACCACAATATCCAGCACTGAAGTTGATGTCTGTCTAAGTCAGGGGTCGGCAACCTTTCAGAAGTGATGTGCCGAATCTTCATTTATTCACTCTAATTTAAGATTTTGCGTGCCAGTAATACATTTTAACGTTTTTAGAAGGTCTCTTTCTATAAGTCTATAATATATAACTAAACTATTGTTGTATGTGAAGTAAATAAGGTTTTAAAAATGTTTAAGAAGCTTCATTTAAAATTAAATTAAAATGCACAGCCCCCCGGACTGGTGGCCAGGACCTGGGCAGTGTGAGTGCCACTGAAAATCAGCTCATGTGCTGCCTTTGGCACGCATGCCATAGGCTGCCTATCCCTGGTCTAAGTGTTTAAAACCAGAACATCAAGCTCAGAATTTTTGAAACTTTCTGGGCTCTACAATAGTTGCCTGGAAGATGGAAGCATATTCTTTGGTGTAAAGGATTTTTTCTCTTGTAGCTGGAATTAATTTTCATGACCAGCACAACATTTCAGCCAGTTTTATATAGGCGTTAGTTCATCTCAAGGTGGCGTTGACTCTAATTGGTCTGGGAATGCCACTAAGCTATGATACTTCTGTCTTGCAATTTAAACTTAAGTTTAGAAATTTTGTTTTACTGAGCCATCTGTCACTACTTCAAATGTCTAATCGTTTCACATATACTGAATGACAATCTTTAAGTAAAAATAGAAGTAGTCTAAAAACATACAGAATGTATTTTGAACTTGAAATCACGCTGTTAATTGAAAACTGACATGCAGTCCACTGGTACGGCAAGTTTTCAGCTAGAAATACAGCTGCCTTTCACTTTAAATATTTTATACGCTGCCATTGATTTTAAAATATCTATTCTGAAAGCCATGTACACCAATTTTAATTGTTAATCACTTTTTGTAATATACCATTTCATCGGAAATAAAAATATGGATGTAGTTAATGGATATTCTAAGGGCATGTCTACACTTTGAGCTGGAGATGTAACTTCTAGCTCGAGGAGACATAAAGGTGATAGCTGATTGAGCTAGCACACTAAAAATAGAGCATGCCGGTGGTAGCAGGAGGGGCTACCTGCCCTGAATATGTGCCTATGGTCTTGGATGGGCATGTACTTGAGGCTGCTAGCTGTCTAGGGCTGCTTTAAGTTATATTGGGGGCTGTTCCAGCCACTGGAGCATGCCAAAATACCATAGCCTCATCTCTGCTTAGGCTGGAAGCTCTGTGCTGCCCACTGAATCCCACCCTTAGTCTGTGGTTTCTTTACACTTATACAATACAAAAAATTACATTAAAGTGGCAATGGCAGCTAAGGTATAAATCCCATTAGGGCCCTATATGTGTGTCCCATTGACGTCACAAAGTTAAGCATGTGTGTAACACCACTGAACAGAAGTAAGCTCTCTGGGACAGGGACGTCCGTTCAGTTCCCACAACAATGGGTCTTGGACCTCTAGGTGCTACTGCAATACAGATAAAAATGTCCTGATGTGAATCGTACAACAGATGTGAAATCGGAGTTTCTCACTTACTTTATTGATGATTACAGAAATAGGCTCAAAGCCAAATGGAACCAGACAGAATGGTGTGACTTCTAAAGAACAAATGGAGGTAAATTCACATTTCTCTTTTGTTAGAATGCATATAACTTTAGATCTAGATTAAAAGGTTTGTCATTCACTGCGTAGTGTTGTTTGCTGAAATCACTTAAATTGCTTTGTTCTCTGTTGTTTGATACTAAAATCTTGAACATTTAACTAGATTCTAATTTTGTTTACCTCACTCATAGGGTGGAACAAAGTTTGTTTGCTGCAGAAGTTCAAAGTTACGCATATTGCTGGAACACTCTGGCTAGACCTAGCCCAGCTGCTGGGGTGGGAGCAGCATTTGGGGATCCTCTTCCTTCACTACAGATGGGGGGGGGGAACAGGGTCTGAGGAAAAATATGGAGGCAACATTTACCTAAAAATGGTTAACAAGGTTTATTTTTTAAGTGTCTTTAACACAGTCTCACCCTTCACATATTAAAGTGAATCAACCTAATAAACCATGCTAAGCACACTAAGGTCTCCTCTTAGCTATAAGCATACAAATCTTCAAGTAAAATATTAGTTCAGATATAGTGACAGATGTAGGAAGTATCCAAAACATTACAGCATCATCTGAACAATGAGCAAGATTTAAGAGGAACTAGCCTAACATGAAACTAAATATATAGAATTCTTTAGCTCTCTTTTTCCAATAAACAAACAAACCACCTATTCCACTCCTGTGAATACCCATCTTATATACCAGTGCAGCTGCTTGCCTGTGACCCTCCCATTGCCCATGCTCATCCTTCAGAATGTACTCTGAAAGATCCCCAATGGGAGGTGTGGCGGGGAGGAGAGGCTGCAGCTCGTATTTCAAAGTACTTTTACAAGAAGACTTCCACATCAGTTTGCCCACACTGGACTCAATTCCCTTCCCACTCCCCCTTCCTGGAAGAGTTCGAGTACCGCTCCTGTTCTTCAAATATACTGCTCCTCCTTTCAGAGCAGAGTACTTAGCCACATAGAAAAATCAGATGGCAAACTTAACTGGCCTTCTTTATTCAATGGCTGTTTATTCACCCTCCATTATAGAGGGATTATGCAAGACCTCTTCTTAGACTATGCCTTTCACTCAGGCTCTGATCCTGCAAAGACTTAAGCATACGCTTAACTTTATTCACTGTGAATAGCCTTTGCAAGATAAGCGCTCAAGTGTCTCCATGGTGAGATCCATGCTACTGATATATCTCGGCCTCTCCCTTGGAAAACTAAGACTTGCAGAATGCTACTCCTATGCCACCAGGCTGGGCCTTACATTTAATTTATCTTGATGTCTCTACAACTTCCTCTGTAGTATACTTGGTATCTGAGTCAGAATGTAGTGTATTTATCAAAGTATCTACCAGACAGCAGGAGTTAATTCCACTTCAGTTTAAATTGTGCATCATTGTTAATTTAAATGGATACATTTTTCTGCTGTCAAACCTATAGAATTCCTAACATATTATAGGCACCAGTGACATCAGATAGTATTTGTACTGTATTTTTAAGTGGAGTAAATCACTTTCAAATGCCCAGGTGGAAAGGGAAAAAACTTGAAGAGGTATTAAAGTCTTAACTTTATCAAATGCAAGGTAAATATCAAAAATTAATTACATTTAAATCTTCCTGCAGCAAATACCACTGTCTTTACAAAAGACATCCTGCAATGCTATTCCTGAAGTGCAGACTTCATTTTCTTTTACTAGTAGCTTGCAAAATCAAAGATCTTCAGAAACGCAGCCTTCTCATAAAATACCACAATGGCCTCAGCTTTTGCAACGTAGTCCACTTAAACTACCTGAACAAAGCATGCTGTCTCCTTCAGGTAAAATCTTTACACCAGAAAATGAAATGGCTATTATTGACATGAGACTGTCATTATAGCAGGAGAAGAAAATTGGTATTTGTCTTGTCTAGAATTCCTGTTTTGTTTTTTTGGAATTTGCTGGGAGGTGGGATGGGGGAAGTGTTAGGTTAGAGACCCTGCAATAGTTTACATGTGTAGTGTTGAGCACCCTTTGTTCTGTCATGGGGGTCAAGCAACACTTAGCAGAATCCTGGTGGCTGAAATGCAGTCTACCAACACTTCAGATACTGTGGTTTTAGTAAGTGTCATTTTACTACTCTCAAATAGCAAAATAGAAAAGAGCAATGTGACTATAAAAAGTGACTCAAGATTGGGCTAAAAGGACATAATGCTGCATTGGTAAAGCTGGGTTTAAAGGAAAGAATATTTAAATATCTCTTACCTTAAAACTATCTTGCAAATATTTAATGACATCCCCCTCAAAAAATCTGAAAGTTTATCATCCTTCCTCAGCCCTGGTATAAAACTGAATGAGCTGCTAGCTGATTATCCAGCTAGGAAGCTAACTAAAAACAGATGACTGTACCAAAAAGTATCTAGCTGGAATGTACACTTGGCTATTCTGTGTCTTAAAATATTGTTGAGCTAATTTTGAGTATAGGTTACAGATTTGTTGACTCTGTATATTATGGGAAGTTGCACATTTAATTTCCTTTTTCCCCCCCTCCACTCAGGTATAATCACAGTTATATCTCCACTGCACTCCACACCAGTACAGCAAAGGCCTCAAAATATTCCAAAGACATGCCAGCCTTCTATCAGCCAGCCTACTCACATTGCCACAGAGGTGAATTGTCATTATTTATGCTAATTTATCTCCAAATAGATTTCTCAAGTATCTTCATATAACTAACCTTCTGTCCTTCAAACTAAGTAGACCTAGTATCGCAACACTTCAGGCTTGTATTCATACAACACTGGAGCAAGGTTTTCTGTTTTCTGGAAATGTTGGTTGAGCTTGATTAGCATTTCAGTGGTTCCGTATGGGTCTAATCTAATTCCCACAATCAAATAGTGACTTAATTGCCTTTAATAGGAGTTGGATTGCGCTTTCTATGCCAAAATATGAAAGGAAAAGCTTTGCAGCTGAAGGAATCACTAGCTTAACTGTCTTTCTTTAATACATATCCTCTAACATAGTTGCTGAAAGTATAAAACTGCCAGGATCACTTTGACTTTCAGAAGGTAAAGATTACCTTGTAATATAATCACAGCATCTTCATTCGTTCTTCTTCTTTTTGCTTCCTTCTCTGGAAATATCATACTAAACTCTTGTCAGCTGTATGGTACAGTGAAGATGGTATGAGGTGAGGCCTGGCTTTTTTCCCCCCTCTCCCCCACATGATTTTATCTTTTGATTAAAATATAACTATGGAGAATTCCTTCAGCAGTTTCTTTGAGGGAGGAATGATTTAATAAATAAACCCTGAATTTGGCTAATCCACCCTTGAGGAGTCTCCAGATGGGGGCCCTTAACTGTCATGCTGAATTCTATAGTTCCCTTTGAGTTGGACTTGATGTCACAGCTTAACCTCTCCCAACTTGTCTAGAAAGATAGTTAGACAAACAGGCTTCCAAACAGGTCTAGGTACAATTGATTCACCCAAGCTTTCAAAAGCTTTTACTTTCTGAAGTTTCTCCAGTGCGAAGACTTAAAATGCACCTCTTTCATGCTACGGAATGTAGTTGTAGCCATGTCAGTCCCTGCATATTAGAGACACAAAGTGGGTGAGGTAATATCTTTTATTGGACCCACTTCTGTTGGTGAGCAAGACAAGCTTTCATGCCACAGAGAGCATTTCTTCAGGTCTGGAAAAGGAACTCCCAGCATCACAGCTAAATATATTGTCCCTCTTCTGTGCTGCCATTTTGTTCTTGGACTCTCCAGACCAGAGTCGCCATTGCACAAAGAGAGGCTCTCTTCCTCTTCTGCACTGAGCCTGGTGGAGGGCTAGTAACACCTTCTCTGACTCTCATGTAAGGTGATCAGATGTTCCGATTTTATAGGGAGTCCTGATTTTTGGGTCTTTTTCTTATATAGGCTCCTATTACCCCCCCGCCTCCATCCTGATTTTTCACACTTGTTGTCTGGTCACCCTACTCTCATGGTGCATTTGTGAAAGCCCCAGCCCAACATTGGGGCTGCTTTATCTTATGCCAGTTTATGACCTCTAGAGGAACATACTCAGCTATAAATGAAGGTAGTGCAGGTGTGCTCCACCCTGCCCCTTACTCTGGGGTGGAATAGCAGTTTTAGGAGCCAGTAAAACACTTTGCACAAGCTGATCTCCCCTGTGCTGGGGGAATTCTCAGCTGGCCAGCTAGGGCTTGATTCTGCCACTTAGCACCACTCAGGTGGTGCTAACTTCCTGGAACAGGAGGAGGGAATCTGGGCCACAGTCATATTGCCCCTCACTTGATTTCTTTCAGCAGTACTTGCTACTAAGTAAAGTGCCTCCTTATGTAGAATTTACTTTAGTTGACCACAGTATGGATCAAATCTACTTCCTCCTTGCAGGTCCAGCCTGTATAGACTGAAATAACCCACTGTTGCAATTCCCTTTTTCTGTTAGATAAATACTATGTATAGAACATTGCACAGATTAACTGATCAGAGTACATTTTGAACTCTCTCTTAATTCTCTCCTAGGCATCCAATTCATCTTCCCAGGATATTCCAATGAGTGATGGCAAAGAATCTGGAAAATTAAATATTCTTCAAAACAATGTTTCTGGGGGAGTTGCTGGCTCAAAATCCATAAATCAAGAACAAAGTATGTATGGTCTTATTAGAAATGTAACTGAGATCAGGAGCAGACATCTGAAATAAATGTATATGTGAACTTTCAGATTATATTGGTCAAAATAAAGTAATACTAAATGTAATATCTGTTCACTAATTAATATCTAAATAGTACTGCATGCAAACATTACTGTGACTATTTTTCCTGGTCCACTTTCTTCTTGTTGTTTGTTGATTCACTTAATTTACATAAAGCTAAGTAAAAATGGATGTCCAGTTCTCATTCTGGTTGTATTTGATACCAAGACTATATAAAGCCAATGACTTTAAATTTGAAAAGGCTTAACTTTCCCTGCAGTTTAGTAGCGGGGACAAACAGCTTAATTTAGAAAGCTTAGAATAGTTAGATAAAAATTCACCCCATTGATGCCCTGTTACATAATAGTAAAAGTTTTTGCTGAACTTTAAAAGGATTCTCTACTGACACTCCCTGGAATGTCTCCAGGTGGCTTATTCTTTATTATCTGGCTTTTGTGGGTAGCAGAGATCTGTCAAAATAAACAGATGCCAAAGGATTTTCCCTACTGTAGAAACTGATAAAATACTGCTTCAGCCTTGCATCACTATTGAAAGAGCAGGGGCTACAGGTATCCGTGTGTCCACTGCAGCATTTCATTCCCTTCTAAAGTTCTGCAATGCAGTCATGATTAGGGAATTCTGCTGAAAAAGATGATCTGATGGCTTCATATTTCCTGGGCAATATATTAAAAGTAGCCCATAAACCACTGAGCAATTAGTACAGTAGGGTTGAAGGAGGATCCTGGTAAAGAGTCTGGGAATAACCTGTCACTAGAACATAAAGTTTTTACTCACTTCAGACTTTCAAATAGGTATTGAGCTTTAGATCAGTCATTTCTGCAGGGGATAGCTTAACAGTTCTCAAACTGAGTCCCCACTGCAATAGTAGCTTGAGCTTCAGCACCCCTTGAGCTCCAGCCCACCTCCCTTGATGAGCTAGCTACTTCAAACTCAAAGCCCTAGTTACCCTAGGCTAGAAATTTTTGTGTGAACAAGAGCTGAATTAGGGTATCACTTGAGTTGTGCCCCAAACTAACAATGCAGTGAAGACACACTTCTCTTCTCCTCCTCCTCCTGCCCCCATTAATTTGAACATAAATAAAACAAATTTCAAACAATGCTTTGTGGAAACTAAAAGCATACTTATTTCCAAACAATTAGCAGTGAAGATTGTCAATGAATAGTGTTAGAAATTTAGGGTTAACTAACAAACTTAATTATACCAAAACAATGCTTTCACTTTGCAGTCTTAACCTTGCCCTTCTGTACTGCAACACTTATTTAGTACCAATAATGTACTTTATGTATGCTAAAAAGTGCCTACCACTTTACAGCACCTGGTATCAGTTTTACATGAGTTATAATTCAGTGCACAATCCTCAATGACCATGTGTGCACGCCTTTTTGCTTTTGAATTATTACCCACATACTGTTCAACTGTAAACTTCAAGGCAAGGACCTTGCTTTAATGTGTTTCAAAATGACAGGTACACCTATAGCAATCTATAAATATTATTGGAAAACATTGGTCTTTCATTCTCTTCTTCCATTCCTGTTCCCATCTTTTCTTTGTCTGAATGGTTTGCTCTTTTTTCCTTTCAATCTTTTCCTTCCTCATTGCCTATCTTCCTCATATCCCTACTTCTCTATCCCTCTTAGTTCTGTCCTCTTCTATCTTTTCCTTCAATCCTTCACTACCTTTTCACTCACCACTCCTATAGTTTTCACTTGGCAAGTGGAGGGGGCTGTGGGATGGTTCCCCTCATCTTCACTGTCGAGATCACCGGAGTTGGGATGCTCTATTCCTGACCCTAACAAGGGGGCAATAAAGCTAGAGTTCTTGTACATAAAGAAGGCTGCTGCAGGAAGAATCTCAAGATTGGGAGGGTAAGAGAAGGTTTTTGCCCTGGGGCGTATTATGAGTTGCTTAGTTTTTGAGCCACAGGGGTGCGAGCACTAGTTTGCTTATGTGTTGTTGTTTTTTTGTTTTGTTTTGTTTTTTAAAAAATAAATGAGATGAATGAGCAGAGCTCTGCTCAATGCTCATTCATCAGCACCAGACCTGCTGTTGCAGGAGTAACCAGCATGGGAGCTATTTCCCAGTCACCCAACCTGAGCTTCCTACTAAGATTATTACATTTATTTTCCATTATTAAAACTCTGGGGGGAAATGTTTTCCTTGAATAATAAAAGGAACTTAGACTTTGCTCAGTGGTTTGAGCATTGGCCTGCTAAACCCAGGGTTGTGAGTTCAATCCTTGAGGGGGCCACTTAGGGATCGGGGGCAAAATCAGTACTTGGTCCTGCTAGTAAAGGCAGGGGGTTGGACTTGATGACCTTTCACGGTCCCTTCCAGTTCTAGGAGATAGGATATCTCCATTTGCTCCACAAGCTTGTGTGCTGCTTAATCCTCAGATGAAAGATGCTATATAAGTGCTAAGAACTACTATGTGCATCTTTACTGACATAATTTGACCTAAAATTTGCTTAAAAGAATCACATGCTTGTCTGAACCACTTGTCAAGAGATCTTGCAGAAAAGCAAATCTAATTAGACATTCTTGTATGGTCAGCTATTTCCTAAAAATACTCAAAATAGCTTTCCTGAGCACCCCATGCCACTGTGAGCTCAAAGTACTGGCTCCTCAATACACTCAGCCTGGGACTCATGAAGCTCATTAGTAATGAGATTCAGGCCAAGGCAGGAAATGCCAGGTGGGAGCCAGCAGCTCAATTTGCAGTCCCTGACTGCAGGCAGGCAGCTTTGTTACAAGGCCTGAGTTTCACCATCTTGCATTCATGCTCTTGAAGTGGAGATGAAGATGGATTCTTGGAACCTAGTAAGGTCACTACCAGGTTTCTGAAAGACTGCCATGAAGCCCTCTGTGTCTGCTTTGAGAAAATCCTCTCCTGCCCAAGAGTAAATGCTCCTCGTGCATGAACTGATGGTCTTCACAGCAGAGCCTCTTGTGCTGAAGATTATGCTCTAGGTTTCCCATCACCTTGACAATTCCAGATGCTTGTGTGGGGGCAAGGTGAAGAGCAGGGTGATGAAGGACATAATTAGATTCAGGAGAACTGGAGCTTCACTTCAAAGCCAAGTAAATCTCCATGCTGGAGAAGCATGAAGATAGTGACCTTTCTCCAGGTCTCATAGAAGCTGTCTAGATAGGTTTGAGTTCAGACAGGTCCAGAAATTTACAAGGGTCATCGGTGAGACATACCGGGGCTCAGACCCCCATCAACAGGGCTGCCTTGACTTGGTATCCTATTTTATTTGGCTAGCCAAAACTCTTGCTCATTTTAAGTTGAGTAGTATGCTCATTTTCTGACTTTTTAATTAAAAAAAAAAAAAGACTACTTGGGATGTTTGCTTCTTGTAAAGGTTGCTTTTGGAAAATAGCATTTGGAGACCACAGTTTAAATTTTCAGAGAAGGCACTTTAATGTCTTAATGTTTTCTACATGTTTGTGAGCCCCGGATGCTTATGTAACTGCTTACATAATATTTTATCCTGTAGCTATCAAATCTGTTAAACATTTGGTAAGAATAATTCTACATAGAATTACTGAAACCTAATTTAGTTACCCGGAGTAGATGGTAGTGAGTTTTATTACAAAAAGGTGTAAGAGTATTAAACCTATGTTTTGTGCCATATCAATGTCTAAAGCAGTTCCTTTGTGAAAAACAAAGCTTTAGCTTCCATCCCCAAAGCACTTAACAATCTAGATATAGAAATCCCTTCTGAGCACTAAAAAGCAGTGATATCCGGGGTAAAAGCAGCATAACGCTTCTGTTACTGTGTGGTAATTCTGCCTATTGATTCAGTATGTTTTACCTGAAATAATGGAAGACTTAGTCATCTGCAATTCCACATACTTGTCAAGGTATTTCTAATATTACTCTAAGTGCACAATTCAAAAAATGTTTTTGGCAAAAACACATGATATTTTGAGGTTTTTTTCTTTTGCAGTACATATAGTAGAGAGAGAATTTCATTTATATGTGTTGAAATGAATGCTACTGAAATGGAATTTATAGTTTGCCTTTCAGAATGAATTATCTATCAGCATAACAAATAAGATAATTACTCAGAGCACATACCTTATTTCTTAAACATTCTGTACCCTGGAGCTACTGGAAGTGGAAATGGGTTTACATGACTAGAAGACCTTACTGACTGACCTACTTGTTTAAAAAGGTGGAAACTGGCAGGAGAAATGCGTTTATGCAGAATGTGAGGTTACTAAGTAACTGACTCCTCCCTCTCTAGGGGAGGCTGGGAACATCACAGAAGGGATAGAGTCAATCTCTGTTGGAGGGGGAGGGGAAAGGAGATGAGTAATGTAGAGGGTTGGGTTTTTTTTCCCGTCCCAGTCTAGTAACTAGAAATAGAAAGCACTGCAGTTTCTAAGAAGGTTTTTTGTCCTGCCTACATTCGCTTTCTACAGGGAAAGGAGGGGTTCTAGAGAGAGCCTTCACAAAATGAAGGGTGGAACAAAACCTACAAACCCTATTCAAACACTTCAACTTCTAACTCCGGAAAGTGAAAGCACTTTAGGCATCTCTTTCTGTCTTACTTGGGACTGATGAATTCAGGAGCTCCTCTGCCACAATGATAAAAGCAGAGACCAACTTGTAAAGGACTTTTTCAGTGGGCTTCCATTCCAGAAATAGAAGCATCTTCCAGATGATCAACACATGACTCATAAAGCTCATTCTATTGTTCCAACAGGTCATTCTGACAGCACTGATGATAAAAACACACTAGATCCTACACTTCAAATTCTTCCTAAAAAGGTAGGAATATTGTCTTTTTGGATGTCCCTCTTAAGAGTCAAGGAAACAATTTTGCATATCTTATTTGAAGATCTTTAAAGTTTATTATAAAGCAGCAGCACCTTATCTCAGGATCTTCTCAAGTGACTTCTATGGCTTATGTGTTCATTGTCTCACAGACCTTGGGAGCTATTGAAATCCATCTTCCAAAGACTCAAGCACATGTTTCTATTCCATGTCCTATTTTTTTCTATTGGTTTATGCTATTTTATGTCATGTTCTACTGTGACCAGATGCTTAACACAATTAATATTCACAATAAAGTGGAAGGATCTTAGGCCAGCATAGGGAAAGAACATATTTAGATAAGGTAGATGTATTCAAGTCAGCAGGGTCTGATGAAATTCACCCTAGAGTACTTAAGGAACTAGCCGAAGCAGTCTCCGAACTATTGCAATTATCTGAGAACTCATGGAGGACAGGGGAGGTCCCAGAGAACTGGAGAAGGACAAACCGTACCTAACTTTGAAAAGGAGGACCTGGGGAATTATACGCCAGTCATCCTAATTGCAATATCAAGAAAGATACTGAAACAAACAATTAAACAATTTATTCAAACCTAGAGCATAACTGGGTGATGAGGAACTATCGACAAATCTCTGTTGATAGTTCCTCAAGAATAAATCATGTCAAATCCATCTAATTTCCTTCTTTGACAGGGTAACTGGCCTAGTGGGGTCGGGGGGAAAGCAGTAGACATCTATCTGGACTCTAGTAAGACTGTTAACACAGTCCCACCTGATGTTCTCATAAGCAATCTAAAGAAATATAGTCTAGATGAAATTACTATAAAGTGGGTGCACAACTGGTTGAAAGACTGCACTCAGAGTAGTTATCAATGGACTGCTGTCAAAATGGGAGCATGTACAAGTGGTGGTCTGTCATGGGTCAGATACTAGTAAATATTTTCAGTAATGACTTGGACAATGGAAGCAAGTATGCTCTATACTATTGGCATTGGTGAGGCCTCAGCTGGAGTACTCTGGCCAGTTTTGGGCACCACACTTTAAGAAAGATGTGGACAAATTGGGGGGGAGGGAAGAGAGACACACACACCAGAGGATAGCAACAAAAATAAGAAGTTTAGGAAATGTGAACTATGAAGAAAAATTAAAAGAATTGGACATATTTAGAGAAGAGTACGCTGAGGGGGGGGGACATAGGTCTTCATATACATTAAGAGTTGTTATAAAGAGGTTGGTGACCAATTTGTTCTCCATATCTACCAAGGGTAGGAGAAATAGTAATCAGCTTAGTTTACACCAAGGGAGATTTAAGTTGGAAATTAGGAAATAACTATAAGGGATAGTTAAACACTGGAACACGTTTCCTAGGGAGGTTATGGAATCACAGTGATTGGAGATTTCTAAGACAGCTTAGACAAATACCTTTCAAGGATTGTCTAGGTATACTTAACCCTGCCTCAATATGGAGGTGGACTAGATGACCTCTTGAGGGCCCATCCAGCCCTATATTTCTAGGATTTCACATCATAAAAAAGTTAACATATCAAAACAAAGGACTCAGAATTCAAAACTTGTGCACCTGTACTACGTTGTTAACTAATGTGGTTTGACTCTTTTCAGGGTGTGGGTTTTTTTAATACTAGCATCCGTCGCCTCCATATTCCACAATACCAGGTCATAGCAATACTTGAGAAAATGCCTCTAATAGTAGTGCTGGAGTTCAAACTTTCATGTGGGACTAGGAAAGAATTTTTCACACCTCTACACCACAAAAAAAAGTTTTTAACTGCAGGCCTGATAGGAGCTTTCCTAGAACTGAGATGGGAGTTATGCAGGAGGAAAACATTGCCAATGGTGGGTGTGTGTGTGTGTGTGTGTGTGTGTGTGTGTGTGCGTGTGTGCAAAGCAGTCCTGAATGCATCTCATTCTGGGTCTAGAAAATCTGGTGCATATGTCCTAATAGGGAGGATCTGGGGAAGATATTTAACAGATATGTCTATTGCTGGTAATCCATTTTTTTTACAGAGTGGCATTATTTGAGAAAGCACACTTAGAATATCTACAACAAAATTTTTTGAAAGCGTATATCTAATAAAACATTCCTATTTGAAAACTGCACTGAAAAAGTTATGATGTTTGCATTTTATGAGTGAAAGTAGGTCCAGGGAAAACCAAGTGTTTTGTGAGTATAGTAAGGACTAAGTGATTTGTTTACAAAAAATGCAGTTTAATACCACAAACTATTATGTGAATTACAGTCACTTTTTTTAAATTTCAGGACATCAGAATTAAGAATGCAGACTCCTGGATAAATTTATGTAAAAAGATGGCACTTCCAGTTCCCATAAAGGCATCTCCAGAGAACTTCAAACAGTTCAGGAAAGCAGCACTAGAAAAGGAAGAAACTGAGCGAGCACAAGAGTTAAGGAGACAACTGGAACAAGCCAAGAGGAAAGGGAAAACCCCCTTTCAAGAAAAAGAGAGGTTTGTAATTCCTTATAACTGAGTGGGAAAATGACCCAATTTCGCATGTCCACTTTATTTGTATCAAGTGTCTGTTCTTGGATGGCTGTGTGGAATTTATTAAGTTAATTTCTATTTTTAAAAAAAATACTTAAACCAGTAAGGAATCAGTTTATTCATAAAGTACCACATGACTCCTTTGAAATATGCTATGTTGGCTTGTCCATGAAAGTGTGACTCACCAGTCTGTTTGATAAGCTGATAATACAATTATTTAAGGATATGTAATGAGCAACTGCACCAGTAGTCATAAGAGAATCAGTCATACGCAATTTAGGACTCATCTACATTGGGAGATATTCTGGAATAGCTATTTCTGAGTAGCTCTGTGTGGATGAGTTCTGGAATAAGAGGATCCATACGTGGAGTTAATCAAGACTAGCTAATCTGCTTTAAATTCAAGATAATTGCATTTTTGCACTTACTCTGCTGTAACAGAACAACCTGTGGCAGAGCTATAACAAAATTCTATTCCTAAAATGTGTAGGGGTAAGCCCTGCATCTCCATTGAATTTGCACCAGTGCATTGCATCCATTTTAACATGCAATCAGTGCACTGCCAAATCTAGACAGCTGTCAGAGCTGACAGCGCTGTTGGCAAGCCTCCATAATTCATGGGCTGACAGCCTCTCTCCATTCCCTCCATGCCCCTCAAAAATGCCTCTTTCCAGCTCTGCAAGTCCTCCAACGACAAGCCACTGACTGGATGAGACTGCTCTCTGCCCCATGCCATGCCCCTCACTTTCAATAGAAGAGAGGCATCAGTGGAATAAATCACTGGGGTGGCTTGCCCTATTTTAGGCAGCAGGGGGTCACTTGATAGAAAAAACTTCTATCAGATTGGCCAGTCAAAGAGGAACAAGGCAGAAGCCATGAGTCTAGACTGGCTTCTGACATTTCCCTTACCTGACTCTCACGTAAGAAATCCCCATTTTATATTCTTTGTTTACAAAACTTATTTCATCTAAAAGAAATATACAATCCCCATATAGGTTTGTGGTGGGGAGTGTCAATGGTGCTTATTCCGTTGCTTCCCATTTAAAAACAAAAATATTGCCACGTAATGCTTATATTTGGGGAAAAGCTTTATATAATTAATGAACATGTGCAATACATATTGTTGGACCACATTAAAGTATTGTGTACTAGGTAAGTGCTGATTAAGCTACTAACAGACACTTTTGTTCAGCTGACACGTGTTAAGGCTACAGAAATAATGCTGAGGAAACCAAAGAATCAGACATTTTATTTTACTTTTTAAGGGCCCATGAAGGAGCAGAACTGGAATCCACTGGAATGAAAGCCGATGAAGAGCCACAAAAAGAGAGGCCAAACAGCGAACAGCAACAACTACCTGGGGTTCAACAAAATATCCAGAAAGGTCTTGTCAAAGACCGTAACCTGGCTAGAAAAATGGAGCAAGAGCGCAGGCGGAGAGAAGCTGTAAGTCATGGAACTTTTTTCAACTAATAACTTTGCTTTACTTACAGTTGAGCACAAAATCAGGTGGACTAGATCCTCAACTGGCATAAATCATTGTAGATTCACTTGAAGACAATGGAATTATGCTGATTTAAAATAGCTGAGGATCTGTCCCAGTAAGTAAAGTCTGAGGCTTAAGATTCTGTGCTACACCTCCAGGAGGTACAACACAGAAAGACAGAGTAATGGGGAAAGGGAGGTGCGAGGATCAACGGTGGAAAGGCACAAAAGTGACTTAAGCCAATTTTGGGCTGCTCCAGGGGCTGGTGATATACATCAGGGCTGCTTATAGGTTACTCTGCTGCCCACAGCAGCATGAAATCCTTATAGTATTGTGTGCTGTGGGGATTCTCTTCCAGCCCCCAGCTTGCCTACTTATCCCCAGGATTAATGAAAGGGGCCAGTGTGGGTAATACAAGGTGGGAAATTCTTCCCTAGCTGGTTAAGGGGCTTTTATGGTGTCATACAGGGCTCACTGCAAGTGGATTTCAGAGTAGCAGCCGTGTTAGTCTGTATCCGCAAAAAGAACAGGAGTACTTGTGGCACCTTAGAGACTAACAAATTTATTAGAGCATAAGCTTTCGTGGGCTACAACCCACGGATGAATCTCTGCCTAGTGTTGTTTTGCATCCTAAAGTAAACTGACTGTAGTTGATCCAAGAACTCAAATTCCTTTTACCTCTGGGATACTCTTAAGGGAAAACTTCTAAGAGTAAATTATCATGGAACAATAAATGTGATTGATTAGGATATTTGTCAGTGCTAAATTGGCACCTCTGTCAGTCTCATTTAGAACTTGGCCTCTGCTGGGTACAGAGGCTGAAAGACTCTTTCCCCTTGAAAAGGTCACTCAGAATACACTGAGTCACCCTGGAAGCCATGTAGGGAAGCTTATGCTGCTGCCCATGCAAAGTTCCTGTTCCAAAGAATGTCCTTCATAAACAGTTATCAACTCTAGCTGGCACTCTTCACAAGCACTATGTTAATTTATAATTTAAGTAATCTGTTTGCCAAGTTTCTTTCAAAACTGGAGCATGTAAGTCTGATTGTCAGGATATATTACTTCTCCGTCTTTAACCCAATGATTTGGAAAAATCTCTCCCACGTAAGAAATGTAGCTTGGCTAAACCACAGCTGACTCCTCAATCTGCAAAATGCTTTTGTCTAAACTTGGCATTTCATCGATATTTCAGTAAAGTTTTGGGTAAGTTGGTGTAACCTAATCTTTTTTAGAAAGTGTAAATGTCACTACAATCACCTCTCTTTTAGAGCCTGCTCCAAAGCCCACTGAAGTTGATGGAAAGACCCCCCATAGACTACAATGGACTTTGGATCAGGCCCATGGCATCTGCAGAGTTTCCAGATTAGCTATTGTGAAATAGCTATTCCACCATAACCCAGAATAGTTTCCTGGGTAGACACTCTAATTCTGGAATAAGAGTGTCCTTTTCCAGTTTAGGTTAATCCAAAATGAATTAGTGTGTCCACAGGGTAAACTACTCTGGAATAGGTATTGCACTTTAAATTCATACCCTATCTTAATCTGAAACTTCCAAATGTTGACAGCTGTCAGACTCTTCAAGGATATACACATGCACAAAAGCAGACATAGTAACATCAATGATTGTGCAGCAGAATAATCCTACAAAAACAAAACATTCCCTGTGTGTGTGTGTGTGTGTGTGTGTGTGTGTGTGTGTGTGTGTGTGTGTGTGTGTGTTCTACAGTGCTCATCAGATCAGAACATTAAGAGACAGCAAAATTTAAGGTTACAAAAATTCTGGTCTGTGAATATCTCACAGCAGAAGTCTTGTAAGTTGTTCATCTGTGCTCCTTTAGTATGTATGTTTTGGACTTAATGTTGGTATTACAGATCAAATTTAAAAAAGAAATTCCCTCTAGCCCTATTAGAGTAGGTAAATAAACATCTTATCTTTCTCTCCCATCACCATTGGTTACAGAAATGTCTTTTTAATCAGAAGTGCTTGCCTTTTCAATTCACTTCCAACGATCAAATTCTTTAAAAGTCTTGCAACCTGATACCATGAAGTGATTGAAATCACAGCCACAGGCTGACTTTTAAAAAAGAATGTTTTAGATACATACTGAAGTCCACCTGCAATGATGAGAAAAGGAAGTGGACATGTTACTTCAATTTTTTTTTTAATTTAAGTTCCTTTTAGTGCAGTTTGGACAGTGCCCAGTGCTACCATTGTGGATGCCACTATAAACAAGCAACAGGTGTGCTGTCACTTTAGTAGTTTAGAAGAGATTTTTCTCACTTATTATGGTATTCCTTTTGTCTGTGATAACTCAGTTATGAAACCTGTTCATTCACTTTCCTGTAGATGACTGGTACCATTGACATGAACCTGCAGAGTGATATAATGGCAACTTTTGAAGAAACTCTTTAGTGGAATTTTGGACACTAGAAAAAGTTGCAACCTGGCCACAGTCCTTGAGTGATATTGTACTAAATGCAATGGTACAATAAACTTGATACAAGTGGCTAAATACATGTGTGCTATTTATGTATCTCAACAGTATATTGTTTAGACCACTTTGAAGAGCTGTAAACTGCTGTAGTATGTGTTTAATTTGCATAGCACTGTTAAATATTAAAATTATGCATTGACACATCACAGGGTATTTTTGTTGCTTGCATTTATAATCTGTCAAATCTAGTTGTTGCTAGCTAGTTGAGCACGGTCATGTTTGATTGCATATACATGTTACTACTTAAAATACATTGTAGAGATTTTTTTTGGAATATCTGTATCTCCCTGTTTTTGAATTTAGAACTTTTAAAAGCAATTATCTTTCAGAGCCATTCCAGAAGCTTTTTTTAAAATATACTGCCCACAGCTGATTTCTTTTCTTGTTTTCACTGGCTGTTTCTGGTTATACACTGCATTTACATGTAGTGTTAAATAATATTTTGGAGAAGTTATCCAAACCATAATAACTTTGTCTCTTCAAAAGCGTTTTATTTTGATTAAATAGTGAAGATATCACTTTTTTAATTAACACATAAATGTGCTATTTAATAAAAACTGGACTTGTAATAGTGACCATCTATACGATCTGTGGAAATAATTTGTATTTAAAGAACTACATTTGTGGAACTTTTGCATTTTCTGTACTTGACCTACACTTTCATTTGCCACATTCTGTTCACTTAACATTTTTAACCAAGTAGAGGCAGGTTAACTTTTTTGTTCATGTATTTTATAGTAGAGATGGCTTGAAAGAGCAGGCAAGCCGGAGTGCCTACCTAATCATTCATATTTTGTACCCAAAGAAATTCATTGGAACTAAAATGCTTGTATTTCTGGGAAGCATTTAAAGATATCTCTCTCTTAACCTTTAAAAATTGTTCTGTATTTTTTTTAAGTACCTAGTATGTAGCAGCCCTAATCAGGATCAGAATATGATTGTACTATTTTAATATAACTGGGAGAAGAGGGGAAAACAACTTGCCAAAATGTACATAAATCAAAGGGTTCCAAAATCCCGATTACTATTTAGAACTTCCTACCTTCCAGCTGTCTGCTCCTGTCTCCTAACAACCACTAACCTCTATCTGCCTCTGCTCTAGCAAATTACACTCCCAGGTAGGGAGCTGAAATGTACTCTACCATTACAGATCTACTGTCTAACTGTCCCTATCTAACACAGTAGCTACTGTTTCAGACTTCAGGTTTAATACCCCATTCAGATGAATTAAGAACAGCTCACTTCTCTTAGAGCCCTTATTTGTCTGGCTGCAACCTTGAGCCTACATCCCCGCATCAGTTTATGGATCATATTTTTTTCATTGCGTAGGAGTTAAGCATTTAATATTTTATTGAAAACTTAAATTCTTACCTATACTAAACAGTTTAAAAACCAGTGTACGCTGATGCAGTAACCTGTGCTTCCGTGTACTCGTGTTCAACACAGGGCCTTGCGCATAGAGCGGTAAACCAAGGGCGATGAAGGGTAGGGCTGGGGTTAAGACCGGGAGGGAGAATACGAGTAGATTTAATTTCCAGCTCTGCCACTGACTTTCTAAGGGACTTAGCTAAGGTCACTTAATGTCGCAGCTGAGCAGCGAGGATATTTTTCCTACCTCAAAAAGGGCGTGCTGGAGAGACACTCAGAGTAGGTGATGAGTGCGGTTGCTCTTTGAGGCTGCCCTGGGCTGGATGAGTCCCCCGAATCCAGCCTGGGCGCTGGGGGCGCGGGGCGGAGCTGTCCCCGGTTCTGGGTGTAGAACAGCCTAGACTTACCCGGGCGTGCCTGGGGGCTGCACGCGGGGCTGACGGCGCCTGGCGGGGGCACAGGGCTACCTCTGACAAGGTAGGTGCGCAGCGCACGGGGCTGCTTGCGGCTGACCTGCGCCGGGTTGTTGGCCCCTGCCTTAGAGCCGGGGGCTGTGGGGAGGCCCTCTGCGCCATTCCCGCTGTTGGGGGGCCGGCCCAGGGCTGCCCCCCCCCCCCCGAAGGGGCTGGGAGGGAAGCGGAGGGAGCCGAGGACCCGGTGCCTGCCCCCCGCGTGGTGCTGCCCCGCCCGGCTGCAGGAGCCAGCCTCCTGCCTGGCTGCTCTCAGTCACGCCGGCTGCTGCTGGCCGGCTCCCTGCCGCTGGCGTGAGGCAGACGTGCCGGTGTCTTGGCTGGGCTGGGCTCCGGCCCCGCTCACACGGCTGCCGGTGACACCGGCGGCGGCTTGTGCCTGGTGGCGCGCTGCTCTCCCTGCCGCCGAGCCCATCCCCTGACGCTGACGGGGAGGGGGGATTGAGAGGAGCAGCCGCCGCCTAATGGCGAGCCCCGCTGATTGTTTACCGTGGCTCCCGGGCGGGTTCATGGTGACGGTCAGGGCTCTGCTCTTCTGGGCGCTGGTGTATAGCTACTGCGCGATCTGCGCCTGCATAGAGCTGCTGAAACTTTTGTGGAGCATAGGAAGGAGTCCAGGCAAGACCTTCCAGCGGATCATCCGGGAGAATCCTCCAGCCTGCCTCAGTGATCCCTCCTTGGGCACGCACTGCTACGTGAGAATTAAGGTAAAGGCTCTTGGTTTCTGTGCTAACCATTTAATATGGGGGTACGAGGGGGTAACCTGACTGCCGCTAAACATAAATAACAGGCGACTCGCTCTCTTTGCTTGTAAAACCCGAGGGAGCGGGGTGGGGACTGGCTGGTCTCTTGCATTTCCATTTCTTTTCTCGCTGAAGATCTGCTGTAGCGCCGTTTGTTTCTTGGGTTGGTGCTGAAGGGAAAGAACACTGTGTGTACAGTATTTGATTCATTCAAAGGAAAGGGAATGGTCATGGTTCTCTTCGTTGTAGTGTATGCTATGTAGTCACATTTAGAACCCGTTCTATGTGCATCACAAAGATGGGGTTTGCAAACAGTAATCCATTTTGAAACAGTCACACTGTGTGCATATCAGGTCTTTTGTCTGAATTGTTTCACTCTGCTTCTGTTTATTTGTTGTCTTAAAGACCATGCTGAATTTTTCTTTGCAGAGCACATAGAATCCTTGCAGGTCACCTTCGTTCTCGTGGTGATCCGCTCGACCTGAGTGGAATCGCTCTGTTCAATAAAGTGAATGGTCTAACCTTCTATCTACAGCTATAGCTACCTATTGGGACGGGGGACAGGAAACTTGATGAAAATAACCAGTGTGTATGCAAATCGGCTGAGCCAGGTGATGTGTATAAAGGGTATAAATTCGATTGTGCGCGGCCACACTAAGCACATTAATTCGGTTTTTAACCACATTAATTCGGTGGTGTGCGGCCACACTACCCCATTTATTTTAACCACATTAATTCGGTGGTGTGCGGCCACACTAACCCTAATTCGAATTAACAAAATCGATTTTGGCGCTACTCCACTCGTCGAGGTGGAGTACAGAAATCGATTTAAAGCACCCTTTAATTCGAATTAAATGGCTCTGTAGTGTGGACGGGTGAAGGGTTAATTCGAATTAACGCTGCTAAATCCGAATTAATCCCGTAGTGTAGACCAGGCTTCAGAGTGTTGAGGGAATTAACAAATGAACTTAGTCAACCACTGGTCATTACTTTCAGAAAGTCATGGAACACTAGGAGGGAATTAGACAACCAGGGAAAATTCAAGGTGGCACTAATCACTATTCTTTCTAAGCTGCTCCTACGTGCATGTTCTGCCAGCCCTCCCAGGGTTGCCTGGTGTGATGAATCATGCATACTGTATAGATGCTTAACATGGTATAAAGCATGAACTCTGTATGTGCACTGGTGAAGATTCCAGAGACTAGACCACCATCAGACTATCGAGTTGTGTCTCCACTTTACCAGGAGCTTGAGCAATCAAACTGGTGCCAGGTGAGAACAGAACTGAGGGAAATCAACTGATTATGTCCCACCAGGATGGCAAGGCCTGTTCAGCTGCTGGGCTATCATTGTCCTTTGCCGCTAGCCTAACTTGTCCATGTGGGAGATAGGATCTCAGGCTGATGGAATTCCTCCCACTGCTTTCTGAAGGTTGGCGATATTCTTCCACTCACAATAAAAAAGAGCCATCTTGTTCAATTCTGACAGAGGGCATTGTTCCTGCTGTCTGCCAGTAGGCTGCTGGGCTAAATGGTGTCTCTTGAAGATGAAAGAATCAAATTCTGGATAGGACTGAGCAGTGATTGCACAGTCCTACCATCTGGAAGCCTCATCTGGGTTAGAGGTGGAAGCTCTGTTTTAGTGGTCATTAGATTGCTGGGCTCCCTGGGTCTCCATGCAACAATAATAGCGATGACTCTTCTTTTTCCATCTCTTCTTTTTCATCCTTCCCCCCCTCTACCTTTATCCTACTTTCTGCAGCATGCCCCATCTTTCTCCACCTCTCGTTCCCATTTTTTCTCTGTTGTTGTTGTTTACTGTTGGTATATAAGGCCTAGGAACCCCAGTCATGGATCAGGACCCTATTCTTTTAAGTGCCTTACAAACATAGAACAAAAAGTCCCTGCACCCAAAAAGCTTACCATCTAAGTCATGTTTTTCTTGAATCTTTCTCCTATCTCTTGTGACTGTCCTGCCTGTGGTCCACACATCTAATAAACATGCAAATGAAATAGTATAGACCTTGCTCAGCCTACAATCAGAAGTGCATAGCAGATGTATGATGTATGGCAATTTTTTAAGTTTAATTTTTAATAAAACACTAGTTTTAGTTGACTTTTATTGCTTGTGGGTAAGATCTTGGAAATGGGCAATAAACATTCACTAAGTGTGATCTCAGACTCTAGTAAAATAGTGAAAAAATTCTGAGAAGAAACTAAGCATCTAGAGCAGCGGCTCTCAATCCATGGGCCACTTGCGCCCAATCAGCACACAGCTACGGCCCATGTGACATCCTTGGGGCCATACAGGTAGTATATATACTATGTGTGGATGCAGCCCACATAACACATATAGAGCTGCATATGCGGCCCACAATGGTAAATAGGTTGAGAACCACTGATATAGAGAAGAACAAAAACACAAACAATAAACCATGTAAGATCGATAGAGACTAATACTGCCAAATGTAGTTCACCACTTTTTAGTTAGAATTAGAAAATACATTTCTACAAAAGAGATAATGAATAAACAATATATAACAAGAGACTATATGACTATTAGTTATGAACCTCAGTTAATACATTAAATTAAATCATGCATTCAGTTAGTTGGTGAATTAAATATCTGAAAGCCTTTGACAACTACAATGGGAATACATTCTAGCCAGTTAGTTGATCATTAAGGAGAAAGCTTGTATGTGGAAAAACTTTTAAATTCACATTATGTCTACAGTGTAAAAGAGAGCTGGTTTGAATCCTCAAATATAAAGGTTACTTTCTTGTACTTCTTAATATTCAGGTAGCTACAATTTGCTTATAAAATGTTTTTCTAGGTTACTTACAAACAAATTATCTTCTACTCCAGAGGGACAATCTGTCACTTCTGATATAAAAGCTTCCATGCCACTTTAAAGTATTAAAATACATGGTTGACCACTAATAATAAACTGCAGATTTTCTGGGAAGAGTACAGTACAAATGCAGATTTTTAAGGATTCCAGTTTCCTATGTCTGAGTTGTTTTACATATTTCATTTAGGTCATGAGGCATGTGAATTCTTTATACCCATATACAACATTTCCCCCCTTTATAACAAACAATACCATATTTTAACTGACCGTGTTGGGGAGGGGTAAATTATTGCAGTAAAACATTCTGGGGATAAATGAAATCATTGACTATATCCAGAAGATAAAGCCGCGATCGGTGGCACTTCGGCGGCAGCTCTACCGCACTACTTCATTCTTCAGTGGCAATTCGGCGGCGGGTCCTTCGCTCCGAGAGGGACTGAGGGACCCGCCGCCAAATTGCCGCCGAAAACCCGGATGTGCCGCCCCTTTCCATTGGCCGCCCCAAGCACCTGCTTCCTTTGCTGGTGCCTGGAGCCGGCCCTGAAGGCTAAGTGTACTATTGTTGTCATTAGTACAAGAGTAATGCTTACAGGTCCCAAGTAAAACAGCAAAGATGAAAGTCTGGATCTTGAAACATTGTAAAAAAAAAAAAAAGGGACAACATTTCAACACAGCCTGGATGTGCAACTTGAAGATGATGCTCCAATTACAGCTTGGATGACTGTGCAGATGATGATGTCAACAGTCACAGAAAAAGTGGGGAGAAGAGAGGGCTCAAGAAGGTAGATGAGAAGCTCAGTTTGGGGCATATTAAGTTTGAACAGCTGCCTGGACATCCATGAGATAATTTCAGGGAGACAGGATAGTTTTGGATGGAGAAACAGAGGTCAGGAGAAGAAAGGTAAATTTGAGTCATCAGCATACAGATGACGATTGAAGGTGTCTGAGTGGATGAGATATTGTTTGAGGACACACAGACACACAGATGAGGAGTTTGAGGACAAAGCCCTATGGGTCATCCATTGAAAGAGAGGAAAGGAGGAGGACCCACTAAACAAGATATTGAAGAGAGGCAGGAGGATAACAAGGAGAGAAAGGAATAATAAAAACCAAAAGAGAACATGATTTTTTAGAAGTACAAATGGGGATGGGGTCAAATGTGGCCGAGAGGATATCACGGATGATGATGAGGGAATAGATGCCCTGAGATATGACCAGGAAGAGGTCATTAGAGACTTTAAAATTAGGGCTGTTGATTAATCACAGTTAACTCACACGATTAACTCAAAAAAAGTAATTGTGATTAAAAATATTAATTGTGATTAATTGTCGTTTTAATCACACAGTTAAACAATAGACTACCAATTGAAATTTATTAAATATTTTTTCTACATTTTCATATATATTAATTTCAATTACAAAACAGAATACAAAATGTATATTATTATTTTTAATTACAAATATTTGCACTGCAAAAATGATAAAAAAAGAAATCGCCTCATACAAGTACTGTAGTGCCATCTCTTTATCATGAAAGTGCAACTTACAAATGTAGATTTATTTTTTTTTGTTACATAACTGCACTCAGGAACAAAACAATGTAAAACTTCAGAGCCTACAAGTCCATTCAGTCCTACTTCTTGTTCAGCCAATGGCTAAGACAAACAAGTTTGTTTACATTTACAGGAGATAATGCTGCCCTCTTCTTATTTACAATGTCACCAGAAAGTGAGAACAGGTATTTGCATAGCACTTTTGTAGCTGGCATTGCAAAGTATTTACATGCCAGATATGCTAAACATTCATATGTCCCTTCATGCTTCGGCCACCATTCTAGAGGACATCCTTCCATGCTGATGACGCTCGTTAAAAAAATGTGTTAATTAAATTTGTGACTGAACTCTTTGGGGGAGAATTGTATGTCCCTTGCTCTGTTTTACCCGCATTCTGCCATATATTTCATGTTCTAGCAGTCTTGGATGATGATCCAGAACATGTTGTTTGTTTTAAGAACACTTTCACGGCAGATTTGATAAAACACAAAGAAAATACCCATGTGAGATTTCTAAAGATAGCTACAGCACTCGACCCAAGGTTTAAGAACCTGAGGTGTCTTCCAAAATCTGAGAGGGATAAGTGTGGAGCATGCTTTCAAAAGTCTTAAAAGAGCAACACTCCGATGCGGAAACTACAGAACCCAAACCACCAAAAAAGAAAATCAACCTTCTGCTGGTGGCATCTGACTCAGATGATGAAAATGAACATGCATCACTGTGCACTGCTTTGGATTGTTATTAAGCCAAACCCATCATCAGCATGGACGCATGTCCTCTTGAATGGTGGTTGAAGCATAAAGGGACATATGAATCCTTAGCATCTAGCACATAAATATCTTGTGACGCTGACTACAACGGTGCCATGCAAATGCCTGTTCTCACTTTCAGGTGACATTGTAAACAAGAAGCGGGCAGCATTATCTCCTGCAAATGTAAACAAACTTGTTTGTCTGAGTGATTGGCTGAACAAGAAGTAGGAATGAGTGGACTTGTAGGCTCTAAAGTTTTACATTGTTTTGTTTTTGAGTGCAGTTATGTAATGAAAAAAATCTACATCTGTAAGTTGCACTTTCATGAAAAAAAATTGCACTACAGTACTTTTATGAGGTGAATTGAAAAAATACTATTTCTTTTGTTTTTTACAGTGCAAATACTTGTAATCAAAAATAAGGTGAGCACTGTACACTTTGTATTCTGTGTTGTAATTGATATGAATATATTTGAACATGTAGAAAACATCCAAAAATATTTAAATAAGTGGTATTCTATTATTAACAGTGTGATTAATCATAATTATTTTTTAATCGCGCGCTTAATTGTGATTAATTGCACAATTTAAAAAATTAATCACAATTTTTTTTATCGCTTGACAGCCCTATAATATATAGATAGTGTCACAAATAATTCCTGAATACTGCTCACTGAATTTGATGCTTCTAAACTTTCCTGAATTAATTTCCTGTCTTCACTGGAGTTTGTGTGTAAAACTGGTGTAATTGGGGGGAATCAGGCCCAAATTCTTAATAAAATCCAAAATAAGTATGAAAAAGAGAAAAAAAAATTTCCCTTCTAGAACCTTGGTCCCAAGATATTAGTTGATGCGTTAGAAGTGTCAGGACAGGTCAAGGAAGTTCAAGCAGATACAGCCGGGAAGTTCTGGCTACTGTATTTTCACCCTCGTGGAGAGTACATCAGCCCTTGATCCACAGGCGAAAGCATTAATTGATCAGGTTGTAGAGAGGAGGCAATACATTCTGTTACATCAATAAAGAAGAAGTACAATCTCTCCTTATGTGATACCCAACCAACAGATTAATTCTTCACAAGCCAACTCTTTCCCAAGTCCCATATCCCCTTGTCTCAGGAAGATCTTCACCAGCAGTATCTCCTGAGATCTACCATAAAACTTCTTTCTGTGTGGAGACAATGTACAATCTCATAGGCAATATTCAGAGCATATTAGTCAGCTCTATACATGTAACCTTTTGGATCACTCTCAAGTCCGTGGCTGAGCATTAAGTTTTCCTCATTAGGGAGGCAGGAACCCATCAGATCTATTCGGACATCATTTCAGCCCGTTTATTCAGTCTAACCTTCAGTTGGTGTATCTCAGCATAGCTCCAGTCATTTAAATAGAGCTATGTCAGTTTACACTGACTCAGCTTCTGGCCTACTGACAATAAACACCTTGCCTATTGGTAATTTTCACAATGATAAAAATTCTCAGGGGGCTCATGGCTCCAGCCAATTTCAGTAAATAAAGACAAGGTAGGTGACGACAGTCACATTAATAGACCTTCTTTTCCAATCTCTCTGAGAAAAGCCTTAATGGACCTTCAACTTTTTAAAATAAAAATAAACGTGATTTAAACCTTGTGGCACATCAAAAATATACAATTTTAACTACCTTAATTAATTTTGACAAACTTTCATTTTTAAAAAACCCATATGGTCTGTCAACTCTATACCTGTTTTCGACGTGATATAATTTTAAATAGCTGAGAGTAGCATCATCTAACTCACAAGCTGTACAGCAGATATAAAGTACTCTTGGCATGGACTAAAATGCATTCTATCTAGTGGTTATTTGGTGTTCTATGTGAACTGAGTGGGTGCTAGTTCCTAGTTACCTAGTACCTAGTTACCTAGACATCACACCAGTTGGCGCTCTTGTTGGAAATCTTAGCAGAGTCACATGACTGAACAGGCATAGAAACTGAACGACCTTGTCACCTGCTAGAAGAGATCCTTCCAGAATAGTTGGTAAGCTTGTACTACCATTGCCCATACATCACTGCTCTGTGAAGATACAGAAGACATCAATTTCCAGGGCTGTCAATTTGGCACTTATATTAAGCACAAAATTCATCTCTTTGAATACCTTTGAAAATCATATTAATACTCAGATCCTCATTGCAGCAGTACTGGGCAGCAATCAGATCACAATACTTTTTTTTTCTTTCCCTTCCAGGATTCAGGGTTAAGATTCCACTATGTAGCTGCTGGAGAACGGGGTAAACCACTCATGCTGCTGCTTCATGGCTTTCCAGAGTTCTGGTAAAACTCCCCACTTGTTCTCATTTCACTACAGCCATAGTTTATATATCATTTAAATCCACTCTGCTATTCTCCATAACTATGTTCAAATATCCCAGTAATGGTAAGTTTTAAGACTGGACAAACCACTGCAACTGAGCATGCATTCATTTTTTCCAATTGTACCATCCACAAAATAATCTCTGTGT
This sequence comes from Terrapene triunguis, assembly GCF_002925995.2. Taxonomy (NCBI): domain Eukaryota; kingdom Metazoa; phylum Chordata; order Testudines; family Emydidae; genus Terrapene; species Terrapene triunguis. The sequence continues at coordinate 23,335,214 of NW_020664562.1, read as the reverse complement.
TCATCTAAACCAAAATACCTCTTTCTATTCTAGTTCAGGAAATATTTCTTCATGTGTATACACTTTTCATCAAACTATCAGGAGAGCCATTTACTCTGTTCTAGTACATTTCAGGGTTGACAAAGCATAAACATTTAGAATGAGTATTCCTGTGTTCAGACACTATGGTGATGGGCACCAGCACAAGAACCCAGGCAGATTTTTAAATTCAAAATGTATCTGTATATTTATTAATAAATAATAGCATGGCATACTATATATTGTAAGAAATACAGGGAGGGAAATGCACGGTTTTTAAAGTCCTAGAGTCTATCGTGTAGCTTAACTAATTTTAGTTGTCACTAAGGGAAGAAGGCTCTATTAAAATGGTTACATCTGCAGGCACATGAAGAAGCCTGGTGGATCAAAAGTAAACAAAACCTAAAGTGTTTATTTGTAATGATGAAAGGACCAAATTTCTAATATTTTGGCCATATCATTTAGGCTGTGACTGCCAGATTTAACAAGCTAAAATCATTGCAGGTCATGCCTTTAGCAACATTCTGTGTATTGTCTGACTACTCAAATGGAATGGGATATTGAATAAGAAAACTGCTATATAGGTCATTGTTAACGCCAGTAGCATAGCTTATACCTGCTGTTTTTAAAAGAAGACAACAATAAGGTAATGCATGAGATAAAATATGCACGCTAAAAATATTACAGTTGGCTTGTTACTGAATCGATGCAGAATTTTATATATGAACTGAGATTTTGTTTTGAAAGTATGAGATAAAAGAATAACAATTTTAAGAGTAGTATAAAGCAGCTGCAAACCTGTACTTTTTGGATAGTAACAGGAATGGAAGTAACTTCCACTATTATGAAGCTTAATTGCAAAATCCTCTAGCTTCCAATGTCTCAAGGTTATTACTAGGACACATGAAATAACCAGTCAGTGCTGATCTCAGTGAGCAACTGAGGGTGTATATTGGCAAAAGATCAGTCAAATATATAATGCACCACTGCCATTAAGTCACTTATATGCAATTTTAAAAAATCAATACAAAATCTTATGGGAAACTAATATAAAAATTTTAAAATTGGAGTAAAATGTTCAGATAGCTGAATGCCTGTAAGGATGTGTGTGAGCTGCTTCCAGAAATAACATGATCAGAAAAACCCAAAATAGCTCCAATTATTCAGCCTTGAGAAAATAAAGGTATTTACCAACATTTCAAAATCTTTCCTGCAAAGCAGTGGTCTCACTAGATAAATACTTTAGATATGATTAAAAAAAAGTGTTGTATGAAAAGATCAGTGATACATATTGAACTCACAGAGGATACTTTTACTAGATGACCCATGCCTCTGGGATCTGCTTCTCTTGGTGGTCTGCTAAGGCTACAGTTTGGCAAGCATCAGGGTGTGCAAGACCTATCTGTTCATCAAGCCTTTAACTGATTGATGGACCATCATGACAGCAGGGTATGGGGATATAAAGGTGGTATGTCATTAAAAAGGAAAACATTTACAGGTCTGTCTCATCTTACGCGGGGGTTCTGTTCCGCGGTTAGCGCGTAAAGCGAAAACCGCGTATAGCCAAAACCCCATTGAGTTCAATGGCGGGCGAAATCGCCCGCACTACAGATATAGTATTAAAATGGTTGTTTTTCTCTCTTTTTTTGTTTTTGTTTTGTTTTTGCCGACCACGTAAAGTTGAAATCGTGCATGTTAAATGCGCGTAAGATGCGACAGACCTGTACTGTGTCATGTTGTTTCACTTTAATGAGGTATTTGTGATAGCCCCTATAGTTATCATGGTAAACTTGACTTACAGGGCAGTGTATATTGATTTTTTAAAAATAAAAGTCATTTATAGAAACCTGTATTTATTAAAACTTGTATTTATTTGCATTAACATAAGGCACCCAGATGGAACTGTGATGGGTGTTGTGTTTACAGTAATAACATTTTCTTTGATTAGTCCAAGGACAATGTAATGTTGACCATGATGTGTTCAAAATCCCTGATTGGTTAGTACTACCCCCAAAGCAGAAGGCATAAGGATCTGAAATAAAATGCTACTTGGAGTCTGACAGAATTGTACACCTCTCCCTTAAGCTATTTGACCTCCCAAATGCTTCATTTATGTTGTTTATTTGAGATCTTTGCAATAGGGCTAATAGTAAAAGTTAGCAAGCAGGGGTCCATTTTATATTATCTGTGGTCAAAACGATCATAACATTTTTCATATTTCCTTGAATGATATTATAATATAGGGCCAAATCCTTCCAGGTTCTGAGCACCTCCTAGAAGGTGTTGGGTATCCTCAATTTAAATTGATTTCATTAAGAATTGAAGTGTAGGTAACAGCTAACAGGACAAGGCCCACAGTCTTTTATTATCTTTATACCATTTTTATCCCATTATAATCTATTATTTCTAAACCCAAGAATAATCCAAATCTTTCTCTGGATGCTTATTAAACTCTTCCTCACTCTAGATTTCCTTTAAAGTAAGTAATTTCAGTCTTTATTCTCCATAGAAACACAAGCAGTAAAATACCATGTACAGTACTGACGCACTGACAGCTGTTAATCTTCATTGTTCTGGGAGAGTTTAGAGTGACTGAATAAGGACACATAGATAAATATAGCACAGATGATAAACCATAAAATATCAGTTGATCAAATTAATTTGTAACATATGTTATTAACCCTTTGCTTTACATATTGAATGAGTTATCGTTCCTTCCTCCCCCTTTCCCCCAAAGAAACACAAATGTGTTCATCTTGTCATTTGAGGCCCAACTCGTTGGTCCATTCAAGCCTATCTGGTGCAGGAAGAAGGTGACAGGAGAACAGGGGCAGCTCCAGGCACCAGCGCAGCAAGCATGTGCCTGGGGCGGAAAGCCGCGGAGGGCGGCCTGCTGGTCGCTGTGAGGGCGGCAGGCAGGTGGCTTTCGGCGGCGCGCCTGCTGGCAGTCCACTGGTCACACGGCTTCAGCGGCATGCCTGCAGGAGGTCTGCCAGTCCCGCGGCTTCGGCGGCAATTCAGCGGCGGGGACGCCAATGGTGTGGCACTGGCGGACCTCCTGCAGGCATGCCGGCGAATCCGCGTGACCAGCGGACCGCCTGCAGGCGCGGTCCGCCGAAAGCTGCCTGCCTGCCATGCTTGGGGCGGCAAAAAACATAGAGCCGCCCCTCTAGGAGAAGTAGCTCTCCACACCCCATATTCTGGGGTCAGTTGCGTCCTCAGAATTACAGGAGTCTCAGGGATGCTCTAATTTTTGCCAGCTACCTATGGCACTAAGGAGCCATTCTAGATGCCATGAATAACTGGACCATAGAGACAGTCTGATTATACCCTCTTTCCCTCAGCTATGCTCCCTATCTTAGGGGCTTTGAGAAGATGGTGGTGTAGAACCACTCATGCTAGCTCATCTTCCCTACAGACTCCCTTTCTAGTGGGAATTCCCACCCAGACAGAACCACCATGCTATGGCAAAAAGTGGCCATACATAACAGAGAATCAAGCCAATAGAATTTAACATTACCCTATCATAGAGGCTGTACTACTGACTGAATTCTAGTATTCTTCCATGTAACCTTTAACTACATTTTTTTCTCCTTTATTAGGTATTCCTGGCGCCATCAATTGCGAGAATTTAAAAGTGAATATCGAGTTGTGGCACTGGATTTGAGAGGTTATGGAGAAACAGATGCTCCTTCTCACCAGGAGAATTACAAGTTAGATTGCCTAATTACAGATATAAAGGATATTTTGGAATCTCTAGGTGCGTTAACAGAAGCCAAACTGCCCAAGTTGTTAATTTTATTTCATTTGTTGCAGAACTATGAATAGCTATCCTGTGATTTAAAAAAAAAATTCCAAGGTGATTGGTTTTGTTTTAATATATGCATTTAGTTGATGATATTGTCTAAGTAAATTTGATTCAAATAGATCTGACTTATTTTATGGATTTTAGTCCACACTAATTCTTGAACAGTATGAAAAGTTTTGTTTTCAAGCCAATATGCCTGGGTCAGCATAGGGAATATGCAAACATGCTTTTCAATCAAATGCAAAGCCCTAAAGATGCTCTTGTATGCCCCCATCCTGCAATGGGATCTGGTAGCACAGCTGGATCTAGTACTATAGCCTTATGGTGAGTACCACTGAAGTCAGTGGGTCTCCACCTAATGCTGACCCTTGCACTTAGTGAATCTAATTATAGGATTAGGGTCTTAAGCGTCAGTAGCGCTTACAGGGTATCACTACTAGAAGATGGAAACCAAAACAACATGGTGATATTTTCTGTTACCTACTACGCAAAGTGCATATGCTCTACCCTCTAAGTGACAGCAATGTAGGGGCTGTATAGTGTTAATAAAAAAGAAAACAACTTACTAAAATATGCACAATAGCCAATTCTCAATTGTCAGTATTCAACTGAGTTTTACTGTTCATTTATGTACTCCCTTGTACAGTCCAAATCATGGCCAATCTTGCACAGCTGCGAAAAGGGGAATAAGAGGACATAAGATACTGTACTCCTTACGGCCTTGTATAGGCTATGTGTACCACAGATAGCTGCATGGGATGGGAAGCAAGTTCTGTAAAGCTGCTGGGTTTCCCCTATTCAGGGAGAAATGTAGCTGTGCTGGATATAACCACACCGTAGGATACTTCCCCTCCAGAATAGTGGGGAGATCCAGAGGCAGATTGCTACTCTCTGAGTCATTATCTCTTCCAAGCTGCACTCAGAGCAGTGTAAGAAACACTGAGAAAATTGTAAAGTGATGATCTAGGTTTGAATTTAGAACTGCTCTGAAAATTTTGAATCACATCAAAAGATGGGGCATGATATCACAAACTTTGTTTGCGTTTTCTAAGCAACTCTAGTTTTATTAAACTCCTCAGTAATGCCATAGTTGTGCTTTGTGATGTATTGCGCTCTCTCATTGTAAGTCCTGCTTCACAGGGGCTTAAAAGTTTCTAGAAAAAATGACCTCTTGGACTCAAATTTCCCCTGCTTGTTCTTGCTCCAGAGATAAATTATTTTGGAAAGTCAGATTAAATCAAAAGTGGCCAAAGAGATTTTTATCAGAAAGTAGATAAAAGGTGTTGGTTACTTTGACATTTCTCTCTTGCTTTCTGTCAGAGAACCCAAAATAATTTGGATTTTACACATCTGACTTGGCATGTATGTAGAGTGCTTTAATTCTCAGTAAGGAACTGGGGCTTTGCAATGTAGGTCTGTCTGGGTTAAGGAATAAAAGGTGGAATTTCCTAAAGCGCAGCAGTCTTGAATTAACTCTGCTCCCTGTGAGTCAGTTTTCAAATTCCCACTGATATCAGTGGAACCATAGTTAGGCCAATGCTTAGCACTTTTGAAATTCCTACCTAAAGAGAATATGAATAAGTAAAGAAGTGTTCTGAGCCTGTGCTGTACACCATCATCCCTACCTGTTTACGTGTGCAGTAAGTGCAGCTATCTGGATATAATTCCCACCTTTATAATGATGCATTATTGAGATTTTGAACACCATGTGACCAACTTGGCCACATTGCACATAAGTATTAGGGCACGGAAATGATCTCACACAGTAAGATGACTTACGTCACATATACAAGGGGGGACAAAGTATATTTGCAGTGGAAACCATTACTTTTAATTACCTGTAAAAATTTCAAGCATAACACTCGCTAATCTCCTTTTTTATGTTTAATAAAGGAAGTGTTGACACGTCTTTAACTATGGCAGTATAAATAATTTGTTAAGAAAAAATGAAGAAGTTGAAGTATTGTCAGCAAATATGTTGGAACATTTGTTTTTGTTTAACTGTCATTATTTTATGTGATAATTCATTTTCATATAACTGTGAGTAAACAAATGTCAAAATCTGTCTTTATGTGGCAGGGTACAATAAGTGTATGCTGATTGGCCATGACTGGGGTGGAATGATTGCTTGGTTAGTTGCTATTTGTTATCCGGAAATGGTGACCAAGCTTATTGTGGTTAATTTCCCTCATCCCTCTGTATTTACAGGTGAGTTTTACAATATTTTTATATTAACCCAAAATATTCACATTTTCACTAAGCAGGCAGATTTGGTGCTTATTTAAGGGTAGATCTGGAGAGGCACTGCACACCTAGATACCTAGGGATGCTGTGAAAGAACATTACAAGTGCTCCGCACCTCTTGGAATCTGTCCCTTATTTAAATGAAACGCAAAGCTGTCAGATATTTTGCATTAAAGCATAATTTTACAGTAGTGGGTGAGGGTACTAGCATGCAGATATACTGGCTTCTTGTCTTTGGTAATCCATAGCCTGATTCTCATTTACACTCAGGCTGCTTTACTTGGCTCTGGCAGTGCAAAGGTGCCTTAAGGTGGATGAAAATGACCCATTATATTGCCACATAAATGTAAAGCCAGAGGCGGATTATGATTTTGTGGGGCCCTGGGCCAGAGCAAGTAGGGGTCCCTCCCCACACATTCCGCCTGCAGTTCCCCCTCCCCTGCCTCTCCCCGGCACTCCTGCTGGGGAGTGGGGGCTTGTACCGTTCCACCTGCCTAGCCAGCGCTCCTGCCAGAGAGCGGGGTTGGGGCGCGGGGGCTTCCCCTGCTCTGTGGCAGGAGTGCTGGGTGGGTAGAGGGGGGAAGGCCCCCGTGCCCCTATCTTGCCCACTCCGAAGAAGGTCCTGTCACCCAGTGCTACCCCTTGATATGCTGCTTTGTCCCTTCCCTTCTCTGGTTATTGCATGTTGGCTGAGCCTCTCCATCTCTCCCCCCACACACACCTAAGGACGTTTGCCCATGCTCCAGTCTCAGAGAGCAGAGGACACAGGGCATGGTCTGGCATAACCCAATTGCCCAGAGGACAAAGGCCATTGCTCTCGGTGTCCCTTTGCTGGCCAAGGGCAGGTGCGTGGCAGCTCAGTTTTCCCCTCCTCTCCTAAGACACATACCTTTGGTCCCATCCCACCCCACCCCCACCGGATGCTAGCTTGTGCTTTGGAGCTGCCATGATAGTGCCCCTCCTCTCTGAGGACATGTCGGGCACCTGCCGTTGTACCCACAGTGCCCAAGGATGGTGAGAGCCCTGCTAGCGCCACAAAGGGAGGAGTCACGTCTGCGCTTAGGGTCCCAGATATGATCATGATTGACTCACTTCAGCCTTGAGGGTCCTGAGAATGCCTGGACCCTTCCAGCCCCTAAGGGACAGAGTCACACTGATTCAGGGATGCTCTGGGGCTCTTCAGACCCCTCTGTGGGATGGTAAGACTCATTGGAGACCTACAGCTTCTCTTTGGAACGGGGGCACATTGATGTGGAGAGGCTGGGAGCCATTAGAGCCATTTGTGGATGGGGCAAGCTTTCTCCACATGCCTCCTCGCATTCCTGCCGGGGAGCGGGGCAAGCTCCCGCACCCTGGCTCTGCTCCCTGGCAGGAGTGCCGTGTGGGTGGAGCGGGGGCAAGCCTCCATACCCTGACCCCACTCCCCGGCAGGAGCTCCAGGCAGAGCTGGTCAGGGGGTGGGAGCATCCATTTTTCTGGGGCCCCCAATTGGCCGGGGCACCTGGGTATGGGCTCCGCTGGCCCAGTGGCTAATCCGCCACTGTGTAAAACAGCCTTAATGTAAATGAGAATCTAATCCTCATTTAGACAAGTGAAATTGAGTTTTGTGATGTTATACTACAGTAGACCTCATTGTAACAAACCAGTCATCCGAGACTGCTTAATAGCATGTAGTTGAAGGTAAGGATTTTGGTGGATTTGCAGAGTTATGTGGTGAGGTATGCAAAGAGAATATCTGCTATATGCCTGGCTCTAGCCAGTGCTACTTGATTTCTACTTTCCCATGCATTAAGTGCACATACAATTTTAAAATGCCCATTAGCATCTTACTACATTTCTTTTATTTAATTGCAGACCTGTTTTTTTCTCATTAAAAATCTTAAGGTCTCACTTCACTTCTCCAAATATATTTAACAGAAGAGTACTTAATAAGGGCTTGATTCTTATCCCACTTGGTGTGAATAAGTTTAAGCCAATGAAGTAACACTGGTGTAAAACCAGTATAAGTGAAATCAGAACCAAGCCCTAAAACTCAATTACTCTTACAAAATATACTCAAGTAGCCTTCCTAACCTACTAAAGATTATTTTAATGAATAATAAAGCTACACTTACAAAAATAAGGGCTTATCTTGTACCATTGGAGCCAGTTGAAGTTTCATCAGTAACTCCAGTTGGAGCAGGAGTCAGGCTCTGTATGAACAAAATGCACTTTGTGATGCCATAGACTTTTTGATGTGTGTATTTGTCTACTTGCTTAGTAGTTCACACAATCCACTCTAATTTTCAGTGGGCTTGCCAGTCAATGGCACAAATTAATTAGGGTCAACTGTGCACTGAATAAAAAGATTCAGGTTATAAATAAAGCATTCTGATAGCCATAAGCATCATTGTAATGCCCAGTACATGAAAAGTCTGACTTTTTCCTCACATTTTTATTCATAAATTGCATTTTATAATAGCAATAAGAGATACTCTGAACCATGCATTTCTAACGGATCATTACATTTTTCACATGGCTGAAGTCACCTGACTTTCAGGCTTGTGCCCTATAACACCACTCTGGGCTTGCTATAATCACTTAGTCATGTACTGCATATCATTTCTTGTTAAGTGACAGCAGTAACAGATCTTTGACAGTTCCTCAAAGTTTGCACATCAGGATTGGTTGACTTCCCATCACATCCACATGTCCCAATATCAGAGGACTATATGTACTACTAATGATCAGTGCTGAAGTCTGCCTATTAGAAAATGGTGAGTTAACTTTTTCCAATTTTGAGCAGATCTCTATGGTTCTCCTTGTAAAATTATAATATTTAAACAAAAACTTTAGAGATCAGGCAATACTGAAAATATGTTAGTTTATCATTGTCTTATAGAGCAGAAAAATCAAGCATTGATCAGCAATGTTGGTGACCTGTCAAAGGAAAAATGCAACAGGTGATGCAATTTAAGAATTTACAAAATAGGAATGTTTGAAAAAGTTATTTGGGACTTGAACTATTAAATACAATTAAATTAGTTTTGTTTTAAAGAACAATCCCTATTCGTCTTTCGTGGCTGATTTTTCAGAGATGGGCTCCAATTTTGTAGGTACAATTTTGCATCTCCAAATAATTGTGTGTGTAATTTTACATCTACAGATGATAGCCTTTAGACTTCTACCTAACTACTATACTTGCTACTTAAATGTTATAGTTTGTACATGTAACCCATTGCAAGCATAGAGTTGCACCTGCAAAAAAATGCTTGAGATCCTTAATACCAATTCAGTTATATTGTTTTCTTTGCCATGTGTGCTTCTACTGTGCTACTGAAGTGACTACACAGTATTTTGGTTCCAGTTTTTGTACCTGCTAAGAAAGAAGACTATTCAAAAGTTTAATCCTTCCATTAATAGGATTGATGCCATATTTAAAAACATAAATGGATTATCATCTTTCGTATTTCTATGCATCACATTTGTGAGAGGAGAAATATTTAAAATGTTCTTTATTAAATTGTTTTTGTACAATTAAAAGTGGTTTTGACTAATAAAAACAGGTCATTTTAATTAAACTGATCAAAATACTCAAATCCTCAAGTCCAGCCCCCTTTGCTGATTTTTTGTCAGGCCTTCCTTTTGCTGCCTACTTAAGATATATGTCAGGGGGTAGCCAGGTTAGTCTGTATCCACAAAAACAACAAGGAGTCCGGTGGCACCTTAAAGACTAACAGATTTATTTGGGCATAAGCTTTCGTGGGTAAAAAACCTCACTTCTTCAGATGCACCTATGAAAGCTTATGCCCAAATAAATCTGTTAGTCTTTAAGGTGCCACCGGACTCCTTGTTGTTCTTAAGATATATGTAAGATGAAATTCATTACATTTTAATGGCCAGTACATATACTCATATACTTACTTTTAAAATTATAATAATTCCTTGTCACATAGCACTCTCTAAATTAATACTTTTAAAACATTCCTTTAATTTTAAAAATAGTGATATCAACAGTAATTTTATCAGCTTTCATTTTTAATTCATGGGCATTTTTATTTCAGAATACATTCTACGACATCCTTCACAATTGATTAAATCTGGTTACTACTTCTTTTTCCAAATGCCTTGGTTTCCTGAATTCATGTTTACAGTAAATGATTTCAAGGTAAGCAAAATGAGTGCTCTTGTTTATGTTTAATGTGTTACTGATGGAATAACTGCCACCTATGTTGATCCTTTCTGATAGTATGACGTTTATGGAAAAATTAAGGATAGCTAGTAAAACTTAACTATAATTCTGGATTTGATGTGACTTTATTTTAGGTAGGGCTGTCTATTAATCGCAGTTAACTCGCGCGATTAACAAAAAATAATTAATCGTGTTTAAAAAAATTAATCGTGATGAATCGCCGTTTTAATTGCACTGTTAAACAATAGAATACCAATTGAAATGTATTAAATATTTTGGATGTTTTTCCACATTTTCAAATATATTGATGTCAGTTACAACACAGAATACAAAGTGTACAGTACTCACTTTTTATTATTTTTATTACAAATATATGCACTGTAAAAATGATAGATGCTCTGGCCAAAATCATGTAACTGGTGAAAAAAATGTGTGTTTTGGCAACACTGAGTGTGTGTGTGTGTGTGTGTGTGTGTGTGTGTGTGTGTGTGTATAAAATTTTCTTTACTTAAGCTTCATCCTTGCTCATGGCTTCCTGGTAGGCACTTCAATATATCTTGATACTCCTTACTTCCAGTACTATAGTACGTATGTCAACACCAAGACTATTCAGCAGGTCATTAAGTATCAGTAGTTTCTGTGGATATGTCTCCAGTGCAACTAGAAGTGTGGCTGCAGCACGTGTAGACATACCCAAGCTAGCTAGGTGAAGGCTAGCTTGGGTATGCTTACACGTGCTGCAGGCACACACTATGACTGCATAGACACCCTGTGCCAATAGCCAGATTCTCTGCACATAGAACACCCACTGCATACATGAACATCAACTGAAGTCAATGGAACGTCCTCTTAGAAATGTTAGCCCTTTTCTCCCTCAGATCTCCCTCAGTTGATATTTTAACTTCCTTTCCTTACAGAACAGTAGTTTCTAAAGAAGAGTTTGATTGTTTGAAAGGAAGAACTTCTGACAGGCTGGAATATGGAATGCTTGCCTGTAAAATGTGCTGCCTAAATAACCTGTAGCACCATACCCCAAAAACAAGACAAAAGAAAAACAAAAGAAATGTCAATGAGTTTGACATTAAATCAAGTTGTTGCATGTAAAAATGTTTTCCTTCTATGACACTAGAAATCTGTGTCCAGAGCTTTTGTTTGCTTATGACAGTATAAGGGCCCACTGCGAAGGAATTTTGTCTTATTTACATATCTTTTAGTACTCTGAAATAGACCTCACCAGGAATAAGAATATTCTATACTTCATTATTTATAGTTGCCTAAAAAAAGTAGCTTACACTTCAAACAAGGAGGTAGATGGATTTTGAACAAATATCTCCTACTCAAAGGGAGAAATATCATCATCACTGTTTTGCTATCCAGAACGTCTAGATTTCTTAGGTGCTTTTTTTTTGTTTTGTTTTTGCTAGGTACTGAAAAACTTATTTACCAGTCGGACTACTGGAATTGGAAGGAAAGGCTGTCGATTAACAGCAGAGGACATTGAAGCTTACCTTTACATCTTTTCTCAACCTGGAGCACTAACTGGACCCATTAACCACTACAGAAATATTTTCAGGTCAGTATAATGTTCATAAATCAAGTAAAACGTCTCAGCCAAATCCTTGGAATCCAAATATATTATTTTATCTGTTACCCCAAGGGCAGGAGAAAAGGTAAATCTTTTCCCAAACCAAGGTCCTTTACCAGGTAATACATTGATTCAGTGTCAGAAAGTATGATGTAATTTAAATTGCATGGCATGGCCACAAAATGTAATCAAAGAGCCAATATATTAGGGAGGAAAATCTTTATGTCTAGAGATGATACAAATTCTCTCCTATTAATAATAGGCATGGCAAATCAAAGATTTAGTCTCTAAATAGGATATTAATGATATCATAGAAACACAGTATCATACAAATGTAGGACTAGAAGGGACTTTGATAGATCATCTAGTCGAGCCCCCTGCACTGAGGCAGGACTAAGTATTATCTAGACCAGTGCTTCTCAAAGCCGATCCGCCGCTTGTTCAGGGAAAGCCCCTGGCGGTCCGGGCCGGTTTGTTTACCTGCCGCGTCCGCAGCTTCGGCCGATCGTGGCTCCCACTGGCCGCGATTTGCCGCTCCAGGCCAATGGGGGCTGCGGGAAGTGGCGCGGGCCAAGGAATGTGCTGGCCGCCCTTCCCGCAGCCCCCATTGGCCTGGAGCGGCGAACCGTGGCCAGTGGGAGCCGCGATCGGCCGAACCTGCGGACGTGGCAGGTAAACAAACCGGCCCGGACCGCCAGGGGCTTTCCCTGAATAAGCGGCGGACTGGCTTTGAGAAGCACTGATCTAGACCATCTCTGACAGATGTTTGTCTAACCTGTTCTTAAAAACCTCCATTGATGGAGATTCCAGAACCTCCCTAGGTAATTTGTTCCAGTGCTTAACTATCCTTATAGTTAGCAAGTTTTTCCTAATGTCTAACCTAAATCTTCTTTGCTGCATCTTTGCTAAATCTTCCATTACTTCTTGTCCTGTCTTCAGTGGATGAAGAGAACAATTTGTCCTCCTGCTCTTTATAATAACCTTTTACGTACTTGAAGACTGTTATCATGTCCCTGTTCAGTCTTCTCTTCTCCAGACTAAACAAATCTAATTTTTCCTCGTAGGTCATGTTTTCTAAACCTTTAACCATTTTTGTTGCTTTCCTCTGGACTTTGTCCAAATGTGGTGCCCAGAACTGGACACAGTACTCCAGTTGAAGCCTTATCAGTGCTGAGTAAAGTGGAAGAATTACTTCTTGTGTCTTGCTTACAACACTCCTGCTAATGCATCCTAGAATGATGTTTGCTTTTTTTGCAACATTATTACTCTGTTGACTCATATTTAGTTCGTGATTCACTATAACCCCAGGTCTTCTTTCTGCAGTACTCCTTCCTAGGAAGTCATTTCCCATTTTGTATTTGTGCAGTTGGTTATTCCTTCCCAAGTGTATTTTGCATTTGTCCTTATTGAATTTCATCCTGTTTATTTCAAACAATTTCTCCAGTTTGTCAAGATTATTTTGTATTCTAATCCTGTTCTCCAAAGCACTTGGCATCCCACCCATCTTGGTATCATCCACATACTTTATAAGTGTACTCTCTATGTCATTATCCAAATCATTTATGAGGATACTGAACAAAACTAGACCCAGGACAGATCTTTTTGGGACTCCACCTGCTATGCCCTTCCATCTTGACACTGAACCATTGATAACTTTCTGAGTACAGCTTTCCAACTAGTTGTGCACCCACCTTATAGTAGGTTCATCTAGGCTATATGTCCGTAGTTTGCTTATGAGAAGGTCATGTGAGACCGTAACAAAAGCCTTATTAAAGTTGACATATATCACATCTACTGCTTTCCCCCATCCACAAGTCTTGTTTCCCTGTCAAAGAAGGATATAAGGTTGGTTTGACATGATTTGTCACATTATTATCTTCCAGATGCTTGCAAACTGACTCATTATTTGCTCCATTATCTTTGGATAATGACTGATTTATAATTCCTGGGGCTGTCTTTATTCCCTTTTTATAGATAGGCATTATATTTGTCTTTTTCCAGCCCTCTGGGATCTCTCCTGTCCTCCATGAGTTCTTAAGGATAATTGCTAATGGCTCAGAGATCTCTTCAGCCAGTTCTTTAAGTATTCTAGGATATATTTAATCAGGCTATGCTGACTTGAAGACGTTTAACTTGTTCTTTCCCTATTTTAGCCTCAGATCCTACCCCATTTACACTGATGTTCACTTTGTTAGTCGTCTGATTACTGCTAACCTTTTTGGTGAAAACTGAAACAAAAAAGGCATTTAACACTTAAGCCATTGCTGCATTTTCTGTTACTGCCTTTTCCTCCTGATTGAGTAATGGGCCTACTCTGTCCCTGGTCTTCCTATAATAATATATAATAGGGGATTAAGTCCCAATGCATCAGCACCATTGGAACTAAAGGATTAGATCAGTCTTGGGACCCATTCAGTTCTTGCCTGTGTGAAGCTGTCTGTAAGAATACCAATTGTGATGGTGGTTGTTGGATTTGAATACCTGTTCACTAGGAACGGGATTGAAACCATCACTTTATTTTACATAAGGCACTGAACAGCATTCAGATTCTAATGACTTTCATCTTCACTAATCATAGTGGATTGTACCTTGTGACCTAGATGTTAAAGGCTTCATATCTCATTACAATCCAGCCACCCATCTGGAGTAATCAGTTCTTCAGAGCTTAATTTTATTACAGAATTATTTCCAAAGAGATGTTGTTTGAAATCCTCTAGTCCCCTTGACTAAGCAATATATCTTTATAGGGAGAGAATAGCAATAATTCCATAAACTACACTTTATACACAACCCCTTTTTTAAATAGACCTTAGCCTGGTAGTTGCTTGACTTGTAGTATATTCAGTTTAGGAGATATGCACCGACACACTGTCAAAGTGAACTTTTGAACTTGAGTTCTGGTACATCGTAGTTTGTGTAAAAGCCTGTTGTATGTTCTTTCAAAATATGGGATTTTTCCTCTTGCATTGGTTGGGAAATATTTCAGCATTTTGTATATGAGGAAAATTGCTGGTCATCTGCTACTGTTGTGTGTGGAGGATATCTCCTTTTCAAAAGGTATTGAGTTCACAACATGACCTTCCCTTTCTAGATGGCAAATCTGCATGTTAATCCTTGTTTAGATTCATAGATTCTAGGACTGGAAGGGACCTCGAGAGGTCATCGAGTCCAGTCCCCTGCCCGCATGGCAGGACCAAATACTGTCTAGACCATCCCTGATAGACATTTATCTAACCTACTCTTAAATATCTCCAGAGATGGAGATTCCACAACCTCCCTAGGCAATTTATTCCAGTGTTTAACCACCCTGACAGTTAGGAACTTTTTCCTAATGTCCAACCTAGACCTCCCTTGCTGCAGTTTAAGCCCATTGCTTCTTGTTCTATCCTCAGAGGCTAAGGTGAACAAGTTTTCTCCCTCCTCCTTATGACACCCTTTTAGATACCTGAAAACTGCTATCATGTCCCCTCTCAGTCTTCTCTTTTCCAAACTAAACAAACCCAATTCTTTCAGCCTTCCTTCATAGGTCATGTTCTCAAGACCTTTAATCATTCTTGTTGCTCTTCTCTGGACCCTTTCCAATTTCTCCACATCTTTCTTGAAATGCGGTGCCCAGAACTGGACACAATACTCCAGCTGATTCCTAACCAGAGCAGAGTAGAGCGGAAGAATGACTTCTCGTGTCTTGCTCACAACACACCTGTTAATACATCCCAGAATCACGTTTGCTTTTTTTGCAACAGCATCACACTGTTGACTCATATTTAGCTTGTGGTCCACTATAACCCCTAGATCCCTTTCTGCCGTACTCCTTCCTAGACAGTCTCTTCCCATTTTGTATGTGTGAAACTGATTTTTTCTTCCTAAGTGGAGCACATTGCATTTGTCTTTGTTAAACTTCATCCTGTTTAACTCAGACCATTTCTCCAATTTGTCCAGATCATTTTGAATTATGACCCTGTCCTCCAAAGCAGTTGCAATCCCTCCCAGTTTGGTATCATCCGCAAACTTAATAATCGTACTTTCTATACCAATATCTAAGTTGTTAAAAGAAACTTTTTTCTATTTGGTACCTTGAGGCACAATGCTACATACTGAATTTCACATACAAAAGAAATCACACAACATGGTTCATAGACATCATTATCTAATTGAGCAATATTCTGGTTTCTTGAGTTCAAAATTGTCTATGACTAATCAAATCTCCAAAATATCCATTGTCCTAATTGGGTGCAAGAGTAATCTATTGATTAAAGAGAATGAAATAAATGAAGAAACTCCTAAGCTTCCACCCCATGCTAATTGCTCATAAAAGCTTGTCTAAATAAACCTATTTCAAATATTCTGTTGCTTTTAAAGAATCATATTACATCATTGTTATTAACTGATTAAATGTCAGTGTACCTTGGTGGCTGTTTTGAGCAACTGCAGTTAATCTGTATTGCAATATGCCACTAAGATTTATAAAACAGTTTAAACTTAAGCATGGATGGACTGTTTAGCATCTATTTGAAAATGGATGATTTGAAATAAATTCTGATGGGTTAATAAGGCTTACATTCAAGCAATTATCTCACATCTGTCTACCATCTGTCACAACTTAGTCCTGTAACTTATAAATCTATTAATAAATATCAATACAAATTCATATTAACTGTACTTTAAATGTTCAGAAAGATTTTATTTATAAAATATTTACTTTAATATAAAGTCAGTTGTATAAAGAAATAATTTTTAATTATAATTTTATGCAAGTTTAAGTGGGTCATTTAAATGTTATGAAACCCTTAACCATTTTACTTTTTGAAGTCTCTTTTTCAATGTGTTAACAAAGTGTCTCAAATTTTTCCCCCCATAAGCCCCTCAGAAATTCTTCCAAAGCCCTGAGTTCTGATGTTGAGGATTTAAGCAGCTTTTACCCAATGCTGTGCAAATTTCGGGTAATATTATTCTCTCCGTGCATAGATATTTATGTATTTAACTCCCACTACTTCAAAAAGAGACTATACCCCTTTGTACTGTGAATTCTGTTGTCTTTTGAATGTCTTTATGCATTCTGTAGGTCTGTTTGAATGTGACTGGCTACATTCAGCATTACAGAGGCTAATATTCAATTGAAAGTTTTTCTCCATAAATATTTTACTTATAGCTGTACTGTACATTCGGTTTTCAGTAAGTCTAGGAGACTGAACAGATTGGTCATCTTACACAATGTTTATGAAAAACAATTAAAAGGAATTAAATTATAGTCTACTAACATCATTTGAAACTTGACACAGCATTCACCAATATAGAAAAATTCATCAGCATGTAAGATTCAGGCTATATTAGGCACAGGTTCTCTTTTATTGATGTTACTGAGCTCCTGATCAGTAGATCAAGGGGGGACACTACTCAAATGCAAGAAAGAGAATATCCTTTTTAACCTTCTCCAGAATCACTAGAACAGATAGACATTAAAACGGAGCAGTTTGTGACATGGCATTGAAGACTCAAAGGGAGAATGTGACACAAAACATTCACAGACATAGCTCTAGAGCCAGATTCTCTGCAGTCCCAAGCAGCAGTTCAAGCATTCATGGATTGCTGGAGTGCAAGGGCCTTCCAGTCACACTTCTTTTTTCCTGGCAGCACTCCCATGTGGGGTGCAGGAAAAGGGTTGTCCATCTCTGTGCCACCTGTATACACTTCCATGCTGAGGAGTCCTCTACCAGACAGACCTGCAGGGTTTAAATCTGCATTGCACCAGAAAACTAGTGCGAAAATGACTTAATGGGACTTAGGATCTGACCCCTCCCCATGTTACTTGCTTCTGCTAATTTCTTATGCACTCAAAGACATTTTTAAAATAGAGTTACAGTTCAAGATAGATCATATAAAACAAAGGCCACTTAGAAATTATTTGCAAATATCTGCTGCAGAGTCAATAACGTATTATGTAAATCTGAACAAAGTTCTTTTTCATACCAACGTACAAGTTGAAAAAATGACAATGTTAATTTCTTTTTATAACAAATGAGGCCCAAATGTACAGACCCGCAGTGTTGCTTCAATGAGGTTTTATCTGAAAAAGCAACTGCAGGATTTGGACTGTGGTAAATTCTGTGTTAGAATAAAGATACCTTCGGAAGATGTTGCTGACATGAGATCAATTAGAGAGCTTTGGTAATATAGTGAATTGGATCCTAGAAACCATGCAACTAATCTGTGATGTATTTTGAACTGGAAAGTTAATTTGACTGATATTTTGTCATGATGATTTTTTAAAAACAGTTAAAAAACTTGTATTTTGTTTTTAAAGTTGCCTACCTCTGCAGCACCATGAGGTCACCATGCCTACCTTGTTGTTATGGGGAGAAAGAGATGCATTTATGGAAGTTGAGATGGCAGAAACTACTCGGATTTATGTTAAAAATCATTTCAGATTAACTATTTTGTCTGAAGCCAGTCACTGGCTCCAGCAGGATCAACCTGACATAGTTAACAAGTTGATATGGACCTTTCTAAAAGAAGAGACAATAAGAAAAAGAGAGTGACTTTTTCTACATGTTTTAAAGGTCTACATAAAAGCGCTTACATTTTAAAAACTAATTATTAGCAGGACCATATTTCCAGCCTACCTTCTAATTTGGGCTCTGTTAGGGAAAAGTGTTTTTGATGTATTGTACGTATTGACACCGATGTTATTACTAAAAGAAGATAGTGTGAGAACATATAGTGTTAACATTGGTTTTACCTGTATTCTTGTATTTTGCACATAAAAACACCTGCCTTAAAATGTATGTGTTTGTACAGTAAGGAAATCATGGAAAGTTACTTGGTTCTGGTTTCTCACTTGCTTTACACTTGTAATATATGGTGCCTTTCACAAATTTATAATGAAACAATGGCGGGCTGCCATATGAAAAGGAAGTCAGGTATCAGTTGGACTATCAGTTTTCATTCAACCAGTAGATTTTTTTTTTACTGTATTGTACCATTAAAAAAGTTACCAAGTATTTTATTATTCACATTTTACTGTATCAGTCTAAAGAAAACAAATTTCTGGGCAAATCTGTAGTCTTCAAGTGATATATCACACATACCTTGTTGTATTGTGAAATTACAACTGTTTTATGTGGTATATTTTCTTCTTAATTGAAAAATAGGGATCTGTTCACACGTAACATATCTGGACAAGAAGAATGGAAAATGAAGAGCTATATATTCATGATTTATGTATCAAATCCACTTCTATCTAATAAAATGTAATTTAAATTGTGCCCTCTATCTGACTCTTTACAGAGAGATTTGTTCCTAAAGCTGGATAGCAGTTTTGAAAAGTGATGTGTCCATTATTATTGTGCAGCCTTGCTCATGCTATCATTGTTGAAATTTCTAGCAAATAAAGCCATTCAGCATTCATCCTCCCATGTTGGCAATTATCATTCTTGCCTCCAAGAAATGTTGCCAGATCCCTGTGCATAGGGGAAAAGAGAGACTCAATAAGTGATAACCCAGAGGAGAGTTGTTGTTTGAGGATGGATTTCACTAGCCATGGGGAGGTCAGAGAGAACAACAAGATGTAGGTTGCTAGCAATGGAGAAGAGAAGGCTTGAAATGGGGGTGTCCAGCATTAGAAGGGAGAACTTGGAGTCACCTCCCTGTACAGCTCCTTGTTCAAGACCCTCTTTTCAGAGCGAAGACCCTCCACCTTCACTCTCATTTTAGAGAAAAAGCACTTTCTTAGCCCATATTGTGAAGAAAAGATGCTGCCAATTTCTCTAAAAAGTGAGGGAAACAGCACTCTCCTCCAGGAAAAGGCTGCTCCATCCCTGCAGTGGAACTGCATCCCTGCAATGAGATGGATGGAAATTGGTCCCCACAAATTCTGTTCAAGCTCTCCTGCCTCTCAAACTTTCTATGGCTCATGACACAAATCTGTGTTCCCTTCTTCCCCCTGACAAACACAATCCTCCTCCCAGTTTTCATGCTCCCTCAACCCACCATGTAGCTGACAAAGCCTCTTGTCTGCTATTATAAACTCTTTCCTCCCAGCTGCAGAAGGCATTGACACCTAACACCTTCTAGGCACAAGTGTCCAAATAAATAGAATACTTAGCCACAGTAGGATATGAGGGACTTTATACCACTGGAGTTGGGCAACTCAGGCATCTATTTTTCCCACATTCCTTACGCAAAGTACATCTTCATCTTTACATCCATAAATACAGCTGGAGACTTCACTTCTGTTGCTATATGCAACACAATGCCTTTCTCCCCCCCCCCCCTAAAATTTTTAAGGCAAAAAGCCCTCCCACCACCCGCAACCTCCCCTGAATCCTGAGTTAAACATGTCCATGAAATGGTCATTTGAAATGAGCTCTGATGGTGACCCCTTTTAGGGATAAATGCTGTCTCATCTGTCTCCCCATGTATGCAGATGGCACCTGTACACAACAGAACTAGTGCAGTTATGTTGTTTGGAAAGGCTGTGAGGTCAGAATGCTGGGCCCATGCAGGGAGTGCACACTCGTTGCAGCTAGAGATGTTTCAGTTTCTTAACCAGTCTTTGCTGGAGAGGTAGAACAATCCCTGAAACATACATCTAGTTTTAAGCAGGGTTCAGCTTCTGGCTGTAGATTCACTGACTTCTTTTCAATCCTAAAACACCTTTTCAGACTCAAGCTCCTAACTTCCTTTGAAATCAATGGAAGATAGAAGCCTAGATACCTTTGAGGACCTGGGCCTAAGAAACTTCAGAGATAAGAGACAGGAATAAATTGCTGCAAATACACAGAGAGTTAACTGCCTGTAAAAAAACAGATTTACTAGTCAAAATATTGTAATATAAATAAGAAATCATGTTGAAAAGCTATTGCCTTTTAAATAAGTTTTAGTGTATATATAGGCTTGGCAAATCTGATTTTTTTTTTTTAAATAATTTTGACAGATATCGATATTTATTTTTAAGCATTTTTAAAGATTATTTTGATTTAAGTTTTCACTGTTGTGTGAGATTATGGGTTTTAGCATTTTTAATTATTTTTATAAATTTAAATTTTCACAGTTGCAGGAAATTATGTGGGGGTCAGATGATTATTTAATTAAAGTAAACATGGAGATTCAAAAAGTTAAAATTTTATAAACTGTTAAAAACACAAATTGTCAACCTCACATGCCAAAATATACAAAATAAATATCCTTAAATCAACAAATTATGCCTGTTTTTACTATTCATCACTAGCCCATTTGTAACCATCCTAATTCAAACTTTTAAATCTGGATTTTGACTCTAATAAGCTATCAAGCAGAATTTTTCTTTGCCTAACTGTAAATTTCTATTATTATTGATGGAAAAAAATGTTCGTGGCTTGGTATGTGTATTGTAAAATCAATCTTTCCAACATTTACCAATAAATATCTAATCCTAATTATATACCATTGATGGAAATTGTGATTAAAAGATAAACTTTCCACCAACTACTCAGTATTACTTATGGACAAGTGGGGAAAGCTGTTAATAAGAAGTGATTAAATGTTAGATATTAGATCACCATTCAAAGCTAGAGGAAGGTAAATCATCTTTATATAAAGGTTTATGGGTCTGCTCATAAGAAAAGAGGCATAATTTTATGACTACAACTTCCTAAAAAACCCTTTTGGACACAGGATTAAGAGACCCAAGTAATTAAAAGAGTGAAATAAAAGGGTTTTGAAAAAGTTGGAGAGGATTCAGTCGAAAACCAGAAGAATGATGCAAGGTCAAGAAAACCTATCTTACACTAAGAGCGTTAAGAAGCTCAACCTTTTTAGTTTATCAAAGAGACAGGTAAGAGGTACATTGATTACCATGTATAGGTATCAACACAAGGGTTCTTCAACATAGCTGACAAAGGTGTTAAGAAGGACCAAGGGCTGGAAGTTGAAGCTAGACAACTTTAAACTTAAATAAGGCATACTTTTTTTTTTAATCTCTGTGGCTAATTAACTAATGGAACAATTTAGCGAGGGATGTGGTGGATTCTCCTACACTTGAAGTATTTTAATCAAGATTGGATGTCTTTCTAAAAGATATACTCTAGTTCAACTAAAAGTTATGGCTTCTATTATTACTGGAGGTCAGACTGGATTATCATAATGGTTCCCTTAAAATTTATGAAATCTATGAAAATGAAAACAAATGGCACCAACCAGAAATCTGACCATGATAGCTGGCCACTAAAGAAATGATGCACATTTTCACTGACTTTTTTTATAATATATTTCACCTTCCAAGAAGCTATTCTCAAACAGAATCAATGACCTAACATTTATAACAATCAGGGATTTCTAAAGACTGGAAAAACAAAACAAGAAGATGCTAGTCCTTTATGATGTTTTTAAGACCGTAACATTGGGTTCAATGGTCCACCTTCCAATGCAGATACATTCTGGAAAACAAGTTCTTTACCTTCTAAGTCTATAAAGCTTGAACATGTTTGGGGGGAAATTTCCCTTGTGCTTCAGATACCAGTTATGGATGACGAAGGCAGGATCAATGCTAAACTTGCCTACTCTGCATTTGCCCCCAACTGGGTGGATACCAATGAATTATGTATGTTCAAAAGAGATTTCTTCCCTGTTGGGTTAGTTTAGTTAATTACCAAGACCTAGGATTATTTGTCTTTAAGCTGTACTGTATATTTATATTATTTATTACAATAGAGGAAAATGGAGAGAAAAAGCTACGTTAAATCGATCTGTTTCATATTACCAGTGAGCAGAAGTCCAGCTGCTGCTTGAATTGCAGTGAAGCTATTATATTCAGTTTTGCTGGATCCTCTGGTGGCCTTGCTCTTCCTATGTTTTTTCTCTTTTATGTCTACTTCATGTAGCGATGTCAGCTTACTGACAAAATGAAATTAATTTGTAAAAGGCCTTCGTTCAGGGTTCTCAGATCTGTTCTCTTTAGAGGATCAAAAAGTCTCTTTCTTTGCTCCCCAAAGCAGTATTGTTTGGGTTTGATGTGTGTCTCTTATACAGAGAGAATAACATGACCCATTTCTATTGATGGTTAAAACAGTGCTACTACAGTAAGTACATTTATTTAGGGATAACCTTCAAGAGGACTCTCAGTACTAGGCTCCCACTGCCTTCAGCCCAGATGCAATGCCATGCTTAGAATTTTCAAAGCTCTGTGTGAAGAAAGATGTGTATGTGTTTCAAGCTTACTTCCACTAAAGGTATAGCACAAGAGTGATGGGGGCAGGAGACATGTCAGGCAGGCTACTTGTCATTCCTGGGTAAAGGGACACCAGGAGGGTTTATCATTAGGGAGGAGACTGATGTGCTTGTCATTAAGGGAAGGGAAATAACTGGGGAAGGTTGGGTTCATCCTTCAAGGCTGAAAGGTGGGATCATTATTTAGGGAAGTGTTTTGAGTAAGGTAGATCCCAAAGTGTACAACCCTGTTTGGCTGCACATTTGGCACACGCAGGTCAACAGGCTCCCTTCTGGGACCCCACCCCAGTAACATTCCCCGTGCTGGACGGAGACAAGGACAAAACAGAGGGGAGCCACTGAAGGGCAGCAATGGTAGGGGACAGCGGTGGAAGCACCGCCGGGCCCCGCAGTCACCACACCGGCCGCCTTCTGACGGCGGCACCCCACAAACGTGTTAAATCGTCATCCACAGATTGCCACAGCGCGCCGGGCTCCAGGAGCGGCCTCTTGTCTGCATCCAACGCTCCTCCCCGCCCCTGCCGAGCCAGGCTGGCTGCCCCGGAACCTCCCTGCGGGGACCCTGGATCCCCGCCACGTGCCACCTCGCCCCACCCCTCGGCTGCCCTGCGCCCCAGGGCCCGGCCTAACCCCGCAGAGCCAGAGCTCCGCCCCAAACACAGCGGGTCTCAGGCCAACGCTCCCTCAGCAACCGGCCCGGCCTGGTAAACATGGGGGCGGAGCAGATGTGTCTGAAGGAGAGCAGCCTCGATTGGTCAAGGTCGCTTCCGGACCGCCCAATGGGAGGAGGGAAGCTGGCGCTGTGTCCAATGCGCGGAGGTTTCCGGTGTGGAGAAGGCGCCCGGCAAGTTAGTTGTTTGCAGAGAGTCCCTGGGCTGCTTGGCGTCGCCGCCGTAGGGCGGACGCCGTCCCTCGGGGCGAACGCCGGAGTACGGCTTCTTCGTGAATACCAGCGATGGCCTATAAACTGTGTAGCTCAGGGACCGTCTGTCAATCATCGACGCTCTCGCCGGCGTTAGTACAAGAAGCTGCCGCCTAAGAGGCAGCGGACCCCGGCACATGGCGCGGTGTGGGGGGGACGCTGTCTCGAAAGGCACCAGCTGGGCCCCGGCAGCAGGCGGCGGGAGGGGGGCGTGGGAGCGGCAGAGGCTGAAGGAGATGGTGGCTGAGCAGCTCCGTCAGGATCTCGGCAGGTAGGGGCGGGGGCGCGGCACTCACCCTGGGGCAGGGCACAGCCTCGGGTCAACGTGTGGTCGTGGGGAGCGGGGCACCTGAGGCATGGTGGGGGCCTTCGGGCAGCCCCAGCGTTGTCATGGTACTCGGCGCAGGTGGGGTCACCACCTGGGAGTACCTTGGCCACAGTACTGCAGCATCAGGCCACAGTATCTCAGCTCCCCGGCCCCTGGGGCTTACAGCCAGAGCTAGAGAGGAAAGGTGCAATAATAGCAGCCACAAAACTGTAAGAATGTCAGTTTTACTGCTGCTAGGCTCCCTGCTATGAAATCGAGGCCCTCCTCCCTAGGGCTGCCAGAGCTCCATGTTCGGGGTGGTGGTGGCAGTCTCCTGCTAAGAGCCCTGCGTGGTGCTGATAGCCAATAGGCGGTGTGAGTAACGCAGTTTCTGCATAGACACACTCTGTTGCCCTAACTACATTGACCTAAGCACTATGCCTCTTGCAGAGGTGGTGTTATTAAGTCTATGTAGTGGGCAACTTACATCGGTGGGAGCACCATTGTAGTGTAGATCAGTGCTTCTCAAAGCCGGACCGCCGCTTGTTCAGGGAAAGCCCCTGGTGGTCCAGGCTGGAATGTTTACCTGCTGCGTCCGCAGGTTTGGCCGATCGCGGCTCCCACTGGCCGCGGTTCGCCGCTCCAGGCCAATGGGGGCTGCGGGAAGGGCAGCCAGCAAATCCCTCAGCCCGCGCCGCTTCCTGCAGCCCCC
>NW_020664562.1:23238506-23309845 GCF_002925995.2 Terrapene triunguis | reverse complement strand
CCCGCGCCGCTTCCTGCAGCCCCCATTGGCCTGGAGCGGTGAACCGCGGCCAGTGGGAGCCGCGATCGGCCAAACCTGCGGATGCGGCAGGTAAACAAACCGGCCCGGACCGCCAGGGGCTTTCCCTAAACAAGCGGCGGCCTGACTTTGAGAAGCACTGGTGTAGATAGTTACAGAGTGAGGTTGACATAAGCTGCCTTATGTTGACCTAACTCTAGTGTAGACCAGGGTTCTGAGTCTAGCAAACTGTCTCTTTGTTGAGTCTCCTCCCTCCCTGTGGAGCTGGCCTTCAGATACTTCTTTGTGTCTCTTTTCTGTGATGATCTCTGTAGACTCTCTCTGGGTGTTGTCTGCTGTCTTGTATGCATCTCCCGTTCCTCTAGATCACTTGTCCCTCTTGCATAGTCATCTTGTATGACCTGGTTGCTACTGCACCCCTCACAACTCCTTTAGTCCTGTTCTTTTGGTGAGTCTCTAAAGGCTGGATCCTCACAGGAATGCCTATCTCCAGGGTAAGTTCTTGGCTGACCTTTTGTACATTTAGTGCCTGCTTTCTCAGATTGTTGGCCATCTTCTTTTGGCAGTGTCCCCATCCTTCTGGCTACACCAGGTCTCCCCTCATTGGTGGTAAGTTTTGGTCCTTCATCACGTCAGTGTCTGCACTGGACTGTTTTGGTACCCCTGTGATGGAGTATTTCTGCGTACCAACAAATGATAACAATGCCTGAATCAGAAGAAACAGCCTTGTGTAACAGTCTCTGAGCTGTTTTTGCAGCTGATTCCACCTTACCATTACTCCTATGGTATGCTTGGAAGGAGGTGTGGTGGTCAAACTCTCTTGCTCACATTGCAAAAATGGTTCAACTTTCCACGTTCCTTGTTGTCATAGGCTGGGGCACTTCTTTTACCCCCTCATGCAGTCTCCCACCGGAAATGCATTTCACTGTGGGTATAGAACAGTTTTTGTTCTGCTTTGGGGAGCTCTTAGACTGCTGTGAGGCTTGAGGCAGTGGTGAGCCCTTGTGTGGTGCTGACCTCTCTTCTCGTTCCCCAATAAGGTAAAATAATAATTTTACTTTCCTGCTATTGTTATCCTATTGCATGACCAGCTCTGTGTACAGCTCTAAATCCTCCTTCAACTGGGTCCATCACTGGGCTGGATTTGTGTCTGCAAAATCCAGGGCTCTGTGGGGGCTTACTTAGCTTTCTCAAGGGCAGCAGATTGCAAACAGCTCAGCTGTTGCCACCATGTTTCATTTTCAAAGAGCAAAGCATTGCAAAGTTAAGCTGGACAAATGGAACTTTATTAAACGCTGTCCATTGCTCTGTCCACATGGCTGATTTGCTTCCAGCCTAACTCCCTGCATTCCCTATTTTTCTTGGTGCTCTATTAATAACAGTCCCTCCAGGGAACATGAGCCCTCTAACTCCAGTTCCACTGATCAAGATGCAGTAGTGGCATCACCAGCTGGGGGTCTGTGTGCCATAGCAATGTATCACAGTGTCAGCATTGCACTTGGACCATAGTGCTGGTCTAACTAGCTGAAGATGTGGGTCAGTTCCAGCAACTGAATTGAGTTAAAATGCTTCAACAGGATTTTTTTTTCCAGATGACTACATCCTGAATTGTTGTGGCATTCATATTTCACTGTAATTAAAAAAAAAAAAATTTGCATTTTTTTAAAGATTCCAGTATATTACAAACAGTGTTTAGAATGTGTCTTCTAGATCTGAATTTAATTGCATAATGATTCCTGTCCTCTAACAGGCTTCTTAAAGAAGAAATACATGCAGATGTCACTTTTTGTGTTGGTCATACTCTATTCAGAGCACATAAAGCAGTGCTTTTAGCAAGAGTTCCAGACTTCTTCTTATACTGTACCGGAAAACAATTAACTAATCTGAAAAACCATGAAACTTTTAATCTGGAGAACTTTGAGCCCTCAGAATTTAAAACATTTCTGCAGTAAGTTTTTAATTATCTTATCATTTTTATATATATATTTTGTATTTCACTGTCTAAAAATTAAAATGGACTTGTAGTCAGCGTTTTTTGTGTATGTTCTGTAGTGTCGGGGAGTTTTGCTTAAAGTTACTGGATCTGATAGTGTTCCAATTAGCATCAATGGGAGTTTTACCACAGATGTCAATAGTAGCAAGACTGTATCCTTAGTTTAGGGGAGAGGAGATTGGGGCAAGAGAATATTTAGTACTATATCTTAAGCAATTAATCCAGCCATGCCTACTCACACTAATTAGCCCATTCTTGGATGATACAGCTTGGAGGACAGATAATTGTAGTTTTGAAATTTTTTTGTTTTATGATTTCTGTTGTTGCTAAATACTGACATGGTTTATTGTGGCTGCTTAACACATCTGGTAAATATGAAGCCATAACAGAAATGGAAAGTAGTCAGCAAGTAGCAAATGAATGCCAGCATTATTCCTTGAATTACTTTATTAACCTGTTCATTTGTAAAGAAATAGGCCGCTTGTGCTGAATATCTGTGTTGTTTTATTATTGAAACATTTTATATTTTAAAGAGCTAGTAATAAAACTTTCAAACTGTAAATTTTCAAACATCTACAGATCTTAGAAAGACAAGAGGGTGATGTAATATCTTTTATTGGACCAACTCTGATGAAAGATCTTGTCAAAGGACTTGCTCTCACATCAGTATGGTAACATGGAAAAAATGATATATAGCGTCCATTAAAGAGGTCATTAAAGGTGAAAATATTGAAAGTCCTCTGTATGATATTAAGGCTAGTGGCTGACTCAGTGAATTTAATATTAGGCTGCCACCATTAAGGTCCTAATGACCTAAATTTCTTTTTTTGAGATGACTGTAACTTATGTGGTGGAAGTATGGGCAGATGGTTGAAAACAGATATAGTATGGAAGCAGTAGATTCTTTTTAAAAATCCAGAAGATATTGCTTAAAACATGGTATTCCATTTCCTACTGAGATGTTAACAGTAGTGTCTTCAAAATAATATAAAACATGGAACTTTTGGTGTTAATAACACTTTTAAATGACAACTTCTATTGAGAGTGTAGTTTAAAAAAAAAAATTACTCAGTGAGATACTGCACATAGCATCATACCAATAGCAGCGTATATTAGTGGTCGTGTAGTAGGTTCTTATACTGAACCAGTGCCACAGGACATAACTTCCCACATCTTTTAATTAAACATTTGGACTTACTCCTCTGTTTCTTGAATGGTAAGCATCATATACCTACAATTCATGGCTCTGTATCACTTGTTTTCAATTAACTTGTGTTCATTGGAAAGCAAGTAAAAGTCCCTAGGGTCCAGCAGTCTCTCCAAGGAAAAATATGTGCTAGTCTTACAAAACAACTTGAGTTTCAAAACACTATGTCTAAATATAAACCTTAATCTTTTTAAATGCCCGTCTCTATGTACTCTAGATTATGTATAAATGCATCTGTGGGGTTGGGGGTCCCACCTGTGCCTTAGTGCTGAAGGATTAAATGATTATCAATACGTACATCCTCCTAATCTTCCATCTTCTCAAAAGTCTAGAAAAACAGATGGCCTTTTAAAAAGCCCTAAAGGTCTACAGCCTTGAACTTTATTGGACCAAGTGAGGGAAGCAAATTTCAGAGTTGAGTGGCTCCTCACTGAGAACAGTATTCTAGCAGCCCTCTCTCAGGTAAAGACGGAATGTGTCAGGTTGTGTGCCTCCACTAATCTCGGTGGCAGAGGTATCCCATGGGGAAGAGATGGTCTTTCTGTTAGCCAGGACCCAAATCGGTTAGACCTGTATAAGTCAGAAACAGTACCTTGAATTACACCCAGAAATTAAATGGTGTAGGTCTTGGAGCACAGATGTAATGTGGTCACTGCATGAAGCTCTAGTAAGCAAGGCAAGGGGGCACTGTGTTCTATATTAGATAAAGTTCTGGATTGTGCTCCAGTGTAGCACCATGTAGAGTGCGTTTACTCTGAAGTAACAAATATATGGATAGCTGTAGTAAAGCTTGCATCTGAGAAAGACTGAAGTCTCCTGAAATAAGCACTTTTGGCCACGGATGCAGCCTGAATTTCTAGAAACAGCTAAGGACCCTCAGTTGCAATCATGTGTGATAAGTAGTAGGATGTCCCCCAACAAAGGGAACTGACCCAGCCTTCCCATACTATCACCAATGTTCTCTTCCAAACTAGAAATGTTATGCTCAATCTTGTCTGGACTGAGTCTCACCCAGATATACTTCAGATCCATAATCTCACTTCAGCACAGTCACTCAACTGCTCTGAATAGGGCAGATGAGCTGGAGAAATAAAGCTGGGTGTAATTTGCATACTGAAGACACTGCAGCTAGAGTGACCAGACAGCAACTGTGAAAAATCAGGACAGGGGGTAATAGGCACCTATACAAGACAAAGCTCCAAATATCGGGACTGTCCCTATAAAATTGGGACACCTGGTCAACCTAACTGCAGCTCATATAACCTCAATAATCCTCCTAATGGCTTTGTGTACATTATGAGCAGGAAGGATGACCAGGTGAATTCCACTTGAGAGAAACATTTAAACAGATGAGCAGTTACCCAGTACTACCCTGGGTGTCATTCAATTGTCGTCTTATCTACAGCTGCTAAAGTCTGCCAGGAACAGGTCTCTGTCACGAAGACATCCTCAACTGATGCAGCCATTCCATTCTCTGTACTTAGGTACAGAGTAAGGCTCAAGAAGACTTGAGGAATCCAGATAATTCTGGAGCTGTCTTGCTACAGGCCTCTGTGCCTTCTCTAAGAAGGCAATACTTGGATAGGTCAATAATTGGAGAACAAGCATGTCAGTGTTAAGAAATAATTTCTTCTGCCAGGGTCTTTCACTTTCTTTCTTAAGAGAAGACTGTCGCAGACCATCAGTATTCTATATTCTCCATATGCCACAGTAACTGGTGAAAGACGGATTGAATATTTTATTGCCCTTGATGAGGTAAAGGGTAGAAACATAGTCATGTAAAATTCATAATTCAGTGTTTAGATGACAGGATTTTTTGGTCGGGGTAGATGCTGCTGTCATTAAACAAAACCTGTGTGTGTGAGGGAACTGTATATAAGCCTCAATACTGTAAGGGGGGAAAAGCACTTTTGTAGATACTTTCCCTTGCAGACTTGGAACCTAGTTTTATTAATTTTATTCCTTAACCATCAAGGTACTGTATGGATAATTCTGATCAAAGAAGTTTTTCTCTATTTAGACATCACAAATGCAAACCACAACATGTTGACTCATAAGGACATATTTACAGCAGCTATGTTTCACTTTTCAGGGCAGAGCTAGGGAGGTGAAAATGCAGAATAGGGAGAATGGTTGACTATGTATTCGTGTTATTAAATGCTTTGGTTTATATTTTTGCCCTTGAATATGAATGCTGTGTGTGTACACCTACATATCTATATTTAAAGTGGGTTGGGCTGGTAGCCTATTAAGGTTGCTGACACTTGCCGTTATAAGACCCTGTTTTCAATTGCTTATAACAATTACAAACTTTAACTGCTTGGGCTGAAATTTTCTATGCTGGGTGTCTGCCTCAGGCTGAAGGTTTTTTTGTTTTGTTTTGTTTTTAAACTTAAGCCAAAATAGTCCAACTGTTTCTGTGAACGAGGCTAGGGAAAAATACATTGTTTTGTCCATGTTAAAATATTCCTGGCAACCTTTTTTGAGAAGCTTTGGCTTCCCCCATCCTTTCGAGTAGGGACTTGAACTTTGGCAGGGGCCTGACCTTTGTGTTAGGGATGTGCCTTTTGCCATCCCCATGAAAATATGCATAAATAAGTCTTTGGAAAATCTCACTTTGCACATGCTCCATTGAGACTTGCTGGAACATTGCAGCTAAAATCTCTGAAGACTCTGTCTACACTGGGCATGTTCCAACCTGCAGCTGAACAGGATTTTCCCTGCAATTGCAGCTCTGGGTTGCTGTGGGCCAGAGCCAGGCACTGGAACTGAGAACAGGAAGGCTGTTTTTCTTGTGCTCTCAATGCCCCCCTGCAGGGTCCAGGCAGAGTGGAGGAGGAAGCTGCCTGATTTGAATGCAGAGGGGACAAGAGTTGGACCTGAGTGGGGGAATAGGAGAGTAGATTGAGACTAGGACTAGAGGCTGTTGGGGGTGGCGGGGCAAAGGGAAATTGGGACTAGGAGTAGAGTGTGTGGAGACAGAGACTGGCTGGGTCCAGACTCTGTGAACCAGTGAGGCAGAGGAAAGAGATGGGGACAGATCAGACAACGAGTTGAGCTGTAGAGAGGAGAATTGTGACTGGTTGGGCAAACAGATTAGGACCAGGACTGATGAGGTGGTGGGGTAGGAACAGGACACTGAGATGAGATGAGGAGGGAGACTGGGACTGGGAGCCAGTGGGGGCAGAGTGGATTGGAGGTCAGGGTGGGGAGAGACAGATTGGACAAGGAACTGGGGAAAAGAGGAACTGGTACATGTTGGGAAAGGAGACTGGGACTAGTATGAGATGCCTGAAATGAAGAGAATGGGACTAGGATGAGGAGCCGGGGGGAGGAGGGGAGAGAAAATGGGGGGGAACAGGCACAGGCACAGATAAGAAGGGATGGGGCAGGAGGGGTCCTGTTTGGAGGGAATGGTCAGAAGAGTCTGTGCCCACTAGGTCATACTCCTCTGCAGAGCCTGGAATGGAACCTAAGATTCTTGAGTCTCCTCATTCCTCTGCTGTCAGCAAATACCAGTGAAGCTCACTGGCAAAGTATCCCATCCTCCTTTAGTGCTTGTTCATGTAGTAGGTTGACCATGGCTCTGCTCAGGTGGTGATGTTATTGCATCGCTGTAACGGTGCTTATGTTGCTGGGAGACAAATTATAGCATAGGTACATGTACAGTTAGGTTGGTGCAAGCTGACTTAGGTTGACCTTTCTTTGTAGTGTAGACCAGGCCTAAGTAGAAAAAACAGAATGGGCTGGAGCAGTGCAGGAGAGAGTGGCAAAATACAAAGTTGGCATTATAGGTCTCAGTTATGGATTTGGCTGAGTGGATTGCCTTCCTTAGAACAAGGAGAAATTGAGCAACATATGCATTACAATGGTCTAAAAATAATTAAGACTAAATCTGTCATCTGATATTGTTCAGAAGTGCTTTTCTATTACTTGTATGGTCCCAGAACCTCCAATGTTAACAAGCTTATCCTTGCAATAATCCTGTGAGACAGAAAATATTTCCATTTTACATATGAGGAACTGAGACACAGAGAAACTGACTGTCTTGACAAATATGTCTCAGGAAATCTGTCATAGAACTGAATTGAACACAGATCTCCTGAGACTTAGTCCAATATCTTAACCGCAATAGTGCAGTTAATGTGAGAGAGTAGCACTAAAGCTACATTAGTGGATTAATAACAGATGTGATTACTTTTACATTACAGAAGTTTTCACTGCCAGTAGCACTGTGAAGTCTTTATATGTGACCAGTTAATCAGGTAGTCTTGGAATCTTTCCATTACTGTATCTTTTGCTTCTGTGGCTCTGAGCCTTTACCATTTTCTAATTGGATTCTCTTATCTCTAAAGCTTGTGAAAGGAAAGGGAATAAGGAATGTTATCAGTTTCAACAGCTATATATAATTCTTCTGTGTTTTTGTTAATTTCTTCTCAGCATTGTACCTGCCGTTAAAATCCTTTGTTTAAGAATGTCTTTTTCAGTGGCTCCACCAATTATTTTAACTCCATTTGTAAATAGTTATTACTCTTCCTTTTTTCATTATTAAATGTTTTCTTTTTAAGAAAAAGAAACTTAAATTCAGAATTTGTAATTTCAGGGGAAATAAGTTCCCCATCATCTATACCTAGTTGTGTACCTAATAGGAAGCAACAATATAATTCAGAATCCTGTCTATTTTAAGTCATTTCTAATGTGCCCATCACCTTAGTGTAGACCAGGCCCTAGGCACTAGAAAGTTGTACTAGCTTAGCTGCGTCAGTTAGAAGTATTACATTTTCCACACTTCTAACCACCTTACATAGCAATACTGGCAAAAGCCTTAGTGTCGACACAGTTATATCAGCAAAAAAGTCCTTTTGCTGTTATTGCTTCTTCCATTGAGGGAGCAGTAAACACCTTCTAGCAGAGATGCAATTTATACCAATAAAAGAACTCTTGCTGGTATATCTATAACGGCAAACTCTTAAGTGTAGAAAAGGTAGGGTGACCAGATGTCCCGATTTTGGGGGCTTTTTCATATATAGGCACCTATAACCCCTGTCCCGATTTTTTTTTTTTTTTTTTTTTTATAATACTTGCTATCTGGTCACCCTAAGAAAAAGCATATGTGCCACTTCAGAAGTGGTGCCCATCAACAAGTCCATGTTTGTGTCCCTACCGCCACCTCAGACCCCAAATTAACACTTTATGCAAAAGAAGTTAATTTTTTTTAAAGCGAACTTGACTAAGCAAACTCCAGACATGTCTTGTGTTGCTTTCTAATTTTCTTCTTTTATTTCATTTACTTTCTCAAACACACTCATTCTTATTTACCCTCAGCACCCTCCCACTTAATTGAAATACAAAGGTTTTTTTCTCAGCCTGGAAAGAAATTTTCCCTGTTCCTTTGGTGGTGTTCTTCATCCATTTATCTTTTATCCTTGTTCTATCTTTTCTCCCCTGCTCCCTCCTTTTTCCCCTCTTGGATTTCCCTTCCTTGCTTTTCTAGTGCTCATGTTCATTCAGGTGCTGTGTTGTTAGTTTATTAAATACCCAAGTTATACTGAGGCACCTAAAGGGAATTTAAAAACCTAGAATTGATAAATGATGAAAATCCTTAATATCAAGTTGTTAACATTGTGAACAAATGAATTCTTCTTGCCTGTTCGTATTACATTGAGTAATAACTTTTAGGGTCAGCAGGTTTGAATAATATTTGGCTCAGGTAGAGGGTTAGGGTGTGGGGTGGGGCCGGGGATGAGGGGTTCACGGTGCAGGAGGGGCTCAGGGCTGGGGGAGAGGGTTGGGGTGGGGTGAGGGATCTGGCTGCGGGTGTGGGCTTTGGGGTGGGATAGGACCAGGAATGAGGAGTTTGGGGTGCAGGCAGGCTGCCCCTGGCTGGGGCCAAAGAGGAGGACTCCCCCCAGCCCTCCCCACGCCGGCAGCAGCGAGCTCCGGGGCAGGGGTCCCCTTTTTCCCTTGGCAGCACACTCACCTCGCACCACTGTCACTGCACGTGCTCCTCAGGTCCAGAAAGCCCCCTCGACTCCCCTGGGGTGGGGGTGGGCTGCCATCACCTGTGTGCCTCCACCCCTGCTGCCACCCCTCACTGGAGGTGGGGGATGGGGCTGCCCCGTGCCCAGTGTGGGGCAGAAGCAGTGACTGTGGGCAGGGGAGCCGCCTGTGCTTGTGGAGGGTCGTGCCAGAAAAGGGAAGGGCCTATCCGTCCAAGGTGGAAGGGCAGGGGCTGGGTCAGCCTGCCCTGGCGCTAGTGGTTGGAGGGCACTAGGACACTGTGGCGGCAGTTGATGCTGGGAGCTGGCAGAGCAGAGCGCAGCAGGGAACTGCAGGGAGGAACCGCCTGCTGCCCAGGGTGCAGGGAGGGACGCTTGGGGGAGGCGTGTGGGGGCGGCAGGTGGTGCCGGGGGAGAGACCCGGCCCCGAACATTGGAATCAGGCCCCTGTATCCTGAATATTGCTATAGCCTGGGCACTACAGGCCCATATAACTTGCCGCCCCTGATAACTTTGTAGTACGCAAGGAAGAAACCTTTTTCTATCATATGCACTTTGAACACAAAATGATAAATACTGCCCTGTGTTTTTTGCCCTATGATCTTGCTGCTTCATATCATTTCAGCATGACTTTATTGCCATACTATTTTGGTATTTATTCATATTTTACAATAAAAAAGATAGGTTTGTTGAGCCTAGAAAGGAGAGCTTAGAAAGAACTAGACTGATGTATTCTAGATACATGAAGTTCCTCTTCCCCCTTCCTTAAGCCTCATTCGTGAAATATAGGTACCAAGAGACACTGACATTGAAGTTAACAAGCAATACATTTAGATCAAATACAAGGAAACTCTATTGACACTGTGATACTTCCTGCCATGGGTGTTTGAATCAGATACTGACGCTAGATGTTAAAGATATGGACCAGTGGTTTAATTTTTCTGTGGCAAATGTTATGTTCTTATGGTTCTTCATCAGCCAGTAGAAGGGCACAAAATCTAGTACATTAATTGCAGGCAGCAATTCTCTCTGAAATGAAACTTCTGCCCTCCCATCATGGGCTATAGTTAGCTAATCTTTTAAGTACTGTATCAGAGGGGTAGCCGTGTTAGTCTGGATCTGTAAAAAGCAACAGAGTCCTGTGGCACCTTTAAGACTAACAGATGTATTGGAGCATAAGCTTTTGTGGGTGAACGCATGCGTCTGACAAAGTGGGTATTCACCCACGAAAGCTTATGCTCCAATACATCTGTTAGTCTTAAAGGTGCCACAGGAGACTCTGTTGCTTTTAAGTACTGTAGTCCTAGGGACAACCTGTTCTTTTGTAAAATCATCAGGCTCTAGCTACTGCTACTAACTTTGAGAGATTGCCCTCATTCAGATTTCATTCTTTCATCTACTCATATTGTACACACACCTCTTGAACTCACTGTTCATGCCTTTCCTAATCTTCCGTGTGCAGAGTTAAAAATAAAACAACCAGAAGGTGGAGTGTGTGTCAAAACTACAGGCAATTAGAATGATATTACAGAAGATGACAATTAGCTCTATTTTTGGATCTAGCTAACGTAGCCTTATGCTGCACACATTTTTGAAAGGTAGTTGTAGCAAATATAGCACATCCAGAACTGCTTGTGGAAACTTGGACTTAAGAACTGAATATTTTAAAATAGCAGAAGTCCTAACTGTCAATACCAGTTGAATACATTTTGGATTATAAATAAATTGTAATAATACTTTAACAGAATTCCCATTTTCACGGTCATCTTGGAGAACTTGTGCATAAGATGACTTTATTACTTAATTGCATATAACTTAATGACCATCAGCCGCTAATAGGTTATTCTGAGAAAGAGGCATATCTGTTTTTAAACAAAATAAATCCTCCATTGATGTCCTTGTAATATTCTCAAAGCCAATGCTTTAGAGATTCTGTTCATGTAGGTTTTTGTATTTCTCTTTCTGATGGTGATAGTTAACAATCCAGGCTATTCTAGGAGAGAGAGAATAATGTATATTGTTGGACCAGTTTGAGGAGACAGGAAAAGGAAATGGGTTATAAGGAACACTGGGAGGTGGTGAGTCCCTCCTATTCTGCGCCCCCCCCCCCAGCATATATTCAGCTACATATCCAAGAGAGGTGCATCTTTTTGAATATTATCAATTCAAGTTACCCAAATATTAACTTGATGTTTACCATGCACAAGGGATTCTCTGAGGCTCTTGCACTTCAGCAGTATTTCTGCTTCAGTGCTGATCTTTTTCTCACTATTAGGATTGTACTGTGTTATGAACTGAGATAAGGAATCTGCAGTGCAGTACTAACTCATGTGGTGGGTTATCACAACAGTGCTGCATGCTGTTGTATATTGTTTCTAGTTTGTTTATTTGGCATGCGAACAGCCTAATCCTCTTGTTGTTAGAGTAGTACAAGTTACTGTTATATATACAAAAAGAGAATCTGCATGGGTCTCAACTGCTGTTTACTAACCTATTTGACTGCAAAAGAAATTATGCAGAGGCCATATTCTCCATAAGGTACAATAATTCAGAGGATCCCATGCAAATGGAGACTACAGATTACTTAGGGTGTGATTAAGCAGTCTGTCTGCTTTGTCTTTTGCAGTAAATGCTGATAATGATTATTTTTCTTTCTCTTTATAACCTCCTTTTCTCTCCCCCCTCCCCCCCTTGCTTTTGTACTCTCAATAGTTGTTTCAGAATGGCTAATGGTCACTTTTCTCAATACTGTGAGATTATAAAATTATGAACTTTGTGTGTATTTTATATTTAATCATTGTCAAAATGTTATAAAAACACAAGTGGAAAAGATCCTAAAATTAATTTGAATCTTCTGATATTATTGCTGAAAACATCCCTCTTGTCTTCCAAAATAGCAACAAACAAAATTAACAAACCTACTGCTTTATGAATATGCAGTTTATAAACTTTGAAACAGGCAATCTACCTCACTCCATTTTTATTGAATTATGGAAGTCAAACCACTATGTAGACTGTGTTAATTGAACAATGGGGAAAAAATGAGAAATTAAATTGTCCAGCATAAGAGGAAAAAATCAGTTTATTTTGACATGAAGTATAATATGTGTTAAACTACAGTATCTTCTCAGAAGAGCAAGTTTAACCGAGCTCTACATTAAAGAAGGGGAGAAATGTGAGAGGCTGTATGGAGCTCCAGCTTCGGGTTACTGCGAAGTGTCCAACAGAAAAACGTTTGTGTTTTTTCTCAGTGAAAACAAACTTTTAAAATAAACAGCTTCTAAAAATGAGTGTAAATACCTTAAATGACAAGTGTGAACAGAATACCAAGCTTTGTAAAATAAGAACATTTCTATTCGTTAGGAATTGCTTTTTTGCATGTAGGTTGATCTACAAGGAAAACATTTAGTCTGCTTCTGTTCCTTGCTAGAACTGTCTGTCTTATATGTTTACTTCATAAAAGAGAAACATTATATGGATACAAACATTTGCAAAGGACGGAGTAAAATAGAGATTTGATGATAAAGCTTCGCATTTACTCATTTGTATCTGAAATACTCCCGATTTTTGTAGTGAAAGTTGAGGACTGAGCAGTATACATGTGAAGTTAAGATTTTGTTTGGGAAAATTCAATGAACCAATGGATTGTCGCAAAGATACTATAAGGAATCCATAGATTTGTAATAAAAATATCCGAGATGGACAGAAATCTTTCACTGGGAAAGTGCACTAGTGGTTGCTTGAGGGCCAGATCTTGCTCCCACTGAAATGAATGGTATAATTCCCACTGATTTCATTGAGAACTGAACTCTGACCAAAGTAAAGAATAGAAGCAGCTGATGCCTCGTGTCTGGTGAGAAGGAATTTGAAGAACACTTGTCTTAAGGAGTCAGACCATCCTCTGAGCTGCAAACACTGGCCAGTGGCTCCTTTTAGTGTAGCAGGGTCTAAGGGACACAGCGAATCATAAGATTGCTTTTGGTTGGCAGCTGGATCACCTGGTCATGTGTGAGTTGAGTCTAATCCACACTAGAAGAGGTTTGCTGGTGTAGCTGTTTCTGCAAACTTCCTAGTGTAGATTCAGCCTATGCTAGCAAAAAAAAGTGCTTTTGATGGTTTAACTTACACTGGGTCACCAAGTGAAATAAACTATACTGCAAAAAAGCACTTTTATGTTTGTATAACCACATCTACACTAGGACTTTTACTGGCATAGAAATGACTTTTAAAAAAAAAAAAATCTCACCCTTCACTGATATTACTATATTGGTAAAAGTTAAGTGTAGAGCTGGCCTTCATCTTAGCATAGTCATAACTCAGAAGGTTTAAAATGTTGCAGTAGGTGTAAACATGAAGCATTCTGGAGCGGTTATGGACAGCATTTCAATATCAATATAACTACTTTCTGGAGCAGTGGGAGTCATAAGTTCTGTTTTTGCTATCCACAGTCCCTAGTGAAAACCATAGTGCACAAGACTGTAAAACTTGTAAATAAAGCAAATAGGATCTATATTGTGTCTGTGTCCACTTATTTTGTCTCCCAAGAAAATAATCGACTTCTGGGATCCAAACCTTTGTGGCCACTTAAAAGTTGTGACAGTATCTTTTCCAGTGTGTCAGTATTTCACTGTCACGGCAAAGTGGTAGAAAGCATCCACTTCACAGCAGAAGTATCCTTTACAGATACGTTGTAGATTTGTGTTCCAATAGCTTCTTGCTGTTCATATACTTTACAAATAAATGAAATATGCTTACTTTGACTTATCCGTTTATTTAAATACATTATTTATCCAGAAACCTGAATTTAAAATAGAATTAACTGTCTTCTGAAAGTACTATTCTGCCTAAATTAAGCCTCAGACACATTTTTTACGACTTTCAAGTTTGGTTTTGTAAACACATTAGAAAGCCTGCTGCAGCTTCCTGCTCGGCCTTTTGAGGTTTCAAACATTGAGCCTATTGAACAAAGGGAAGTGAAACGGCGGTGAAGAACTCTAGGACCACAAATGTCTGAGGATTCTTATGTCATTCATTGATTCTTTCACAAAAAGAGTGGATTTGAATTGGTGCTGTTGGCTTCCCCACCCGCATACCATTTTCTGGCAATGGCATAGTTGTAACTTCATGCAAGAGAAGACAGAAGTTGTTTAGAAGAGCTCATAGGCACAAATTAAAACATTCGCCTCAACCATTCTAAGTTCGCTATTGCCTCAATAGGGGAGAAACAGTTGTCTGAGAGAAATTTATATTCTGATTGCAAGTACATCATCTGTGGAGGGAACTGAATAAGAGAGAAATGTATACTTGCTGCTCTCCAAAAACTAAGTTATTCAGTATAATGTTTCTCAGAAACACGAGTGATACAGCTCAGTTCAGTATCCAACAATCTAGGCTTGGGCATTTATCAAGAAATCTTATTATTCTTGTTAGTGAGGGTCATAATCTCAAAATTAATGCAATCAAAAAAATCACAGTTTTAATTATATTCTACCTGTTTCCTAATCGCGAGAAAACCAGACAAACTGAGGCATATGTGTGACCTATAAAACATAGACTAATTCTCTTAAAAGACAAAGTGCAACCCTTGAACTGAGTAACTTAAAACAACAAACAACCCAAAACCTCTGCCCATGCAGGGCCAGGAACTGACTTCTTTCTCATTTACACTAAGGTATTTTTATTAATTTCCGTGGAATCACTCCTGGTGCTCATTTAGTGTAAGAACCAAATGGGGCCCTTTGTGCTGGAAGATGTAATATATCTGTGGCGTGTTCTACATTATACAGTTAGGTCAACCATAAGCGACCTTCATTGACCTAGCCTGTGGAAGTATCTTCACTTAAAATTGGCTCCTGCCGACATAAGTGCCTCCCTATGCCAATTTAGTAACACCATCTCCCCAAGTGGTGTAGAGCCCTAGTTGATGTAATTAGGGTGACATAGTGTCAGTGTGTGTTGCTTACGGTGACTGTTACTGGCTTTCAGGAGCCTTCCCACAGTGCCCCTCGCTGACAATACAGTCATATAAGTGCTCCTAGTGAGGACGTGCATTGCCAACACATAACAGCCAAGTGGGAACATGCACACAAATGATTTAATAAGTGCAGTGGCAACATAATTTTGTAGTGTAGACCTGGCCTACATTTAAAAAGTGCACTACCAATTAGTTTATCACTATTATTCTGTCTCTTATGGCCTACAGCAAGTATTTTAGGGGTGGGACAAAGTCATTGCCATTTCATTGTACTTTCGCTTGAGATCTTGTCAGCCCTTCAAGTGATTATCAAGATTTTAGTTGTCAACATAGCGTAGCTCAGGGAAGAAGAACTTCATATCCTCCTTAATTTAGATGACTGACTGTTAAAAGCAGATGGTATTTCACAGGCAGAAGTCGCTACACAAATATTTCAGATTTTCTGGGAGTATATGATTTCTAATAAACATATACAAGTTTCATCTGACTCCAACCCACAGTTTAAAATTTCTGGAAGTCATTTTCAGATCAGATTTAGAGTGTTTGTGCCACCAAGGAGAATGCACGTTCTTTAACACACTATCAATCAATGCATCAACAATGTGATTTTGAGATGGGTTGGGTTTTTTTTTTTTTATTTTATTTTATTTTTAGAACCTTCCCAAAGGACTTAGCCTTCGTGACCTGGCTAATGGAAGGAAATGCTTCTTCAGGATGAGTGTAAATGAATTTAAAAAAAAAAAAAACCCTGACTTTACAGAAACCTGATCATATGTCACTTTTGTTTACATTGGTGCTTCAAAATAATTCCTTTCCTTAATAGTTGAGGTATTACACCTACTTCTCCCTCACAGTGCATCTGATCAGTCATCTATGTTATCTACCTGTGTATCTCCAATTCAAGTAACTTGTGCTACACGAACCTTCCAGGAAATCATTTTGACCACAATGAGCATTATGCAGCCCACACTCTTAGACAAGCACCCTCAAACAACAGAAAGCAAAGTACTTTTTAATGGTCTTAAGAGCTGGCAAATTGAGAGAACTGGTTGATTATTAATAATGTGTAGAACTCTGAGGATTGGTCAACCTCAAAGTTCCACCTTTAATAATACTTAAACATGAGGTAAATCAGCCAAAAGTATGGCCTACTATACTGTAGTGTTTCAAAACAAGCTATTACACAGTTACTGTGTTTGGCTGAATTGGGACAGTAAAGATTTCCAGTCAGAGCATGGAAATTCACTATCAGGAACCAGTTTTTTTTCTCTTTGTTGCACAGAAGAAATATTGGAATTCTTTGACAGCTGTATTAAGAAGATGAATCAACCGTGTCACTGGTAAAGGATGTGCAGCATAAGGGCCTTGACTACCCATTTACCTACTGACTAGACTAAGGAACAGTTCATCTCTCATCTGAACAGAAAAGGTTTTGTTAATTTGACAGTTTGTACAAAGCAGTTCAGATAACACACTGCATATCTGATTCTTTTTCAGATGTGCATCTTTTGAATAAAGGATTTTACAAAGGTATCTTTGCTGTAGTGGGACTTGGAAAGATCCTGGAGTGCATGAGAAAAATGATTAGTGGTTTGGTGTCCTCTTACACAGGACAAGAGATTGGAAACAGTAGGCTTTCCCCTCCTGAACAGAACAGCTAAAGGGACTGAGATAGTCAAAATTTGTGAAAGATATAGTGAAAACCGATTAGTCCCTGCAAGTAATCTAAGAACCAAGAGTACCCTCCATGATACTAGAGGGCAATAAATCTAGATCCTATACAAAGAAATGCTCTGATGAGGTACATAGCCAATCTATTTAAAATCCAGTCACAGCAGCCAAGAATTCAAAACTGGCTAAACTGACTAACTTTGTAACTCTGTATGGGAAGAAAATGTGAGTAATTGTATTGCATTCTTCAGGGTGTGCGGTGTTTATCTTCAGGGCGCATGAATGAATGATTTTAGTCCTAATACATCTGATCATTTGGGCAATGTATCTGGGGATATGTGTTTGCAATTGCTGTAGGCAGGATGCTAAAATAATGGCCTTGTATGGTTTAGCAATTACTCCGTTTCAATTAATTTCTCCTCTTTTGTACATTATATTTGTACTTCCCATGTATGTCACTGGTGAGTAAATGAATAATGTTTCAGTGTAAATCTAGGAAAACTATAACTGTCAACACATCATAATAAGGAAAGAGTTGAAGTTTTGATGATTTCCTTTGTACTATAAGCCTAATTGAGGCCCCTCTCTAAGATTTCCCTCCACCTTTCAATTTCAAAATTGGTGAGTCTGACTAGTGCGCAATATTCTTTGTTCAAATAACCTTGAAATTTGATTAAATCTGTTTAAGATACAGGAGAGAAGAATTTTCAAACTGTGCTGATTAATTAATTAAATTTTTTTTAACATAACTTTATATGAGACTTATTTGGAAAGCTGTTGGATAGATGTAGTCACAGAATCATACTTCAGATGTAGAAAAGTAAATTTCTTAGAATGACATCATGGAATCCAACAAAATTCCAAAAGATCATTGGGGTTCTGCTCTTTGGAGCTCCTAAACTGTACTGAAACAGAGCCCTTGATCCACAGCTGTAGATATTAGGATCTGGATAGCACAGTGTGCTGGGGATATATATGGAGGTTAAAGACCTTAACTTCTTGTAGAGGTGCAAGGCGTCCAACTGTAATTCTGCGAAGTCGGAAGAAAGCTCAATGTGTTCCATTGGAAGTTGCCAGCTCCTCACAGTCAACCCTGTAGGCCTGGCATTCTTTGAAGTATGTAGGTTTCTTAGGCTGCTTCCACTCTTCTTTCCATCCCTCAGCCCATCCCAACCCAAAGATGGAAAGCTCTGTAAATATCAGGAGCTTCAGAGTTTAGGAACTCTGCAAGCACCTTGAGGTATGAAGATTTAAAAAATCCATAGGGGGAAAGGACTTGGAGTCATACTGATCTTTAAAAGGTCTTCACTGTAACCTCAACTCGTCCAGACACATGCTCCCTTAATGCTAGCTACCAGTTTGCCTCCTCCATCCCCTTTCCTTCTCTGCAGTTTCTCATTTTTTTTCTTGACTGACATGTACCCTAATAATAATTTATGGAGTTGTCAGAAGGGGAAGCTACTCCACTCAGCCAAAGGACATAGGAAAAGGCCTATGTCTAAAGACCTAGGAAGGGTTGTTTTCAATCTCCTCTAGTTTGCCAAGGACCAGGCTATACACAATCTGCAGAAAAATTTACTTAATTCCTGATTAGACAAATATATTTATTTGCCTAGTATTCACAAAAATCCCACTTGCCACAGAGTGAGTGATGTTTAAACACAAAGTAAACATATCTATAAGTGTGAATCTCCTGAGCCCAGATATGTACCTATAGCTTTTAAATGAAACTAGCAAAGCTTACTGTATCTAACAATGTTGAAGATGTGTATGAAACCCAACTGTACAAGTGAAGTATCTCAGCTATGCACTTTGGACTTTGTAAACCCATAAAGTCCTTCATCTGAAAGTAATACATCTTACAAAGTAGGTTTGAAGGGAAAATGGAAGGCTGATATCGCAAGAGGGAGGTTTTTGTGTGATTATTAATTGAGTATTTACATACACTTGGTTTTCTTTGAAGTAAAATTTAAACTCCTAAATTTCTGACTTTCTAATCGTTTGTGTTTTAGTAACTACAGTGTTCCTTAGAATCTTTTTACCTTTCAGTTTTATAAATGTAATGATGAGACTAACATGAGTGCATTTTATTGTTGGTGCTGCTAAGCTGCACAGATAAATCAGCCATCCTTAATATTGGCTGTTAAGAGTGGCCAGTTTGTACAGTAGGGGGTCTGTTATTGCTAGTGGATGGTAGGGATACACAGGAGATACGGAGCGGTCTTAAATTTTCTTTTAAAGATTTTTCTCCCTGCAGCAAAGAAAATAAGTTACCAAGGAATGTTAGAAAAAGAAATGCAGTGCTACAGCCTGGCATTCAGGTAGTAAATTACACAATATGCTGATACTCTTTTGAAGGCTGCACTAGTGCAGGGCTATAGAAATATTTCAACACTTATTTTCACAGATTTTGCACATTTTCATGTACTCTCTTAATTACTAATTTTTTTATATTCAGTATACAATTCAAAAGTAATTGTTTTCTTTATATTTTCTCTATATAAGCCTTGTTAAGCATAATATATAAATGTGTTTTCGAGCTGTTATTTTGGAACATTTGAAAAATTACATGAGTAAACTTCAGTGTCTTCTTCTAGGGTTGTATATTCGTCTGATAAAAACATTAGGGAAATCGAGGAAGAAACTCTGAGGAAAAGAGTACTGGAGCCCAGACAAACACAGGAAAATGAAAGCCTTACATCTGGTAGTCTTCAGAACACTCAAATATCAGGTGTAAAATGCATTGGAAGTGATAAAACAACTTTTGTTAATCAGCATTTTCTGGACGGAGCCATAGAAAGAGAAGTTGTTTGTTCACCTAATACTGAAGATGAAATTCTAGAAGCCAGTCATGCTGAAGGCAATGCAACTAAGCCAGGTGAAGTTAGAATTGTGTGTGGATTTTGCTAGCTACCTAAACATCAGTGTAGGTTTGTTCAAAAATTGTGGGTAAAGTTTATGGTTATTGCACTAACCAGACCAAGATGAATATTCTTTGCTTTGGCCCAGATCA
The DNA here is from genome assembly GCF_002925995.2 of Terrapene triunguis. Taxonomy (NCBI): domain Eukaryota; kingdom Metazoa; phylum Chordata; order Testudines; family Emydidae; genus Terrapene; species Terrapene triunguis. The sequence continues at coordinate 23,289,970 of NW_020664562.1, read as the reverse complement.
TTCCCTCATGCCCTGGGTAAATGGGTGTTCCATAGGGAGCATACAGGAATGTGGCAGAAACTGTATCCCTTGCACTCAGACTGCCACAGAATGAAAATGTAGTAACACGCCCTGAGGAAGAGGAGCGTTTAGTTGGTGCATTTGCATTGGTGCCAATGCCTCTTCTGAGCTACAGCAGATGTAAGCACAGGCCCCTTTGATACAGTGCTTCCATAGTGGGTGGTCCCTCCTTTTCTTCACTGCAGGGATCTTCACTGGTTCCACTGCGTTTCATGTACATGTAGTGAGTGGGGGGGCAGGGCCAAGTCCGTTCCATATAGTCCTGCAAATGGGGAAATATAAAAATATCCATTTTTCATTTTGTGAGGAGTTAATAGCCTTTGTCTCTGATGGCAGAAGTGACCTTAAATTTCTTCAGAGACCAATCTCCTTGAAACTGTATGTATGGTTTGTATAGAAAAGGGAACAAACAACATACATCTTCACGTACAGCAATAACAGTAGCACTTCTCTTCCATTGAGCTCCAAGTGCCAAGGGCTGGTAAAACTTCCAATATCTCAGTTAAGAGTAACACACAGAAGTTATTCTCCACTACTAGTAAGTTTGTCTGAAAAGGCTTTCATCAAATGTGCATTTCAGAAGGAAATAAACTATCCCATGTGAAAGCTGTAGCATGGATATAAAATATGTTGTCTTTTTAGTATCCTTTGTTTCAGATGCCTGAAATTGTTTGCAACTTCAAAATAATCTAGTATAAATAAATAAATATTTCCCCCCCATTTACAGGTAATTCTGAACTAGAAACCGCATCTGGGTTAGGAGAAGACTTAATGATGCTCTACAAGAAATGTTGTTGTCCAGATATTAACATTTGGATAGAAGGCAACCAGTTTCAAGCTCACAGGTATTTAAATAAGTAATGAATTTAGAATGTAAACTATTTCACCAGCAATCCTTTCTGTATAAAACACTGTTAATGCTACCTAGCTGTGTTGCTCTATAGGTTTAATATAATAAAGTATTCTTAACATGATGTCTTTATATTGTTTTGTACTGTTAGAACTACTATAATGACTTTGCTAGTTTCACCACAGAGACCGGTAGTATTTTTGTAGTAACTGAAGTGCTTCCTTGTGATTACAGCTGTCGTTCTTGTGATAACTTTAAGTCTTGAGAGAAAATATAATGTGCTTTTAATATTGTAGCTCTGTGTTTTTTACGTTAGGTGCATTCTAGTATAAATTAAAGTAGAATTAGGCTGCAATATATTTATTGCAATAAAATCAGTTAAAGAAAACTAAATACAGCACAATGTTACAACTTGAAATCCTGTAAACAAATCTAGTCTGTCAAAATAAATGAATAAAACTACAAGTCAACTGATACTAATTAATGCCTAATAAAACTAGCCCAAATAAACAGAAACCCCCTGGATGGAAAGGAAAGATCTTTGGTGCCCTGAAGATTCCATTTCCATTTTTTCCTCCCCTTGTTACCTGTCCACAAGAGAACTGTGACCACTTCAGTGAAGCAGAAGTGAATGTTGTCTCCTTGTCTCAGAGAGTTACCAGCCCTTGATAACCCAGAAATCATCACTCTGCTTAAGAACCATTTAGGACTCTCATGTTGCAGTAGATAAAGCTGAGATGGCCATTCTCTCCTGTTTTCAGTCAATTTATAACTTTCTGGAGAAAAATATCAAGCTGTAGCCACTGGACTCTCTCCCTGCTGTTCTGATTGTTAATTGCACACAAGTTGGGAAATCCCTGGTTAGGTTAGGTTAGATTCTCTGTGGTGGGGTCCAATTTTCTGCTGTTGGTTTTGATGTAGGAAGCTGGAAAAGAGCTAATTGGCATGTTTTAGAAAGCCACAACCTCCATGCACATTCCTGAGCTTCCCCCATGGCAAGAGACTGCAGGGAAATGGAGGAAGCATAAGAGACATGAAAACTAAGGTTCGACCTATGATAGGGAGATCTGGCTCTTTTATGGCCCCTTTACACAGCCAGAATGGTGCAGAAGGGTTGCTGGAATGATATAGAAAATATGGCCCATGCATCCAGAGCAACCTGAGTTCTGGAAGATGTGAATGTAAAGCTATATCTGCACTGCACACCACTGGCAGCAGCATGAATGTATGTGTAGCTATGTGCTGCAGTGAAAAGCAAGACTCTGGCAGCTCCCTGCGGAAGAGAAGTGGCTCACCCATAGGGAGCTGCTGGAGCTTCCCTGCTGCTGGAGCCTTTCCCTGCTCTGTGGGAAAAACTTGGGCAACAGGACACTACACTGCCAAAGACAGCAGTGTAGTTGGGGGAGGCACTGCTTGAGCATGTAGGGTACATACCCACAAGTTCAAGTGTCTTTATGCACCTAAGCAGTGCCTCATCAATTACACTGCTATTTATACCCATGCTGGGAGGGGCATACAGTGTAGATATACCCTAAAAGTTATTGAGATAGGAGCCCCAAATTTGTTACAGATTATCTACCATCATATAATCTGTGTAGAACACTGTGGGCCAAGTGTTTCCCTTGATTACGCAGGCAACTCACTTAAGTCAGTCAGCTTATTGTGTTGCACTCCACCTATTGGTCAAGCTGACTTTTTTTTTTAAATAGAAAAGCTCTCTATGGGTTTTTACATTTTTGATGCATTACTTTTTTCCAGTGTACAAGTAAAGAATAGTAAAGTGAACAAGATGACTTTCTGAGTATTCATCTTTCTCATAGGTATTTGAAAAAGCCAATAATCAGGCAGTATCTATCTCTTCTGATTTGTCCTGAAGGCAGGCATAAATCCAGATAATATTTTTCAGCTTTGAAATAGTTTTCCATTTTGCTTGCATTTCATTAATATTTTACATCTATAATTGAGAGAGTTAGGATAGAGGAAAAAAGTCTTGTTTTCGGAAAATCCATGTAATGTAACAAGTCTGATTATTTTATTTACTATAGAAGATATGGGAATGTGGTAGGGGTTTTTTGTTTTGGGTTTTTTTTAAAGTTATGTTGGATGCTGCATATCTGAAATGGTGTTTTATGTAGGTTGCTTCTCTTTGGATGATGTAGAACTGAGAAAAAGACGTTCTCAGTTTCACAGAGAAATAGAAATTTTAATGCAAGAAGGAATTCCCCCCCCCCCCCCCCCCCCCCCCCCCAAAAAAACCCACCCATCTGCAAGAGCTGTTTCAGTTCAGGCCATTATCTTGCCAGGAGCAATGTATCTAGTCTAGCCAACATCAGAAAATATGGCAGTGCATCATATCAGCAGAGAAGAGGAAAACTAGGACATTCTGAAACAAACACAAGAAAATCAGCTGATCATTTCAGTATCCCATAGAGATTTGAACAGTAGAGGGTGTCTTAAAGTGAGTCAGGGAAAGGTAACTTTGGGTATAATTGCAGTGTAGATAGCAGTGAGTTTTGTTTATCATCCCAGATTGAGAAGTGATATCCTCAAACTGCAGGCAATTTCAAGGCCCATCCTGCAATCTTTACTCATGAGAGTATTCCTTACTTACTCAGGTAGTCCCATTAACTTCAGTGGACTATTTGTTTTGAGTAAGGAATACTGTTTGAAAGAGGGTTACAAAATTAGGTCCCAAATACTGCAAGAGAACAGTCACCATCCCTAGTGACTTGTATACTTAAGACTGAACAAGTTACTCTGCTATGTGGCTCAGATCATAGCAGCAGGAAACCAAGGGCAAGTTTAGTTTCTGCATCAAACACATCTGGAACCTATACAAATGTACATTGTAATGCATACAAGATACACCAATGTAGCATGTTTAAATAACATCATAATGCTACTTTTTCACTGGGTAGCCATCTTACTTAACATGCATTATTTAAATATTCAGTATCATACAAAACAGATCTTAGCCTTGCAGCTTAATCTGTTCCTGCTCATTGCTGAAGCTTGTTTGGAGGGGAACTGACAAAAACAAAGGCCTGGTCTACACTAACACCCCAATTCGATCTAAGGTACGCAACTTCAGCTACGTGAATAACGTAGCTGAAGTCGACATACCTTAGTTCGAATTTACCGCGGTTCAGACGCGGTCCACACGCGGCAGGCAGGCTCCCCCGTCGACTCCGCGGTACTCCTCTCGCTGAGGTGGAGTACCGCAGTCGACGGCGAGCACTTCCTGGTTCGAATTATCGCGTCCAGACCAGACGCGATAAATCGAACCCGGAAGTTCGATTGCCAGCCGTCGAACTACCGCGGTAGTGTAGACATACCCAAAGACAATATGTTTAGCTTGCAGGAGAGTAAATGGAGAAGGTCACATGTTCAGAATTCACTTTCACTTGCTCACGGCTGTTTTGGTCTATTGCAGCATCCTTGTTGGATTTAGGGGTTGACCTATCTAATTCAGATTAGCAGGATACCAGGAAAATTTAAATATTGCTGGCTGGCTTGTGGGAGAAATGGAAGAGAGATTCTAGATTGGACATGTGGGAGAAGAAAGAAACGATATGAGAGAGATAGCAGTATATAAACTGACAGGGGAAGAGAAGGCAAATTGTATGCTGCTTCTTTCTTTATCCTGTACAAAAACAAGAGTGCTTTCATATAATTTAAAAGTCAACAAATTATAATGTATATAAAAGGAAATACCATTCTTATATAGTGTGTAACCTATTGCATTTTCTGCAAAAAGATGTAACTGAAGCAAAGTAACTTTCAAATTTGAAGTTTAATGTCAAACCATAAGAAATTAATATGAATGAGAAAATCATCTGCAATTATACTAGCTAAGATACAATGTATAAAAGCTAGTCCTTCAGGGTATACCCTAATCATGAGTTGGGGTGAGGAAGCAATTTCCACTTGCTTATCGCTTGCTTGCTTGCTCTTTCTGCCTCTCTACTAGATTATTTGAATGGGAGTATAGCACAGCTAATTATGGGGCTTATTATACTTTTCTCTGAAGCACCTGGCATTGCTAGAGATGGGATATTGAATTGGATGAATGATTTGGTTTGTTTTATGGGAGGGAGAGGAATAAATCAAACACGCTGTTTTACTCCCTATTTTGCGACTGAGCCTGGGAATATAGGCAATTATAGACTAGAAGGAAATAAAGTAGGGCTGTCAATTAATCACAGTTAAATCACACGATTAACTAAAAAAAATTAATTGTGATTTTTTGTGTGTGTGCAGTTTTAATTGCACTGTTAAACAATAGAATACCAAGAGAAATTTATTAAATATTTTTGAATGTTTTTCTACATTTTCAAATATATTGATTTCAATTACAACACAGAATACAAAGTGCACAGTGCTCACTTTATATTATTTTTATTACAAATGTTTATAAAAATTATAAACAAAAGAAATAGTATTTTTCAATTTACCTCATACAAGTGCTGTAGTGCTGTCTCTTTATCGTAAAAGTGCAACTTACAAATGTAGATTGTTGTTGTTACATAACTGCTCTCAAATACAAAACAATGTAAAACTTTAGAGCTGACAAGTCCACTCAGCCCTACTACTTGTTCAGCCAATCGCTAAGGCAAACAAGTTTGTTTACATTTACGGGAGAAAATGCTGCCCACTACTTATTTACAATGTCACCAGAAAATGAGACCAGGCAAATTCACATGACACTTTTGTAGCCAGCATTGCAAGGTAATTGCATGCCAGAAATGCTAAGCATTCATACGCCCCTTCATGCTTCAGCCACCATGCCAGAGGACATGCTTCCATGCTGATGACGCTCCTTTAAAAAAAAATGTGTTAATTAAATTTGTGACTGTACTCCTTAGGGGAGAATTGTATGTCTCCTGCTCTGTTTTACCCACATTCTGCCATATACAGGAACTCCTCACTTAATGTCCTCCCGCTTAACGTTGTTTTGAAGTTACGTCGCTTCTCCGTTAGGAAACATGCTCATTTAAAGTTGTGCAATTCTCCCTTATAACGTCATTTGGCTGACTTTACAAGGGAGCATTGCACAAGTTTCTCTTCTCTGCCTCCTCCCCCTCCCTCCCTCCCAGCACTCCCTCCCTCCCCCCCCCGCCGCCAAACAGCTGTTTGGCAGCGCTTAGGATTTTCTGGGAGGGAGGGAGCAGGGCCGGCTCCAGGCACCAGCACAGCAAGCAGGTGCTTGGGGTGGCCAACGGAAAGGAGTGGCACGTCCGGCTCTTCAGCGGCAATTCGGCGGCGAGTCCCTCAGTCCCTCTCGGAGGGAAGGACCTGTCGCTGAATTGCCACCAAAGAATGAAGTGGTGGCACAGGGCCCCACTAACTCTGAATCTGCCACTGGTGGGAGGGGGAGGAGCGGGGAAGTGCCGCGTCTCCGCTCCTTCCTCTCCCTCCCAGAAAGTCCTAAGTGCTGCCAAACATCTGTTTGGTGGCAGGGAAGCACTGGGAGGAAGGGGGGAAGAGCGTGGACGCGGCGTGCTCCAGGGAGGAGGTGGAGTGGGGATGGGAAGAGGCAGGCCTGGCAAAGTCAGCACCTGTTCTTCTGCGGGGGAAGCTGCTGCTGTGCAAGGTGCTTCCTAGTGTCCTTACCTGCCTCATTGTCTGCAGCGGGCTGTGCCTGTGTGGGGTAAGCCGGGGCACCTCCCCACCACAGTACAGTACTGTACAGTATATAAAGCCTTTTGTCTGCCCAAAATTTTTTTCTTTTGAACCTAACCCCCCACATTTACATTAAATCTTATGGGAAAATTGGATTAGTTTAACATTGTTTCACTTAAAGTTGCATTTTCAGGAACATAACTACAACGTTAAGTGAGGAGTTACTGTATTTCATGTTATAGCAGTCTCAGATGATGACCCAGCACATGTTCATTTTAAGAACACTTTCACTTCAGATTTGACGAAACGCAAAGAAGGTACCAATGTGAGATTTCTAAAGATAGCTACAGCACTCAACCGCAGGTTTAAGAATCTGAAGTGCCTTCCAAAATCTGAGGGGGACGAGGTGTTGAGCATGCTTTCAAAAGTCTTTAAAAGAGCAACACTCCGATGTGGAAACCACAGAACCCGAACCACCGAAAAAGAAAATCACACTTCTGGTGGCATCTCACTCAGATGATGAAAATGAACATGCTTCGGTTCACACTGCTTTGGATTGTTATCGAGCAGAACCCGTCATCAGCATGGACCTCTGGAATTGTGGTTGAACGCATCTGGCACGAAAATATCTTGGGATGGCAGCAACAAAAGTGCCATGCGAACACCTGTTCTCACTTCCAGGTGACATTGTAAATAAGAAGGGGGCAGCACTATCTCCTGCAAATATAAACAAACTTGTTTGTCTGAGCAAGAAGTATGACTGAGTGGACATGTAGGCTCTAAAGTTTTATATGGTTTTATTTTTGAATGCAGTTATTGTTTTGTACATAATTCTACATCTGTAAGTTCTACTTTCATGATAAAGAGATTGCAGTAGAGTACTTGTGTTAGATGAATTGAAAAATGCTGTTTTTTGTTTTTTACAGTGCAAATATTTGTAATCAAACATAAATATAAAGTGAGCACTGTACATTTTGTATTCTGGGTTGTAATTGAAATCAATATATTTGAAAATGTAGAAAACATCCAAAAATATTTAAATGGTATTTTATTATTGTTTAACAGCGCAATTAATTATGATTAATTTTTTTAATTGCTTGACAACCCGAAAATAAAGTATACCTCTTCTCATGTGTTCATGTAGGAAGCACACCCCATTTTGTTGGAACATACTAATATATCAGAATAGACTGAAACTTACCTTTTGCAAGGAGGTGGGTAGTTACTCTGGAGTGACTGAAGTTTTAGCTGTATCTTTTATAAATATTTCTTTGTTAAAATCAGTATACTATAAGTATGGGCAAGAGGTCCAGAACATAACTGTCTGAAGTGTTGTTATATAAATAATTTGAATTTAGTGTTATGCTGTAATATAATAAAAGCTGCAAACTTGTGTCTGAAAAATCTATTCCACTTTCTCTTTTGGAGGAACAGGTAAGTCTTGCAGCAATTGATTTCTTCTGTTTATGTGAATACTAAAAGTGTACTAGAAACTAGCTTTAACTGAGAACTTTCAGAGTATTAATTTTCTTCATTATTATAACATCCTGAAATTAGTTGCCAAAGATACTGGGAGAAAAAGATATGCAGTGCACAGATACCTTGATGTGTAAGGGGCAAAGTTCTGAATCAATCTCGTCTAAGATTTTTTTTGTAATAAACATCATTTCACTAGATACAAATATTTACGTTTTTCCCTCTCAGGGCTATTTTATGTGCCAGATCTAGTTACTTTGCTGCTATGCTGAGTGGAAGTTGGGCTGAAAGCTCCCAAGAGCACATCACTCTTCAAGGGTAAGCATAGTTTTTGCAAGACATATGGGAGCAAAGGTAGGCAATTTAAAATCACTGCAAATATGCAGCAACCATGCTACATACAAAGCAATTCATAGTAATCTGCTGTGATACTTTTTTTTCTTCAATTTAATAAATTTCTGGAGTAATATTTTGACTTGGTTAGTAGAATACAGTGGTTTTGATGTTTCTCTTAAATTTATCAGTTGGGGGGGAGAAAAGGGGGGCATTCATCAACTTCATCCTTTTCCATAATCCACATTTTAGTGTCCCACAGCCTACATGAAGGTTTTTTCACTCCTCTTCTATTTAACCTCACTTATGCCACAAAAATGTGCCCTATACAGCTGAGCTGTCTCATAAATTTTCATAGCTCTTTAGGATGCACATTTAGGGTATAAAAGCAAATCAACTATTCAGTTTGTAGGTCACTTTTAACCAATGTGATTCAGGATCATTGTACACTAGGAAATTGAATCATGGCTGGAAACATTTTGTCCACAAGTGCTCAGAACAATATTGCTGCTAGTGTATAGCAAATAAAACTCTTCTTGAGTCTTATTACATATTGTATGGCTGAATCAGGGACTTCGAAAACAACAAGGAGTCTGGTGGCACCTTAAAGACTAACAGATTTATTTGGGCATAAGCTTTCGTGGGTAAAAACCTCACTTCTTCAGATGCATAGAGTGAAAGTTACAGATGCAGGCATTATATACTGACACATGGAGAGCAGGGAGTTACTCTCCATGTGTCAGTATATAATGCCTGCATCTGTAACTTTCACTCTATGCATCTGAAGAAGTGAGGTTTTTACCCACGAAAGCTTATGCCCAAATAAATCTTAGTCTTTAAGGTGCCACCAGACTCCTTGTTGTTTTTTGTAGATACAGACTAACACGGCTACCCCCTGATATTTGACATCAGGGACTTCGGTGTCTCTGGGGATGTCAATTCTGTTCCTTTCAACGCCTCAAAAATTTTATATAAAATTTCCATTAAATATTAGTAGCTGTTACCACATAATATGTAATACTGCATTACAAAGTGTACCTAATGTACACTAACCCTGATGCCCTGTAAACTAATGGCAACTAATATGGCATTCAGGTCATTCAGATCCACTTTTCTTTACAAAGAACCATGTACATTATAGAGCGTTAGAACATGTATACATTTTGTCTCGATATAAAATGGTATGACCGAGCAATCCTCCCCTAGTTTTTCCTCATTTTAAATTTCCTATTTTAATAACATGTCTGTGACATCATGAAAAAAGTTTTGTTTTTACTCATTTTATTTTTTTTAAACCACTAAAGCAGTTGTTGTATATCTTTTATGCTATATAGTGAATTTAAAAAAAATCAAATGACAGTGTTGTTTTTGTATCTTGCCCGCATCCTACCCTCAGTAATTGATCTCCATCTTTCTAAATAGCTAAGGAATTTCAGTCATTATTTTTTAGTAAAGACTTTTCCCTGAATATTGTTAAATTTTTTTACAAGCATGTTTAAGTTTAAATAATATCTTGTGGTTTCCAGGTATTAAGAGCTGACTAGATCCATTATTGTACTACTACTACCTTTTCAAGTTCAGTCTTCTGCTTTGTGCAGATTTTCATGCTGTCTTTATAAACACTTATGAATAAAGTGCATATGGCTTATTCTAAAATAATAAAAATGCTGCTTAAGATAACAGCTGTCAAGACAGCAGGGAAACATTTTCTTGCTGTTTTTATGGCTATCCTGTGTGCTAATGTAGAGAGACAACTGTGTTGATTTTGCTGCTTAGCGTGTTGCAACCAATTTTGTTCTTTGTTTTTAGTCATCACTGTCTGTTGCTTCAACATGTTTAATGTTTTAAGAGGTCTCTTATTAACATGTGTGAGTAGTTCCCATTTACACTAATGGCCATGGCACCTGCGTGTTTTGGGAATTAGACCTTGAGATTAGGATTAATACAATAATGTAATTATTCTGAAAATTCTGTTCACCAATATAAATCCTGCTTCCATTCACTTTGATGGTAAAACTCCCATTATCTACAATGGTGGAAGATCAAGCCCATAGAAACTTTCTAAATATTTTGAGATCTGACTTCTTACTATCACAGTGCAAATGACAATACATTTTTATAAAAAGTAAAGTTTAAATACACTCTTAGATTTAAGAAATCTATAAAAGTAAATTCTTATTAAACATATACAGTTAACATAAAAAATGGAGTGTTTTCTAGTGATATATCTTAAGAAGATGAAAATACCTTGCTTACGCACACAACATCAGTAAAAATAATCTTTCGTTTAGAGAACCACTATAAATCTCAGTAACAAGTAATTTTAGTCTGGTTATAACTTTAATCAGAAATGCTTGCATTATGAAGCTTCAGTTGGACTACTCATATTAGTGAAGTTACTCACAAGCTGAAGTGCCATAGATTAAACTTGGAAACTGCTTTAATTTTATTATAGCAGTGTCTGTCCCAAGATATTAGACAGACAAGGTGGATGAGGTTATATATTTAATTGGACCTGAAGAAGAGCTCTGTGTAAGCTCGAAAGCTTGTCTCTCTCTCACCAACAGAAGTTGGTCCAATAAAAGATATTACCTCATCAATCTTGTCTCTTTAATTTTATTAGTTCATTTCCTTTCCATAATTTTTCATAATATGACCAGATGACACATCAACCTTCTGAATCATTTTATAAAATATCAGCACTAGATTTTATTTTGAACATGTCTCTTGTAATGATTTTTCCTTTCTATTTTGCAGCATAAACCATGTAGAAATGAATGTCCTATTGTATTTTATATATGGAGGAATGCTGGACTTCCCAAACAAAGCTGATGCTGGGTATATGTCAAATTTTATTATTTTTAATTGCACTTCATGCCTGTTCTGCTTTTTCTCAGTTCAGATTCAAATGGAAAATGCATCATGTAGTATAAATAAGACAAAGGTATCAAATGTAATGATCATTGCATCTAAACATTTTGAGGAAATTTCAAAAATAATATAATTTTTAGATAGATCGTGTTGTTTATTCAGCAGCTACTGGAAAAGTTGGACCGGCAGCCCTATAGAAAATTATATGGGGAGAAAAATGTTTGGAAAACAAACAGTATAGCCTTTTATGCTAAAATAATTTGACACTTTGTGCTGTACATTCTGGTTTTGCTCAGCTTTTAGAACAATATGGACAAAGTGAGATGATACTTTGTAACTAATATTTAGAATGTAATATTTGAAAGAACTTTTTGAATTAGTGAGATGTCCCACTGTTTGTAAAATAATAGATCCACAGAACGTAGTTGAACAGTAACATGAAACACTTGCAGGCAATCTTTTTTAAAATGTTTGGTCTAAACCCTCTCCCCAGCGTATAGCTGGTGTATACAACCCTATGGAAATCTGTAGATCTTGGGAATGGTATAGAGCTCATCCATTAAGGTAGCAAGCTGCATTGGAGCCATTCCATGGCTGCTAATTCAGCCATTGCATGTCCCCTCACTGTATCCAGCAAGGAGGTTTTGGCATCTGCAATATCATGGATGCACTGTGGGCCCACTCCCAAAATGTTCCTCGGTGGTTGCACCGATTGGAGCTGTTTTATATAGCTCACAGTGTACAAGCGTACACACACTCTGGGTTGTTTTCCTAGGTCATCTGCTCTCCCCCAATTCTTTTCTGTAGAATTGCACTAGTTCTGTTACTCACGGGATTCCGTGTCTATTAAATTGTAGTGGAGTGGTTTAAGATTTGTAGGGTTTGTTCATAAACTTAGATGCTAAGGGTTACATTTGCTGGTTGGATGTTACTAACATATAATATTACAGCATCAGGATCACAAACCAGTAAATAAGAGTTTTGAAATATTCGTTGTAATCTGTTATATAGAAGCTGTTCTTAAGTGTGCTAGTAGATGTCAAGAACATAATTTCTGAAGAGTGAAAATCATTTGTTGTTCAAAGCTTATTCCCCCAATATGACATGGAATTGTATTTAAAATGTCCCCTACAAATCCTTGCCTGGAATGGGCCAGATCATAGAGGTATTAATTATTTTACAAAAATAGTAGTTTTGTAGTTTGTTTACTATGCTTTTCTGTTATTTGGAAGTGACTCTCATCACTGATGTAATTCTCAGATGCCAGACTACATAACCCGTAACATCAAATATAACCCTTGTAATGGGCAGCCGTGAAGTGCCTAAATCATCCTACCGCAGCAACTAGAAAAGAGCACTTGCCCTCAAAATGGAGAGGTACTGAAAGCCCTGTAAGAAGTTCTGTGAGCTTCAGCAAGCAGCTCTAGAGGGTCACTCTGTGTTAGTTGTAGGTTTTTTTTAGCTAGGTTTGTTTCTGTTTGAGGACTGTATTTTGGAACATTCTAGACCAGTGGTTTTTAACCTTTTTTCATTTTCACACCCCTAAAACATTTTGAATGAAGGTGCTGACTCCTTTGGAAATCTTAGACAGTCTGCGAACCCCCAACGGTCCGCAGACCACGGGTTGAAAACCACTGTTCTAGACATGTACCATGTACTTATACTTATTCAATACACAGTGGTGTATAGAAACTTCTAACTTAGAAGAAAAAAGGGGTTGGGAGGAAGTCATTTGGGTTGTAAACTGTCTTGTAAGCAAAAATGTGAACTTCCAGGTTGTATGGTGATTTTATGATTCCTATCATTACTGCTCTCACTTCAGTCGAATACTCAGTGTTGCTGATATGTATGGGCTAGACGGACTGAAAGAAGTAGCTATCTATATTCTCAAAAGAGACTACTGCAATTTTTTTCAAAAGGTATGTGTATATCTTTCAGTTTTACACTACTGTGTGAGCCAAAATGCCGGTGGGGGGGCGGAATTTAATTCTATTATAAGTCAGATTGTTGAGATGTTTAATTGGACCTGAACAAGAGCTCTGTGTAAGCTCGAAAGCTTGTCTCTCTCACCAACAGAAGTTGGTCCAATAAAAGATATTACCTCATCAATCTTGTCTTTCATTTTATTAGTTCATTTCCAATTTAATAACAAAGAATCATTCTGTTACTACTGAGGGTGCTAGGCCGGGGTCTGCAGTTCCTACACTCTTCGTAATTCCGTCAAGTTTAAATGGGATTGCTAATGGAAGTAAGGCCTGCCGGGTCAAGTACCTATTTGTATAACAACAATGAAGTAGGCAGTTTGTAAGCCATAGTAGAAAAAATGCAGTATTCCACTATAGCAGTTAAACTTATATTAAATTCCTTAGAATATTAGCCATTGTCATGTCGCTTTATATTGTTGGGGGTTGTATACAGACATGTTGCATACTTGGAAGTATATTTTTCAGGTATTTCTGTTCAACTGAAAATTGAAAGTTGAAAATTCAAGATTTTTTTTAGTTGAATGTGTCCATACATTAGGCCCAACCCTGCACCATTGCCACTGATTTCAGTGGGAGCAGGAGTAGGCCCATTATGCATAAATTCCCACAAATGTAAATATTCTGGTCACTGACAATATTTCAGGCTAAACTGAAGACTTGTATATTTGCATGTTTTCTATAAGTCAGAATGTACAGCAAGTATGATTATTTTCTCACAATTTTAGCCTATTCCTGGAAGGCAGCAACATGTGCTAGAATGCCTGGCTATTGCTCATTCAATGGAAGTCGAGAACCTTTATGCTGCTTGCATGAAGTAAGTGAAATAAAATGCATTATGGTTTATGCTGTCCATTTTCACTGTTCGTTCTTTAAATTAATGCGTTTTGACAGACTGAACATAATTTTGGGAGGAACTTAAAGTTCATATTTTAATCTAGTTTTTCCATGAAAACTCATGGGGCTCATTTATGTTAGCAGAGGTGAAGATATTACAACAATAGTTTTATAAAATTTCATCTATGTTCCTTATTTAGTTAAGTAAAGCTCTTATTTTAACAGATGGATAGTAAAACATTTTGTGAAATGTTGGTCAGAGAGGAGCTTTGCCAGTTTACCCACTGAGCTTCAGAACAACTGTCTTACTGTGATGATTCAGTCTTTGGTAAGTATGTATCTAGTGAGTGCTTACATGTATGTTACTTTAAAATTGTGCTTATTTAGCTTTGCAAAGGAATTAAAAAGTCAATTAATAGTAAACATGCCTCATTAAATGTATAGTATATTAATCATAGTAAATGAAAAATCATTATATAAATGAAAACACAAGAACAAACATTGACATACAAATACAGTCACACTGATGTTTCATGGAACACATGATGATGGGAAAATCTCAAACCACTCCAAAATATAGCCATTTAAGAGGAGTTTATCAAATTCCGTATTCTGACAGAATAGTACAACATTATACATTCAAACAGAGAGAAGGAGCAATTGTAGTAATTGTCAGGTTAATTCTTATACCAGACACCACAGGTGAAACTGGCCTGATTGAAGTAAGTAGGAGTTGTACCACTGACTTAATGAGTCCAGGAGGATTTCACCCCAAATTTTAATTTGGAGACTTAGCATAAGCTGGTTGGTGGCTTTTTTTTCTCCAGGCGAAAGTGTTTTGCTATCAATTAGTGGTTACGAGCCATCTACTTATAGGCAGGGCTCGTGTCTGTCATGGAGGTCATGGATTCCATGACTTTCTGTGACCTCCATGACTTTTGCAGCTGCCAGTGTGGCTGACCCCAGGGCCGCCCAAGCAGCTGGCACCAGGGACAGCTGCTCAGGCAGCTCCAGGGACAGCCACACCAGTCGCTGCTGGAGCAGCTCTGCAGCGAGCCACTCGGGTGGCCCCACAGCCAGCCGCACCAGCCGCTGCTGGAGCTGCCCCGTGGACCACCCGAGCAGCAGCAGATGTGGCTGGCCCAGGGACTGCCTGAGGAGCAGTCCTAGGGACGGCAGGAGCAGCTGCAGCTGCAGCTTGGCGGCCGCCGGCAGCAGTCCCAGGGATGGCCGGAGCAACGGTGGGATTGTGACCCTGGGGATGGCAGGAGCAGCCCCTGCTCGGTGGCCCCCAGCAGCTGGTGCCTCTAGCCCCCTCACCCTCCGAGCAGCAGCCCTTCAGGGCAGAGCAGTGGCTCCCCTTGGTGCCCCCCAGATAAGATTTAGTCGGGGTATTTATAGTACAATCATGGACAGGTCACGGGGCTGTGAATTTTTGTTTATTGTCCATGACCTGTCCATGACTTTTATTAAAAATATCCATGACTAAATCGTAGCCTTACATATAGGGAATTAATCTCTCAAAATTGTTAGTGTCTGTAATTTTTTATTGTCTTAGCTTAATATTAAGCTGTTTTATCTTCCGTTTCACAAATTGTCAACATTGATATGACCTCTGAATGTATCCATCTTCAGACCTTACCAGTTGTTGTTAGTGTTGTGTGTTTACATTCAATTCATACTGCCTGAATTTGCAGATTTTCCACTCTGGTATTCGTGGAATTAATACCTAGGCTGATTTAGTGGGTCAAATTAAAATCAGAGTTATGCCAGCTGAAAATTTGAGCTAGAATGTGCGCTGAATCACAGCACAAGTAAATATAGTTTTTTACCCTGAAAGCTATCTCTGTCAAAAAGTTACATGATACCTAGGATGAGATTCTCATCCCCACTCTAGCTGCTTCACACTGGCTAAAGGGGCTGAAACAGTGTTAAAGAAGCTCTAAACGACCTGTTTTTAGCTGGGTATGATTTCTCCTGTGCAAGCACCGTAGAGTCAGCCATAGTGCTGTCTTCTGATGACCCCCACATAAGCCCTGGTGTAGGGTGTGTGATGGGGGCAAGGTGGGAGGGGTGGAGTTGCAGCATGCAGTGCTGCAGAGATTCTGGGCAGTGCTGAGGCCCATCGGGTGATCCTGGGCAGCTGACAGGCCTGTGGAATCCTCTCCAGCCCCAAGAGCAGCCAGGCTTGAGAGGACACAAAGGTGGTTTAAAGCCATCTTGCCCCCATCCTGTTCCTGCTGGGCTGTGCCTCTTAGTTGATGTCTAGTAAGGCTTCACAATCATGGAATTGAAAAATAAATCAACATGCTTCTTGCACTCTCTTTCTGCCTCCCTAAATCCTGTGTGGCATCTATTCCCAGCATTTCCTGAGACTGAAAATTCTCTAGTGGCCTATGGGGTTTTGCATATTTTAAAAACTGCAAAAATGTCAAGGCTGCTTGGCAAAACAGTCTAATATTTATAGATATTTATTTTACTTGAGCTATTCTATTTTACAAAAAAATTTTTATACTGTGCATAGTACTTCTCAACAGTTAGACCCAGCCTGTAAATCTGAGCTTATTGGTTCTTTCATCTGTCAATCGTAGACATTTTATGTTTAAAAGCCAATTAAATATAATAATGGAATGCTTTCTTCTGATATACACAATTTCCAAACTGTACAGGTGTGAGCTTGAGTAGAATCGCTATTGGCTTTGTGAGCTTTCATTTAAACAACATTAAAGGCAGCACAGAAGCAACAAAATTTCCAAAATACTGAGCTGTTTCTCTTGCTCCTGTATAGCAAATCTTGAGAGGAGTGTGAGGTATATGGAGAAGTAGACTTGCAGTGGAGAGACTTTGATGAAAAGCCACAAAGATTGGTACAAGAAACTAAAAACTTCTAAGCATGAGTGCCATTTAAAACCACATTAAGGGTGCTTATCTTGGTAGCCTCACAAACAAGTGTTTGGAAGTAACCATTTTTTAGAAAAGAGAAAGAAACTTCCTCCTAGAACAAAACTATAGTTGTTCACAGTTATCTCTTACCCTAGAGATAGATTGTCTGGAGGAATAAGATGCAGATAGGCCCAGTCCTGTAAGGTGCTGATTTAACTGGACGCTGTGGAGATATTTCATATTTCACTAGAAGTGCTTAGTGGGCACTGAGCACCTTGCAAGAAAGAGGTAGATGCTCCTCATCTTGTGAGTAAGGACCTGATCCTCCACTATTAAAGAGGCTTGTAATTGAGCCATTGGGAGCAAGATCGAACCCTAAGTGCATGCTAATCCTTTATTTACTTTTATATGCACATATGAAAAATAGGCTTTGCCCATAACAAATGTAAAAACAGTTGAGTGAGGACTTGCAGGAAGTATACTCCTAGTTGGAATATACACAGAGAAAAGACATGCTGTGTTTTTCTTTCTCTGAGCTGAAAGTACTCAAGCTTTCTTGGTAAGTGTGAATTTGAACTTGCAACACTTTTCTGTCGTGTTTAGTTGAATTTAATGCTTTTCTTTTCTATAGCAATCTAACTAAGATTAACCAAATTTAGGCTTTTTAAACCATCAGTATGTTTTCTCTTTCCTACATTGTTTTTCACTAATTTGTCTTTGCTTTCTCATGATTAACTCTCATTCCATAACAATTAGGAAACTGTGAAGAGAACTAGAAATTTTGATTACTTTACAGGTTTACTACTACTTTGTTTCCATTAGGAAGAATACGCAAGACCCTGCTTGTAGAAAACACTGTTTATCTTTGGCAGCATTTTAAAACCAAGATAAAGGGGGGGGAGGGGGAAAGCTTATTGAGCATATTGTATAATTTATCAACTGACCTGGGAGGTCACATGTAGTAGATCTTTTAATCCATTTTACTTTGGTGGATAACAATAAATTGTAAATTACTTTTAAGGTGTGAGTTAGCATGTGGTGATATGGGCATTGGTGATGAGGCCTATGTAAGTACTTAGGTTGGCAGTGAAGCGTCAAAATCACAGTATAACTAAATTAAAGGGGAGAGAATATTAGGAAACGAACTGTTTAAAACAAATAAATGCCACATGGATCAGCTCACTCCTTCCTATGGAAAACTTGGGGATGGGGAGGCTAAGTGAGGATAAAATTCTGTGAAGTCCAACAGTTGCTTCATTGGACAGGGTGCGGGAGGCTCCTGCAATGTCTCCCAGCCACGTAGAACTCTCCCTGCCCCTTATGTCAACATGGCTATCACACTCTCTTACGACTTAGTATTATCCTTTCCATTTAACTTTCCTATGAGATTCCCCTTACTAGTTTAGTGTTTGGCATTTGTTTGTGAATCTGCCTTCTCTCTAGGCAGCAAAATATAATAAAATCCCATTATGAAAACATTCTCCCCTAGCATCATCAGAGAACAATAGAAACAATTGAGCCCATCAGACTTTTTAACTTAAAAAAAGATAGTGGAATATGCTAATATTAAAATCCAAATACAATTAAGGTAAGTGAAATTAATAGTAAGTGTAAGTGTTCAGTAACTTAATAGGAGCTATTTGAGAAACAGCTTTTTCTTGGATGTCTACTCTAATAGATAACTATTCTAATATATATTAATTGCTTTTATTTTAAGAACCACAAGAATGCAGCTTCTCTTTTGA
Organism: Terrapene triunguis; assembly: GCF_002925995.2. Classification (NCBI taxonomy): domain Eukaryota; kingdom Metazoa; phylum Chordata; order Testudines; family Emydidae; genus Terrapene; species Terrapene triunguis. The sequence continues at coordinate 23,271,311 of NW_020664562.1, read as the reverse complement.
TGGAAAGTGACCGGCTGCTCGGTAGTCTTCCCCAAGTGAAATGGTCTGAAATGGCTCTGGCCTTGGCATCTAGGCTTCAAGAAGAATGCATAACATTTATTGTAACAAACTTCCCTCATATAATAGAGAGTGAAAGTTTTCATATTTTCTTGCAGGTAAAATGCTTATGAGTTATGTTCTACTTTTTTCAAAACAAATGCATTGTATTATTACACTTTCTTGTATGGGAGTGAGTTCTTCCCAACAACTTAGGCTGTTAACTTACTCAGAATGATTTCAGTGTCACTTTACAAATAATTTCACATAAGAATTTAATATTAGGGCAGGGGTCCGTTATTAGGGCATAATTAATTTGAAAAAATTAAGACTTTAATCCTATGTACAGTTACGTACTTCAAGTTGAGCAAGTGTGGGTAGTTCCACGAAGTCAAGGGTACTACTGTTGTGTGTAAAGTTAAGCATGTGCATAAACACATCATAAAGCATGTACAGGACCAAAGTCCAAGGTAGCAGCACGCACATGCCACAATGTCCATTGACTTTTTGAGTTGCAAATGTGCAGCACTGCTAAGGGTTAAGGATTAATTGAAAGAGTTCCCTGCAGTATTTCCTGGTAAGACCTTGTCTAATTTTACCCAGCACTGCATTTCCCTAACAAGACAAAGATTTGGCAAGGTGCTCTGATGCATCAAAAATTAAAAATGGATATATCAAAACTGCCTTTCTTCTTCAGATCTGTATTCAGCTATAAATTCAACACCAGCTGCTTCTTCCTAAGATTTTGTTTGGCAAGATGATGAGATCTCAAAAATATTTGTAGCACCTTTTTTGTGTGGAGAGAAAGGTGGAATGAATAAATGGGAAACACTGAACACCAAAGTCACAATGGTCACTTTCTGTTGGGTAGTGTTTTTCATATGAAATACACATTTATTTTAAATGACTCCCTTTTCATTGTTTCCTAGGCACAGGCAATGAGCAGCAAACCTGATCTTCTAGAACAAGTTTTAAAAGCAATTGAGAAAAACATTAGCATTGAAAACAGTTGCTTTCTTCTTATAGCTGTGGATACTTTGTTGAGCTCCACAAATGTGAAGGAAATGGTAGGTTTTGCAGTAGATAATAGAAAAAGAATAGCTCACAACACTTATTCATTTATTTAAAAACTGGAGCTGTTTTTTTTTTTTTTTTTTTGGCGTAGGAGTTATGCAATTTGGGCTCTGACTCCAGTACTGCAGTTGGATCCATGCAGGCAGTCCATCACACCTGTGCAAAGTCCTGTTGAAAACACAGGACCTACTGGCATTTGTGTATAGCAGGGGTGGCCAACTGGAGAAGGAGCCAGAATTTACCAATGTACATTGCCAAAGAGCCACAGTAATATGTCAGCAGCCTCCCATCAGCTCCCATACCCTGCTCCCAGTGCCTCCCGCCCAACCACAGCCCTGCTGATCAGCACCTTTCCCTCCCTCCCCATCAGCTGTTTCGTGGCGTGTAGGAGGCTCTGGAGGGGAGAGGAAGGAGCGAGAACACGGCAGGCTCAGGGCGGGAAGGGGTGGAGTGGGGGCAGGGCCTGTGGCAGAGCCGGGGTTGAGCAGTGAGCACCCGCCGGCACATTGGAAAGTTGGCACCTATAGCTCCAGGCCCGGAGTTGGTGCCTATACAAGGAGCTGCATATTAACTTCTGAAGAGCCGCATGTGGCTCTGGAGCCACAGGTTGGCCACCCCTGGTGTATAGCAACATTTAAAAAAAAAAAAAAAAAAAGTAGTAGTACTTAGCACTGCCTGTGGAAACACTCAGTGTTCCAGGCTAGCAGCAATGGCTAATAACATTGTGTGGGAAGACACTACTAATGTTCACTACCATTGTAAATATGTGACTGAGAGAGAATATTTAAAAATTAAATAACCTTAAATTTACTCTAGGGGGCAGAGTTTATTTTTAATTAATTTACTTTAAAAAAACACGTGAATATGAGGGTTGTGTTTGCTCTTTTTTTTAAGCAAACTCTTCGGCGCAAGGACTGCATCTTCCTATGTTTCTGGAAAGTGCCTATCATGTTGTGGGTGCTACCACAATCTAAATAATAAATTTTAAATGAAAATTGACTGTAATGTCATGAGTGACATGTGAATGATAGGAGACCCTGATTACAATTTATAATGTTACCTGCAAAAAATGTTAAATCTTTTCTTAAACTACTGCAATCAAGTGCTATTATAGACTTACTCAGTAAGAGTGTGAAAATTTAATCAGATACATTTTTGTCCCCCAGAGAATTTGACCTTGTAGTGACAGAGCTGATAGTAAAAAGCTCTGAAAGGATTAATTTAAAAAAGGAATGTGGTGCTTGTGATGCTTTAGCTTCTGTGGGAGTGGCTTCAAACTGTATAAAATTATGGTGTGGGGTGGGGAGGAGAACAATAAGCCTTCATAAACAGCATCTACATCTACTAGGTTATTGTAAAATATAAATGATGACATCATTGATCTATCTTAGGGAGTAAGTAGATTCTGAAAGGAATAATGACTGGTTGCTATGACAATGTGCCTCTCGCCAGCTGCTGATTTGTTATTTGAACACAGGGTTTTACATGCAAGATCCAGGCTCTGCGTGATAAGCTGTGGATCTTCCTGGTTCAGTCTTTTTATGCTGTTCGTCACACAGAAAGCTGGAAGCTGATGAGACCAGATCATCAAGAGAAAATACAAGCAGGTATGCAAGCAATCAAGAACAGCTATCATTGTATAATAATAGTGTCCTTAATATAAAAAATATTGGTAGTGATGGGGGCTGGTAACAAACTATAGCATGCTTAAAACTGTGATGCTCTTGCTTTGAAAGAAGTATTTTTATAAACGAAAGCAAAGATAATATGCTTAGCCAGCTTCATGCCTGGAAATTATTTAAGTGTTCTGTGAATATTTTCCTGGCTTTTATTTTTATAGATATGAAAAATGGTAACATTATATGTAGATTATGTCTAGTTTTGTTTGCAACTATTCTAAATTATTAAAAATATTGCAATAGGATTAAAGAAACCATTATCTCCATTTTTAAGCAGATAAGCATTATAGAAAATTTAAATCTGCACAAAGCAGATTACTAATTCTATGAATTCTGTTTCTTTTTTAATCAGTTGTTCATATTAATGTATAAAGCTTGTATATCTCTTGCATAATATCCATCTCATGTGGACTGAATAAATGTAGCTGGCTTGACTTCACAATTGATTGGTATTGTGATACTGTATGTGTTGCTGCAGAGAGCCCCCAGGAACTACAGAGTGATCTCTTAAAATGTTAAGAGGCAGTACTTCAGCTTTAAACAAAAGGAGTTTGTGCTCTGAATGTTTCCTTATTTTCAAATATGTGGAATGAAATTTTGAGGGTGTGGAAGTGAAAATGGCTCCAGGGCCTTGGTTGAATATTTGCTTTGTGATAGTGCAGTTTTATAAAGGAAAAAATGTGAGACTCATTTAATTTTTCTTTAAAATTAGTTCACCTTTGATTCATAGTAAAAGGTAAAATATTTATTAAAGAAGACATTAAAATTGAGACTCTAATGAAAAATTGTACGTGATTATAGATGGATTTAATTTTTTATCCCTTAACATGTTGGTTGAAAGATGGATTATGTCAGTCTTTACAAGCATCATTTAAGGGTGTTACTAAATTATGTTTGATTGCTACTTTCTGAAAAAGGCTCGTGATTTCATTCTTTATTATAAAGCACTTCAGTAACTTGGGGGGTTGCTTTCAGAAATAGAAGCATAATTTGGAGTATATTTGGCATCTGATGTTCTTCTGTATTAGGGCTGTAGAGTAAAGTAGTACCTAGACCTGGGTTCATAAAGTGGGTGTCATTCAACTCTCCATCTTTATTTTGTTTTGGGTTTTTCAGAGTTATATAGCATTAATTCAGCTCTGATAGACTTCATTTTAACTGTAAACTATTAAGTTATGGAAAACTTTCAGTGTAGGTTTTTGTTCCATAAACAAAATGATGGTATTTTCCTAGAAGCATCTTATTACATGAGATTTGTTTAGGATCACAGAGGTCAAACAACTTTCATCTTGAGAAAATTTCAGGTACTACTGAATTCTGAAAAGACCTAACCTTTGTAGATTAATATCCTAGGATAGGAAATGCACACAATTAAGACAAGAAGGTAATGTGTTTTTCTCATTCACAGCATTTCTGTGTTCTCCTGGGCACAAGTTTATGGGAAAATTGTATTAATATATTAGTGTATATTAATGTGCAAAGTCATCACTGAAAAAATATTATATCCCTGTGGTGCCATTTTCAGCATCTTGCCTTTTCTTGCAGGATTTCTATACAGCTAAATAAAGATGCTTTGTAGAACCCAAAATTCTATTGTCATATTGTGTGCTTTGTCCATATAAAGAAATAGTAGGATATAGCATGTGAAGAGTGAATGTTTATTTAACCCATTTTTCTCAGAATAGATAAATTTGCATCAAGCCAATAGATGCATATAAACAAAAATAAATCTTTATCCCTTCTCTCTGTGTACAGTATTTACATATATCCTTTCTATATTGCACAACCGCTACAGATTTGAAGGTTTCATTCACTGATGCCTCCCAGATGTTATACAGTAAAAATATTTATTAGTAGCTTTATTAATTCAATTATATAGCATTACATGCAGTGCTTTACAAACATGGATAAGATGCATTCCTTGCCCTGAAAAGCTTACATAATGTCCTCCAGATAACTTTAAAACTAACATGTATTGCCTCAAGAGCTAGTGTGTATCTAATGTACATATGCAAATATGTGGAGACTACAGCTTTTGACAAAGAACATGAGAATGGGTCAGACCAATGGTCCATCTAGCCCAATATCCTGTCTTCTGATAGTGATAGGGTGACCAGATGTCCCGATTTTATAGGGACAGTCCCGATATTTGGGCCTTTTTCTTATATGGGCACCTATTACACCCCACCACCGTCCCGATTTTTCATACTTGCTGTCGGGTCACCCTAGATAGTGACCAATGCCAGATACTTCAAAGGGAATGAACAGAACAGGGCAATCATCAAGTGATCCATCCCCTGTCATTCAGTCCTCTATTTTATCCCCTTTAGTCATCTCTTTTCCAAGATGAACAGTTTCAATCTTTTTAATCTCTCATCTTAATCATTTTTGTTGCCCTTTTCTGCACCTTTTCATTTCTAATGTTATGTTTTTTGAGGTGGGGTGACCAGAACTGCACACAGTATTCTAGGTGTGAGTGTACCATGGATTTATATAGTGGCATTATGATATTTTCTCTTATTATCTATCCCGTTCCTAATATTCTAGCGTTTTTGATGCCACTGCACACTGAGTGGATGTTTTCAGAGAACTATCCACAATGACTACAAGGTCTCTTTCTTGAGTGGTAACAACTAATTTAGACCCCATCATTTTGTAGGTATAATTGGGATTATGTATTCCAATATGCATTATTTTGCATTTATCAACATTGGATTTTATCTGCCATTCTGTTGCCCAGTCACCCAGTTTTGTGAGATTCTTTTTTAATTCTTTGTAGTCTGCTTTGGACTTAATGTTCTTGAGTAATTTAGTATCAACTGCAAACTTTGCCACCTCACTGTTTACATCTTTTTCCAGATCATTTATGCTGAACAGCATTGGTCCCAGTACAGATCATTTGGGGACATCACTATTTATCCTTCTCCATTGTGAAAACTGACTACTTATTCCTACCCTTTGTTTCCTATCTTTTAACCACTTATTGATCCATGAGACGACCTTCCCTCTTATCCCATGACTGTTAATTTGCTTAAGAGCCTTTGGTGAGGGACCTTGTCAAGCTTTTTGAAAGTCCAGATACACTGTATCCACTGGATCACCCTTGTCCATATGTTTTTGACTCCCTCAAAGAATTCTAATAGATTGGTGAGGCATGATATCCCTTTACAAAAGCTGTGCTGACCCTTTCCCAACATATCGTGTTCATCTATATATCATGGTTCTTTACTATAGTTTCAACCAGTTTGCCTGGTATGAAAGTTAGGCATACTGGCATTGTAATTGCCAGGATCGTCTCTGGAGCCTTTTTTGAAAATTAGCATCATATTAGCTATCCACCAGTCATCTGGTACGGAGGCTTATTTAAGTCCTAGGTTACATACCACATTTAGTAGTTCTGCAGTTATGTATTGGAGTTCCCTTTAGAACTCTTGACTGAATACCATCTAGTCTTGGTGACTTATTACTGATTTAATTTATCAATTTGTTCCAAAACCTCTTCTGTTGACACCTCAATCTGGGACATTTCCTCAGATTTGTCACCTAAAAAGAATGGCTCAGGTGTGGGAATCTCCCTCACATCTTCTCTGGTGAAGACTGATGCAAATTCATTTAGATCCTTGGCAATGTCTTTCTTGAGTGCCCCGTTAGCACTTCGATCCTCCAGTAGCCCCACTGATTGTTTGGCTGGCTCACTGCTTCTGATATACTTTTAAAAAATGGCTGTTTTAGTTTTTGAGTCTTTTGCTAGTTGTTCTTCAAATTCTTTTTTGGCCTGCCTAATTTTATTTTTACATTTGATTTACCAGAGTTTATGCTCCTTTCTATTTTCCTCAGTAGGATTTGGCTTCTAATTTTTAAAGGATGCCTTTTTTGCCCCTAACTGCCTCTTTTACTCTGTTTAGCCACAGTAGCATTTTTTTGTGTGGTCCTCTTACTTTTCTTTTTTAATTTGGGGTACACATTTAATCTGAGCCTCTATTATGGTGATTTAAAAAAGTATACGTGCAGCTTGCAGGCATTTCACTCTTGTGACTGTTCCTTTTAATTTCTGTTTAAGTAGCTTCCTCATTTTTATGTAGTTCCCCTTTCTGAAGTTAAATGGTACTGTGGTGGTCTTTTCTGGTATTTCCTCCACCTCCTCCCATCCCCCCCAAGACATTAAGGATGTTAAATTTAATTATATTATGGTCATTATTACCGAACAGTTCAGCTACTGGACCAGATCCTTTGTTCCACATAGGACTAAATCCAGAATTCTCTCTCCCTTTGTGGGTTCCAGGTCTAGCTGCTCCAAGAAGCAGTCATTGATGGTGTCTAGAAACTGTATTTCTGAATCCCGTCCTGAGGTGACATGTACGCAGTCAGTACGGGGAGTCATAGATTCATAGACTTTAATGCCAGAAGGGATCATCATGATCATGTAGTCTGATCTCCTGCACATTGCAAGCCAAAGAACTACACCCACCCACTTCTGTAAAAGACCCATAGTCTCATTTATGCATTGAGACCCTGCGGTTCTTCCTATCTAATTGGCCCTGCACATGGAACTGAAGGCATTTCAGAGAATGCTACCATGAAGGTCCTGGTCTTTAATCTCTTACATAGAAGCCTAAATTTGACCTGCAGAACCTCTCTCCTGCCTTTCCCTATGTCACTGGTACCTACATGTACCATGACCACTGCCTCCTCCCGAGCACTGCACATAAGCCTGTCTAGATGTCTCGAGAGATCCACAACCTCCGCACCTGCCAGGCAGTTCACCAGTGGTTCTCTTGATCATCACAAACCCAACTATTTATAGACTTTAATAGACTCATAGACTTTAAGGTCAGAAGGGACCATTATGGTCATCTAGTCTGACCTCCCGCATGATGCAGGCCACATAAGCTGACCCACCCACTTTCCCTTAACTCAGCTGTTGAAGTCTCCAGATCGTGATTTAAAGACTTCAAGTCGCAGAGAATCCTCCAGCTTGCGACCCCTGCCCCATGCTGCGGAGGAAGGCGAAAAACCTCCAGGGCCTCTGCCAATCTACCCTGGAGGAAAATTCCTTCCCGACCCCAAATATGGCGATCAGTAGAACCCCGAGCATATAGCCAAGATTGTCCAGCTGGATCCTCATTTTACCAGCGATGGCACGTTATTGCCTAATTGACTAAAATCACATTATCCCCTCAAACCATTCCCTCCATAAACTTATCTAGCCTACTCTTGAAGCCAGACAGGTCTTTTGCCCCCACCGTTTCCCTCGGAAGGCTGTTCCAAAATTTCACCCCTCTGATGGTTAGAAACCTTCTTCTAATTTCAAGCCTAAACTTCCCCACGGCCAGTTTATATCCATTTGTTCTCGTGTCCACATTAGTACTGAGCTGAAATAATTCCTCTCCCTCCCTGGTATTTATCCCTCTGATATATTTAAAGAGAGCAATCATATCTCCCCTCAGCCTTCTTTTGGTTAGGCTAAACAAACCGAGCTCCTCGAGTCTCCTTTCATACGAAAGGTTTTCCATTCCTCGGATCATCCTAGTGGCCCTTCTCTGTACCCGTTCCAGTTTGAGTTCATCCTTTTTAAACATAGGAGACCAGAACTGCACACAGTACTCCAAATGAGGTCTCACCAGCGCCTTGTATAACAGAAGCAGCACCTCCTTGTCCCTACTAGAAATACTTCGCCTAATGCATCCCAAGATCGCATTAGCTTTTTTCACAGCTACGTCACATTGCCGACTCATAGTCATCCTGTGGTCAATCAGGACTCCGAGGTCCTTCTCCTCCTCCGTTACTTCCAACCGATGCGTCCCCAGCTTATGACTAAAATTCTTGTTAGTTATCCCTAAATGCATCACCTTACACTTCTCACTATTAAATTTCATCCTATTACTATTACTCCAATTTACAAGGTCATCCAAGTCTCCCTGCAGGATATCCCGATCCTTCTCGGAATTGGCAATACCTCTCAACTTTGTGTCATCCGCAAACTTTATCAGCCCACTCCTACATTCGGTTCCGAGGTCAGTAATAAATAGATAAAATCGGACCCAAAACCGAACCTTGAGGAACCCCACTGGTGACCTCCCTCCAACCTGACAGTTCACCCTTCAGTACTACCTGCTGCAGTCTCCCCTTTAACCAGTTCTTTATCCACCTCTGGATTTTCATATCGATCCCCATCTTTTCCAATTTAACCAGTAATTCCTCATGCGGTACCATATCAAACGCTTTACTAAAATCGAGGTATATTAGATCCACCGCATTTCCTTTATCTAGAAAGTCTGTTACTTTCTCAAAGAAGGAGATCAGGTTGGTTTGGTTTATATTTCTAATTGATGAAATCCCCCATTACTTGTCTCTTACTAATAACTAGGATTCCCCACCACCCACCCCACCCCCCAAGAGGTATTCTCAGTGCAAGAGGATACCATGACATCATTTGGAAGGAGGGTCCGAACTATAGGATTGTTTCCCTCTGCTCCAGTTTGATGTTCTCCTTCCCGGAGACTTTCCTCCTCCTCCTCAACAGCACAGAGGCTGTCAGACTGGGGTTGGGACCACTCTAATATGTCCCAGAAAGCCTCATCTATGTTCCTGTTCATCTCCCTTAGCTTCTCCAGTTCAGCTACTCTGGTCTCAAGTGTCCATACTTGGTCTCTGAGGGTCATGAGCTCCTTGCACTGAATGCATATATGCCACCTGCCCACAAGGCAGGTAATTATGCATGCTGCATTCCGCAATAAATTGGATAGCCCCAACTCTGCTGCTGGACTTCTGCCTGCATTGTTTTTACTCTTGCAGCTTTTTTTTCCTTTTTCTTTTGGAGGGCAGTGGGGGAGGGGGGTGGTTATTGGCCTAAGTTTAGAGAATGTTAGGTGTATCTAGCTCTCATGCTTCCTCTCTAAACTCCAGGCTTGTCTACACTACCCACCAGATCGGCGGGCAGCAATCAATCCAGCGGGGGTTGATTTATCGCATCTGTACTAGACGCGATAAAATCGACTGCTGAACGCTCTCCCGTCGACTCTGGTACACCAGAACGAGGAGCACAAGCGGAGTCGACGGGAGAGCGTCAGCTGTCGACTTACCACAATGAAGACACCGCAGTAAGTAGATCTAAGTACGTCAACTTCAGCTACACTATTCACGTAGCTGAAGTTGCGTATCTTAGATCAACCCCGCGTGGTAATGTAGACAAGCCCTCCCTTGCAAAACTTCCCATGTCACTTTGTAGCTTGTTTTTTAAACCCCTGTTCTCCCTGCTAGTCCTGCTCCTTGGTCAATGCTTAATAAATTGGAGATATCCTATCTCCTAGAGCTGGAAGGGACCTTGAAAGGTCATCGAGTCCAGCCCCCTGCCTTCACTAGCAGGACCAAGTACAGATTTTGCCCCAGATCCCTAAATGGCCCCCTCAAGGATTGAACTCACAACCCTGGGTTTAGCAGGCCAATGCTCAAACCACTGAGCTATCCCTCCCCCTATGGATTCTAACGGGATTAGGAATCAAAATTTCCTTAAGAAGCTCTCAGCCTTGCTTAGCAGGCCACTAAGCTCAGCACGTGCCCCCCAAACAGACCACACTATATACTACAGTATATTGTTTAGTTGTTTTAAGAGAATAGATCTTTTATTTCAAATAGATGATGTTAGTATAAATGTTTAGGTGGTTAGAACTAATTGAAAGTGATTGTTTTTGCACATTCCTATACACCCAGGATCTCAAAGTACACCCCCAAAGATTTAATGAGCTACATACATCAGAGGTATGGAAGTATTATCCTTGTTTTGTAGATGGGGAAACAGAGATTAAGTTACTTGCTCCAGGTCACATAAGAAGTCTGTTGCAAAGTTCATTACAGATATCGGATCTCCTAACTCTGAATCCTGTACTCTAGATACAAAAACATCCTTCGCCACTTAATGTTTTCCATTTTGCCAAAATAAATCTCCCTTGACTAGTTCACTGGCTGCAAAAGATAGTTCCATGAATAAGGCTGGCTTTTTTCTCTCTTTCTCATGCTGCCTTCCCACTGATAATAGCGATCCTTTTTCCCTATACAGCTGCTTTTGACAAAGGGGATGATCGAAGACTTGGCAAAAAACCTGTATTCACTAGTTCTCAGGTAAATGCTTAGATTCTTACAATTAAAAATAATCAGAATCCCGTAAACATAACTGCTCCTTTTCATGCTTTATATTTTCAAAATAATGTAATCTGTTGTGGTCTGTGTTTACTAACTGCTCGTAGTTAATCTTCAGCAATCACATTTTCCTTGTAATCCTAGTTGAGCCAATATTTTAGTCATAATCTGTGATGTCCGTTATTAGAGCATTTTAGATTTTGATGTGGGTTAGCAGGAGTCCATGCTTTCAAATAGTTGGGGCCAAACAGAAGACAGGAATTTGTGTTCAGAAGTTATTGCACACTTCCCTGTTGGTGTATAATAATAAAGCTGTGATCTCAAGTTTGGAAAAAAGGGTGGTCTGCTACTGAGCTAATGGAGCTGTTCCACTAGCTCAAGCCACCACTTAACTCAGTCTGTTACGCTCCCCATTAATCTGCTTGCTGTGAAAGAGCTTTTCAAAGTCATCGACAATCCACGTGTTTGAGAATCATGCCCAAAGTGACATTGCTGTTTGACAGAAAAGGTACTGTTATAGGAGTTAATGTCCAAGGATATACATTACTATTCACTTTGTTACTAGTTAGGTTACATTTTTATAGGCCTAAATCTTAACACTAAAAAATACCTTTACCTGGGAATTCTGAACCCTTATTTGGAAGATATACTGTTTTATAATGGTTGAAAGTTTCCCGTGTCATATTCTCTGCTTCCACAATATGTATGTAAAAATAATGGCAGTCTTCATGTTCATAGGGAATCATATACTGAATTCCCAGTTTGAAAGTCTAAATATAACCTATAAAATAAATGAATCTCTCCAACAGGAACTAATTGTATAAAGAAGTAAAGATTATACAGTATTATGTCCAAAGTAAAGGACAAGGTTTTGCATAGGCATTTCTTGTACCCTCTGATTCAGATCTGACTTCAATAGGGGACGTAAAGGGAACTGGAGTTAGTACTTAAAGAGTGCTTGAAAGGCAGCAATCTGAGCTCCGTGACTTGGAAAATGAATTTTATTTCTTCCTCCCAAACTCTAATTTTAATGCTAGATTCATGCTAAACTTCAGGAGTACCTACATTTCAAAAGCTAAAGATTATGCATGATTTATTGTGTTGCTAAGTGTCTTCTGTTCTTTCCAGCTAAACAGACGCATTACTGACTCTGTTGATATAAGGCACACTTCCTGGAAAGTAAAAGGCAAGAGAGATTATTGCGGCAGTTCCTTCACTAATCGGGATAAAATGAAATCTGATGGATTAGGAGCATCTGGACATACATCAAGTACCAACAGAAACACTGCTAATAAGACTTCAAAACATGATGACTTAAAGGGAAAAGATAGTAAGAAAACAGTTTCCAAGATTACAAAAGATTCAAAAACTGGGGAAAAAGTTGCTTCACCAAAGGCTAGAGCTGTCATAAAGCCAAAAATAGAAAGTAATGGAAATGCTAAGGCTGAAAGCTTGATTACCAAACAAGATTCAGAAAGGTCATCATCTGCAAGTGGGCAAAAAAATTCTGGAAGTGGAAAAGGTGTAAAAAATCAGGAAGGAAAAAGTTCAGGTGCCAGACCTAAAGTACTTACTGGAAGCCCAAGTGTGCAAATCAAAACAAAGCCATTGAAGAAAACCACAGGGAAAGAATCACCCTCTCTAGTAACAGAGACAGGAACTTTCAGCAAGTCAACAAACTCAAGTACAGATTTACAGATTTCCAATGAACAACTAGATGAACCCAAAGAGGATAAACCAGTAGATGAAGGAAAAATATATACCGGTAATTAGAGACCCCTTCTGACTTGCCACAGGCAGGTCATATGCTGGAAAACAGCCTGGAGAGTTCCAAAAGTTCTATTCTAGATGGTTATGACCCTGCAGAAGCATATTTTTAAAATAAATATTAATTACAAAAAGTAATGCTAAAATGCCCATGTATTAATGGCTCTAACTCAAATGTTATGTGCTTTGAAAAAATATGTGCGTATACAAGACAGCACTATAAAAATCTCAATTCTTCCAGTTTTGGCATCTGTGCTGTTTTCAGTATCTGACCATTATACGTTAATATTTCTTTTTAGGTATTTGTATATCATACATTTTAACCTATAACTAATCTTTAATTTTGCTTATAGCAATGAAAACAAAGTCTGTTTTGAAGTTGACTAATGGAGCTACCAACAAAAAAGCTAATGAACTTGAGATGAACGTTACAACAAATAGGTTTGTTGGAAATCAAAATATTACTTATAATTATATACTGGGTTTTTAATTGCTTGATTAAATGTAATTGTCATTTAATCAACATGTTTTTAAACCTAAGGATTTTTCAGAATAGTTTCTATTTCACATTGTTAGTGAGAAAGTAGAAATAACTACTGACAATATTCTTGTGAAGATAGCATTGTTTTGCCTCTGGGTTTGGGCTGTTTTGTTTATTTGTTGTTTTAGCATTGTTACAGTGCTACAGGCTAGGTCTACACTACAGCGGGGGGTCGACCTAAGATACGCCACTTCAGCTACTTGAATAGCGTAGCTGAAGTGGCGTATTTTAGGTCGACTTACCTGGCTGTGAGGACGGCGGCAAGTCGACTGCTGCCGGGCCGCTGTCGACTCCGCTACCGCCTCTTGCCGTGGTGGATTTCCGGAGTCGACGGTAGAGCCATCAGGGATCGATTTTATCGCGTCTTCACTAGACGTGGTAAGTCGATCCCCGATAGACCGATTGCTACCCGCCGGATCGGCGGGTAGTGAAGACGTAGCCAGTAACTCTGCAGATCTGAACAATTATGTGACTGAATCCTGGAAAGTGCTGAGAACTCTACATAGTCTCTGAAATAGTTTAGATGAAGCTACAAAATCAATGGAAGATGAGAGGAGTTAGTACCTTGGAGAAACAGGTCCCTAAATATATTGTTTATTTTCAGGAAGAGGAAAATCATTTTACATGGCATATATTGTGCTTTCCATGTTAAACTATATAGAGTACTATTGATTATTTAAACAAGTTCATTTTTTAGATCTTAAACTTGCAAGTAATGCAAGCAGTATCTTTTTCTCTCATAGTGTGACCAAAAAAACCACTGGGAAAGGATACAATGAACAAAGTCCACAAACTGTTTTGAAGAAAAAGGGAAATGTGAGTGGCAATTCTACAGCTCAGCAGAAGACAAAGAATGCACCAGCTAATGTTGCTAAAAACCAAGGTAGAATTAAATGGCACTAAACTAAATCATATTTACTATTTGAATCATTTTGCTATAGTGTAACACAGATAAGGAATTTGTTATCAGACAATAGAAATGTTCTGACAATCTTGGTGTATTTCCCATATTTCATTTTTGCTGACAGACCTCAGATGTATTTTTCTGCTTGTTTAATTCTCATGAGGCTGGTGTATATTTATTTTTTAAAATCTGGCCAGCTATTGGGGAGAAACCCCTTCCCTAATGTGCTTTGTAGATCTTTTGTCCTCTGATGTTATCTTAAGTATTCTGCACCTAGAACTTCCATTAAGTTCAGTAGAAATTCTGTATCTGAAACAAATTCACAATACACATTAGAGATCCGTGCTGCAGATTGGATGGAAGATATTTCTCCTTTTGTCTACATAAAATGCTTTTTATATTTAACACTGGTTGATTCCAGTGTTCATCATTTATGAATATTGTTTTTCATGCATGCTGTACAATATGTAGTAAAAACATTTCAAAATTATCTTTTTCTTTTGTAATCATCTTTTAATTTAAGTGTGTAAATAAGAATTAAACTTTTATAGAGTCCAAAATATAATCGCTTCATTTTGATTGTATCATAACACTGGAGACAGTTAGTGATTTGTGGAAAAAACCTAAGTAGGAGGTAGAAAATCAGAACTGCAGATGAATTACATTTCAAGTCACAGTAATGTGCAGGGAACAAGTGTTACAGGTGAACAAAAAACCACTACCATAAAGACCTGTAATGTTCAAATTAACATAATTAGAAAGTTCTTTAGTTACCTGCCTCCATTCTTTCTCATATTTAGTTGGTCTCATAGTTACAGCCCCAAAGTTATTGACTTGTCACACAAGCCAAGGTATTCCAGCATGCACTGAACTCTAGATGTCAGTAGCACTGATTGCCTAAGGGTAAAAGGTAAGTAGTGTTTTACTCATTACTCTTAAGGATTTTAATATAAAATAAGAGTATATTATGGGATATAAAATATATTAAGTGAAAGTCCAAAGTCCTCAGAGTATTAAGTAAAACCTGACTTACTTTTCCTTAAAAAATTGTCTCTCTGCTCCATTATTAAGCATCAGTATAGAAATACTGTGCATTCACAGACATGGAAAAAGTATCATAAGGCAAGAAGAAATCTGTTTAAGGTGTGAGGACAATATGCCTTGAGAATTACCCTTTTAAAATCTGCATTTTAACACCATGGCAACCTATTTTATAACTAGCAAAAAGTATAGTCCATTGTAGCTGTTTTTATGGGAAGTATGGTATGGTATGTAATAACCTTCACTGTATAGATACCTGGCTGTGCCAAGGCACAAGAAGGAAAGTGAAGGATGGAGTATTTTCAGCTTGAACACTGCATTTCCTTATTGATTAAATTAGAACCTGAATGCTACTTTAATTCACATTCAGCTAGTACATGAAACATAGGTCCTGTCCATTTATGGTCATTAAAGATATCACAACACTTTCTGAAAGAGTAGGGGTGTTAATACTGGTGGTTTGGCCATATTACAACTAGAATAATTACATTCTGCTTACTTAAATTTCCTCTGTAATTTAAATTGAATAGAGTACTCATCACTTCCTAGGTTAAACAACTGAGCAGTGATTTTTGTGTACCATTAGATAGCTGCTGCTTTCCACTCTAGTAATGGCTGCACTTCAGTAGTGGATGAAGTGATTCCTACATTTACAGTTTATAAAGTGCTTTGGACTCAAAAGTCCTAAATTTAGTGCAAGATATTTTTATTAAATGTTTGTATTTAAGATAATTTAATTGTTTAACAAATTTTAAAATTACTTGGTTGTCTAAAATATTTTTAATAATCTTTTACTTGACTTACATGCATCCAACTTATCAATAATATAGTTCGCTGACTAGAATGTGTTTTGTTTACTTTTTTTATTTGTTAGGACCACAAGGAGATTCACAAAATTCATTAAAATCTGGAATGTCTCCGAAACAAAATGAAGGAAAAAACATGATGCAAAATTTTTCTCAGACAGCACTTTCAGAAAAACAACCTTCATCTAAGAAAAAGAGTATTAAACAATCACAAACATCTGCAGTTAAAGCCACTGCAAAAATAATAACAACACCCAAAAATCAGACCCATTCAAAGAAAGGTGAGACTATAAACAGTAAAGACCCAAAACAGAAAATAGTTACTGGGCAGCCTATATCAAAAGCTCAATCTTCAACACAAAGACATTCAAGAAGTGAATCTCCTGTTGTCCAGAAAAACGTGCATAGTCCTGAACAGAAAATTTCAGAACAGAAACTTGAACAACACACATCTGCTGCTTTTGCAATTCAGCCACATGACAATAACAAATGCAGCCCTGCAAAACAAAGTAAGTGTGAAAAATCTATGATAGAGCGTAGCAGAGGAGACCTACTCGTGGAATCATGGCAACCTGATCCAAGAAAATTATTGGATCCTCTTGAAAATGGGGAATACAAAGTAGAAACCAAACCTTTTTGTACTCTAGTTAGAGGACAAAATGTTCCTAAGCTGAATATTTCAATGCAAAATGAAATGGAATCAAAACTGGTTTGTGAAGATGAAATTGAAATTAAATATCCGGTAGATAAAAACAAAGATGATGGTAATACAACTGAATTTAATTGTTATACAGAGCCTAGTAGAAATGCATACTCAGTCATTTGCAAGAATACTGGCCAAAAACTCCCTACTTCAGTTTCAGAAGAAAGATTGAAAAAGTGCAAAACTGTTTGTGATTCAGCTCAGAAATACTTGGGATATTCAGGAAACAGCAAAGTATGTTTAACACAAGCAATAGAAGACTGTGTGGAACAAAATGATACCTTAAACACTGAAATGGGCATTAATTATGGAGAAGATCACTTACCCAGCTTTTCTAAGGTAACAAATGCCTCTAATTCGGAACAAGATGAAAGAAAATCCTCTAAGACTCATGTAAAGGGATTTGCAAGTGCTGGTCAATTGTCTGATAAATCAGCCTTGACCGAATACAGGTCTGCTACAGTAGACTCAGATGCTGCTTCAAAATGTTTCACAGGACCGGTTACAGAAAAATGTTTACCTAAAGATATGGATACTACAGAAACACCAGAAAGCCATGAAAATTCAGAAACTCCCTTTGTGGATCGTTGGAATTTGAGTACAGGTGTGTTGGATCCAAAAGAGAGTCCTGAATCTGATACTGGCAGTGCAACAACATCTTCTGATGATATCAAACCAAGATCAGAAGACTATGATGCTGGAGGCTCTCAGGATGATGAAGGATCAAATGAGAGAGGGATTTCTAAATGTAGCACTATGTTGTGCCATGATTTTCTTGGAAGAAGCAGCAGTGATACAAGTACACCTGAAGAACTAAAAATCTATGACAGTAGTCTAAGAATAGAAGTGAAAATGAAAAAAGAGTGTTCGGATCTTTTTCGTGTTAATTCAACAAGTGATGATGAGATACCAAGAAAAAGACCTGAAGTGTGGTCACATCAAGGTGTATTAAGGGTCAATACTAGGGAAAATGAAAACACTACTTTTGGCAGCGCACAGTTTACTCAGGAAGCAGACCAAGTTTCCTCTTCTGCAGATGAAACGGAAGATGAAAGATCTGAAGCAGAAAATGTAGTAGAAAGCTTTCCTCCATCTGACCCTCCTACTCAGCCATTCCAAGGAATTGTTAATTTAGCTTTTGAAGATGCAACAGAGAATGATATTGAAAGTCAAGAATTTTCTACAACTAAAAATTTTAAGCGATCTCTTTTACTTTCAGTAGATGAATGTGAAGAGTTGGGATCTGATGATGGAGACGCTCATGCTCCCCTTCAGCATTCCATAGATTCCCCTACTCCTTCTGATGTTTTTGATAGTGTATCTCAGGAGCATCATGAAAAGACTTATTATTCAAGGTATTCATTGGAAACTGAAGATGGATTCCTGGAGTGCAAACAGCAAGAAAAGGATAGAAGTGAGAGATTAGATAAAAGTGAGCACTTTTTTCTAGATCCCCATAGCACAGAAATCAAAGGAAAAGATAATCAGGGTGCTTCAGTGACAGAACAAAATTGTCCAGAGAAAGTACTCTCAGTAGCAGATAGTCAGTGTTCAATAGAAGAGCAAAAGGTAAATAGTAAGAATGAAGAGATTAACGAAATTCAACAGTGCAATAAACTTTCAGACAATGACACAAAGTCTCAAGAAAGACCATGTCATTTGGACCTTCATCAAAGAGATACTAATTGTGACATGCAAAAGAAGAATTCTGCAAAACCTGTAAAACCTTGTAAGAATCAGTTACTGACTCTGGAAGGTCAAATGAGAGAGTGTCAACGAGCACCTACTGAATACACTAATACTGATTTACCTGCAGGTAATGTACAGAAATAGAACTGTTAAGTCCCTCAAAAAAATTAAATTAGTAGGCAGAATATTGGAAATGTTTTGTCTGGGGTCAAATCATGAACTCTAATAATTGGCTCAAATTTTTTAAACAAACTTAAATGCTTTTAAGTATTTACTTGTTTACTGAATGCTCGTCCATTTTGGATACACATTAAATAACAATGTTTCAATGGAAAACTTGAATATTTATACTAGGCAAATCTATTCAGATAGATTTTATGCAGTACTAAAAAGAAAGATTGGGAACAATTCCTTGCATGCTAATTATTTTTGGTCCAATTTAACATTGTCAGCATCAGCTTTTGGTGGGAACTTTTGTATACGTTTTGTCTGCTTTACAACCTATATCATATATTTAAGTGGGATGTGCAATAACTACAGTAATAACCTTACTAAAGTGCACTGAACTGTTTACCTTAACAGCTATATTCATTACTTTTGCAATTTGTTGATATAATATATTTTACATGGAGATGTGGATGCTGATCCTTCTCCCACTGAATTCAGCGGGATATTTCCTATAGACTTCAATGGGAGCAGTTTTGGACCTAAGACTTGCAGTTTACAGGATTACTAAAATTGTTCTAAATTTTACCAGTGAAAACGGATTTCCTAAAGGAGAGATTATATTTGAACCAGTGATCATAAACAAAAAAGCTCTAGCTTGATTCACCTAGTTAGATGATTGTCTAGATGTTTTATCTGTTTTGTCTTTTTAAACCAGTAATTCAAAGTATCCCATTATAAAATACACAGTAGTGTCTGAATATATTAACTATTGTATATTCAAGAGTAATGAAATGCTGCTGATGATGACCTATGTTCAGCAGAACCACAGAAGAAGACCTTTTAAAAGTTGTACTTTTTTTTTTTTTTTAGTTTGCTTGTCCTTGCCTGCAGCTACCCTTATAATGTGTAGTATAAAATAAGCCTGTGAATAAGCCATTTTGTTTTTCCTTCTCTTTGGAGCTTACATCACCATTCAGTGATCATATATTCTTTTTTCCCTCCATTCCTTCCCACCCACCTCCTGTTCCAACTTTACGTTATTGTAGTGAATTAGAAATTCCATGTGCATTAATTTTCTGTTTACATAACTTGTCTTTTCTGTATCAGAAATGTTCTAATTATGAAGGTTTATTGTTAATTACCAGTGGTGACTGCTGCTCTAACTTAATTTGTAAACCAGACTTCGTTTGTTTTTTGGGTTTTTTTTACACAGAAAATAAATGCCTACATTTTGTCAATTTTGTATAAATTTACATTTTTTGTTACTTGTTGGATTGTCTCTGCTGCAATGAGTTAAATTTTGCTCTACAAAGCCCTGAGGGGGGAACATGTGCAATTTTTACATTGTGTAGTATTATGAATTATTGCAGGAGACATAGATGATTGTGACGTATTGGCACAAACCTGCATGTATGAGCATCGACCTTCAAAAACCCTTTCTCCAATATATGAGATGGATGTTGGAGAAGCTATTGAGCAGAGGATGGAGTCAGAAAGGGACATTCTAGATGTGGATTTTGAAGATCAGCAATTTGCAGAACAGGACTGGACTCTTCTCAGGCAATTGTTATCTGAGCAGGACTCAAACATTGATTTCAAAAACTCTGTTCCTGAAGACCTTAACTTAGCACAATATCTTATCAATCAGACACTACTTCTGGCAGGAGATGGTTCAAAGCCTCAGGGTAAATCACATGTTGATACTTTCAGTAGATGGACTGAACTAATGTCGCCACTGGATGATTCTTCAGCAAGTATCACAGTGGCAAGCTTTTCCTCTGAAGATTGTTCTTCTCCTCAAGGGGAATGGACAATTCTTGAACTGGAAACCCATCATTAAAGTGATCAAATGTTTGAAAATGGACTCCAACCCCTACCCCAAATCTATTTTTTGATGCATTGTTTCCATACAATAATGAAATACTGCATCAGTTAAGAACAGCCAATTCTTGATACTGAGGCAATCTTTCCAATATATTGAGGTGCATACTGTTAATTTATAACCTAGCTTTAGTCACAAATAGAATAATTTTTCAAAGCTGAAATAGATGTTTTTCTAAAATCAACTTTGAGCATGTATTTTATAAAATTGTTAGAAAAATTAGATGACTTGCAAGAAAAATATTGGTTTAAACTCCATCTTCTATCCCCTTTCTGTCATTTGTTAATATATTCTTTATTGAGCATGGATTTTAACATGTGACTGCACAATAAGTAGCGCCATTTTTTTTTCCTTTTTGCTCTTCATACAGTGACTTGGTGATTTTTCAACAATAAAAGATTGAGAGTTGTGTTGAAAGGTGTTGTGTTCCAACAGTACTTTAAATATTAGAAATTTATATTTGCATTTACAGAATGTAAAAAGTTTTGGACTCTATTTACATAAGCCGCTTGTTCAGTTTGTTTCCACCGGATTGATTTTGTATATTTTTGTTTGTTTTGAAAATTTTCAATAATTGTTTTTAAATTGTCATTTATTTAAATACAAGACTGCAGAGATACTGTAAGAATGGTACAGTTCCTCTCTTGGGAACACAAATACATCCCCTTACTTCAGTAAATAATGGCATGGAGTATGAATCAGAATGTTAAACCTGTTCTGAAATACTGTGTCTAACAGCTCAAAAAGTAGATTCAGTCTGAAGTTTTAGCAGTGGCACTCTTGCCTTCTTCACTTTAAAAGTCCATGTTTGAAGTGGAATTTTAGTTGTGCTACAACTCAAGATACTTTTGAGCCCCTCCCCTACTGTCTAAGTCATAACTAGTTGATTGGGGTTTTCAAAATCCCAGTGTGTCTTCTATCTTTGTGAGAGTGTTAGGGTTTTTGCTGTCTCTTTTTAATCTCATAATGCCTCTAAAAATTTCCTTATGGAGGCCCAGTGTCTCATCCTCTTGATTAAGGAGAACCGAGAAGGAAATGCTTCTCACCATGTCTGCTCTGCTCATTCTGCTGCTAAAGAAGATGGCAGTTAAATGACATGAGCAGGGTTTTTTGTTGTTGTTTTTGGGGATGTGGGTTAATAAGGGGGATACTTTCCAGGTGAGGGATATTGGACCATATTCTTCATGCCATACTGAGGCAAAATGCAGCAATAAGGATGGTCTTATGTAAACTATACAATATTGCTTCTGCAGATCCCCTCCTGTTAATGACCAACAGGAGATGTGCCTTCAAATGGGAGTGCTACACTGCAGTAACAAATTACTAAAATGGTGATATATAAAAAAAAAAAAAAGACTTTTTTACCAAAAGCCTAACTTGCACTGGTTATAGCCAAGGATAATACAGGCGGGTGTTTTGCAAACTTTTGCACAATTCTGCCAATGCACCTTAATCCTGGTCTGCAGGTATTCCTGTTCTCTTGATCCTATGCTGTTTATAAGCAGCGACTGACAGGAGTCTTGAATTGTGAAGTCGCTTTGAGATGTGGCTAAGCAGTGACTGCTGAACTAACTTTCACTTTTGACCTAATCAGCATTTTGATCTCAGAACTCATGACTTGGAAAGGCTGCTATACACTGACTTGAGTGTCTGTCAATACAATCAACATTTTATTGAAGCAGAATTATAAATTGGTAGAGGAAGAATTTTACCTTCTAAATAGAGGTTAAAGGAAAGATATTAATCTCCCCTTCATGTCTGTGCCCATGATACTTAGAAGGGAGTTCAGTCTTGGCTGTATGCCCATCCCCAGCTTTCTTATAGAGGATTCTCACCAAGGGTTCCTGTGAGGAGGCTAGGGGCATCAGTTGGATATCCTGTCCTAAACCCACAAAGGAAGCAGCATAAATTAATACAGCCTGAGTTTGTGCAAGCTCAGCATCTTACTCATTGTAGTCTGTATTTGCTACATTATCCACATTTGGTGGATGGGGGAGGGGAGATTGCTGCAGCTAGGGGAACTCCCAAAAGCAAATCTCCTCCAAGATCAGGAGAGAGACCCCATTTACCTGCTCCAGTTCTGAGAGGAGCACAGATATTGAAGAATCTGTGGGATAAGGGAAAACCACCATTGTCTTCTATAGAGGGGTTCAAAGAACTCAAAATAGAGAGAACTCAGGTTTCTCACCCCAACATGGTTATTCCCGTGTAGGAGACAGTAAGGACCATGGAAGGTATAAAATAAAAACATTTAATGAACTCTAAATTAATGAAGGCACAAGAGGGTATTAATTTTTACACAAAGTAATATGCGAGAAGAAAA
This sequence comes from Terrapene triunguis, assembly GCF_002925995.2. Classification (NCBI taxonomy): domain Eukaryota; kingdom Metazoa; phylum Chordata; order Testudines; family Emydidae; genus Terrapene; species Terrapene triunguis. The sequence goes on along the minus strand of NW_020664562.1, from coordinate 23,248,562 downwards.
GGTAAAAGATCAGAAGAGTAGACAGAGAATGAAAGAGAAGGATCCTTCTGCGCTCTCTCCCCTTTCCTTTATATTTTCTTGTTTTCTTCAAGTGCAGTTCATATCTGAAAAGTGACTGTGAAAAATGACGTGTTTCCCTGTTCGTGTGTCTGACTCACAGATCAAATACGTTTAAGTTACAGTTAAAATGATGTGGGTTTTTTGTTTTGTTTTCTTCTGAATACCAGCTCTCATTTTTCAGGCTAGAATTTGAAAGTCAACCTGTGTTATTTTCTCGGGTCCTCAGTAATATAGCTACAACTTCTTCAATGGATTGGAACAGGTGTAACTAAGTGGAATTTAGTAAAAATTTTGTCGATGCACAAGAAATAATAGAATCCAGCTCTCTCTCAGCCATGTTGGCTCTGCAAAGCCAACAGGAGTAAAAAGTAGTAATATTATTCATTATCTGTATTGCCAAAGTGCCTAGGAGCCCTAGTGAAGGACCAGGACCCCGTTGCACTAAGTCTTATACAAACACAGAACTAAAAGATAGATTGTAAATTCTTTGGGGTACAGACTAAGTAAGACAAAAGACAACAGATTAATATAGACGGGAATACAAGAAAATGATGAGAGCAGATAAACTTCTGTCTCTGTGACGGGAGGAGGGAGAGAATTGTAGGAGGAGAAGAGGAAAGGGAAGGTAAACCAAGGGGATGGGGAAAGTCACGTATTTTGTCAACTTTTTCTTGGAAGAACTTACTCTAGCATCTAACAATTACAATAAAGTCAGCAGATATGGCTGTGATGCTCACAGGGAATAGATCTGTTGAGTAAGAAGGTCCTCCTTATAAGTGCTTTGGAGGCAATTGGTAAAGAAAAGCAATACTGATGCTGTCCAAGAAATATGTCCAGTTTGCAAGATGGCAGTTCTGGCCAGCATGAAGCCTGGCTGTACATCTTGAATAACTGTGGACTATATTTCTATTTTTGAACTCTGCTTCAAAGTTGCATTGAATTTTTGAAATGCCATAATTCTGTTTTCCACTGCCTCTACCTGAAGATTGAGTCCAGGATCTGGACCCCTTAACCCTGGAAGAAGTGTTAAATTCTTCCAGGAAATACAAACAGTAAATTAAAAACCTGTTCTAGCTACATATTGCTGGCGGCATAGACTATTTTAAACCTTTGATACCATGTTATTGCCATCTGGAAATTCATTACCAGCATGCTTATTGCATTTTGTTCCAAAAAATCTAAACCCTCTGTTTGAAAGTGTTAAGACTTATTACTATGTCTTTCAGCATTGCCTGCCATGGAACATAAACAATTAAGAAGGCACAATCTTGCTCCCATTAAAGTCAAAGGTAAAACTCCTGTTGATCTCAGTTGGAGTAGGTTCAGGGTTTATGTGACTAAAGTGCATGTAGTATAAATGCTATTTTTTTTTCAGTACATGTACTGTATAGTTCTATATCTCTAATCTGCTAACTTCTAATATTTTAGATGTAGGGATGATTTATGGTAAAAAAAAAAAATTTAACCAAGTATAATTGTGTGTATTATACTAATATTCATGACTGGATTATTAACTATTCTACCTTGGTGTATATCATGCTCTTTCCAGCACTAAGCAGAACTGAAGAAAAAAAAAATACAGGAATTCAGGGCAAGTGGCTCTGTAACAAAGCTGGTTGTGACTACACAGGACTAGAGGTGGGAAATAAGCTTTTAAAATGACATCCATTATGACTAGAAGCTTTTATCTCTTGCAGAAATTTTGTAACTGTTTTCATTAATCTATTGTTGATGACAAGCTGTAGTGGAGGATTCTACAGCAGAATTAGAAACACTGCTGTTTAACTGCAAAAAATTCTATACCTATTTAAGTTAGTATCCAGACTCTGGCCAGGGGGTGTATTTCAGGGAGCTGTACTCGGTGCACTGGGAAATGAACTTCTTTAGAGGAATAATCAACTTAAAAACTAAAAACAAACAAAAAACCCACTTCCATCTGAAATGTTTTTCCTACTGTTATTACCTGTGATTACTAATAATTGAAAGAGACTGGAACGGAAAGTACAACTCTTTTGATCTTTCATTTGACAGACCTCTGTATACATTGTTTCACAGTTTCCTCTGTGTAGTCAGGCCACCATCTTGCAAACGTTTAAGCATGTGCCTATGTTTGAACTACTTGTATGAGTGAAGTTAGGTACATGAAGTATTTGCATGATTGGGCCCTTAATCATTTCTCTGTTTTTTCTTTCATCTGTTGTGTACAAGAATTGCACAAACATGTTTTAAACTTCATGAAGTGTTTGTAAAATCACAAAAATTGGCAGGGGAACTCAAAAGTAGGTGTAATACCTGAAACTATTTTTAATTCCCAAGGGGATCCTGATTGGACTCTCTTGGTGCCATGATAGTATAACTCATAGAATATCAGGGTTAGAAGGGACCTCAGGAGGTCATCTAGTCCAACCCCCTGCTCAAAGCAGGACCAATCCCCAGACAGATTTTTGCCCCAGATCCCTAAATGGTCCCCTCAAGGATTGAACTCACAACCCTGGGTTTAGCAGGCCAATGCTCAAACCACTGAGCTATCCCTTCTCTCCTCCCTCCAATATTAATAATAATGCAACTATATGCTGTTTTCTTGCTCTCCCTGGTTACTGCACAGACATTCCCAGGTAAGAAATCTGCCTCAACATGTGATCCTATTGGTACTTCAATTGTAAATTCAAAGCTGTAAGAAATGTAACTTCAAGGCAGGTGGGAAGCTTGAATTACAGCAAGGATAGAAATGTTTTCAGATTCTATTTCCATTCCACTTTAAAATATAAATATAGTCTTGCAGCTCTTGAAAAAAATACTCAGGCCTCAATTATTCAAGGGTTTTGTACTATGCCTAGTAAGATTCTTACTTTGATATAAGTAGTCAAAATAGTTTGTGTTAACTAAAAAAAAAAAAAAAAAAAAAAAAAAAAAGTCTGGCACCCATCTCCATATTTAGGCACCTGAGTGGCCTTATTTTTTTTCAGAAATTTTGAGCCTTTGCAGCTCCCATTAAAAATCTGGCCATTTTTATGTAAGTGCCTACATATGGAGATGGATGTCTAACTTCAGGAATCCAAAATGAAACTTTTAGCCAGTATTGCTTCAAATTTTTGTTTCACTTTCACTATATGATTCATTCCATAACGCTGAGTTTGGCAAAGCTGTGCCTGAGTGCTGTTTAATGTATTATATCACGTCAAGACTCCAGCCCTCTAGTGCCCTTTCAGTGTTTTATATTGGTAGGGCAAATCAGGGCCACCCGGGGGGGGGGGGCAATTTGCCCCAGGCCCCCCAGGGGCCTCCACGAGAATATACTATTCTATAGTTTTGCAACTTTTTTATAATGGAAGGGGCCCCCGAAATTGCTTTGCCCCAGGCCCCCTGAATCCTCTGGGCGGCTCTGGGGCAAATAAATGATTGTCAGACTTGTGCTAGAATATTTAATAAGATCCATTTTGTTTATAAATCTGAGAGTAGTATGCTATTCTGACTCAGTACAATATCATCAGTGTACGTAACACTGGTATGTCAGAGACAGGCCAATGTGTACATCAGATCCAATGTAGCAGTGTAAAATCTCTATATAGTTTATATTTCATACAATCTTAAAATAACTATCAATTAACCAGCAGTCATATCATGCTCAGATCCCATAAATTACTTATGTGGCAGACAGACTCATCTGAGTGTCAGACCTTCCTACCTTCCACTAATTGATCTACCTTTTTTTTTTTTAAAAAACTGTAGAATAGAAAACTTTAATCCCCATTTTCTGGACTGCCATGCTCCAGATCCTAGGATGTATTATGAGAGAAGGTACAGTTTCACTTCCAGCAATCCATGGTTTTAGGGTCCTAAAATATCTGCTCATCCTGTGGTTTAGAGTTTTGTTTTTTAAGCTATCAAACTGAAAACTTGCATGTTTTCTACCTGTTTACTTTTTAAACATTTAGCCCACATTGTGATCTTAGGGATAAGTAACTATCTGCATCTCCAAATGATGAATAGTGAACATGCACTTCTGTTTCTAAAATTGCTGTACAGTTGCTTAGTCCTACAAGCCTTCTCCATTTATGTATAAAATGGAAAATAATAAACCCATTATGTAACTGAAATGCTGAGTCTTTGTAATTCATTGCATGTGGGGTGTGGCAGAACTCCTTCTCCACCTTCGTGGGTTCCACACTTCCTCTTAGTGGGGCGTTGGGGGATTCCTCTCTCCCTGGGAATTTCTCCACACCCTGGGTTTACTGTCCCGCTCCTTGTCTGAGTAGGGGTTCCTCTCAGCCTCCCTGACAGGGGAGGGGGAGGAGAGCCTCTTAGTCTCTGGTAGCTCCTCCAGGCGTAGTGGCGGCAGGCCAGGCAACCAGTTAAGTCTCTCCCCTCAGGCAGGGTCTCTTCTCCCCAAACCTTTGGGTCCCAGAAGGGATATACGCCCTGTTGGGCAGGGTTTCCCCTGCTCTTCACCTCTGTACCTGTGAGGTCTATCTCCTGGCATTTGTCAGTGTCTGCACCGTCCGGCTCTCCAGTAGCACACCTGCCCCCCACAGCTCTTATTGCATGCCCCTATCTGACTTGAGAGGAGGCTTTTAACAGGTTCTGGTAGGCCCTTGATTGGCCCCAGGTGTCCTAATTTAAGCTGCAGTAACCCCTGTTCAATTACCATGGGAACAGGGACCTGCTTATCCTGGGGCTAATATACCTGCCTTGTATGGCAGCTCTTTTATCTCCATCCGAGAGGTCTTCCGCGAGACCTCTCCGAGCTGTCGGTCTTCTACCAGGATCTCCTCCGGGCCTGAAAGCTGGTCTCAGTGACCAGGTCCGTGGCGGCCACTGAGGGGGCAGATCTCCTCGTGTAGCCCCTGCTACACAAACTTCATCTTCGTGTGCAGATGGCAGAGCCGCCCTCGGTGTGCCAGAGGTTGGTCCTGGCAGAAGTTACCAGGATCAGAGACCTCCTGGACTACGACCGGGGGACCGGGTGATCCCTATGCGCTCGGCTGGCGCATGGGGCTCTCTGCCCTTAGTACACACACACCCCCAGCGCGTACTTTGGGAGGTGAAGACAGCCTTATTGCCCAATTCTTGGTTTTATCTCGAGTGGGTCCTGCGAGAGGGTATCCTCGCCCACCCGTCACCCACAGGCCCTCCGGATCTCTTCATCGGGCCCCTGCCCCGTGAGTCCCCTCAGCCCCCACTACTTTGTACCCCAAGTCATCTGCGCGATTTGCAGACAGTTTGCTTTCGAACTGCACCACAGAACCATCTCTGCACACTCGTGCTCCACACTCTTCATTTCCCCACCCTCATGTCCCGCCCCGATACCAAGTGGTGGGACCTTCTACTAGCTGCAGAGGGTGAGGGACCCCGGTGGACCAGCCTGTATTCCACCTTGTTTCCATGGCCCGCCGGGGACATTAGTTGGCAGCTCCTTCATGGAGCTGTGAGCGCGGGCATGTACCTGGCACGGTTCACCCCTCTTCCCGATGCCTGCCCTTTTTGCGGTGTGCGGGAGACCCTAGCACATGTCTATCTGCAGTGCACCAGGTTGCAGCCCCTCTTCCGACTCCTCCAGAACCTCTTGTTGAGGTTCTGGCTGCACTTTTCCCTGCACCTTTTTATATATGCACATCCCATCTGTGGCCCCACAAAGTCGCAGGACCACCTTGTCAACCTCCTCCTAGCCATGGCCAAAGTGGCCATTTATAACACCAGGGAGAGGAGATTGGCTGGGGGGGGGGGGAGGGGCTGCAACTGTGGGGCCTGTTTTTGTTCTTTCATCCATTCATGCATCTGGGCAGAGTTCCTCTGGGCAGCATCCACTGGCTCCTTGGATGCTTTTGAGGAGCAGTGGGCCCTGTCTGGGGTGTCCCCTTCCAGTTCCCTAGTTTTGGCCTTTTGACCCCCACACCTATTTGTTTTGTTTTTCTTCGTTATCCCCCTGACTTTAGTTGAGTTCTGGTTCTTCTGGGAGAGGCTGGGGGAGGGGCCTTTAGCTGTTGGCCCACTCCCTTCCCAGCATCCAGTAGGACCATTCTGGGTTGCAGCCCCTATTCCGGCTCCTCCTGGACATCCTTTTACGTTTCTGGCTGCACTTTTTCCCCTCACCTTTTCATATATACACACCCTATCCGTGGCCCCACAAAGTCACGGGATCTCCTTGTCAAACCTCCTCCTAGCGCTGGCCAAAGTGGCCATTTATAAGACCAGGAGAGGATGTTGGCTGAGGGGGTTTCCTGTGATTGTGGGGCCTATTTCTGATCCTGCCTTTGCTCACATATCTGGGTAGAGTTCCTCTGGGCAGCATCCGCTGGCTCCCTTGACACCTTTGAGGAGCAGTGGCCGCTGTCCGGGGTCTCTGCTCGGTGTCCCCTTCAGGTTCCCTTTGTTTGACCCTTTGACCTTCACACCTGTCCCTGTTATATTTTTGGTTGTTCCCCATAATTATTTGAGTTCCTGGACCTTGTGGATCCTCCCCACAGGCTGGGGCAAGATCCTTTAGCAGTGGGCATGCTTACACCCACCCACTTCCCAGAACCCAACATGAGATCACTCCCCTATAGCTGTCTGGCCTGACCCTGTCACAGGGGGTAACATGAAAGGATAGCTGGAACCACTGTCCTCACTTCTTTTTCTATTGCTGAAAAGTATAATTTTCCTCCTTTTTCAGCTGATTTGTAACCCATGAGTTGCCTTGTTCTTCTATAAAGGGAAGCACCACCATTTCCGGGGTGCTCATTTTCTGTATCATCAGGGAATAGGGTAGCAGAGGCTGTGCAAAGACAAGTGGTCAGTTTTCCTATGAAAATCTATAGGAGATGGAGATGAGAGAGACTGTGCCTACCCCAAGAGTCCAATATCAAGAAATGGTGCCTACACCAGAGCAGGTGAGAACTGGCCTGGGGATTGAGAAAGCACTGCTATTGGGAGTATCTTGACTAATTAGTGCAAAGCCATTGAATCTAATTTATCTAATCATTTATAACATGATCATCACCATCATAGCTGAGAGTAGAAGCTCCAAGAGCCATTTGACAGAAGTAGAAAGGGGTTCTTAGCTCTGTTCCTAGAGATTTGATCAGTAGCCAGGCATGAACCTGCTCTCTCCTCCACTACAGCCTTCCCTAAATGGGGGAATCCAACCTGGTGGGTGAGAGGCTGGAACTGGTGAGAGATACAAACTGGCACAATGTCAAAAAGCCTCCAGGAGCAGAGCCAAGAGTTACCAATAAAATGACTGTATCTGCACTTCAGGGTTTGTGTCCAATTATTCTCTGTAAAAGGAAGCTTAAAATTTTTGCAAAATCAGTTTTCTTTTCACTTGTCTAATGGACAGTGTGAGTCTGTTCAGAGGAACCAGTCAGTGTATGCCTCTGTTAAATCCACAAGTTTCAGAGTCCACAACCTTAGTTGAACTGCAGCTCCTCAAATGACTTCAGATGCACATCTTGAAATCTCTTCCTAATCTGCTTGTACATTCCATTCAGAACATGGTGCATTTTCCACCCTCATAAAACACCCAAATCGGTCTACAAAGTTCAGTGAGAGTTAACGTTTGTTCTCTAAACATTCACATTTGTGCTTTTTCCTATGTTCTAAGGAGTAGGCCCCACAAGCAATGCAGTTCTGATGGGCAAGTGAGGCAAGATTTGGGAAGTCTATTCAGGGTGTGCCTTGCGTGTTCCTGAAGGCTTGGGGTTCAAGGAAGGAGCTGGATTAAGGGCAGTGAAGCCACCATTGTCTGGATCAAATAGCAATTGCCCTTTCTTCTCTCCTGCATATTAAGGCTCAGGAGTAGCAGGGGCTACAGTAGTCTCAGGACTACAACAACAGTCAAGAAGTGGCTCTGCAAACTGGAGGGGATGAAGGACTGCTCCTCTCTTTACCCTTTGCATTGCTCCCATCCTCTCACATCAAGCCTGGCCACTCAGGCTTGGCATAGGTATGATGTGGGGAAGGATTTAGCCCCAAAGTACTAATTATCACTTGTTTCCTCAAAACCAATTTTGGCATGTGGTCTATAATACTTTGCTCTCATTTCAGTTGTTGGGTTTAGTTTTTGTTTGTGGGTGCTGGGTGGTGTTGGTTGCCTGTGATATACGGAAGGGCCAACTAGATATTCTAGTGGTCCCTTCTGGCCTTAAACTCTGACTCTTGGGCAATGTACTAGAAGCATGTGAGGCTACCAGGACAGGTAACAGCCTTCTTGAGGCCTTCACTGTCCAGGATAGTCCCATTTCCTTTGTCTGAGTCTCTGTTTGTTTAAACAATCCTTTACCATATCACTAAATTAGTGCAAATATGTCCTCCACCCAATACTCAAACCCAGTTGCAAGTCAATGTTTAAATGTGCCATTTGTATCTCTCATGTCTGCATGGGTTTAATATATGTTTCATGGGAGGGGTTAATTTAATAGTTGCATCCAGGGAACTGCAGTGTTATACTTTTTAGTATGTCAACAAATACTGATCCTTTCATCACATTGAGCTTATGTATTTTTCTAAACTGACTGGCCCGCTCATTTTTAGCTTTATAATGCAGGCAATACCCTTGGCTATTTTGTAGTTTGTGCTGCCATGGTTTACATATATAATACAGTACAGCTGCCGAGGACTGTCATATTTTGACAATTTTGAGCAATTTTCTGTCCCTTCTGAAGGCTTCCTAGAGGTTTACCTGAGATGAGTTGCAATCTAGGACCCCAAATCAATAAAATCTCAATCTGCCCTACTGACTCAGTTGGACTCTTAAATCCTAAACAGTATCTTTAATAATCTAGTGTAGGCATTTTAGCAATGTTCTCTCTCACGAATACTGATACTGCTGAAGTGTGACATAGGATTGATTATTTGCTAGTATGTTTTGCTTTCTCGCTTAGCCAGTTGTGAAACTGAATATTTTTATGTAGTTATTTATTTACTTTTGTCAGTGGCTTGTATCCCCAGGGTAAAAAGGTGGTGTCTGAAATGTAAACTTTAGCAAGATATATCCAGTATCTTTGTGCTAAGAGCTACTAGAAAGTGAAATTTCTAAATCTAAATAATAACACTAACCTAGGGCCAGATACGGCAATGCTTACATAAGTACTGCACATTTACATTTAAAAAAATCTAGTTCCCTTAACTTGAAGTCTTGCTTGAGTAAAATTATGAATTGATATTATGGTAAAGGGGCTTTAGAGGAAACTTAGATAAGATCTGGAGTGTAATCATTATTCTTTTCACTAATAAATACAAGAATCTGACCCCAGACTCAGCTGAAAATATTTTTGTGAAAACCTGTATCTAGTTTTGACCTGAAAAAATTCAGTTCCTCTTGGGTGCTGAGATGAAAGACCAGAATTATTTTAGGGTTAGAAATAATAAGCTTTTAGTGGACTTTTTCATCATTACCAATTAATTAGGATACTTTTCTTTGTCAAGTTAATTCCAAGTACTTTTCAATCCTATCTTGGTTTAAGAAAATTGATGGCAGATTGGCTTTTACTACTTTAAAATAGGGGATCGTAGGTTTAGATTTTCATACCCATTTGGGGAAGTTTTATAATTTCAAGATGAATGAGATGGTGAAGAAGGAAATGAGGATTGTTCTTAATTATCATGCAAAAAGGAACATTTTTATCTGACTGTGGTAATGCTGCAGCATATCAATGGATGAGCTTTTAAAAATGAAATGCAGGTATGCAAGGGTCATAATTTTAGGCATTTATACCATTACTTGAAGCTTCATAATATCCCTGTGAGATAACTGTTAAAGATCCATAAATAAGACACGGAAGTTAAATAACAAACCAAGGTCACAATGTAAATAATGAGGGCAACAGACTGAGTTTCTCTTCTATCTGCTAAAAGTGCTGCCTGTGTAAACCTGGATCAATCCTAGTCTCTTTTCTGGGAGAGGGTTTTCTTGCAACACATTAGATTGTGAAGACCAGAGCTGCCTAGAATGCAGAAGAGCTGGGGGGAAATATGTAGGAGCTGGATTTTATAATGTACTATGAGAATTAATGTATG
>NW_020664562.1:23208122-23238496 GCF_002925995.2 Terrapene triunguis | reverse complement strand
CTATAAAGATCCCGTGTGCTTTGTATGAGCATAACAAGATGAGCACTAACATGCAGAGCCACGCTTTTAATCAAGCCTGAACCTTTGTGTTTGCTTTGTATGAGCATAACAAATACTGGCTAGAAAAGCCTAAGTTCTCTTCTCTATCCCCTTCCCTTTTAAATTTTAGCAAATACAAGACTTCTAAAAAGACTTTAAATTACAGCCATTACAGAGCTTAGAACCTGAAAACAAAATCATAGATGTTTGTTTTTTCTAATGAAACAGCCTGGTCCCACTTCTCTCCAGAGATTTCAATCTACTCTTGCACAGCCTTCCATTCTTCATTGAACATGGAAGTGTGATACTGTGTATTTACTAATGTATTTTTCATTGATTTTTATGTTTCAGATTTGAAGTCCAGCAACATAGCACGCAGTAGTATAGGTAATTAATTTTTCATTATAACTTTCTGGCACTTGAAGTTGAGAGATTCTGATACACAGCAGTAATGCAAGGTGAAATAAAATTATTACTGTAAAGTTAGTGAGGAAAACCAGCCAGAGTTGAGCTGGTGCAATAACTCTGAGTTCTTAAGTGCTTTTCAGCTGGAGATCTCAAAGCACTCAACAAAAGAAGGTAAGTAATTATCCTCTTCTTCCAGATGGGGAAACTGAACATAAAGGGTGGGATTCACAAAGGTACTTAGGCACCTAAGTCCAGGGGCGGCGCTAGCTTTTTTGCCGCCCCAAGCACGGCAGGCAGGCTGCCTTCGGCGGCATGCCTGCGGCAGGTCCCCGGTCCCGCGGATTCGGTGGCATACCTGCGGGAGGTCCACCGGTTCCGCGGCTTCGGCGTACCCACTGCTGAAGCCACGGGACCGGCGGACCTCCTGCAGGCAAGCCGCCGAAGGCTGCCTGACTGCTGCCCTCGCAAGGACCGGCAGGGCGCCCCCCGCTTGGAGTGCTGGTGCCTGGAGCTGCTGGTGCCTAAGTCCCAGTTTTAGGCTCCATTGCAATCCACAAAACTCCTGCCAAGCGCTATAGGTGCCTAAATTTACTCAGCTCCTAAATGTTAAGGATAAAAGTCCCCTAGCTGATTATGTTTCTGCTTCTGGGTTTGCTTTCTACTCTCACTCTAGGTGTTCAGACACCTTTCTCCCACCTGAGCCCCAGAGCAGTCCACAAACAGGGGGGAAATAGGCGTTCACTTACCTATCTCATGTGTAGGACCTCTTCTGGTAGGTGGCCTTTGAGCACACCAACCACACTGGGTCCCATTCAAAATCTGAGGAGAGGAAGAAAAGGTGTTTACTGTACACATTTTAGCTCAGTGATTAGAGCAGTCACCTGTGTGAGAGACCCAATTTCCCCCTCTCCCTGAGCAGGGAAAAGAGAATCTGAGTGCACTAACCACTGGGATATTCTGACGTGGGCTTCCCACAATCTCTCCTGCTGAAGTTATTGCACTCTGGATAAATAAGGAAAGAATGCTTGGAGCAGGGGCACTGGACCCTGGGTCTTCCACCTCCCATGTGGATGTCCCACCAACATACAGAAAGGGGAATTGACCATGGGTTTACCACATCCCAGGTGAGTGCTCCAACCACTGGGCTAAAAGCTCCTTTTCCACCACTGTCGCAGTTTTAGGTGGAGTGAGACAGGCATCCATCTCATTCCTGTAAGAAGCTGTTTAGATGTCTAAGCCTCCTGACTCCGAGAGGGGTTCCCATTCTTGGATTGCTAAGTAGAGATAGGTGCTTCCTTGCAGCTTGGACTTCCGTGCTAATCTGTGAAAGGAGAGGGGCTTAGCCCACACCCCTGCTATCAGCAACTTCTATTGGCTAGTTTAGGCAGCTCCCCACCTAGCTTGTTGGCTGTTGTGGATTGCATCCTAAGGCTCCTATCTCACCCCATTCATTGTAGAGCCGAATTCAGGCTTTGTGGATTGCAGTGCTGTTCCTATGATTTTTCTAGTTGCCACATTGCTCAGCATTGCAATGCCTAACCCCATGTGTGGATCTAGGTTAAAGAGGTTGTGATGTGCCTAAGCTCACAGAGCAAACCACTAGTAGAACTGGGACTAGAATAGGGATCTACTGATTTCCAAACTAGCGTCCTATCCGCTGCACCTTGCTGCCTCTCATAGGGCATTGTGAGCCTACTGTGTATTGCAGCTTCAGTATAGTTTAGATATAATTTTAGTACAGCCAGACCCTCTACCATAGTAATAAAATGTTAGAATCTCAGGGAAAAACATTTCATTATTGTGTACAAAGCCAGACCCTGGTGCCTGCTGGCTTCAAGACAGCCTAAAACTACCCAGAACAAAACCTATCATTTTCAACATTCAAAGAGAAATAAATATCAAACATTCCTAGCAATATACCACAAACAAAGGAAGTTACAAGTAAGCAGCTAATCTTTATTCCTCTACTTCCCTGCTAACATTTGTAGCTTGTGATCTGTTAGGGTTCCCCATCCCAAAAGGTGATGACTCATATAATGCACATCTGTGTTTAGACAAGTTTCAAAATCTTAGTTCAGGGGAAGATTTTGCTACAAATTTGGCAGATTCACTTCAAAAAAAAAAAAATCACTGCTATGCACCCTAAATATAGCACCAGTACTTGAATTAAATGGTGCCTTTTATTTAGATTTATACTAACTTCAGAACAAGTGCACACAAAGTCTAAACCAGCACTATGTCAATATATAAATGACCAGCTAGATTCTCAATCTGTGTCATAAAGTTCCCTTCATTATTCCATAAACACACTTAAGATATATATTTAGCAATCAAGATGGGGAAAGACATGCAGGCTCTCTCTCTCTCTCTCTCTCTCTCTCTCTCTATATATATATATATGGATAGTGTATAGTGTCCATGGGTGTGTCACAAGATATTGCCTAGCATTCTATTGGTACCATCATACCCAGCCAAAAGAGCACTGGAGCCTACCTCCATGCACAGGGGTAGGAAGTCTAATTTTTTTCTCCCTTACTTTATATTCTACAGGGAGTAAAATATTTTAATAAAATCTTCAGTATTAAAAAATTATGGACTTGACTTACTCCCTAAGGCAGACTGCAGGCTCCAGCCCCTTTCAACATTAGCTGGTGCATCTGACTGAACAGAAAGAAGCAGGCACTCCAAGATGACTGCTTATTTGCCAGGAATAGAAGGGGAGAAACGGCTAAGGTGTTGAATGCCTCTCTTTGCTGGGTTATTTCATCTGGCCTATTCAGCACAGAGCTATTTTAATTTTTTTTAATGTGCAGTTCACCTTTCATTAAATTTGAAATTATTCTGCACCGAGTCTGAGCAGTCCATGTTGCAGTAAAAAATGTACTGGTGTCTTTACACATATGAGTGTACACATTCATTTATTATCCAAAGGCAGGGGCTGGGCCCAATAATACTTGTTTGTAGTTCCTACTTTTATTGGCCTCTGGCTCCTCCCTCTGCAAAGCACTGATATGCATCCTATAGTCACAATGAAGGATGTACCAGCATTCTCAGGCTGCTTCTCTCTGCAGACAAGATGCTGCCTCATGCTTTAACATTAAAGGCTCATAGAGAGAGAAAATATTTGGAACATTCCATCACAGCAGGGGTTTGTTGTTGTAATTTTTTTCTTTCTTTTCCCTGATCTGGAGAAAATTTAAATTATTTTTGAATTTCATCATTTTGTCCATTTTATTGCTTTGTATTGTTGAGGGCTCCCCTATGTCTCTGCCTGCAATCAGCAATTCTTCGTATCTCTCAAGCAGCTCATGTATTCATACCTGTATGGCCACAGGCTTTCAGACTGAGACTTGGGTTTATAGAGAAATTATTAGGGTGGCTTCCAAAGTCTCAGGATTTCCAGTGGTGCCTCACCCAGGGCCCCAGGCCCCTCAATCAGAAAACAATGTTGACAGAAGAGACAGGAGTAGAGTCCACACAGAGCGCAGAGAAACCGTTGTGTTTTTGAGCTCCACCATTTTCCCGTTTCACATACAGGCAGAGATTATCTTCCTGGTGATAAAATAATTGCAGTTTATTTGCTTTTTCTTTTGAACTTCCTGAATCCCAGAGAGACGTTGGGTTTGAATTGGGGCATGTCACCTGAGAGGAAAGTCTCAAGTTACTCCATGACTTGGTCCAGGGACCAGTGGCTGTGGTACCAAAAGGAGGAAGAGCCCTCAAACACAGGCCCAAATTCTGCCTGCTACATTTCCACTCACTTCAGTAGCAGCCATGAAGCCAGGCCTTTCAAAAGGGCAGAATTAGTTAGGTCATAACCTGAGGGGCTAGAAGGCTCAAAATTCCAGTTAATCCCTTTCTTCCTCTGCCTCCCCTTGGCAGACCTGTGAGCTGGCTCTTGCTCAAACAGTGGGCCTACAGCACTGTGGTGGTAATGCTGCACCGACTCATCTGACGCCTCTGCACATGGAGTGCCAGCCAATCTCGAGCTGCCTTAGACATCCAAGTCCCGCCTTCCGAGTGCCTTCTGACAGGCAAAGTGTTGGGGGGAGGGGTGGCTAGGAGGCCTCACAGGGGTCTGTGGTCTGTGCCTTGTTGTGTTCTTTAAAATAGAAGACCTGAGGGTGGCCTCTAACTGGGAAAGGTAGAAACATCCCCAAAGGTAGCCTAATACCAGTCCTCACATGGGACCGGGTTGAGCTTACACACAGCTTTACAAAACAGGCCTCACAACCCTCCTGTGAGGTAGAGCAACAGCCTCATCCCCTTTTCACAGGTGGGAGCTGAGGCACAAAGCAGTTCAGTAACTGGCAAAAGTATCACAGCAGATTGATGGCAGCGCTAGGCTGGAGGATTCAGGGCTTTCTGATGTGGCTGCCTAGGCCCCTCAGCCTCCTCCCAGCTACATAAATTTACCCTGGATGAAGAGGGCATGGTCTATTAAATGGGCCAGACCTAGACATACCTTTCAAAAATACAAATGCGAACAACAAGGAGAAGGGTGATGGGTCAGCTCAGAAGCTTAGCAAGCTGCACTGTGCTACAGGGAGACCTGAGGTAACATCTTCAAAAGCACCTATGTGAAAATGGCCCCAAATGGCAAAACTGTCTTTTGAAAATGGGATTTCGGTTCCTAACTAATGTAGGCACTTTTGAAAAAATTATCCACTGAATCATTTAATGATGGTCTCACTCCCTGTTGTCATGTGAAGGAAGCACACTTAGCCCTGCTACACTCCCTGCTGTGTAATTATTTTATAAAACATCAGGAAATCCTAAATTCTAAGCCAGGCTCTGCCAGCATTTCACTGGGACTTTTGCCAAGTCAATGAACCTCTCCATAGGTTTTGGAAGGAAACTGGATTGTTAGAAACACTGCTGACATGTTCCAAAGCAGAGTTCTCTTTAGTCTTTCTCACCTCAGCCATTTGAATGGTAGGACAGTTGTAACAAGAAAACTGCCATAGATGCAACAGATTCCTTTGGGAACAATATTTACAGTGTTTATTAACAACCACACTTGGGCAGATACAGAATATTTATATGACTTGTAAGAACATTTCTCCAAAACAGTAATACACTAGTATGATATATATTTTTTTAAATTATTAGTTCAAAGCTAAGGATTGTGAAATCTTTGGGCAGGTGGCCCCGACACAGACTTTATACATGACCTTGGGCAACTCAGCTGATCTCTCTGTGCTTCAGCTCCCAATAATCTGCTTGTAGCTCTTTCTTCCACCCATGGTCTGCCTCGTGGATTTAGAGCTTAAGCTCTTCAGAGCAGGAACTATCTCTTCTCCTGTGTTTGTAAAATGCCCAGGCACTGTGGCTCTGATTTCAGTTGGGGTCTTTAGGCACCTTTGGTGCCTTGACCAAGCACCATTAATGAGTGTCCTTTATTACAGCTATGTTCTCTTCAGTTGGTGGCTGACATTTCTGTTCTCTCTCTCTCTCTCTCTCTCTCTCTGTTGCTAGTTTTCTTTAAGGTTTTTTGGAAAGTTTTACCAGAGATTTCATTGCAGAAGTATTAATGACCCCTGTGACAATGGCAGAAAATGGTGGGCAGGAAAAGGCAAGATGGATCACAACAGTTATCATGAGTTCAGCTCTCCAGGTACTGCATACCAGTTATTGGTGAACTGCATAGGCACTGGCTTCATGGATGCTCTGAGGCTGGAGCACCCACTCAGCGGCAGCACCCCTAATCAGCTCCTTCCCCTCCCTGCAGCGCCTCCCACCCTCTGGCAGCCATGCCAATCAGCGCCTCCCCCTGCTGCCCAGCGCCTCCCGCCTGCCATGATCAGCTCAGGAAGCGCTGGGAGGGGAGGGGGAGAAGTAGAGTGACCAGATGTCCCAATTTTATACGGACAGTCCCAATATTCAGGGCTTTTTCTGATATAGGCGCCTATTACCCCCCCACACTCTGTCCAGATTTTTCACACTTGCTATCTGGTCATCCTAAGGAGGAGTGAGGGCAGGGCATGCGTGAGGGTGGGGGCACAACGAAGTGAGAAGAGGTGGAGCGGGGGGATGGGGGCAGAGTGAGGGTAGGAGGAGGCAGGGTGGGGTGGGGCTTTGGGGGAACAGGTGGAGCACCCCCCGACACATTAGAAAATTGGCACCTCTGGTCAACTGCAGCAACTGATTCACTAATATTGAACCAACTGTCAAGTATTTCCAAGATTTTATAACAGGAAAATATTTTATGCAATGCTAAAGTATATAATAGATACAGGAAAATGTGTATCACTTACCTGGTAAACCTGCTGCTACCATAGACCTACCTTTTTCTTCATGTTTTTTCTTATTCTGCTATTTCCCTTCATGTTTGGTACCAGTTTAGTATTCCTGCCACCTGCTGTTGTGAGTTAAATGTTTTCCTAACCCATGTCTTTCTTTTTATATTGCATTGATACTACTATATGGATTTCTTTTTTTCCAGCTTATCAATGTAAGTCATTCCAGCAAGGATGTTGTCGTCTTCTAGATTCCCCCCTGAAGATTTTATCTCTTCCATTATACAGTATTAATACTTTGGATAGATTACAGTAATAAGTTATGAGATTCAAATATGGGTGCACAATTTTTGTTTTAAAATTCAGACTCTTGAGGAGACCGAAGTCTGATTTGAGCATGTTAAAGTCACAGTCCAGAATGTGTGTGATTGTTCGAGATATTTTTTTCTAGAACACTAGAAAATTCAACCTGCAGGTTGAAAAATATGTACAAGTCCACCCCATTCTTCAGATGACATTGTTGCATGGTGTCGTCATCTTGCTTTCCTAAGCAGTTTGTATTCTGCCATGAAGCTCCCATGGTAAGGATGTTGTCCAGAGCAGTCTTTTCTGATCTATCTGTCCTTCAAGTCAAATGCTGACATCCTTATTGATTCATTCAAACCAGCCTACTTAATTGCAGGCAAACAAACATCTAGTGTGTACATTTCTACTGTCTGCAAATCTTCCTTCTGTGCATTACTTTTTAAAAACAAAGATTTGACTGTAAAATGTTGTTTGCGAAGTTTCCTTGTGTATTATGCAAGTGTTTCCTGTGAAAAAATGAATGTAGACAGGCTGGAAGAGGTAAAAAAAAATTAGAAGTTTGTCACCCCATTATTTCATACCTAAATCATTGTTGCAGCTATGCAAATATTTCATATTCTCATCAATTATGCAAAAGTTCAATTAAAATGTTTAAAATCATTACTGCTACTGGAGTAAAAATATTTTCTAAACTAAGGTACTCAAGACCTTTTAACAGTCAGACTCTGTTTTAAGAGTCCAGTTGATATGATTGCAAGCATGTTTTAAAATACATTTTTTACATTTATTTAGAGTCATGAAGTTTCAGAATCTCTACAGAGGCAACACCACAGAGTTCGATATTCAGATTCGGTGGAAAATGGATCCATGATTTTTTCTCTTTCTGGTACAGTAAATTGAATTGCAGTACATATTTCTTAAAGAACTCGCCAGAAATTCTAATGGGGTATAGGAGCAGATCCTCTTGCAGTAGCACAGAGTAGACCTAAGAACCTGTACAAAAGCTGCATTGCAGAAATGTCATACAATTTGGAATATTGGATGTGAAAGTGCCAAAGTATTTTCTTTTTCAAGAGGCCAACATTAGAAAAGAGTGGAAGTGAGGAGAGGAGGGGCTGTGAATAGAAATCAGATACTAGTTATTGCATTAAAGTGCAGTTGTAGTCTGAAAAGTGTCTATATAAAATGTCATCTTGCTTGACAGAACAGCTCCTTATGTATACCTAATGACTTTTGTGATTTAAAAAAAAAAATCTGCAGTTATTTAATCTTATAAGCTTTACTGAAGCCATTCATCTTAGAGTGACTGAGTTGGATTCTATTCCTTCTGTGCATTAATCAAGCTGTTTACTGAATCCCAGTCACACCTGCATGAATCTAGCTGAGACAATATCACTGCACAAATATCACTAAAGCATAATTTAGCCAGCAGAACCTTTACTACTGGTGACGATGTGTGAAAAGAAAACCAGCTTGACCTTAATCTTCTAAGTCAAATTTGCTGAGCTGGCAGTTACAAAAAAAAATTTCTCTGTAAAATGAGCCGATTTGACCAGGAAATCACTGAGGCAACAAACATGAAACCCCATATTACTATTTCTACAGTTGCTTTTCAGAATAGAACAGCACTTTAAACCACTAAAGTGACATTTAGGCAAAATAGTTCTGCTTATTCTGAATCTGAACCCTTTCTTTGCCATCAACATTGCATGAGGCATGAATAAGTTTCCACCACACCCGTCTAACCTGAGCTGCTCTTTCCATGTCCTGCACGTTGCTAAGTCTCAGAAGTTTCCCTGTCTGAGGACTGTTTGACAAAGGGATTCTTTCAGTTGGTCCCTTTTGCTTGTTCCTTCAGGTGCCCAATGGCACATCTGCCATTGCAGATGCTCTGTCTTTGTTCTTAAGCTGTTCCCCACATATTTCTAGCTTCTTTTCTTCATAACTTTAGAGATAAAGGTTTGTTGAAGTCTGACTCATCTTGGCAATTGTTATAAATTCATCCCATTAAATACCTAGAATTTGTCTGTATCGTTTGTGGATTTCAAGATTTCCCATCCATATGTTAATATGGAAATAACATTTAAGTTGAAAACTTGTAGTTTGGTCTTAAATTGTAGATTTTCGATGACCAAATCTTAAACTGGTGACTGCAGCTGCTGCTGTTCAATTTGTGACATTATTTCCTTCTGGCCATCCCCATTGGCTTGCACATTACTGCCAAGGTATGTGAATTGACTCACATTTTATATTCCTTTGCCTTCTAAAGTAATGCTTGAGTTGGGAGTTCTGCTTATTGATGACTTAGTAGTTACAAGACTAAACCTCATTACTAGCTTGAAGTAACAAACTGAGCTTACATTGTAATCAATTTCTTCTCTAGGCATTGCATTTCTATTGGCAGACACACAAGACTTATTTAAGACAGGAGGAGAACTGTTTTTAGGCAGAACTGAGAAGTTCATAAACGTTCATCGGAATAGTTTTTTGCTTTTGTCAGCTGCCTTGCATGGACCAAAAGAATGGGATTTAATGTTCAGGATTCAGAAAAGGTATGTCTTTAATGGGACCAGTATTTTTATTACTAAAGAATAATGAGATGCAATATTAATGAATATTTACACAAAGGTCCTATATACAGATTTTCAAAGGTCCTGCCAAGCTGGACACTTGCCAGACTGCTGTGAGGTGATCCAACGGCTGAATCTTCAGGTGTTTTAAGCCTCCAGAGTCTCAACAGAGCCAAGGCATTGTCTCTGTCTTGGGGTTCCTAGGCACATGCTCAGGGTTCAGACCCTCGGTCTAGTATCCCCCTCTTGAGAGCTGCAACCTCACAGCTCATTACCCAGTCCTTAGAAACAGTGCTAAGCAGGAGCAGATTTACCATGAAACAAGCCGTGCGGTGGCCCCCAAAATGCAGGACAAATCTCATCTGACAACCTCCCCCTGAGTCCCAGCCAGTGGCACAGCAGGGCTCAGGCAGGCAGGCTGCCTGCATGCCGTGGCCGGTGGCCCACGCTGCTCCCCGAAGCGGCTGGCTGCTGGCACGTCTCTGTGCACCCCTGCTGGGGGGGGAGGCAGTGCCGTGTGCTGCCCCTGCCAGCACACAGAGACCCGCTGCTGCCCTCCCCCCAAAGGGGCGCACAGAGACGTGCCAGCAGCAGGGCTAAGGCGGCTCCCTGCCTGCTCTGCCTCCTGCCCTCTACACCGCGCTGCTCCCGGAAGCAGCGGCCCTACGGCCCCGGGGTGGGTGTGTGTGTGTGTGTGTGTGTGTGTGTGTCCGCGTGCTGCCCCTGCCCTAAGCGCCAACTCCACAGCTCCCATTGCCCAGGAACTACAGCCAATGGGAGCTGCACGGGCGGCGCCTGAGGGCAGCGGTCCACGGAGAGCCCCTGCTCCCGCCCCAAACCAATGAGCCGCTGCCAAAGGAGTGTGCGCGCCAGTCGCTTTGGGAGCCGCGCCGCCCCCCTCCAACACCCTAACCCCCTGCCCCATCTCAGAGCTCGCACCCAAACTTTCTCCCAGCGTCTGATCCCTCAACCCTCCCACACCCAAAGCCCCAGCCCAGAGCCCGCACCCAGCACCCAAACTCCCTCCCAAAGCCCGACCCCTGCACCCCAACCAACTTTATTTTCATTTACTTCCCATTACTTATAAGATAGGAGGAGGATGAAGGAAAAAAAGAATAAAAAACGGGGGGAGGGGAATAAGAGAATGTTCTTTTTCTTGGCTGGGTTCCAAGGGGGCCCCCCGAAAATGAAGCTGCGCACAGGGACCCACTAACTCTAAATCCGCCATTGGTGCT
The DNA here is from genome assembly GCF_002925995.2 of Terrapene triunguis. Lineage (NCBI taxonomy): Eukaryota > Metazoa > Chordata > Testudines > Emydidae > Terrapene > Terrapene triunguis. The sequence continues at coordinate 23,227,699 of NW_020664562.1, read as the reverse complement.
AAGCCCTTAGACTTTCACCCAGAATTTAAATTCACCCCATCCCAGAACTTTAGCTGTGTGGGTCTCCTAGGCCTACAGTGTAACACATAAAACACACAGACACTTTGCACAGGATTCTAACACCATTGCTTTTTACCTAATCACACGAGAAATACTCACCTCTGTTCACAAATAATAAACCGTATATGCATTTCCCTGTCTGTTTCCTCACCACTCCAGAGCACTCTTTGGGCTGGGGTCGGAGTTGTCAGGGGCATCCAGAATCCTTCTGCTGTAATGCATGGCTTGCATTCTGAAATATGGACCCTTCTCTCACCTAGGCTAATCCATCCCCTTCCTCTTGCCTGCGTGTCTTCACCCACTATGGTTTTTAAAGGCTGCCCTCAACACTTTGGCTTCTTCATCCTGTATTTTGGAATTTCCCACTCTCCAAATGCCAGACGCACACACCCCCAACCCCCCCCTCCCTCCCCCCAAAAAAGTGAGGGAAGTTGGAGAACTAGTTTCTCCTAGTATGCAGTAACTCCTTTGTTCTTCCCAGGTAAGACCTATTCAGATGCTGATAGTCCTTAACAATCTGCTCTTAGGCCTGGTCTACACTAACCCCCCAAGTCGAAGTAAGGTACGCAACTTCAGCTACGTGAATAACGTAGCTGAAGTCGACATACCTTAGTTCAAACTTACCGCGGTTCAGACGCGGTCCACACGCGGCAGGCAGGCTCCCCGTCGACTCCGCGGTACTCCTCTCGCCGAGCTGGAGTACCGCAGTCGACGGCGAGCACTTCCTGGTTCGACTTATCGCGTCCAGACCAGACGCGATAAGTCGAACCCAGAACTTTGATCCCCAGCCGCCGAACTAGCGGCTGGGTGTAGACCAGCCCTTATTCTTGGTCTGGATATACAGACCTAGAGGCCTTCCATGATACAGCAATTTTACATAGTAACAACTTCATAATATCAACCAGAATTCATAAGTGCTACAGACAGATTTCTAAAATAGTCACACAGGTGAATTTGATTTTGCTTATCTAGTGGAAAATTAGCCAGAGGCTAATGTTTGTAACATTGGCTTGTCTTATTAATAGAGAATGTGCAAAACAATGCTATCAATTATTTTGACATATCACAGTCAACTTGACAGCATGGGACACTCTTGAAAGCATGACAAGTAACACTTTCTTCAATCACTTCAATAATATATTTAGTGATTCTTTTTTCTAGGCTTGTAATACTGACTGGAAAATTTTGCTATTTTTCTTTAATTTCTAAAAACCCACAACTTTCTCCTGTAACAAGTCTTGTCTGCATAAAGAAATATTTAACAAATGTTTGTTCACCAGTTTTTAAAACTTCTTACCTATAGTCACAAGGAGGGTCACAGGAGCCGTAAGTATCTGAACAGCTGGCTACTTATTTGGATTAAACCTTTGATTATTCTAAAGCATTCTCATCCCATGTCACCCTAATTCTTCACATTTAGGCCATGTCTACGCTACCACTTACGTTGGCTAAACTTATGTCACTCGGGGGTGGGAAAAAACACCTTCCTGAGCAACATAAGTTTCGCCAGCATAAGTGGTAGTGTGCATAGCGCTATGTTGGTGGGACAGCCTCTTCTGCTGACATAGCTGCTGCTGCTTGTTGTGGGTGGTCTAATTATGTCAACAGGAGAGCTCTCTCCCGTCAGCACAGAGAGGCTACACAAGAGATCTTACAGCAGTACAGTTGCATCGGTGGGTACAGCTGTGCTGCTGTAAGGTCTCTAGTGTAGACATAGTCCCTAAAGTATTTTAGCACTATTCTGGAAAGCAAAATCTGTGCAAGTGTTTCTAGAAGTTTAGGTTTCTAAACCTTCTTGCCTCCATTTCACTGCTAAGTTCCAGCTTGAGTAACTAAAACCTATTATAGACCCTGCTGTAAAGATGTCATTGGATGAAGTGGTGGATTGAGAGGGGGGAAATAGTAAAGTCCCATTTATCCCCAGAATAGATATTGCAGACAGAAGCAGTGCAAATTTCCCTGCCTCTTCATAAACTTTTGTGTGTTTAAAGGGAATTTTTTATCAGGATTATCCTCTTGTTTTGTGTATAACTGACAGGTAGCACGATCTGTCTGGATAGTGCGGTAACAAGGTATGGGAGTTTAGATTTAGACCTATTCCTTTTGCTCAGTGTTTTCGGACACTTGACTGTAATCTACCACCATCCTCAACAAATCCACTTGGCTACTGGCATTTTGAGAGTTAAAACTAATTCTGCAAATGGCATGGCAAAGCAGTGCTTACAGTCTCAATCCTTCCTGCGCACATAAATGCTGAAGGAGCTTGGTCTCAAGCAAAGTGGAATAGGGCTTGGGACTCTGTCCCTAAGCATTCCAGAGAAAGAAGGGAGCTTCTCTCCTGTAACACCCCATAAAAATACAGGAAGAGGAGGTGCTGTGGAGGGGGGGTGAGAGGGGTGTAAGAATAGTGTCAACCCTCCATTTGCCTTAAAAAAACAAACAAACAAAAAAACACACCACAACAAAATAATCCCAAAAACACTCTGCATGCACTGGTGGGGAGTGTAGGAAATAGGATTGGAAAATTTCTTACTGATAATTTGCTTTCTGGTAGCAATGTCTCCCACAATTCTGGACATCTGGGCTGCTCTCCTCTCTGCAGCTCACAGAGGCAGATCAGTGTTTTGGCGCCACATGGTCTGGACACACATCCTGTGCTTCTGCTTGCTGCCAGATAAATTATTCCCAAACTGTAAAACTTGCATATCATCATTAACAAATGTTCCAGAGATAATGAAGTACTTATGTACATTAGACCAAGGACAACAGTCATATGGTAACAAGACCCCTACCAGGATGGGTAGAATTGTGGGAGATGCTGCTAGCAGGAAGGGAATTATTGGTAAGAAATTTTCTGTTCTGCAGCACAGCATCTCCTACAATTCTGGATGTCTGGGAAACAGTGAGATGTAGCGATAGTAGGAAAAAGTTTGGTAGGAAAGAAGTGCAGAGGAGCAAGCAGGGAGATGCTGCAGTGAAAGCTCAGGGACAGTTAAACCCCCCAGAGGTTAACTGACCCAGGGAGAAAGAGGAATGCTGAGGAGGGAGAACACTGCTCCCCACTGCCCAAAAAACTGGGTAGAAAAGTTAAAATAGAAGTTGTAAGGGCAGGAGGCAAAGAAACTGCCACTGTCTGCTGCTGTGGAGGCAGAGAATCTGGCAGCAAGCAGGAGCAGAAGGGATATGGCCAGACCATGTGGTGCCAAAACACTGCCTCCATGAGATGCACAGAGAGGACAGCAGCCCAGACGTCCAGAATTGTGGGAAATGCTTGGATGGAGAAATATTATTTGGATAATGTGAGAAGGGTTTTTCAGCCTTAAGCTGTCATGTACTGTAAATATATATTTTAAATGTAACCATGGTTATTCTGATGTGCAGATTCCTGGGCAGTAATTTACGAGTAATTCCAGTTCATAACACTGCTGAAACTGTTAAACTCATGCTAACTATAGCCAAGGTAAGTCTTGTGGTATATATTAACAAATATTACCCATGAACGTTTTTTTTTTAAATACATTAATAAAAACAATGAATTATAAAAAAAAAATTTGTCCTTAACTGAGCTTGTAGCTTACTGTTACATTGATCAGAGTCCCAACAATAACTACTGTTCTAAGAACGCAAGCCGAAGACTGATGTTGTAGTTCAAATGTTTGTTTCAAACTATTATCAAAAATAGCTTTAAAAGGTCTTATTAGCATGTATAAAGATGAATGACAGAGCTCTAGGGCCTAATTCTGCTCTCATTTGCCACTGTAAATCAGGAGTGACTCCATTCATTTATTAGTGTAAAACTAGTATGAAATCAAAATCAGGCTGTAAATATTGAAGGTCTTCTTAAAGTAAATTATTAACCTAAAGACTATAGCAGCTTGTGGACTTCAATCAATAATAGATTTACTTGTATAAATCTATTCTATAGACTAGCAACTACAACAGAGCCGTTTGTGTTCTTTATATCTGTGCAACTGCCACACATCCTACATGCTTAAGTAAACAAGAATTTTCTTTGAAAAGATTAATGCATATGCAGAAGTTATTTAATGATTTTTCTACAGAAATGCTGAGTCAACGTTAATTATACTAGTATGAACAGCACTCCAATAATGTACCAAAAATAAAAGGAAGAGCACAAACCAGATATTAGTTTGCATTTTATCTTTTTCATAAGTGGTCACCGTATAAAAAATTAGCATTTACCAAGTTACAATATTCTGGCATAAGATACTGCAATTATTTTCTATTCTAGAGTCTATAAAACAACTGTGGCATCTCATGTACTACAGTGTGACAACTATTAAATGTTGACATCTTAATAGTAACCACTGTACGTCAGACCTCTAGCTTTTTGTGAAATCTGTTCTGTACCATATCCTAATTCAGTGTTAAATAAAATTAGGCGTACTGCTATACATTTTGAAGCTCTCCTGCACTTGATCTGCACTAATGTCCCAATGACTTCAATGGGAGTTCCATGTAAAGGATGTTAGCATGAGGCCCAGATCTATTTATGGCCATTAAAATATAGTTCTAAATCTTAAGGCCAGAGCCTGGCCCCTGCAGGGGTCAACTTGCACTAGTTTGCCAGTGCAAAACAGCCTCAAGACTCCCCCATCTGGGGAACCCCAGCTGGAGTACAACATGCATAATGACTGCTGTTTCACTCCTCCCTGTCCCCAGTGCAGGAGGGGTAGCCAGGGAGCAACAATATTTAGCCAATCCTTGGCAGCTGTAACAACCTCTTGTGGGATGTTATTAGAATATGAACAAAGCAGTCCCACAGCTGCTTTAAGTTGTGCTTTAGGATCAGCCTGGCACCCCAATGCAGCTTACCCTGTTACCTTTGTTTCTCTCTCACCCCCAGATATCCAGTTTAGAGAATCTGGTCTCAGTCTCTTTGTAATTTCCAGTTGTACTATATTAAGAGTAAATGATTCAGTATTTCTTTACCCAAACTATCTAATTCTCTTTTAATCAAAATATTTGTAAGTAGTGTCACATATTTCTTTTTTCCTTTTAAGATCACCTGCAAACCACACATAGACAACATTCGCTACAGAATGCTAATGGCAAAAGCCCAGATCATAGACCAGAGTCCAGTTTGGAAAATGCTTCACAAGATCCAGTTGGATTGTAACTAACTTAGTACCAATTAGATTTATTCAAAACTTCTGGAGTTACATTTCTAAACAAAATACAAATGCTTTTCTTGTCTGTTCAAAAAAAATACAGCAACTGTACAAAAAATGGTCAGCTTAAAAATATTTGTGTATATAATTAATGCATTAAATGAAAATTTACATAACATTTATTGTGATATTCAGTGTTATATAGTGTGAGTTATACCAAATTTGCTAACTTAGAGAAAAGTTACGGGATTTTTTTTTATGTTTTGTTTTTACAATTTGGGCAATTTAAATAAAACCATCATTAAAAAGCAAGTGCCTTACCTTCAGCTTGATTGCAAAGTGATCTGTGATTTTCCAAAACATTTAAACACCTCTTTGGGAGATTCTTCATAGTTAGGGAGGATAAGAATAATCAAAATGATCCTAGAGTAGATTCCCCCAAGTCCATATATTTTAGACCATATTACGCATTACCAACTTATGCACTGAATTGCATTCTCGTTTCTCTTTACAAAATATATGCTTACTGTCTTGTTTATGTATATTACCTTTCACTGGGGAAAGTTCTAAACTTATCTTGTTTTGTCCTGGAGGTGTTTTTTGAAGCATGGCTTCCCCTTGTCCTCAAATCCCTATGCTCAGATCTCCAGTATGGATAGTCCTGATTTACAGTCAGTCTTTATTAATCTAGAAGTATGGTTGGCAATATTAATTGCAGTAATAATACCTAGTATTTACACATCTGTGGAGCTCAAAACTTTCCAAACATCATTATTGGGTTCTAGGTAATGCAAACATAAGGCTATTTCTACACACCAAAAACATCCTCTCGTCTCCAAAGGTTAATAAAATATAATTATCTTATGCCAAGCAGATGCAATTTCCAAACTCTAGCAAAACTTCAGCTAACTCAATGAGAGGGTAGCTTGGGATATTTTGTTGAAATTAGTACATTGTCTATCTCCACTAATCAGATTCTACAGTAAAGACATGTAATAAGACACGTAAAGAACAGCAGTTGCAAGTATTCTAGCAGCCTTTTATAAATAATTCTTCAACAGACTTGTTTAAAGCTTGATAATGTCTCTTTCAAGTAAAGTCATAATGACCAACGTCTTAATGTACTGCAAGCGTTAAAAACCCACTAGGATTTAGGACACCAAGTGCTTCATTTGACCACCAATATTTATGTTATGGTTTTTATTTTCACTTCGATGAGTTCTTCTACTCGGGCCAGAACACTTTCTATTAAATCAAATGTGAAAAGAGCTGAATGTAGAACCTGAAATGTCAAGAAAAATTCATGTTATTTATATTAGCACAATGACATTTTTTTTCCAGTCAGCTCTAAATGTACACTTGCCTTCAGGTAAAAAAAATCCCCCAAACAACTGTCTAAATGCATTTGCATAACTTTGGAAAAAGGTATGAACTCACCTGAAGCTGCATTTCAGTGGTCATGTTAGGCATCTTTTCCCCACCAACTGTTACAGAACAAACTGCTTTAGAATTGTGAGATTCTGCAGCAAAAGAAAAGAACATATTATAGAGCAGCAGGATGTTCCATCTAATTTTTAAATTAACATCTTCATTCTATTACAGTTATAAATTCTAAATTGTTAAATGTGTGTATCTAGTGATTGGTCAAGAGCTAAGAATGGAGGATGTTGAATTCTAACAGAATGTAGACCTGAGGTGGCTCCTATAGCTTCAGTTTTCCATATGGCAGGTCACTGCATTACTAAGCTATTGGGCTGTCCTTTATAGTACGTGTTGCATATGAACAATTACTAGATGGGTTTCAAAAGATAAATCTTGTACTATAGTAAAATAGCAAGAGGTCTATTATATTGCAGTACAAGACAATTTTATGAAGCTGCAAGTCACATAAAATCGAAAAATGCAAGAGTTCCCACAGCACAATCCTGTCATCCATTTTTAATACAACAAACTTTCTTTGAATAATGGATAGTTACACATGTAAAAAGATGGCAGGAGAAAGTCCGATGCCATGATTTAATTTATCTACCACTTAGATATTAATTTTATTGTTTAAGCAAAGGCTGCTAGCTTCTCCATATTTAATCCATGCGCCCTTCTTGGTTTGCATTGCTTCTGAAGGCTGCAAGGGCAGTTCTGGAAACTGAGGAAAATAGTATCTCTTTTTAAACTTAATACTTGTAACTTACCAGAACAATGAAGTCTTACAGTATCCTGGTAATGGTTTAGTTTTACTATCCTATTGATATTATGGGTGAGATCTTCACCCCCACTCTGACCAGGTGAAAGGGTCAGAGAGGCAAAAAGGTGCTCTCAAAAGCCTCAGATTCAGCTGAGGGAAGATTCCCTTGGTGTAGGAACTAAGGAAGACAACCACAGGCTGCCTTCAGAGGAACCTCTCATGAGTCCTCCTCTAGAGGGCATACGGGGGTGAGACCATAACACTTCTGAGGTTCTGGGCAGCACTGCAGGCCATGGGCAGCCCTGCAGGCCACAGCCAGGGCTGTCTAAATTGCTTCAGAGGCCATGGAGTAGCACAAGCTCAGAAGTGTGCATAGGGGGCTCAAAACCATGTTGAGTCCCACTCCTATTGGGCCTCAGAGAGGTCCAGCACAGAATCTTACCCTGTGTGTCAAATATAACAAAAACATAAAATGTAATATTTCAGGACTTAAGATTGTATCTAATAGTTCACATACCTGCTCTACCACTCAAAAATACTTTAAAGCATGAACACTAAGCCAGAAGTAGCAGTGCAGAGCAATTTTTGAATGTCCACATGACATCACTCATGTTGAAACAATACCGAATCACATATTTTTCTGTTAGCTTCCATAAGGCTTACATGTATGTGCACTTGGAAGTGAACAGACCCTGAGTAATGGCTACTTTTGGTAAATAGTCCATATTGGATGAAAAACTGAAGAAACCCTAGTAATGAAAACAAAGCCCTCAGATTTGGCTTCTGACCCCTATAATATTGTGAAAGTAGTTCCTAATGACAAATATGGTATCTACAGGGTTGTTGTGTGGTCATTTCAAACCCAGCATATTTCAAATAATTCTATCTAAAATACAACCTACATAGTGTTCACGAACACTCATTTTTCTCACACAATTTCCACATCTAAAGGACACAAATGATAATAATGGAGACAACCAACCTCGTCTATTTTCCTTTTTACTCTTTATTTCTGCTTCATAATGTGCTTTTGACATATTAAGTCCTGTGTGCAAAGGCTTTAAGAAATTTTGCTCAATCTTGTTAAGTTCAGTCCATATACCAGTCTGTTCAAATTGGAAAAGAGAAAATGTGAGAAATGAGTTTTTTTGCTAAGCCTTAGAACACAGTTTCCGTCCTAACTATTTTTACAACACAAACTGCTGATCCAGGAAGGAAAAGGATTTACTCATCCCGTTGTGCTGACCTGCACGTTTAAGCTGTTGAATCCCCCTAACTTCCTTTGCCTTCCTATAGCAGCATTTACGTTCCTTATAAACCAGAGGTGAAATTATTCTCAAAACTGGGCCGTTAGCACTGCACTACTAAGACAGAATTACATCATATGCTACATTCTGTTATGAAAGAAAATGTAGCTGACCTAAATAAACAAGTACTGAAGTCTGTAGCAAGCTTCAGATAAACTAAAACAGAGTCTTTTACTGGAAATAATACAATCAGCACAGCATTCCTTGTTTTATTTTTGCTATTTCTGTATTCATGTTAATTGCATTATCAAAATTTTCAAGAGAAAACTGAAGTCTTAAAACTGCTGGATAAGAGGAAGGTTGAGCTTTTGGCATGTAGGTTGAGGATTATAGCACATGGGGAAGGTGCATATTCTTTCATTCCCTCTTGCAGGCTAAGTTGGAAGTGACTTGATATTTTTGTGGGGGGTGAAGAAGGCTTAGGGCTTGTCTACGCTACCTGCTGGATCGGCAGGCAGCGATTGATCCATCCAGCAGGGGTCGATTTATCGCAGCTAGTATAGACACGATAAATCGACCGCTGAGCGCTCTCCCGTCGACTCCGGTACTCCACCAGAACGAGGAGAGCAAGCGGAGTTGACGGGAGAGTGTCAGCTGTCGATTTAGTGCAGTGAAGACACCGCAATAAGTAGATCTAAGTACGTCGACTTCAGCTATGCTATTCACGTAGCTGAAGTTGCGCATCTTAGATCAACCCCATGTGATAGTGTAGACAAGCCCTTGGACTCCTATTTCCCCATCCCAGCTTCCCTGCTAGTAATTCCAACAATAGATAAGCACTATACTTGTAGGTTTCTGCTAAAATGATCAGCAATGAAATAATTAATGTTGCTATTTAAATTATACCTAGATTTCAGAGTTAACAACCTATTAAGATGATTGGAGTAGTTCAACCTCTCTTATCCTGACTGCTTCAGGTGATCTCTCTGCACATTCAGGTAGACAACATTTCTTGTTAACATTTGGAAGGTTATCTTTGTTGGAAATAATTTACTTAAGGCTTGGAAATTCCCTTTCCCTCCCCCACATTTTTAAAGCAAAAGCTCAGATTCTGTGGCATATTTCATGTACCTGGGCAGGGGGCCTTGTTTCTATTGCATCTAGTATGAGGTGCTTTATGGACAAGTAATTAGACATGGGACCTGCCCCAAAGACTTACATTCTAAGTTCTATCACAATGGATCTGGCTATCTGTATGTGTAAAAGTCTGATCTGCTCACTTTTTCCTATTTGTACTCCTGTTGCCACTGCAGAAGCAACACAGCTAAGAAAATATGCTATATACTAATCTAATTCAAACATGAACAGAATTATTAGCTAAGTACCCACTACAAAGCCAGATTCTGCCATAAGCTAACACCTGTGAAACTGCTTTGTGGGTGCACTGATTATGCTGGACATTGTACAAACAATCCCTATCCCGAAGGGTTTGCAATCTAAAGACAAACAGCTGAAGGGCAGGAGATGGGGATACAACTAGGGTGACCAGATGTCCCGATTTTATAGGGACAGTCCCAATTTTTGGGTCTTTTTCTTATATAGGCTCCTATTACCCCCCACCCCTGTCCCAATTTTTCACATTTGCTGTATGGTCACCCTAGATACAACATACTGTACTAGCAAATGAACATGGTGATGAATTGGGACAGCTCTGTTAGTAACATGTATTGTAAATAGTTGGATTGTTGTTTTTTTGTTTAAGGTAGCTAAGGGCATAATCTGACTTGTAGAATCTATTCCTGATGTTGCATGAGCCAGAAAAAAAGTCTATTTGGTTATCAAATCCAGGTGGCATATCAAAATCAGCTGGTAGGGAAAAAAGTTTTTATGGTAAACTTAGCAAATTGGATGCTGAAGTCATTGAGAAAAACATGAAAAATTACAATTGGGGCTGGTCAAGACTTTTCTTTCAAAATCTTTTTTTGACAGAACTTGTTTTTTTGACTAGACAATTTTTCACAAGGTGTCTACTTGCCATAGAAAATTGACTTTGGGTCAAAAAAAAATGAATTTACAAAAACTGAAAAATTTTGATTAAGAAATGCTGCCACAGTACCTCATGGGAATTGTAGTTCAGGTTCCTCATGTCCCCATTCTTTTCTATGGGATGGGTTCCCCAGCTGGACTACATCTCCAATGATACACCATGATTAAGTTCTAATTGCACACAAAGTCTGCCTCACTTACACCTATATAACTCCAAATTCTGTAACTGATAGCAGAATTTGAATATAATAGCGTGTAACTGAAGGCCAAATATGGTCTGAAGAATGGTGGTGATACAGGACCCATAAGCTACAGAACTATAATGTTCTCAAAGATCCCTTCCCCAACCACATTAAAGTGATAAATATTTACAAACTAACTTCCGATTACAATTTTTTGCCTGTGAATAGTATATACTGGGGTACTGGTATGTAGATTTTGGTGAAACCACTAATGTATGAATAGTGAAACCAATGGAATTTCTTAAAAGGTCATTGGGAAGTGCTCAGACCAGTACCCACTCATGCCAGAGTCCCCATGTCTCAACTGAACACTAACAAATACATATCTGGAATCAGTCTGGCTCACTTGTGGGCTAGAATTGTTAAAATAGGTATTAGAATTATAATAATGTGTTTAGACTTTATTGAATGCTTGTGGGTTGCTGCATGCATTAATCTCACTTATAACATCTGTATCCCATACTGTCAGGTAATGTTTGAGTACCTGTATTGTAAGCCTCAGTGACTGTGCAAATCACCAGATAGGGAGAGAGATGTTAATTAGTGTGAAGGGCTTATCATCAAGAGAAGGCATTACGTCCTTCCCAACACGCAAGGTCAGTCAACACCAGACAAACTATTGTGGCATGTTAAAAGGGACAAAAGATGTTGTTCTGCTCTCCCCTTCGCCCGTCTGCCGTGAAGATGATTCATGCCAGTGGATTCCTCCTATCAGCTGAGTTTGCAACTCAGAGCACATGGAAAGAGTGGGATAAAAATTCCTAACAAGGAGGAGCTGATTATCTATATGCTGCTTGAATTCTGGGGTGGGGGTGGGAGGCAAAGTGTTTCTAGGTAAAAGCAAAAGATCCCCAGCTGCTTAGCCTGGGTTAGTCCTAAACGACATACAAAATTTGCTGATTACAGAAGCTTGTATTACCTTTTGAAACTTAGGATCGTAACTCATTTGTGTATATGTTTACCTGCTTTAACCTTGTAAATAACTCTCTGGTTTCTTCTTCCTATTTTATAAATCTTTATATAGTTTGGCTACAGCGTTGTCTTTGGTGTGAGAGCTAAGCTGCAATTGACGTGGGGTAAGTGACTGGTCCTTTGGGACTTGGAGTAACCTGAATATTTCTGTGATTCTTGGTGTAAGGGACCATCTATCACAAAAGTAGGCTCACCTGGGTGGTGAGACAGATCAGAGTAACAGAGGGCAATATCCGTGACTCCATATTAAGGCTATTATTGTGCCTGAGTAGTTTATACTTGGTAATCTGTAGATGAAATCTAAGCATAGAACTCAAAACTAATTTGGGGTTTGTGCCTTGGTTCCTAACAGTCCGCCTGAGGCTGGCAATAATATTCTTGAATCACTACAGGCAGCATTACAGTCATGTTCCTTCAATGGAACTAATTTAGAATCTGCAAGGTGACTAATGAACTTTCCCCAACTTTAGGTTCCTATATAAAGGGCATTAAGAAACAAGGGAAACCAGGAAAACTAGCTTGAAGGGAAGGTGTAATTATATTAGGAATAGTTTTTAAAATAAAGCCTTTACTATGAGACCTGGTTGATGATAAAAGCTGTTGAATTGTATGAATTACAGGAATGTTGGTGTCTGGGGAAAAGAGTCAGTAGGATTTGCCTTTGTTATGGGGATAAGTGGCCTTTTCAGTACTGGAGTGCAGTAAGAAAATTAAACATGTAAAATTCCAATGGCTCTTCAGTCTTCAATACTGTAGCTAAACTGTGCAGGCTATGGAACTTAAAGAAATCATAGTTCAGCTGCTCAGAAATGCAACCTGACGTTAAGCCAGTTGTGAAATTTAAATATAAATTGCTTCCTCGGCTATCTAAGAACATTTGTCCATCTAGATGGGAGTGATTGCATACAAAAACAAATCAATGAGTCATAAAACAGTACACTGAAAAGCTGTTACAGCAGTTGAATGATAAGCATGGTCCGGGCTGATCTGAAATAGCATAGCCAATAACAAATATTGGTGACTGCTTCAGATGAGAGAGAGAAAAATAAATCACGGGCCTGCTGATAAAGCTGAACAATTCATCACATTTTCGACATTGTAAAATCTTGCTTTAAAATGAAGTTGAGTAAAAACTTCTACCACTTATATAAAATTATAAACAGCCAAAATCATGCACCTCTCTCTATGCTGTGTTTCTGCCTTTCCGGCTATTGGCTAGGAGCTGTTAAAGCTTAAAGAGAACATATAAAAAAAATTGTTTGACAATTCCAACCTACACCCTAGGTTATTAACACTGATATGGCTATAAAATACTTTACCATTTATGCTGTTTTCTTATTTTTTTCCATTTCAGTTAGGACAGTACAATAGGCTGGAGGGTTTCACTTGTTTATAGTAACAATTTCTGGATTATTAGCATTCAAACATTAAAGCATGAGAGAAATGGGGGAAATGTATGGATTCCCTGCTTATACATATTTAAGACATAGTGTTCAGTCTGAAATTGCAGTGTAAGGTAGTTTAGTAAATGATCTTCATGCATGAAACATTCTAAGCTATATCTGGTAAAACAATGAAGTAGCCAGCCAGAAAAAGGTACAGGGTATGCAAAAAAGAGAGGTCAATATAAGAGCAAAGGTATGGATTAAACACAGACTATAGCTGTCAGAAAAACTGATGTGGAAACTCTGCCCACAGCCAGAGCAACAAAGCTATCTGCAAAATCAGAATGGCATACAATCTTAAGTGTGTTGCCCTTAGGAGGAAAGAATGTACTGTTTTTTCCCTCTTAGAGAGAACAGAATTTATCCTAAGAAAGTAGTTCAATAAAACACATTTGCCAGGAGCAATTACAGCACTACGAGCTAGTCCTATTTCCCTCCCAACCCATTTTTGCCAAAATATCATCTGCTTTGTTTGAAAATCTTCGTCTTGACATGGCGAGTTGGGATTTCACAGCATGGTATATTATGCAAAATATATTAACACTGCTGCAGGGTCTCGGTGAACTGAGAAAGTACCAGGAAGCTATTTCATATTGTTTTAGTTGGGGGATTCGGAAACCCGAGAAGAATAAATAACTCTTTCATTACAAGTGTTTGGTTTTTTTAATTTATATCTATTGTTTAAGATGTTCTGTATTTTTGCTAATTTGGGACAGGCATATCAATTCTTCAATAATGCAGATCTTACTGAGAAGCACTGATTTGGCTTGAATACCCAGGGGAGTTATTGACATTTACCAAAAATGCAATTTCAGAAGGGGTTGGAAATACAGGATTTTTTTTTTTTACGTTTTAAAAACAAAAGCTATTCAATGCAGAGCTGTCAAAATGCTTAGGGAGACACCCTGACACTAAAATAAATTCTCTTCTTGTATACTATGCCACTTAAAGCTAAATGATAAAGAGGTTTCCTTGAATAATGAAGCAATTCTAAAACTTTAAAGGTTTGTAGAGAGATCCCATCTAAAAAGCTTTACAATGCTTGGCGGAAGTGAGCCCTTCCTAGGCATCTGTATACAAGTAAAAGTATATTTACTCTTTTTGGAATACTAGATATAGCCTTTATTTTATGGTGATATCATCTGGAATTACAGGTGCTGACCTGGATTTCTGGTGGAGGTAGAACAACACTAGAATAAACTTGCTGAAAAAAATAGTCAGTGAGAAAGCATTTAATTTTCCCCAGTATAAAACTTCAAAATTCTCTGAACACCATTAACAGAAACATTCTCACTGGATATTGAATAAAGACTTTTTTTGCAGCAGCAGCTAACTGTCATGAACTTGCACAGCTATTGTTTTTAAACTGAAAAGATTGATTTAAAAAGCTATCATCACTTACTTGATTGTCGTATTCGTTATCCTTAATGACTAAATATCTCAATAGATTTAGTGAGGCCATAATCCTATGAATTAGAAATGTACAATTCATCACTTAGAGTGCAGATTTACATTAAATTTAACAGTAATTTAATTTGTTTAAGAACCACACATCCTGAAAAAACACCAACTGGTATAAAACACAGCAGCCCATCTGTTTAGTAATACAGGTCAACCTAGTGCATCTCTCTAGCATCTTCCCATTGACTAGAAACTAATTCAAAGGCTCTGTGTTGATATTCAAAGCCCTTCATGGGATGGCCCAATGAAACCTTCCCACAAGAAGGACATAAGCAAAAGAAAAAAGAAGCACTATCCTTCTCCTCCTTCCAACTCTCCTAAGTGGCTTGAACACTCTTGAAGCAAGCAGTTTTTCTCCAAATTCCTCTGGAATTGAACGTCTCAGTACTGACTACCTTGACTCCTCTCGGGTTCAGATTCCAGTAACACCTTCAAGGCCTGAAAGGGGATCTGCTGTTGAGACTACTGGCAATCATTCATGCTTTTCTACTGCTTGATTACCTATACCAATTTCTCTAGTCACAATCCAGAATCACCTTGGGGTACCCTTTGACCCCTTCAGAGCTGAATCTGGAAGATGACCTGCTTAAATCTTGAGACTCAGTCAACTTCCCTCACCTCAGACCCAGAAATTATGGAAGGATCTCAGAGGGTCCTCTTCAGCAGTCCATGTGGCCCTATGTACAGGACTCCATGAAAGTCCTGCAGGAGGCTGAGATACCAGCTCTGGCACAGACCTCAGTACCAGTATCTGTTCCAACATGGTGCCCTCCCTCAGCACTGATACCCTTATAGGCATCTATTCCTCATCTGGTGCCAACACAAGCCTCCCTTGCCAGCAATGATACCAGCACTGCAAAGACCTGTCTCTAGCTGAGAAATGGGATGAGACTCCTTCAGAGGACCCATATGAGTCCCCTTTGGAGAACTTATGTAGCTCTTCACCTTCCCGGGAAGAAGAACATGAAGGCAGACTTGCTCAGCAAAAGGCTTCCAGATCAACACAAGTGCTGCTTGAAACCAATGGGGGCGAGCCCAAGTATTTCACAGATGGAGACAACCAGAATAGACCACTGTGTGTCAAACAAACACCAAATGCCAAGTACACACAAAGACAAAAGTCCTCTTAGATTTGTTCCTAGTATGTGTCTCCCTCCAATTCCCCTGATACCAAGTGTTATAAAGATGAGGTTGGACAGAGCCAACATCCTATTAATAGCCTCAACGGGACCTCATAGTCACTGGCAGCCACATCTTCTGCAGCTGGCCAGAGAACCACTGTACTTGTTGCCTCGGCTTCCAAACCTCCTATCTCAACAGTAAGGAAGGATTCTGCATTCCAACCCAGAGACATTTCACCTGCAGCCTGGAGGATAACCTGCTGACTAATATAAGGGTTCACACCATTCTCTTACAATCCACAAAGGGCTCCACCCTGCTATAAACAAAACTGGAAACTGTTTTCTATCTGGGACACTAGTAAATAAGTGACTCCATCCTGAGCTTGGGCCCATGCAATCCTAGAGTACTTTATAAACTTTAAGTCTCAGGACTTAGGCTTAGCCTCCCTAAAGGACCATATGGCAGCAATATCTGCTCATCACAATTACATTAAGGAGAATCTTATCTTCCATACTAAGGTCTCCAGATTTCTTAAGGACATGGTAACTAAATTCTCCCAATTAGGGAGCCCCTGCCTTTATGGGACCTAAATCTTGACCCAACAAAGCTGACAGGCCCTCATTATGAGCTTCTTGGGCAAGTCCCTCTCACACGCTTAGTGATTAAAACAGCCTTCCTAATAGAAATTACATCTGCTAGGAGGGTGAGTGAGCTTAGTGCTTTGAACATTCCACCTTATACTCTGGTCCACAAGGACAAAGTCACCATGAAGCCCCATACCAGTTTCATGCTTAAGGTTGTCTCAGATTTCCACCTATCTCCATGTATTTCCCTCCTCATGTTCTTCACCAGACCTCATTCCTACCCTTGGGAAGCCCACCTAGATGTAAAGTCCACTCAGTTTTTACCTGGAAAAAGACCAAACTCTTTAGAAAACCCCTTAAGTTATCTGAAATATAAGGAAAGAGATGCCAGGGAGAACCCACTACGGCACAGATACTCACATACAGTTATGTCCCACCTAGGAAACCCCCTGGTTTAAAGACCCATTCTGCAAGAGTCACCACAGCATCAGTAGCGTGCCTTAGGCAGGTTCCTCTGGTAGAGATAAGTAAAGTAGCAATTTGGGAGTTCTGTGCTAGACCCACTCCTTCAACTGAGCATCGTGCTCTGATGGCCAGTTTGGGAAAGCCGAGCTCCAGTCCATATTTAGCTAAGAACTCCATGTCCACCCTCCACCTCCTGGAGCACTCCTTATTAGTTTATCACAAATGGGAAAACAGACTCTCTCGAAGAAAAAAAGGTTACTTTTGTTCTTCAAGAATTCTCTGCACTCACACTACCTGCCCAACTTCTCCTCTGCCTCAGATTTCTATATAATGTCTGAGGTTAGGGAGAAGAAATTGAGACTGCTGGGGGATGATGCACTTCCTTATATACAGTAGGGCAATGACATCACCCTCACACAAGCTCTCTTGTGTTGAAGGAGCATCGTTCAAGGTAGTTCTGCAGCTCGATGCCAGGGCACCACATCTCAGAAAAGGGCTAGCACAGAGGTGACACTTGAAGAATAACAGTTACTAGTAAGTAACCTCTTATTGTTAGTTTCAACTTAATACAGTCATGACATTTTCTACAGCAATGCTGCACTCCACTGAAAGGGAAGTGTCATAGGAGGACTGGTCCTTTAAAAAAGGAAGAGGCCAGTACACCTGTGACTAGTCAGCTGACTCCAATTAGGCTTAAAAGAGGGTGCCCAGGCCCTACGGGGGAGGTCCCTGAAGGAAGAGCCAAGGAAAAGCTGCGTGAGGGGAAACTGAAAAAGTCAGAAGGGGCAGGTGAGAGTTGCCTAAGCACAGAAGAAAGACAGGAGCAGCAGAGAGTTGTTCGAGGGCAAGAGCTCAAGGAGTGCAGTAACCATGAGCTGCTGGTGATGAGTTCTCAGGAAAACTGTTGAGGATGGGCTAGAGCTGGGGAACCCTGCTGAGTTGCAAAAAGGCTTGTGCAGTGGCCCCTAGGAAGATGGGAAGGACCAGCATGGTCAGTGAAAGCTGAGATCAGAAACAAGAGAGGGACTGTTCCTTGAACAGGACAGATGTGGGACTCACAGGCCAGGAGGCCTGAGGAGCGTAACACTGCAGGGAGACCTTGGCAGAAGAGTCAAGTGGAGGGCTGTTGGCGGAGCCCAAGAACAAAAGATTGTTCTTAGAGGGAGGTTCCTCTGAACAGGGGTAGGATTCACAAGGAAGGAGGCCTGGGTGGAGTAAAGCACTGCAGGGAGCCCTCTTGCAGGAGACCTGACTTGGGAGCTACTGGAAAAGACCTGAGAGTTCCAAGACCTGCTTTTCACCCACAGGTAGATGGCCTGGACAGTGGGCCCCTGGAGCAGGGGTTAAAGGAACTGAGGAAGAGTAGTTAATGCCTCTCAGGTGATTAGGGAAGGGTGACCTTTAAAGGGGATTGAAGAGATGCTTCATTGTAACCTTGTTTTACTTTGGGATTTTGAGAAGAAATGTTTTACTAGCAGGTGTCTGACTTTTTATATCAACAAAAGGGTTTGAATTTACCACTAAAGGAGACAATATTCCTTTGCATGGATGGATTCCAAGGTGAAACTGAGGTAGACGTGCATCACAGGGAGGAACTAGTTTATTTAACTAATAATTTTCATCTCTGGTTCTAAAATTCTGAGACAAACTGATACTCTCCTCCTAGATTAAGTGCAACTAAGCAAGTGACTGCTGCATATTTTGTCATTAAATAAAAATATAGGCAATCTTCAAATTTTATTATACACACACACACACACACACACACAGATTTAGATTTACTCTAGTTCTGATTACATCTCACCTATCTGAGTTTTGGAGAAGATCTGTTTCAGCCCCTTCAGGAAGCAACAGCACTAAATCTAGAAGAGAAACCAGCTGGGGTCCAGTAAACCACTTACTGTCATTTGCTTTCTGAAAAGCAATAGAGAAAAAGAGAGAAAAAGTTTAAATTCACACTTTGCTTAATCATCTAGTATAACAATATGGCCACTGGGCAGTGTCTGAAAATGAGGAAATCATTTTACGGAAAAAAGATGTATACAGATTACCATAAAATGATCAAAATATACTAATCTTTTCAAGATCAGACATTTCCACTCCAAGCTATCCATTCTATTCTTATCTGAACCATCAGACTCTCTTCCCAGCCCCACCTAACCGCACCATTCTTTGAGTCTGTTAATATGATCTTTAAATCAACTGGCTCAGCCACTGTTGAGCAATGTTAGGCACTCTCTCCATCACATGGTTCAAGTATGCTGCTATCGCAGGACTTATAGCTCCTAACAAATTAAGTTGGGGACTAGGACTAGGACCAGGAATCAAACCCATATCTCCTACACGACTGGAACAGCACTAGGCCAGACCCAGAAACTCTTTAAATTTAAAGCAAAAAGACATTAATGCAATGTTACAACTGAGATTTTAAATACATAAACCAGAAATTCAAAGTTATGGTTCCTATGAAACTAACTTGACCCCCTTGCACGAAGTATTTTGTCTTATTATATTTAATACAAATTTTACTGTGTGTAATGTGGCAGCCTTATGGGTGGGTATGAATGGCTTTGAATTTTTTTTTTTTTTTTTTTTTTTTTTTTTTGTTTTTTTTTTTTT
>NW_020664562.1:23168893-23203122 GCF_002925995.2 Terrapene triunguis | reverse complement strand
GGGGGGGGGGAGGCGAATGTGCCAGTGAGTTTGACTATGCATAGTCAAACCACACTTAATTTAAATGTTATGCACCAGAAGCATAACAGTAGTAATTACAGGCACTGGGGCCCCAACAGAGGCCACCAGACCTTCTAGAATTCTTCATGCCCTCTTAAGGTAGGTGAGTAATGCAAGGGTGGGAATAGTTGATGGGAGGGATCTTTCAGTACTTGTATGGCTCCCACCAGCAATGCAGAATGCAAGTACTTCACAACATTAATGAACATTTTCTCCCAACATCTGGGCGAGGTACAAAAGTATTATAACCATTTTACAGATGGGAAACAGAGGCATAGAGAGCAAAACAAAAGTTTTCAAACCTGGGTGCCTAAAGATAGGTTCCTAAACCTATATTTAGACACAAAGCTAATAGTGGCCTATCTCAGAAGTGCCAAGCACCAACAAATCCCACTGAAGTAAATGGGAACAGCAGGTCATCCGCACCTTTGAAAAAATCAGGCCATTTTTAGTTTAGGCACCTTCACTGGAAAACTTTGGCCTAAGCAACTTGCACAAGATACCACAAGAAGTCTGTGGCAGAGTCAGGAACTGAACCCAGATCCCCTGAGCCCAGTCCAGTATCTCAACCAAAAGAGCATCTTTTCTCTGTCCTTTGGATAAAGAACTATGTGATGATATCCCAATATCAGTAAGGAAAATAACATACGTTTGAGACTAAGCATGAGAAACTGCTGCACAAAAGGTAATTTTAGGAGAATAGCTTGGAATGAAACCGTCATCTCAATCATACATTATCTTACTACTGCTGTGACGCTATAATGAAGTGTCCTGTCACAGCATGTGTGTAGGACAGAGAGAAGTTCTGGTGGACATTAACACCACACACAAGTAAAATTAGAAGGATATCTACCAACAAAGCCCCAATTCAGGAAGGCATCCTGAGTCAGGACAACAATGTCAATGGGATGTAAGCATGTACGGAAGTGTTTTCCTAAATCAGGGCCAGAAGAGTGATCTTTAGAAAGCTGGGTGTGCATACTATCATTGTAGTGGTAGCATCACCTGCTAAGATTGCCCAACACCTCCCATTATCAGACCTTGTTTTCAGATACTTATATAACTTTGCCAAACTTTAACCATTTGGGCTAAAATAGTTCCAGGCTGGGTATTTCCTTTTTTTAATTTCAACTGAAGCAGTTCAGCAGCTTCCAGGAAGACAGCTAGGGAAAAATACGTTTTGCCCATGTTAAAAAAAAAAAAAAAAAAAAATCTGGTAACCTCTTCTTTGAAAAACTCTAATGCGCTCCTGTTTTGGAGCAGCCGCTACAAAGAAAGTCAGACTTCACCCCGTAAACAAAATAGTATGTAGTTGTGTAATTATAGACTGTATCATAATGTATAACCCTAAGGAGGACAAATTAAGGTTGCACAGGCAACTAACTCTTGCATTTCTTAACTTTAAATATGCAAGCTCAAGCACTCAACTCTCCTTTTAACACAGTATTTTCACATGTAATATATAAATACTGTGGAACCTAAACTATATGAATTCTTTAAAAATGATATTGAAAGCACTTTTTAAAGTAGGAACTTATAATACTCACCTTTAATGATAAATCAATCTGATTTTTGATATTTTGAATAACATAGCCTTCTACGCCAGCGTGGTTGCTTGTCTTCAATAAACACCTTTAAAAGTAAAATAGAGAAAGACAGTATCTTTGCATTATATTTCGTTGAAAAATCTAAATGAAATTCTGGCCTTATAGAAATAAATGGGTTTTGCCCCCTTACTTCAAGGGGGCCAGAATTTCACCCCTAATCTTTGGAGTTCACAAAAGGGCTGGCTTCAGTGTCTTGTTTTTTAGTAACATGAAAACTAAAATCAATTGCCATCATCATGAAATTAACATGGGAGCTCCTATGTGAGCTCCTATGCAGTTACCATGATTTCTGACTGAATTACTAGGCAATTAAATTGCATCAAGACCTGTTTCTCTGCATTTTATGCAGGATGCATACCTGAACAAAGTGTATTTTCCCTCTGCATCAAACTTGTCTATATATAACTGCAATATCTTCAAACTCTTCTTTCGCTAAAAGAAAAAGATTCTATGAAGACATTTGCATTTAATTAAAATAAAACAAATTTAGCATTTGTAACCCCTGGAATAATTAAATTACGTACCAAATGCTCTATAGGACAAAGGGTCATCACTTTCACCAAACCCTGCAGTTGGAAAAAAGTACATAAAGTTTGGTTGCTCCCCTTGGAAGGCTGTTCCAGAACTTCACTCCTCTGATGGTTAGAAACCTTCGTCTAATTACAAGCCTAAACTTGCTGATGACCAGTTTATATCCATTTGTTCTTGTGTCCACATTCTTAGTGGATGTTGGTAAGGAGTAGAATCAGACAGAGCTTTATAATGGGAATGGACTGATATCTAGTATTGATTTATACAAAGCTATATAAAGATCACTAAATTTACCATGGATACTAAAATAGAGCAAGTGGTCAAGACTTCATGGATGAACTATTCTGAAAATATTCTTGATAGATTAGGCTTAGAAGCAGAGTATGAAATTTAAAAAGTATAAGGTGATGCATTTGCAAAGAAACAATAGTTTAAATGTCATTGAATTAACTGCTATGGTTGGTGGAGAAAGCATGCATGTATTAATAGACCTGATGCTGAAATTCTCAGTCCAGTGTGCAACAAATGTGAAGGAGGACAACAGAATATTGATTTCTCTCAACACAAATATAACCTCTAATATTGTGTGCTCTCACTTTGGTTAGACTAAATATGGTGTAATTTTAGTTATATTTTAATATGTATTTGTAGAATATGATGTAGGTAAAAATGCAACCAATGGGACTTAGGTTCTTATTTATGAGAAGAGTGACAATTGAGATTGTTTCACAAGAGAGAAGACTTAAGAAATGGTATTTATGGTTGTATTTAAACTACCCATGGATCATTTTAATTTAAGAGTGACATATTTGAAATTAAGTGGATCTATTGAACTATGGGTCTTTGGTTTAACACTGAAGGGAATACATATTTTATTTAGAGGGTAGCGAACTGGTGGAATGGCCTTCTTGCACTCCTCTGGCATAAAATTGTTTTTTAAATTTTAAAAAAACTTCAAGTTAAATGTTTAAAAAGCTTCACTACATAGGAAGGCATCAAACAATTCCAGACACAAGGGTACCTGTCTTGCTTCCAATCCTTCACAAACTTATAGCAAATTAAAATGCAGAAATCTGAATTCATCACCAAAATTTTATATATAAAAATGGCACTGCATATTTGCATTAACAATGTTCACCCTTCTAGCTGGGATGAGACTTTGACTAAGCTAGAGGAGACCCCTTTTGTTGGGAGTGTGGAGGGGGGAGAACAGATGAGGCAGTGTTTCATACGTCCCCTTTTTTTCCCCCCTTTGGTGGGTGAAAGTTGTTGCTTAACTCTTCTTTTCCCTTCCTCTTCCCCAGCCTGCGTCCTCATGCTGCATAATGTGTGTAGGGGAGAGGAAAGGGACAGGGACATGAGAGTCACATGTTGCACCTGAATCCAATCTCTGGGGCTCATCCTGCCCACCACTATTTCCACTGGATGGGATATGGGGATGCTGTTCAGTGGTGAAAGAAAGGGGGTGATAAAGTTTGCTTCCCAGGTGGGTAACCATTGCAGGCTCCCTGTTCCAGTTAACAATTCTTAATAGCAAGACACTGTACGGTTTCAAAAACAATTAAGTTTCTGAGTGAGGCAATCCTTTTATTCTCTAAGTTCTTCTCTCTCAAATCACCTAGGGAACAACTAGATAGCTCAGTGGTTTGAGCATTGGCCTGCTAAACCCAAGGTTGTGAGCTCAATCCAGTTAGAGATCTGGGGCAAAAATCTGTCTGGGGATTGGTCCTGCTTTGAGCAGGGGGTTGGACTAAATGACCTCCTGAGATCCCTACCAACCCTGATATTCTATGATTCTAGACATGACATGGCACTTTAAGTAAAAATACTTGTTTACATTGCATCCTAATACCTGAGGTGCTGTAATGAAGCCTTTGAATTCCAAATACTGATGATGAAGGCTATCATCACTCATTCTCAATAAACAGTTTCCAAGCAGGTCCTACAAGCAATAAAAAATAATTTTAAAGACAACGTAACTTTGCACTTGTACAGTACTTTAATCCTCAAATGACTTCACAAACTAAGGCCACAATCCTGCAAATGTTTATGCATGTATTTAACTTTATGCATACGAGTAAATCTTAAACAAATATGTAACATGCTTTCAGGACTGGGGATTATCTGATTAAGCCTCAATAACTAAAATTATAGTATGCAATATTACCCTCATCTTTTACAGACAAGGGAAATTAAGATTGTACCATAACATAGATTACAAAGAATATACAATATTTGATTTAAAAAAAAAAAAAAAACAACTTACAAGTCCTTTAGTTAACACAGATTCTTCTGTCCTACAAGAAATTAAGATAATTATCAGTTTCAAAGTATGAATTCAAAAACGTTTTGTTGATGTTTAAGATTAACTAAGTAGTACAGGATCTATCTAAAAATGAGCTCAGCTACTAACAGTTCCTATTCTGCTTCCTGTCGTCATTCCTTCAACTGAATTATTTAACTATATTGAGCAGAAGAGTTTGTAGATTTGACTCCTTTTGAGATCAAGAGCTGATATTTCCATTCTATATTTATGAGTGTTCAAAGGCAAGATCTCAAGTCCCTGAGACGCCCTGGTATTAAAAGGAAGAAAATGGTACTTTCCCAACTGCAGAACTCTGCAAACTTTTTCCAAACATGAGTGGAAGAGAGTGAATCCTAATCTAAAGAGGCTGAAAAGTTTAGGCCAAGCAAGGCACAATGGAGTGGTGATAACCTATGAAACACTCATGCTTGTAGAGTAGTACTTGGACTTAATCTTTGTAGACTACAGACAATAATGGGGCAAATGACTACAACATTTGAGTAGGTCTGGTGTTCTATTTATTGAGGGCCACAATACAGATGAAGATAGCATACTATCATAGGATACAGTCAAATATTTCCACGGCAACCTCACTTCATTCTCCACTGTGTAATTTAGTTACAGAAGTACTACTAAATATTCAAATTCAGAAAATTGGAATGTTTAAAATGTTCTTAGTTTGGGTTTCCATAAATAAATAAAACACAGTTGTGAAATGAATACTGTAAAACATATTCAAAAATGTAAGAGCATACCACATAAAAGTATTGTGTTTAGGACAACTTTTTACAACTCTTTGGAGGGAAGGGGCATCATCTTGTGCTGAGTTGTGCCATATTAACACTCAGCTTCAAAAGAGTTTTCCCCACAATTTGAATTCTGAATTCAAAGTTTGCTTTCATAAATTACTACCACAGATGAGAAAGCAACTGTCGGACAATTAAGACGGACAAGCAAGAAACAAATCCAGTATTTGAAACTCCAAATTTTGTATGATCTTACCTTTCCAATAGGACCTCAATGTGTGTCATGTTGCACTGCAGAAGATATGATGGACTAAAACAGAAAAGTTATTTATAAATACAATTCCATAGACCACACAGCCTACATGTTGATATAAAAATAAGCTCTGTGG
Organism: Terrapene triunguis; assembly: GCF_002925995.2. Lineage (NCBI taxonomy): Eukaryota > Metazoa > Chordata > Testudines > Emydidae > Terrapene > Terrapene triunguis. The sequence goes on along the minus strand of NW_020664562.1, from coordinate 23,197,484 downwards.
CACTATATATAGGAATAGTAACTATTTCATAAAATTAAGAGTAATTTTAGGCTAAATGGATACCTTTGAAATAGATGTGTGCTAAATAGATTGTCGTCCCCCCCGCAACACTCCCACACTAGGTCCCAATCCTGCAAACACTTACATGCTTAATTTTAAACATATAAATAGTCCCCTGGCTCCTTCTGTGAGACAACTTGTTTCTAAAATTAAGCACACACAAGTATCTGCAGACTTGGGGCCTAAAAGAGAAAACACCTCTGCACACATACCATTTATTACATGACAGTTGCCCTGAAATGAATGCTAATGCAACACAAAGGCTTACAAAATAATTAGTGATTAATATTAAAAGGTTTTCTTCTGCTCCTGACAATGCCTTTAAAGAACCTCAACAAATCAGCCACTAATAATAAATGGATGGAAAATAGCTCTTACCTAAAGACCATTGGAAAACAATCAATATCAAAATACTGAACAAACACCAGATATGACAGACATGCCAAAGAATCTGCAGAATGCTTTCTATCTACATCCAAAAAATCCGGATTATCCCAGTTCTGATTTCTGTTTCCACGGTGTGAAAACAATGTTGGTAACAATTCTTTTATATCCAATAAAATGCCCTGTTTATTAAAAAGAAAAAAAAAGTCAACTACATATAGCTGCTTTATAAAAGGAAATACAGATATAAAGTTTTAAATTAGGATTCACATTTTAAATGGTATATAGTAAAATCTCTACCTACCATATATACAATCATTCCTGAAAATATTTTTTGTAATTACACCTCTACCTTGATATAACGCTGTCCTCGGGAGCCAAAAAATCTTACTGAGTTATAGGTGAAACCGCATTATATCGAACTTGGTTTAACCCACCGGAGTGCGCAGCCCCGCCCCCCTGGACCGCTGCTTTACCGTGTTATATCCAAATTCGTGTTATATCCGAATTCCTGTTATATCGGGGTAGAGGTGTATGTGTACACCAAAACTACATTTAAGGAAATTATTAAGGTGGCAAAGTGAAGCACTCAAAGGTTAGGAAATGCCTGAAATAATATTGCCTGTGCAATCTTGATTTGGCCACCATGTGTGTATACACTATGATACAGTATTTAATTACATGATCACAAACTCTTTTTTCCACAAACCTTTGCCTCATCTTTAGTGCACAGAATGGATGATGCTCACATAATGACCAGCTATGCAGTATTTTGTTTTCTCTTCATTGTTCAAAGTTCAATCCCAGACCTTATTTGCTACACAGTATTCAAACCCTGCTCTGAAGACACAGTTATTAATTTCCTTATGGGCTTTTTTTATTGGGCTTATTGCCACAATATCTGAGTGCTTCACAAACAATTTTCACAACACCTCTTTGAGGTGAGCGAGCATTAACACCATTTTACACATTGGTACTGAGACATGGAAAGTAAGGTCAAAAATATCCACTATTTTGGGTGCTCACTTTGAGACATCTAAGACCTGATTTTTTCATAGTATTGTCATTATGTAGTATGTCATATGTTCAAAGCACAGCTCCCATTGAGTTCAACTGCAGCTGTGAGTGTTCAGCAGTTCTGCAAATCAGATCCCATGGGCTCAAATTGGGTACCCTGAAAATGAGGAACATGCTACCAAATGAGGAACATGCTACCTGTACAAAGGTGGAGAGTTGGGTCCCCAGTATCATGGAAAAACTCTGAGCAGAAGCAGTGACAAAATCCAATTCTCCAAGGCAGTATTCAACTGTCTTAACCATGAGACTGTCCTTTCTTTTCCTAAAATCCCCTGCCTCATTCATTACACACTTTGCAACAAATGAAGTAGAGGTTCAACACATGAAGCAGGGATTCAACACATGAGGCAATGTTACAAGTCCTTCCTATACCAGCAGCTGTTGCCAAAAGAACTGAAGTCTAATGCCCAAAACCTGACTTTGCTTTTTGCACAGCTATTATTGAGATAGGGGATAAGCGTACAATAACTGAATAGTTTTTTAGCTAAAATTTCATAGACAATTGAATACATTTGCACAGTTAACAGCAAATAGTCCATTAAGACTCAGTTATCTAGGACCTACACAAAGGGCACTCTCTCCTAATCAGGGTTGGGGACACTGGTTGTGTCATCTAATAAGCTGGTACTGCAATTATTTACCGTGTAGATTAGCTTCCTGAAATTTCAGTTCATAGTAGAGCCCTGTGCGGGACTATTTTTAATTCCACTCCTGTCACCCCGCAATACCCACTCTCATCTGCTCCCACTATTACAGCAGAGGGTCCTGCGGAACCCGTGGGATCTTGGGCCCACTGCAGGGCTCTAGGTCATAGGCCCCAATTCAAGACATCACTTATGCATGCATTTAAGAACAACTGAAGTCTTTGGGACTGAAGCATATGTTTAACGTTAGGTTTGTGCTTAAGTGGGTGTCCTGAATAGAAAATATTCTTCACTTTATCCAAAATATGATCCACTTAGATTTTTAAAGTGCAACCCTACCCAATGACATCAATTATTATAAAAAGGAAAGGGCTACAATAAGTAGAGGGGCAAACTTGGTTCTTTTAAAAAGCCAAACACAGAATTGTATTAGTTTTGGTCATGTAGGGACCTCACCTCATTATCTCCTTTTAAAAGCCCTGATAGATTTGCACATCTATGGGGATGGGGCAAGCTGCATAAGAGCAGACACTGCTGATAATTCAGAGAGCAGCAGCCCAAAGAGATGTACCATGAGGGCTGAATTTGGTCCAAACATTTATTGCATAACATTCTGTTGGGGCTGACGCAAGTTGCCTTGGGCTGATGTTACAGAATGGTTTGGAAGGAGCTAGTAGTGAACTGGCTTTGACCAGCGGAGCTGGCTTTCAGCCACTTGGCTGGATAAACAAGTGAAGAGATAAGGAAGGCCTGAGACTGTGAAGTATGGGAATAGAAAACAGCAGTGTTTCCTGCCAGAGCCTGCTTGTGGGTGAATATGCCCCCCCCTTAGAAGGAGGTGATGATTATGAGAATTGCTTTAGACGAACAATCTCACCTGCGGACCCTGGCCTTGTGGGTGCCCAGGAATTCCCCACGCTGGAGCAGTGCCTGCTACGAGCCCTCAAGGACAAGGTAGGAGGGTCCAGGACTGTCTGTAGCAGAAGGGGCGTAAGCATTGATTCTTGCTTGCTTGCTGGAAAGCACGTATTTAGTAATGCGTAAAGGCGGGGAGGCTTATTATACTTTGGCAATAAAACTGGTTATACTTATGCACCTGGCGTGCTTGACTGAGTGTATCCAAGCCCCCACCCTTGGGACCGAGACATTCACAGATTTTTTTACTTTCAAAGCCAAGTTTTGTTGACCCTAAGGATCTGATATTGTTCCAAGACTTTACCTTCATCAGCACTATCTTACAGAATCCCATAAACCAAATCAGGAAGCCAACTGATTTCTCTGACTGATTATAGTGAATACTGAATTGTAATGACTGATTTTGCAAGTCACTATAATTCATTTTAACTGCACTTACTAGAATTTCAGCTGCAAAATGCCTTAAGGGGTCTTCTTCAATGTCTTCTTGCAGCTGATCAAGCTGTGCTATTAATAAGGGGTATTTCAAGCTTTTCAAACAACTGAAAGAAAAGAAGGTAACAATAATTAGAACCTTTTAACAAAAACACTACCACAACCACCAATACAGAATATAATGACATTGTCTCCAGGGGGTCTGAAACTGTCATGCCCCTTGCCCCTGCTGCTGCTCATGATGGATCCAAGGGGGAGTCTCCAAACTCAGGGACTGGCTCTGCTTCCTGTTTTTCATCCCTATACTCTCATGGCTGGGGGCACTGCTTGGATCCTGATGCCTCCAAAGAGGCATGTCCCTCATCCTGGTGTAAATGCAAGGAAGGAGTAGGGGCCTTTGACTGGGCTTCCCACCCCTTATACAGGTACTCTTCTACCACCTGCCAGCCAGGAGGGGAATGAGCGTTGCCCTTCCTTTCATAGTTCACAAATATGGAAGGGTTTGTTTTTTTTTAAAAAAACAAACACATTAAACAGTTTATTTGATAAACTATAAAATATCAACAGTGTATTCACCGCTGGTGCATGAAATTTTGATTGCTCATTTTATTTCATTACACAAGCATTTTAAGCAGAAATAAGATACCCACAATTTTAGCAATTCTTCTTTGAGCTCTTCGTCATCATTTTCTGTTGAGGTTTCCATATTTTTAACAACTTCATCCACAAAAGGTTTAGCAAAATCCACTATTGCATTGCAACACTGGCAGAGGCCAAGTTTATCTTCTCGTATTTCTTCTTTTGTGTAAGGTACAGGCAGGAGAGAGAGTTGATTTAAAATGGTAGACAAAGATAAACCCACTGAGTATGACTTCTTGCTATGAAGTTTCAATAGAACTGAAATAAAAAGAAAGTGTTGTTAAACATCTAGTTATCTACTATTTTCCCCCACAAATGATGTTAGAGAGGTGGAACATCTTAATTTCTTCTGGTTTATAACACAAAAGCTTTTTCCTGCCATAATAGATTCAGTGTTTGAGAAAAAGCAAAGAATAAGAACTGTACTGAGTTAAGTAATTGTATTGAACAGCCTTTGGTTTAAAAACAAACAAACGAACCTGCAATACTATGAACAAGTGCAGAGACACCAGGATTCTGCACCTGTTAGTTTTGGGATGTTATAACTACCAGCACCACAGGGTTGAGTATTGCAAAGAAATATCACAACAGCATCCCATGCATTTTAATATACAACAAATCCTGCCTCTGTAAAGTGGAGGTAAATATTGAAAATTTCTCTCTTATATCACTGGCCCAAAGGGGCAAACCCTTCCTGGCCCTGAAAACATCTGTACTACCGAAGTGTTTCTAACCATGGCAGAACAAGAGACTATACCAAATGTCTGCTGAAATCTGGCCCTTTTGCACCACACTAGGACTGTTCTAATCTATGCCAGAGCCAGTGTAGCACCGGCCCCAAAATCAATGTGCCGCAACTAGCTCCTTTACAGACTCCTCTCTCATTTCAGCTGCACTTGGCGACACTGGTCCACAGTCCATAACTCTTAACAGAAGACATCGTTCTAATTACCAAAACGTTCCCCTTAAATTCCAACATAATTTTAGCGGCCTGTATCTCGCGAACCACTAAAGTTAGGCTTGGTCTACACCAGGGGTCGGCAACCTATGGCACGTGTGCCAAAGACGGTACGTGAGCCGATTTTTAATGGCATGCTGCTGCCTGCTGGGGTGCCGCTCAGCCCGCTGCTGAACCCTGGCAGCGGGCTGAGCCGGATTTTGGCAGGCAGCAGCGTGCCATTAAAAATCCTGCCCGACCCAGCCCGCTCTTCTCCATCCCCCGCCTACCGCTCTCTCTGGCAGGGGAAGAGGGCAGAAGCAAGCTTGGTCCTGCCGGCTGCTGCTGTACGGCAGGCTCCGCCGGCAGCCAAGCTTCCCCCTCCCCCGCCTCTTCCCCCAGCGTGCTGCGTCGAGCCCCGCCTTCTCTCCCTCACTGCCGCCAATGGCCCTTGAGAGGGAGGGGAGAAGAGCAGCCCCAGCACCCTCACTGCTCAGACCGGTAAGGAGGCGGAGAAGAGGCAGGGGAAAGGAGGGTAGGAGCGGGGCCTATCCTTCCAGCCCCCTGCCGTGAACCGCTCAGGGGGCTGGGAGTACCCCCCTGATCCCAGCCCACCCCCCCAGTCCTCTGCCCTGACCCCTGCACCCCCCTTGCACCCCAGCCCCCTGTATGCCCCCCCACGACCCCATCCCTGACTCCTGCACTCCCCACACATACCCAGCCCCCCCACACCCCATGCCCTGACTTTTGCACCCCCCACATTCCCACCCTGAGCACCAGGTTGGCAGTGGGCTGAGCGGGGCCAGCGACTGGGACCCCAGCTGGCAAGGAGCCGGCAGCCAGAACCCCAGACCGGCAGTGGGCTGAGCGGGGCGGGCAGCCGGGACCCTGGCTGGCAGGAGCCAGCGGACGGAACCCCAGACCAGCAGCGGGCTGAAGCCGCTCGGCCCGCTGCCGGTCTGGGGTCCCGGCCCCCGGCCCCGCTCAGCCCGCTGCCGGTCTGGGGTCCCGGCTGCCGGCCCCTTGCCAGCTGGGGTTCCGGCTGCAGGCCCTGCTCAGCCCGCTGCCGGCCTAGGTGAACGGAACCCCAGGCTGGCAGCGGGCTGAGCAGGCCAGCGGCTTAAGATCAGCATTTTAATTTAATTTTAAATGAAGCTTTTTAAACATTTTGAAAACTTTGTTTACTTTACATACAACAGTAGTTTAGTTATATTATATATAGACTTATAGAGAGAGACCGTCTAAAAAACATTAAAATGTATTACCGGCACGTGAAATCTTAAATTAAAGTGAATAAATGAAGACTCGGCTCACCACTTCTGAAAGGTTGCCGACCCCTGGTCTACACTTAAAAACTTATACCAGTATAACTATATTGGTCAGGGGTGTGGAAAAAAAAACCAAAAAAAACCACATGCTAGTGACAAAGCTGTGCTGACAAAATCTCCAGAAGAGTGGTTCTGTTGGCATAGTTAACGCCATTCAGGGAGGCAGTATTCCCATACCAGAACAAAAACTTCTTCTGTTGGTATATGCTGCATCTACAGGGGACATTCGTTTGAAAGAAACATTGATTTTAAGCTCTAGTGGGTCTCAGGATAGCAGCCACTAATAATATATCAGAACTGAAATGAAAAGAGAACTAATGAATAAAAAAAAAGTTCAGATATATTTTAACTTCTGCAGGCTAAAATGTAATGCTTTACACCACTAGAAAAACTGCATTCACAGCTAATGTTTCCAGTGGTGAGAGGTGTTACATTCTGGCCTCTGAGCTCACAGGTATTTTTTTAAGCAAATATGCAGTTTGTGATTTTCATTGATATGCAGGAATTGGTTAACTTTCAATATCTATAAAGGGCAAGTGAATAAAAGTCATAGATACGGATGACTGTTTCAGGAGGAGGAGGATGGCAACACACAGAAAGTATAAAGATTTTTAGTACAAGCAATGGCTGAGTATTGCATTTCAGCAGATGCCAATTTGAAATATTCTGCTTTTAAACCATTTGTTGTGTCCTCAGGCACTCTTAAAACAGGTCTCAATAAGTACTGAAATTATACTTCATGTGCTCCCCTAGAACGCTAGGTCTTCTACAGCACAGCACTACTTTAAATACAAGTAATAAAATTATCAGCTGAGAAATGTTCCAAATCTTTTTCAACAGCAGATAAACTAATGCACTAAACTGGAGTAGGAAAGCGATTTTGTTTAAGTATACAATCAGATAGGAAAGTGCTCATTACCTGTCTGCAGAGGCTGAAGCAAGAGCAGAATAGTATGGGATATCTGTTCCCCAGATGTCTGCTCAATCTGCTCAAGTAAACCCAATAAAAGTTCCTTTGGATTACACAGCTGCAAGAAAGGATCAAGCCATTGTACTGTTGTTTATCTCCAAAGCAATACATTAAGTACCTTTACAATAATAAACATACTTCCAACCTGTAACAGTTTTTGCATGGCAATGACAGAAGATGCAAAACATCCAGGACATTATTGTTACAAAAAAACAAAACCTAAAAACCACAAAAAGCTCATGCTTTCTTTAAAATAGCAGTGTCCAACATTTTTGAGCTGAGTTCCCCCTTTGAGTTACAATTTTTGGATGTGCTCCCCCAATATCTGCTCCTCCCTCCTCGGGGTTTCTGGGTGTGGGAAGGAGTGTGCCTCGGTCTCTGGGGATGGAGCTAGTGCTGGGCATGAAGGTGTCGACATTGACTGGGTGGCCTGCTGAGGGGAGTCAGGGGATGGAGGCAGCGCTCCCCCTCTGAACCTCCAGGCATGGAGCTGGCCCGAGCCCCCCCGAACATTCCTTTGCACCCCTCTAAGGGGGCACGCCCCACAGTTTGAAAACTTCTGCTTTAAAACATGCATTTAGAATGAAGCTACATGTAAGGATATTTAGATTAATATGTTCAAATAACATTTTATTCTACTTTGATATGAGACCACTTTAACTGGCAGAGGTAAAAGAAAAAGTTCAGCATGTACTCTACTGCTTGAATTAAATTCAAAATGATATGTTTTCACCCAATCTTATAGATCACTTGTCTGCCTTCCCTCTTCCACATTTATATTGCTGTCAAAGGTTCACTAAGAGACAACAAATATCAGGACTTTAATATCATTAAACAACATCCAGACCAGCATGGAAAATCTATCATTCACTTAAAGGAAGTTTTCTGATTAAAGTTAAGGTTTACAGAACAAACATTGTAACAATAAGACACTTAAAGTTCTGTAATTGTACAATAATTATATGAGATTCGCCTTTATTAAGACTACATGGTTTGACAACATACCTGCACCAACTGATCTAGTATTTTCAGACAATGTTCTCGCTTCTCATCTTCCTGCTTATAACTCAAAATACATCTAACAAGAGGACAAACAAGATTCCAACCCATACTCTTGACAATAACCTGTAAATCAGATTTACAGAGAAAACAGGCCAAAATTTAGCGGATTTAAAATACAATCCTAAATGAATACATATATACACATCAAAAAGAATCAATAAATTATGGATGACAAACAGATGAATGATAGATGACATCAAGAAGGCTGAGGTGTTTAATGCCTAGTTTACTTCAGTTTTCACTAAAAAAGTTAATTGTGACCAGATGCTTAATACAATTAATATTAATAAGGGGAAAGGAATGCAAGTCAGAATAGGGAAAGAACAGGTTAAACAATTTTTAGAAATGTATTCAAGTTGGCAGGGCATGATGAAATTGATCCTAGGGTACTTAAGGAATAGCTGAAGCAATCTCAGCAATTAGCAATTATCTTCAAGAACTCATGAAGGATGGGTGAGGTCTCAGACAACTAGGAAAGGGCAAACATGGTATTTATCTTTATTATATTATAGAGCTGTCTGCTTAATTTTGATACTTGGTAAAATCCTAAAACAAATTATTAAACAATTAATTTGTAAGCACCTAGAGGTCAATAAAGTAATAAGTAATAGCTAACATGGATCAGTCAAGAACAAATCATGCCAAATCAACCTAATTTCCTTCTCTGACAGGGTTACTGGAATAATGCATGGGGGAAAGGCGTTGATGTGACATATCTTGATTTTAGTTCAGCTTATGACACAGTCCCACATGACAATCTCATAAGTAAGGTTGCGAGTCTGTCACGGAAGTCACGGATTCTGTGACTTTCCAGGACCTCCATGACTTCTGCAGATGGCAAGTCTGACTGACCCCAGGGCTGCCTGAGCAGCTCAGGTGACCCTGGGGCCAACTGCATTGGTCTGCCCTGGGGCCAGCTGCACCCCCAAACAGTGGCGGTCCTGGGTTGTGCCCCCGAAGTGGCTGCAGTCCTGGGCTGCCCCCCGACAGCAGCGGCGGAGCCGCCCCCCCCCAGCACCAGCAGGCGTCCCGGAGGCCCCCCCCCCCCCCCAGCACCAGTGAGCGTCCCAGAGCCCCTCCACCAGCAAGCGCCCCGAGCCTCCCCCCTTCCCCCCTCAGCACCAGCGGATGCCCCAGAGGCCCCCCTCCAGAGCAGCAGCTGTGCCCCCAGAGCACACCAGAACACCAAAGATTTAGTCAGGAGTACACAGTAGAAGTCATGGACAGGTCACGGGGCCAGGACTTTTTCTTTATTGCCCGTGACCTGTCCATAACTTTTACTAAAAAATACCCACGACTAAATCTTAGCTTTACTCTTAAGCAAACTAGGGAAATGTGATCTAGATGAAATTATTATAAGATGGGTGCATAACTGTTTGAAAAACCATACTCAAAAACGTTCACTGTGCAATGGTTCATTGTCAAACTGGGAGGACGTAGCTAGAGCGATCCTGCAGGCGTCTGTCCTGGTATTATTGAATGTTTTCATTAATTATTTGGATAATGGAGTGGAAAGCATGCTTATACAATTTGCAGACACCACCAAGATGGAGGGGGTTGCAAGCACTTTGGAGGACAGGATTAGAATTCAAAATGACCTTGACAAATTGGAGAATTGGTCTAAAATCAACAAGATGAAATTCAGTAAAGACAAGTGCATAGTATTATACTTAGGAATGAAAAAATCAGATGTACAACTACAAATGGGGAATAACTGGCTGGGTGGTAGTATTGCTGCAAAGAATCTGGGCGTTATAGTGGATCACAAATTGAATATGAATCAACAATATGATGCAGTTGCAAAAAAGGCTAACAACATTCTGAGATGTATTAACAGGAGGGTTGAATGTAAGACACAGGAGGTAACTGTCCTGCTATGCTTGGCACTGGTGAGGCCTTAGCTGGTGTACTGTGTCCAGTTCTGGGCACCACACTTTAAGAAAAATGTGGACAAAGTGGAGAGAGTCTAGAGGAGAGAGAAATAAATGATCAAAAATTTAGAAAACCTAATCTATGAGGACAAGTTAAAAAAACTGACCATGTTTAGGTTTGAGGAAAAAAAGAGTGAGGGGAGACCTGACAATAGTTAAGGGCTATTATACAGAGGACAGAGAGCAATTGTTCTCCATATCCACAGAAGATAGGATAAGAAGTAGTCAGATTAATCTGCAGTAAAGGAGATTTAGATTCGATACTAGGAAAAATGTTCTAACTATAAAGATAGTTCCAGAGGAGGTTGTGGAATCCTTGTAATTGAAGATTCTTAAGGCAAGGTTAGGCAAATACCTGTCAGGTATGGTCAAGATATATTTGTCCTAACTCCATGCTGGAGGCTTACCTAGATGACCTCTCGAGGACCCCTCCAACCTTGCATTTCTATAATTCTGTGATCACCGCTGGTTGTAACATACCATAGTAATTAACCTGAATACAAAGTTTATCATTACAATGTTCTGGGCATCTCCTTCCTCCTTCCCTATTTGGCAGAATGGATACATATTCTGAAGAGCATTCTCCAAAATATACATTGAATGTTTTTTCTCGTTTGTCAACATAAACTTATGCATTTCCAGGTGTGTATGTGAATGTGCTTTGCAAATAGGGATAGGCAGTGTTCTCACTCTTTCATTGGATGGTAGTAGCAAAATTCCAGGCAAAATTAGAGAGAACACACTATTTGAGGAAGGAGGTAAACTGTTCTTTTCAGGTCTTAAAATCTTTACTCTAAAATTCAGTGGGGTACAGAGGCTGCAACCAGACTACTTTCCATGAAGTGGGACAAAATTATTCCATCCTTCATCACCTTTTCTGACTTCCTATCTATCTCTGTATCCCATATAAGTATGCTCTCCTGGTTTCCCAAACTGGTCATATACTTCTCTGAACTTTCATTCTGTTACTTCCTGTCTGCTCACTTTCTTATTAAAATCTTGGCCAATTTTAGTCCATCCATCTGGAATTCTCTCTACCCAACAGAGAGTCACTATCATTTCCCCTTTTTAAATTTTGCCTTAAAATCTCTCTTTTCTTTTCTGTTTATCTCACTGGAAAACATTAATGAAAGAGTTTGTTAAGGACACTGTGCCACATATCCTTGTTTAAAGCTAAACAGTACACTGCTCAGGAGGTAATATACAAAGTTGGCTTTAATCCACTTCTTCCACTCTTTCTATCCTGGACCAGTTGTGCAGCAACCTGGCTCCCCAACATAAGGCAATGCAGCCTGAGGGCTGCTCTAAGATGCTTCAGCTAACAACAGCTCTAAGGGGCTGATCTAAGAGTCAAGAATTACTGTAGTACAAGGAAGCCCCTGCTTCCTACACTGACAGCCTGGAGTGGTCACATGTAGGAGCCACTAGCATGCCTGTATGACATGAAAGGATCCGCCTACTCTGGGGTGACCTCTTCTGGTTGGCTATGTTTGTTTCAGGTCCAGTAACCATTGCCAAAACAGCTTCACAGAAAGAAGAATCTGGGTCTATACAAACTGTATATGTCTTTCAGTGTATACCTGGTACAGTGCCCTGAAATTGTACATCCTTGTGGGTACTATATGGTATAGGAGGCTTACAAAGATACTAAGAATAAAGCAATGTATAAACAGCTGGAATATGCAAAATTTAACCTATTTACCTATGTGTTTAATGTATACCACTAAAATACACACAGATGCAGATTTAAACTTACCTTATTTTTCTCATTTTGAATTACTTCTAATACTTCTGCTGCATAACCCTCTTCTAAGCACTTCTGGCCTGCTACTTGAAAAAGATTAAAATCTTCTCCTTTGAAATCTTCTTCTTTTAGGATTTGCTACAATGAAAATTTATCTTTAACTTTACATTTATATAATGTAAATCACAAACAAACCCAAATTTGAGTTTAAATACAATTTATTATAGCTGTAGTTTAGTTTTTACTATACCTATGATACATCATTTAGACACGAGAATACTCCTTAGGGAACGCTGCACCAAAAAAGTTAAAAATTCTGCATCAAAAGAGTTAAAAATTCTGCAAAATAACACATTATAATCACACCATTTTCAATTATTTACTAATATTTTGAAATAAATTACCAAAATAATTGAAAATGGTGTGATATTATTATTGTGTTTCTGTGTTATTTTGACAAATAAAATATGCAGAACTTTGCAGAATTTTAAATTTTTTTATTTTTTGGATCAGAATTCCCTCAAGAGTACCCGCATTCTGTGTGGCGCAATCTGGGTGCGGGCAGCTCAGTGGGGGTGGCATTTTTCTGCTGCACCGCAGTGGCGCACAATTCCTCAAGGAGTAAAACAGATACTAGTAATTACTACAGAACACATGCCAGTCTCTCAATAACACTTTCCCTGACCTGAGATTACACCAAATCTTTTGGAGAGGTACATTTTCTTCTATATGCTCCTGCCTATCGTCCAAGAGGCAAGGGTCAGATGCTAGTAGCAGTCCTAGGACAAGAACCAGGGAGCAGGCAATGGAAACTAAACCTGCATGGTCATGAAGAGCGCTATCGAAAGCTCCCCTGCTTTTTTATTTAAATATAGTACACGCAGATGTAGGCAATGCCAGTTTCTATAACTTTTACTATCTTTTTTAAAAAAGGAAGTTACTTACGCATCTTTGTATAATGGCTTGAAGTTCCTCAGTTGCCATCATATCCTGACTTTGTTCCTATGACACTGAAAAGCTCTGTCATAAATTAGAGTACAGTACTGAGTCACATATTGTTATAACATTATATTCAATATTATACTGGATTTAAGATGGAGATTAAAAATTATCACATTTTAGCAAGTCCCGACTGGTAAAACAGCTAACAGATGGAGAAATGAGAAAAGATTAGTCATTGTTGGGAGAAGTTAAGGAGGCTGAATGAAAGAACACGAGGGAAAAGAGAAGAGAAAAGAGTTCAGAAATGCAGGGTGTTCTTTCATTCCACCACCTCCTGTGCATGCAGCCACTGCTATTGCTTATTTATAGGAAACAAGAAAGAGCATGCATACTGTACCTAGAGAGAGGAATTGTCCAACTATTAACAGAAAGTCCATTGCATAAGGATCAAAATTCCTTTGCTGTCTTTGTGGAACAAAAATGAAATAGATGTGATGTGACACAATTAATAGGTTGTATAGGTTACAGATTCAGAATATCATAGCTATAGAATCAGTTTTTGAGGCATAAGATTTTGCGAGGCAGTTGTGGCACCCTAAAACTTCAATGTTGCAATTGGGAATAAATGATTCGCTGTTGAAGAAAGTAATCATCATATATAGTATGTATAGTTTATTTGCTCTATGATTGGAATGTAGGATATTGTTTGTTTCTTTTTACTGTCTAGACATTTTTATTAAATCAAAGCTCCGTCACTGCTAAATTTAATCCAGAAGTATATCTTGTCATTTAGGTGTTGGTATCTTTAAACCTACTAATGAATTTTAAGAGAGCCTGACCGACACAATGGGCTAGACACTATGCTAGCCTTTCACCTGTAGAGGGAGACGGTCTCAAATCGTTCCCATTGAAGGCAATAAGACTACTCACATGCATAAAATTAAGCAAATGCTTAAATCTCTACATAATCAGGATCACCGCCTAATGCCTACTGGACACATGTAAATCTCATTTTTATTTAATAGTAAAAAAAAAGCCTGAGGATTTGTTATGCCTACATTTGGGCGTGCAAGCACTGTGTCTGTACACACATCCAGTGATTCTGCATGCAAATTGCGAGTTCAGTGCCTAAATACCTATCTGAAACATGTAATCTTGATATTTATGCAACATACACAGGTGCACAATTGTACACACATTTTTATATACTGTCCTCATGCATTCCATTTCAAATCTTGGCCTCACCTATCTCACATGATATATTTAAATAACTACCATACATTAATTTGGTCCATAAAATGAACAGCATTAAGTCGAATTGTACTAAAAGCATCCAAACTTGGATTTAGATTACTACAAGAATAAATGTAAGTAGACTATCAATATAGTGAAAAGTAAATTAGTCTATCGCATTTTATTTCACTGTGTTCCAACACTGAACCTAGACTTGTCAGTTTTACTTTGCAGTTCTCATTGCCCCATAAGTGCTGGAACTGGGAGTGCTGCCACACCCCCTGTCTTGAAGCAGTTTCCCTTATATACAGAGTTTAGTTTGGTTCAATGGCTCTTAGCACCCCCCCCCCATAAAAACTGTTTCAGCATTAGGGTTGCCAATTTTGGTTGGACGTATTCCTGGAGGTCTCATCACACCACAATCGTTAATTAAAGCTTAATCTTTCATTCCAGGCCAATCCCTGCATTGCACTAGCACGTGCTGTTGTGTTTGGGTTCACAACACTGCAAGAGCAATGGTGACATTCCCCCAGAACTATTTTAATTTGTTTTAAAACAAATGTATAGTCTCTATTTGGGGCCCAAAGTAACTTGACAACATCAATAAGGCCCAAATCATGCACTGAGCTCTGTGCTGCTGTAGTGGTGTACTGACTCAGGGCTCATTGCAGGATTGGGGCCTAAGTGATTAATCCAGTTGTCAGTGATATCTTATTCTTTTCCCTGACTTCAGTGAAAGCTGGACAGGTCCCTAAGTTATTATGAAAAATTACATATTAGCTATATTTGACAAACTCCCTTCACTCATTTATAACATTTTATTTTTCACCCATTTTGATTTCAGACTTGACACACATGCTCTCCATAAGAACAGTCATACTGGGTCAGATCAATGGTCCATCTAACCCAGAATCCTGTCTTCCAACAGTGACCAATGCCAGGTGCTTAAGAAGAAATGAGCAGAACAGGGCAATTATTCATTCCCTGTCATCCACTCCCACAGCAGTCAGAGACTAGACACACCCAGAGCATGGGATTGTATCCCTGACCATCTTGGTTAACAGCCATTGATGGACCTGTCCTCCATGAATTTATTTCATTCTTTTTTAAATCTAGTTATGGTTTTGGCTTTCACTCCCCGGCACATCCCCTGTATTTCCAATACACAGAGGTCTAGTATAGGCTCTGTTCTGAACTTTAAATTGAAAGCTATTTGAGTTATTTAACTTTTCCCCCCAGTCTCCAAATGGATAACTCCAAACACAAGGAATTTCACTGGAGTTTGGGGGTTACTTAAAGGATCCGAACACCAATGAAAAATGCGACTCAGTGAGGGAATTTATTCCACACAGCTGTAAGTGCCTAAAAAGGATTAAAGCACCCGGCAACCTCCATACACTTTGGGACACTGAAGCATCCGCATCGCCACTAGCCACACTTTGGGTCTGGGGAGGATGGGCTGTATGGGATCTTCTTAGACAAGGTTCAGCACAGTAGGTGGGATTATAACCCATGCACTGAGTCACATCAGACACTGTTCAATACCCCTCGGCCTAAATAAAACTGGTGTCTCTTAAAGCAAATCACTAAGCAGATCGCCGTCCCCGCCAGGGGCCACTGCTGCGGGGGCATCGCACTGAAGGAAGAGAAAGAGGGAGGGAGACCGTGTGGGTCGCTCACAGCGGAGGCTGTAAACGGGCCTGCGAGCTCCAGTCCTCCAACAACGGAGGCGGGCGGGTCGTTAGGGGGGGTCTCCTCAGCCGCCCCTCTGAACCGGCTCTAGGGGACATGTCTGGGGAGGTGCCCCAGTGAGGCTCGGCTCGGCCCCGGTACCCGCCATGAAGAGAACGTGCCGGGAGAGGAATAAGGGCCCCTCCGCCAGGGGGCTAAAGCCCGCGGCAGCAGCCGCTCCCCCCGGCAGCGTGACGCGTCCTTCTCCCCAGCCCCCTCCCCCCGCGGCGCGGCAAGGACTGCGCGGCGCCTGCCTCCTACCTAACGTGCGTCCGCAGGGGCCGCCCCGGATCGAGCCCCGTGTGCCCAGTCTCAGGCTCCGCCTCCCCCGGCGCCGCGGCGGGTGAGAGGTCAGGCGGGAAGGGCGATGATGATGGCGGCGGCGGAGCAGCTGCGGGTCGGTGTGAAGGCGAGATCCAGCCGGAGACGCGCAGGTAGGATTAGTACCACACAGCCCCCCCCGCTTCCCGGCCTCGTGGCCTCGTCCTCCCCACCCCCTCCCCGGCTCAGCGCAGGGGACTGACCCAATCCGTCCTCGCGGGGGGGAGGGGGGGTGTTAGTGGTTGGCATAAACAGATTAAGCAATTGCTTAGGGCCTCAAGCAGCTCAAGGGCCCCCCATTATTAGTATGTGTTGAGGGGGGCAAAAATATTCCAGTTTAGGGCTCCCAGAGTACTAGCACCAGCACTGGGGGGGGCTCTGTGGCTGGCCCTGGCCCCAGCCCTGAGGTATGGCTATCCCCACCCCTGGCCTGGTGGTGTGGTGTGCCCTGGCCACGGTATTATCCTGTAACTATATCATGGGTAGGGCACTACCAAATTCACATCTGTGAAAAACGTGTCATGGACTGTGAAATCTGGTCTTGTGTGTGCTTTTACCCTATACTATACAGTTTCACAGGGGAGACCAGCCTTTCTCAAACTGGGGGTTGCGGTATTTGCCACCCTTACCTCTGCACTGCCTTCAGAGCTGGGCAGCCAGAGAGCGGCAGCTGCTGACCTAGGGCCCAGCTCTGCAGGCAGCAGCGCTGAAGTAAGACTGGCAGTGCCATACCATGCCATCCTTGCTTCTGCACTGCTGCTGGTGGCAGCACTGCCTTCAGAGCTGGGCTCCTGGCCAGCAGCCCAATTCTGAAGGCAGTGCTGCTGCCAGCAGCGCAGAAGTAAGGGTGGCAATACCACGACCGCCCTGCAATAACCTTGCAACCCCCAACAATCCCCTTTTGAGTCAGGCCCCGTACAGTTATAACACTGTGACATTTCAGATTTAAACATTTGAAATCATGAAATTTCCATTTTAAAAAATCCTATGACCATAAAATTGACCATAATGGACTGCATTAAGCCACATGCACCAGCATCCACGAGAGCCACATGTGTTGCTCCTTTAGGGATGTGGCTTGTTGGCTGCAGCTTTTACTTTTACTTTCTTCCATGTGAGGACCCCATTGTGCAGCACCATTAAGGATGGTGTCAACCTAAGTTGTTTGAAACTAAACAAATAAAACAAGCCTATTTTCTGATCAAGTACCATTTAAATGGCATGTTTTGAAAAAGTGTTAAGTGTTAAAAAACAAAAACAAAAATCTCCCCTTTTTTACATAATTCTTTTCTGCTCCTCTTTCTGTATAGAAGTTTCTTTTCAAAAGGGAGTGACTGACTACAAGGGAAACAGTGAAATTGCTTTGTGTTAAGTGCTGTCAGCTGCACAAAGAAGACAAGCTGGGGAGGCAGAAAGATATTGGAGGAGGGTTGGGTCTTTTGGGGGGCTTGGTTCTAAAACTTTTTTTAGTTACAGGAAGCTTAGGTTGCATCTACGTTAAGAATTCATCTGAAATTTCCTACACCTTCTGCCACTTGTGCTAGCAATGGGTTAGGGAAGAGAAGCTAGTGTAGGTCAAACTCCTGTTAAAGTCAGCAGTGTTCCACATAGGTGTAGGTGTCTGTGCATGTGGCGCTTGTTGCAGAATCGGGGGTCATATTATTTCACCTGTTCAGAGCAGATTCAGCCAACATCAGGGGGCAGAAAAAACAGTGGCAGCCAGTGCCTTGTCTACATTAGCATTTCCACAGTTGCTATCACCACTGGAATTACAATGGTGGGAAATGTTACGGAAGAATCCCTAGGAAATACAGTTGGCACAAAATCTTCAGGCAGAAATGTGACACCACCATTCCCAGTTGATAGTGTCCCCTTAACTTGTTTTTTTTGGACAATGTACAGGACTAAAATGATTTATTCCTCCCTGCCCTGTAGTTCACCAGTAGATACTGTGCCAACTTATTATTTGGTCTTGCTGCTGAGTATTTAGTTAAAAACTGCTGCAGCTATCCATTTAGACGCCCCCAGAAGCACAGGTTTCCAAGTAGTTGCTTATGGTTTGGCTTGTGTGCAAATATGTCTTCCTTGAAGCCATTTATGTATGGAAACGTATGAGCCACAAATGGATGTTTTGTTACTTTGAAAGTTAAAAGGTACATTGATTTATATATTATTTTATTACTAGGAAATAAACAATCAAGTATTTTGAAAAATGAAGATGTAGCACAAAGGTATGATATCTAACTAATGTTATACAGTAATAGCAATTGTTTACTTTACTTTAGAGTTCTCTCTTCTTTATAGAATGTCTTTGTGCTTTTTCAGAAACTTCAATAACTATGTATAGGAGATGCTAAATATTATTAGAATAGTAGGTAAGTTTGTCTGCTATTCAGCACTGTAAGATGCTTTAAGCAACCCCGCAGATTTGTCTTGAGTTATCATATGCCTACCTTATCCTAAGGTAACAATTAATTACATTCACAAACTTAAGAGTGCCAAATTTTGCATAGTCAAGCATTCAGAAGTTAGGAAATGCCAGTATTAGAGCTGTCTGCAATCTTAATTTGACCTCTGTGTGTGTATGAATACAGTCTTTAATTGCATAAATACTTGCTATTTTTTTCCACAGGACCCCTGCCTATTCAGTGCACAGACTGGACAGTGCTCACGTAATGAGAAACCCCATTAAATATTTTGTTTTCTCCTCATTGTTTGGTGTGTGGTCTCAGGCATTATTTACTGCACGCTATTCAAATCTTGCTCTGATTACAGAATTCTTACTTCCTCATGGGCTTTTATGTGGTGCTCATCACTGAAGTCTCTGAATGTTTCACGAACAATTTATTTTCACAACACCCTTCAGCTCAGAGGAGGTATTATCATCTCCATTTTGCAGATGGGAAAATGAGGCACAGAGGTATTAAGGACGAAAGTATCCATGAATTTTGAGTTGCCCATTTTGAGATTCCTAGGGCATTTTTAGAGTACTTAGCATTATATAGTACCATATATGTTCAAAGCACAGCTTACATTGACTTCAGTTGTAGCTGTGACTGCTCAGTGCTTATGCAGATCAGACCCCCGGGTCTCAAGTTAGTCACCCAGAAAGTGAGGAACACATGATTAGGTTTTGTTCAGGTAACCTCAGTTCTCGCATTTCTTAACTTTTGAGAGCTTGACTTTTCAATCTTAACATTCTTTTAATTTAGTTTTTTATGTGTTTCCTAGGTTTTTTAAAGAAAGCAAACTGAAAAAAACAAGTTCCATCATGTGGAACTTCCAGCAGCAAGGTTATAACTCGACTTGAATTTTTGTTGGTAAACATTGATTTCACCATACACATGCAAACCAGCAAAAACATTATTTCAATTGATTATGACTGAAATTTACGGATAGGCAAAGTAAGAAAAATGGTGCTTGAGAGCTTATTTGAGTTTGCTTTAAGGATATTCACTTTGTCAACATCACATGTCAAAATATACTGTCTGTGTTTTAATGGTTATAAAGTTTATAACTTTTTGAATCTCAGCATCTGCTGTCATTAAATAATTATTGTCTTACTCCCCCTCTTGTCTGATCTCCATAATTTCCCACACTTGTGAACATTGAAATAGATAAAAATAGAAAAAAATGTTAAAACTCATCATTTTGTGCAACTGTGAAAATTTAAATCTGTTAAAATCGAGAAAAAGATGCTTAAAAATACACATTCATATTATCCATTGAAATTATTAAAAACAAAACAGAACTCTGCCATGGCTGGTTGTAATCTTTAGATGTATAGCACAGACTTCTGCCTCTTGAGCTAATGGAATAATTGGTAGGAGCAGTATGTTGTCATCCTCAACATGGTTCAGACACTAGAGGGGGATGAGATGCATGCTGTGCCATTGAGCTTCACAGATATTTGCTGACAGCAGAGGAATGGTGAGACTTGGGAATCTTGGGTTCCATTCCAGTCTCTAGAGGGGGGCATGTATCCTTCTGCCCCTGTTCCTTCCAACCTGTCTCTGTCTGAGTTCTTTTCATTACCTTCCTAGGCTCTTCATCCCAGTCCCAATCTTCTTGTCCAGCCAGCTGTTCCACCTAAGGGCATGAAGGTTTTTGCTATTAAAAGAAAAATGTCACCCACTAACCAGAGTACGTGTGGGAAAACATTTACATGCTGCTTTTCTTACAGTCCTGACTTCTGGATGTTGTGCTTCATTTACTAAATCTTTTGCCTTTTACTTGGGCACTGGTTCAGAGCTACATATTAATCCTGTTGCAATGATGTATTTACTTCCCAAATGAACTGTTTTCTCCAATAAAGATTGTTCAGACTGCCTGTGGGAGAAGGCCTGGATACTTCTCCAAGAACTTGGGGGGCGGAATGCCAAACCAAGTTTGGGAAAACTCACTTAATGGTTCCTGGTTGCCACAAAATTCTAGTCTAAGTGGAATACATTGCTGTGTGAGGTCATCGTAGCAAAATGCATACCAGAGCATTAAAATGCTACACTTTGTATAGGAGAGAGACAAAAGATATGTTTGAGAGAATTGTGTATGGTAAAGTGCTGTCTATGTAATTCAATGTTTACTCTATTGTAGGAGGGCAGCACTTGAGGCTGCTATTAGAAAGAAGTTTGAATATGAGAAAAAAGCTCTGCGTGTTGTTGAACAGCTATTGGAGGAAGATATTACAGAAGAGTTCCTCGTGAATTGTGTACGTGTTTCTTTTGCAAGTTCTTATACTAATTTGAGTCTCTAGTCTCTCTTTGCCAGAATCTGGGAATGGGCGACGGGGTGGATCACTTGATGGTTACGTGTTCTGTTCGTTCCTTCTGAAGCACCTGGTATTGGCCACTGTCGAAAGACAGGATGCTGAGCTAGATGGACCTTTGGTCTGACCCAGTATTGCCGTTCTTATGTTCTTAAAGTTCTTTTTAATTCTTGTAGCAAATTTGTTAGGGTAATAACCATTCAATCATCCAGTTTCTCTTTCAGTGCTAATGTACCCTCCTCTGTTCTTGCTTTTAATATTTCCACTGTGAAAATATGTCTTATTTTTAAAGGCCTGGTTTTGCCAGCCTTAATCATGATGAGTATTGCTTACTTAGGTGAGTAGTTCCACTGCCTTTAGTGGCTCATGGATTCCAGATTGATGAGTGTGGTGTAAAAAGTTAGGATCAGATCATCTCCTCTGTGGGAAGGGGCTTTAGAGAAAGGCCCCATGATACCACCCTTTGCCCCATATGACTTCCCTGGCACCACAGCTTCACTAGAGCAATTCAAAGACTACCCGTGTTGTGGTTTCCCCAGGTGAGGCTCTGCAGAAAAGATAATACAGCTCCAGGTTGTATATCTTTTCTGGCTACTCCCAGTTGGCCCTGCAGAACTTAATATGTGGCTGAGCTTCCTCTGCACACAGTAGGAGAGAGAGCCATGTGCAGAGGGCCTGCTCTGAATCCATATATATATATGATATGATAAAATATATGATCTGATATGATCCAGGTCACAGATAGTATTATTCAGCATGATGTAAGGGATGTAGAATCTGGTCCATGGGGAATATATTATGTTGCAGGCATTAGCATGAAAGTGTTAAGCTGAAACACTCTTGTGAAGATACCCGACAAATGCTCTATTATATTTTATCTCATGTATATGTTATATGTATATGATCTGGGCAAACATTTTTGCAGTTGAATCTGAGTTCAGCTTCTATAAAACAAGTTCTCTTCTACTTGGTGCTGAACATTTTTGGCAAGGTATGTACCATGGCTTGGGTACTCTTGAAAAATATTTAGCTGGACAGACTTACCAAAAACATCCATATTTTGGGTGTACCTTTTCTTCAAATTGTGCCCAAGGCCATAAGCACAGTTATTTTACTCAGTATTCATCACTTAAACAATAATATAAATGTAAAAGCATGAAAAGTGTCACTAGATTTATAATGTGTACCATGTAAAAAGTGTCAATTAAGCTATATACGCAGTGGAAATATTAGCCATTTACTGACAGAGAGGGAAACTGCGGAAATAACTTTATCACAAAGTTATCTAAGTAAAAATATAAGATGTTGATAATAGTACTGTCTATACACTTGCTCTCATCTCTTACTATGTGTGCTTACCCCATTACCATTCTTAATCTTTTAACTTCTGCTTTTTAAATAGTAGTGGTTTTACTAATTTTTTTTATGAACAAACTTAAGCATTCATGTACTTCTGAGTTTTGAGAGTTATGATACAGTGAATGCTTTTAAAGTAAGTCTGTTGAACTATTTTCTAATGATTTTAGGGAAGTTTTATTACCCCATCTCACTATAAGGATGCTGTGGAGGAGCGTTTTATCATCAAACTCTGTGGCTATCCCTTATGTCGAAATGGGCTAGAAAATGTAAGTTCCTTTTTAATTAATATTTTGATGTTAAGAGCTCTTGAGCCTTTCTTTATCTTATCCATTCTCTCTTTGTCATTCTAATCATCTGAGCAGGAAACATTCTGTGTTACTCCCAGGTGAAGGTCCTGTTGCTCCCCCCTAAAATCTCTCTTAATTAAGGGGAAAGGTTGAATTTGCTTATTTGGCTATCACTACTGCATGACTGAATCCTTTGTCATCTTTGTAAACTGACAAAGAATAATATGGATTAAACATTATGGATTCATGACTCCAGCTGTGCAACAGGAAAAGTTTATTTCCCATCCTAGAGTTTTCTTTTCAGTGAAAGCACATATCTCCATGGGAAAAGAGGGCTTATAATGTTTAAAGACAATATTTCCCCATGGATACATTTTAGAACTCTTTGTCACTTGTCTGGATGGGATGGCTTCATAGGAGCCTCACTACTGTGGTGTTATATTGGGGGACTTGGAGTGATCGCAGAGGTATAGATCTATCTGCATAGGCCCTCAGGAAGCATAAATGAGACTTCAGAGTGTGAAGTACAGTTACATAAACTGTGTTGTAATGCTAGCTGCAGTATAGTAGGTAACTAGTTAAATCTGTTTAATGCTTTTCTATTACAAGTAGGAAATAACACTTCCTAGATTTAAAAAGTAACATTAATGCTCTCAATCCCTAAATTTGACACTTTAAGTAAGTAAATTTCCATGGTACTGGTATTTGTACTCTGACATCTAGATCTACTTGTTTCTGGAGTTTAATCTCTCTATTAATGTCATATCATAATACAAAATAGGACTAGCCTCTGTTGTACAATTGAAGTCTTATGACAATAGTATCAATTTAGTAATTCCAGTATGGCAAATATAGTCAGGAAAAGAAAAAATAATCTGTGTTCTCCTTAAACTAAAGTGAAAGATCTATGTCTTACATGTTTCTAAGACTCTTATTTCCATGGGATAAAAGCACTATTTAGCATAAGATTTTCTAGATCAAATGTTAAAGGATATTGCTAATTTCATAGATTTGGACACTGCATCTAATCATTAGCTCCAACTCATGCTTTATAACATATAAGAAAGTCTATTTTGTGGGGGTTTTGGGGGATGCAATTTCTGTTACATGTTTGAAATACTTCAATTAAATACTGATGACAGATGACCAGATTGTGTCATCCAATACCTTCATACAGAGTGGAGGATGCTCTGTGTGTGGTTGCACATGATGGGGAGTGTCAAACACCTTTAGCACTATTGTCTCCCTTCCTAACACTCGGCAAAGAGCTCTCTACTGGGTCGGGTTTATGTGTTAGAAGGGAGGAAATCTCTTACATGGTCCTTCCTCTGGCCCCGCAGAGATTTACCTGGGCTACTATTTTATCTGCTCCGTGGAGCCATCTCTGTGGTAGTCAGAGGGCATGACTTGTAGGACAGCTTCATAGGAGCCTCACCAATGTGGAGTTAGAGTGGGGGACTCACAGCTAGCACAGAGGCCTCCTGCAGCTCTCCATACAACAGTTTAAACAGTTGGTTTAAAACAAAAGATTGATCTGAAGTTATTTTCCTGGTCTCATTGGTAAGTGTATTCCTTTTTAGGTGCCAAAACAGAAGTACAGAGTTTCAACAAAAACAAACAAAGTTTATGATATTACAGAAAGAAAGGTAAGGTTTCAAGTCTTCCTCTAACATGTATCTAATGTTGTCTCCTACATTTATTTTTGCAACGGCTTTCTTACCAAACCTTGTTCAATCACCAATATACATTTTGTTATTAGCAAAATGGGTTTTACAAACCTGTAGAGTATAAAATAGATAACCACTCTGTCTCTAGATGCTACCTACCTTTGAAAGGAAAATGCTATATTATGCTTATATTTAAAAGGAACACAGTGCAGACAGTTGCAATCCAACAGAAAGATCTTATTTGCATGTAAATTCAAATCTGACAATACTGATATATTGCAGATACATTTGTGAGCAGGTGGCTTTCTCAGCCTCCTCCAAATCAAAGATTACATAGTTTTCATAAGGTCAAAGTTCATCCCCATCATACAGTTGGATTTTTATTGACAAAGAAACTAACAACAGCGTAGCACAAATTCCATCCTAAGCCCACCAACAGCTTGACTACTCCTAGTGTTCTTTTTTGATTACTCTGCAACTTAGACCCTATTTCTAGGCAACTGCTCCCTTATATTAGGTACAGAGTTCATAATCTGTTTGCAATAGTGAATCAAAGGCATCCCTTGGCATTTCCCAGCGGGATCTATGCAGAATAGCACTGCCAGCCTATCATATGAGCCGAGAGTTTTCTCTCTCTTCTCTCCATACATAATGTCCATACTGGGTCAGAGCAGTGATCCGTCTAGCCCTGTATCCTGTCTTCTGACAGTGGCCAGTGCCAGATGCATCAGAGAGAATGAATAGAACAGGGCAATTTCAAATGATCCATCCCCTGTCATCCACTCCCAGCTTCTGGCAGTTGGAGGTTTAAGGACACCTGGAGCATGGGGTTGTGTCCCTGATCATCTTGGCTAATAACCATTGACAGTTTTATTCTCCATGAACTTACCTAATGCTTTTTTGAAGCTAGTTATAATTTTGGCCTTCGCTGTATCCCATGGCAATGAGTTCCTCAGGTTGACTGCATTGGGTGAAGAAATTCTTCCTTTTTTTTTTGTTTTAAACCTGCTGCCCACTAATTTCATTGGGTGACTCCTGGTTCTTGTGTTATATGAAGGGGTAAATAACACTTCCTTATTCACTTTCTCCACACTATTCATAATTTTATAGACCTCTGTCATATCCCCCCCTTAGTTGTTTCTTTTTCTCAGATGGACAGTCCCAGTCTTTTAAGCGCTCCTTGCATATCTCTAATCATTTTTGTTGCTCTTCTCTGTACCTTTTCCAATTCTAATATATCTTTTTTTGAGATGGGGTGACCAGAACTGCATGCAGTATTCAAGGTGTGGGCATACGCTGGATATATATATATAGTAGCATTATGATATTTTCTGTTTTATTGTCTATTCCTTTCCTAATTGTTCCTAACACTTTGTTAGCTTTTTTGACTGCTGCTTCACATTGAGTGGATGATTTCAGAGAACTATCCACGATGATTCCAAGCTCTTTCCTGAGTAGTAACAGCTTATTTAAACCCTGTAATTTTGTATGTATAGTTGGGATTATGCTTTCCAATGTGCATTAATTTG
Source organism: Terrapene triunguis (assembly GCF_002925995.2). Taxonomy (NCBI): domain Eukaryota; kingdom Metazoa; phylum Chordata; order Testudines; family Emydidae; genus Terrapene; species Terrapene triunguis. The sequence goes on along the minus strand of NW_020664562.1, from coordinate 23,171,524 downwards.
CACTTACCAGCTTATAGTTCATCGGCCATTTTGATGTCCAGTCACCCAGTTTAGTGAGATTCCCTTTGTAACTCTTTGCAGTCTGCTTTGGACTTAACTATCTTGAGTAATTTTGTATCATCTGAAATTTAGCCACCTCACTGTTCACCCTTTTTTCCAGATCATTTATGAATCTGGTGAGCTGCATCTTACAGATGTGGTCAGATGTTTGGCTGCGTGTGTGTGTTCTTTCTGCGTGCTGTACTGACCCTGGCCAGATAGCCCGTATAGAAGGCTCCAATTTAAACTGCCCAATAGATCCACAGACTCAGGTCGTAGCGAAGGCACTTGGTCAGGTTTATTGTTAATGAAGCACGGTCCTAATGTCCTGGATCAGTGGTTACAGGTACACTAACACATGTATGCCTGTTGCAATGGACTAGCTGAGTTAATGGCGGGACTTTCCATTATCCCCTAGGCCAGCCAAAGACACTTCCTCTGAGATAAATTTTTATACACAGATACAAATAAGTTATGTATTACCCCTGACGGATTTGGGTGCCACCCATTACCGTATACATGTTGCTTAGATCAAAACATCTCTATCCATCATGCTGTCATCCTGACCTTATCTTTAGGATGAGCCAGTGTGTTCCTGTTATCTTTGGGGAATGTGTTTGGTATCGAGGTGTTCTGGTACTAGGGTTGCCAGGTGTACAGTTTTCGACTGGAACGCCTGGTCGAAAAGGGACCTTGGTGGCTTCGGTCAGCACCGCTCACCGGGCCGTTAAAAGTCCAGTCGATGGCACAGCGGGGCTAAGGCAGGTTCCCTGCCTGCCGTGGCTCCGCTTAGCTTCTGGAAGCAGCGGCATGTCCCCCCTCTGGCTCCTACGTTTAGGGGCAGCCAGGGGGCTCCACACGCTGTACCTGCCCCAAACGCCGGCTCTGAAGCTCCCATTGGCCGGGAACTGCAGCCAATGGAGCTGTGGGGGCAGTGCCTGCGGACGGGGCAGCACGCAGAGCCACCTAGCCATGCCTCCGCGTAGGAGCCGGAGGGAGGACATGCCGCTGTTTCCATGAGCTGCTTGAGATAAGCACCGCCCGGAGCCTGCACCCCTGACCCCTCCCGCACCTTCCCCAGCCCTGATCCCCCCCCATCTGAACCTCAGTCCCAGCCTGGAGCACCCTCCTACACCCTAAAGCCCTCATCCCCAACCCCACCCTAGAGCCCGCACCCTCAGCCGGAGCCCTCACCCCCTCCCGCAACCCAACCTCCTGAGCCAGTCCAGTGAAAATGAGTGAGTGAGGGTGGGGAGAGCGAGCGATGGGGGGGGAGAATGGAATAAGCAGGGGACAGGACCTCAGAGGAGGGGTGGGGCAAGGGTGTTCGGTTTTGTGTGAGTAGAAAGTTGGCAACCCTATTTGGTACCATCTTTCTGGAATGTTTGCTTATATATTTTTATGCCTAGCACTACTTAGGAATGTGTGTTTTTGCAATATCAGCCATGTTCTTGCCAGATTCTGTGAGCAGGGGCTGCCTCTTGCTCACAGCTTAACTTTGCTTTATATTAGCAAGTTTTAACCATTACTTTAGCTCAGGCCTTTGATACGAGGGCTTATATTTCAGGCCAAAAGAACAGGAGTACTTGTGGCACCTTAGAGACTAACAAATTTATTAGAGCATAAACTTTCGTGGGCTACAACCCACTTCTTCGGATGCATATATTTCAGGCCCTCTTCCTACTACAACAGGAAGCACTAACCACCTTGTAGAACAAGGTCCATTCACTGCTTAAACTGTTCTTCCATCTACCTTTTAAAATCTTTAGTATTTTATTTAATTCCTCAATCTTATACCTTTATGGGGATGGGGAAGTGTTGTGGTGCAGAGTAAAATAAAGTGGCAGGAATTGCAGGTATAATCTTATATTCGGCATTCTTTGAACTTCATGTTTTGAGATACGGAGCAGAGGATGCAGCAAAGAGTCCTGTGGCACCTTATAGACTAACAGACATATAGGAGCATGAGCTTTCGTGGGTGAATACCCACATCTTCGGATGCATGTAGTGGAAATTTCCAGGGGCAGGTATAAATATGCAAGCAAGAGTGAGTAAGGCTAGAGACAGGGCCGGCTCTGGCTTTTTTGCCGCCCCAGGCAAAAAAGCCTCCCGCCGCCCTGCCCCCCTCCCCCACGCGGCAGGGGAGGGCGGCGAGCCCCGCCGGGGCTCCGCTTTCCCCGGCGGCCAGAGGCTGCGCCGGGGGGAGGGCGGCAAGCCCCGCCGGGGCTCTGCTGTCCCCGGCGGCGAGCCCCGCCGGGGCTCCGCTGTCCCCGGTGGCCAGAGGCTGCGCCGGGGGGAGGGCGGCGAGCCCCGCCGGGGAGGGCAGCGAGCCCAGTCGCGGCCCCGCTCTCGGGCCGGAGCGCCGCGCCGCCCCCCTCCAGGTGCCGCCCTAAGCACCAGCTTGGTGGGCTGGTGCCTGGAGCCGGCCCTGGCTAGAGATAACGAGGTTAGTTCAATCAGGGAGGATGATGCCCTCTTCTAGCAGTTGAGGTGTGAACACCAAGGGAGGAGAAACTGCTTTTGTAGTTGGCTAGCCATTCACAGTCTTTGTTTAATCCTGAGCTGATGGTGTCAAATTTGCAGATGAACTGA
>NW_020664562.1:23086296-23168883 GCF_002925995.2 Terrapene triunguis | reverse complement strand
CTTTGTTTAATCCTGAGCTGATGGTGTCAAATTTGCAGATGAACTGAAACTCAGCAGTTTCTCTTTGAAGTCTGGTCCTGAAGTTTTTTTGCTGCAGGATGGTTACCTTTAAATCTGCTATTGTGTGTCCAGGGAGGTTGAAGTGTTCTTATGCTCCTATACGTCTGTTAGTCTATAAGGTGCCACAGGACTCTTTGCTGCTTTTACAGATCCAGACTAACACGGCTACCCCTTTGATACTTGGAGCAGAGGATGAGATCCACAAATCCAGCATTTGTTCTTCCCAGAGTTGTGAATTGTCAGTTCTCTTTTAGATTGCATGCCTTTTACTTCTATAAAGAGTGCTCGATTTAGCCTAACATCAATGGCCAATTGCTCATTCAAAGTTCAACACTGGCCAGATTACAAATAAAAAAGCCACTTTTGCATGTGAATTGTACTGCCTGTCTGTAAACTGTGCAGTACGCTCTTTGAGGCAAGGATCATGCTTTCCTCTATGTTTTGCAGAGGTCTGATTTCTCTGTTTGTGTATTGCCAAGGACAATGTTGGTGCTTAATATGTAATAAAAGTGCAAGGAGAAGGCCTATAAAGTTGCAAGGGCTTGAGTGGGGGAGCATGGTTTTGTTTTGAGGTTTTTTGCATGATGGATAATTTTGCAAGATACTTGTTTTAGTTTGGTAGAAGCACTTACTGGTGATAGGCTCTTTAAAAATGTGAATTCTGCTATCTAGGTTCTTAATAATGTAAATGAAGATTATCCATTTAAACCAAAATAAAGATGCTTTAATATCATATTTTTCCAGTGTTTTTGCAGCAATTTTTGTTACAGAGCATCTAAATATTTTGAAGCTCAGATTCCCAAAAGTCCAGTGTGGATGCGAGAAGAAGAAAGGTAATTTGATCACTTGTTCTTTTTGTTTATTCTATGTGAGTTCAGGTACAGTACAACTAGGTGTGAGACAATAATAAATGGTTATACTGAAACTGAAGAAAATCTAAAACTATAAAAGGCTAATGAGGTATGTGTTATAAAAGTTGTATATATAATCAAGATGGTAATTTTACCATATTGATGTGATTGGCAATATAAATGCCAGTTAACAAAATTGTTCAGGGTCTGATCTGGAGAGGTCCTGAGAAACTATTATTCCTATTAACTTCAAAAAGTCCTTCTTAAGATTGGAATAGGCATTTTTATAAAATATACTAAGGATAGGATTAATTCATTTTATCTTATTACAAGAGTTGTTCTAATCTTAACATAGCACTGATACTGGATTTGAAGTTAGACGTTAAAAATGTGCATCAGAAAACAGAATATAGGACTACAACAAAAAGCAGTACTAGATCTTAGGTAAAATCCTAGTTTCACATTCTTTTAAGCAACAGATATGGGGAAAAAGGCAACATGCATTTTGGAAGGGTGTAATTTCGTCATTTCTCTTGGTAAATTGACTGCCTGGGTAAGTAGGGAAATAAGTACTTGAAATTAACCAACCAAACCACTGGATGTCACCATTTCACAGTACAAATACCTGCCTGGAGAAAGGTCATACAAGTTTATCTAACTTGCTTCAAAAATATTCTCTAAGATAGTGGTTTCCAGAATCTCCTGTATTTAGCTCTAGTTCTAAATGGGGAAAAAAGCTAAAACTAAATTTTGAGACTGACAGGGTTTGCTAAGAATTGCCTTGACTGCAAGCTCCTCAGGACTGGGGCTGTCTCTCATTACTAGCACTGTGTTGATGTTATATAAAAATAATAATTAGATGTAAACATGTAAAGACTATTCTTTGCTCTTGAAAGGATTTCAGAGATAAAGTTCTCATTGAAAATCTGCAAATGGAGAATTTTGCGTGATACTGCAATACAAATAATAAATAGTATTTTGACATGTTTTATTGTCATCTTGAGATTTCAGACTTAAAACATTGAGATGAATGGGACAGTTCATATCCATCAGAGCTATTGTTTCAGGCTGTCTGTGGATTGAGGACTGCACTGCATTGGTTTTCATTTGGTTCATGTTTAGAAGGTTTCCTTGCAGCCTTGCATAGGAGCTAGAAACAATTTTAAAAATAAATATCCAAAGCAGTGGTTGTCAACCAGGGGTTTGTGTACCCCTGGGGGTACGCAGAAGTCTTCCAGGGGGTACATTAACTCATCTAGACATTTACCTAGTTTTACAACAGGCTACATAAAAAGCACTAGTGAAGTTAGTACAAATTAAAATTTCCTACAGACAATGACTTGTTTATATTGCTCTATATACTATACACTGAAATGTAAGTGCAATATTTATATTCCAGTTGATTTATTTTATAGTTATATGGTAAAAATGATAAAGTAAACAATTTTTCAGTAATAGAATGCTGTGACACTTTTGTATTTTTATGTCTGATTTTGTAAGCAAGTAGTTTTTAAGTGAGGTGAAACTTGGGGGTGCATGAGACAAATCAGACCCACTTCTGAAAGGGGTACAGTAGTCTGGAAAGATTGAAAGCCACTCTTGTAGGGCACTGTTGGTGCTGCAGACAAATAAAAAAGCGAGCTAATTTTAAGTCCCAATAGACATTGTTTGGGGGGGGGGAGGAGATCCATTGAACACTTCTTAAATGGGCAGAAATTGTCAGGGTGTCTTTCTAAAGGCAATATTAAATTTTCCTTTTGGTTTATAACAAAAATGTATTTCTAAATATACTGGATATATTGACTGCTACATTTTAATTTAAATCAGCAGTGGGTTAGAATTAGGACTGTCGATTAATCGCAGTTAACTCACGCGATTAACTCAAAAAAATTAATAGCGATTAAAAAAAATTAATCGCAATTAATTACACTGTTAAACAATAGAATACCAACTGAAATTTATGAAATATTTTGGATGTTTTTCTACATTTTCACGTATATCTGTTTCAATTACAACACAGAATACAAAGTGTACAGTGCTCACTTTATATTATTTTTATTACAAATATTTGCACTGTAAAAATAATAAACAAAAGAAATAGTATTTTTTCAATTAATCTCATACAAGTACTGTAGTGCAGTCTCTTTATCATGAAAGTGAAACTTAAAAATGTAGGTTTTTTTGTTACATAACTGCACTCAAAAACAAAACAATGTAAAATTTTAGAGACTACAAGTCCACTCAGTCCTACTTCTTGTTCAGCTGGTCACTAAGAGAAATAAGTTTGTTTACATTTATGGGAGATAATGCTGCCCACTTCTTAATTACAATGTCACCTGAAAGTGAGAACAGGCATTCACATGGCACTATTGTAGCTGGCATCACAAAATATTTGTGCCAGATGCGCTAAAGATTCATATGCCTCTTCATGCATCGGCCATAGTTCCAGAGGACGTGCTTCCATGCTGATGACGCTTGTTAAAAAAATAATTCATTAATTAAATTTGTGACTGAACTCCTTGGGGGAGAATTGTGTGTCGCCTGCTCTGTTTTACCCACATTCTGCCATATATTTCATGTTATAGCAGTCTCGGATGATGACCCAGCATATGTTGTTCATTTTAAGAACACTTTCACAGCAAATTTGACAAAATGCAAAGAAGGTACCCATGTGAAATTGCTAAAGATAGCTACAGCACCCGACCTAAGATTTAAGAATCTGAAGTGCCTTCAAAAATCTGAGAGGGACAAGGTATGGAGCATGCTTTCAGAAGTCTTAAAAGAGCAACACTCTGATGCGGAAACTACAGAACCCAAACCACCACAAAAGAAAATCAACCTGCTGGTGGCATCTCACTCATGATGATGAAAATGAACCTGCGTTGGTCTACACTGCTTTGGATGGTTATCAAGCCGAACTCGTCATTGGCATGGACGCATGTCCCCTGGAATGGTGGTTGAAGCATGAAGGGACATATGAATCTTTAGTGCATCCAGCGTGTAAATATCTTGCGACACTAGCTACAATAGTGCCATGCAAACGCCTGTTCTCACTTTCAGGTGACATTGCAATTAAGAAGCAAGCAGCATTATCTTCTGCAAATGTAAGAAAACATGTTTGTCTGAACGTTTGGCTGAACCAGAAGTAGGACTGAGTGGACTTGTAGGCTCTAAAGTTTTACATTGTTTTATTTTTGAATGCCAGGCTTTTTTGTACATAATTCTACTTTTGTAAGTTCAACTTTCATGATAAAGAGCTTGCACTACAGTACTTGTATTAGGTGAATTGAAAAATACTATTTCTTTTGTTTTTTACGGTGCGAATATTTGGAATCAAAAATAAAGTGAGCACTGTACACTTTGTATTCTGTGTTGTAATTGAAATCAATATATTTGAAAACGTAGAAAATGTCCTAAAATATTTAGATGGTAATCTATTATCGTTTAACAGTACGATTAATCGCGATTAATTTTTTTTAATTGCTCGACAGCCCTAGTTAGAATACAAGATGGTTTAAAAATGAGTTTGGGGGGGGGGTATCATAAAAACTTCCCCTAATCATGATTGTGGAAATCCTATTCAAAATTGCTAGTGGTAGGTTCCTGCAAACACTTACATGAGTCAAGTTGCTTGTGTGTGTATGTAGCCCTCTTTGAGTTCTATGGGACTATTCAGAAGAATAAAGTTAGTTACCTGCTTAAATGTTTGCAGGGATCAGCCCTAATGCTGTATATAAAAGCTTCAGTTGTTCATTTTTCAGTAGCAGTTGTTGGGAAACTGTTCCAAAAAGATGTTTCAAAAACATCTGTTACTGTGTCACCTTTGAAATTCCTTTTTATTAAATCCTTAATCTTTTTTTCTTTTTGGCAGACCACCAGATATAGAACTGCTGAAGGAGGGGCAAAGGTACAGCTGAATCAATGATTCTTACATTTAACGTACAGTATTCACAGTTGGAAAGGGAAGCCTTTGATTTCCTGTTTTGCTGCAATATATAATGTACCATTATTGCAGACCACACAAAGAATATTTGCCTTGTTTAGCTTTTTCCTTTGTGGTGCTAAAAAGAGTATTTGATCTGTATGATTTAGTGTACAGCTGCTCGTAGCCTGTAACTCTTAATTGAAGCTGTTGAAACCTGACACAAACGCAATGTTTGTACTCTGCATATTTTGTGCCATCGATCCTTTATAAAGTAAATGGTACCAATTATATGTGTTGAAAGCTTCTGTGAGTCTTAATATAAAACATTTATATCTGAAATATATAAATCCTACCACTCTTTGTTTGCTTCCACCTCTTTGTCAGTTCTGTAAATTGTGATTTTTTTTTTCATGTTTTCCTCTACAGCATTTGGCCATTAGGGGGCAAACTCGCATATTCCTGCAAAAACAAGTAATCTGCTATCCCCTTGTTCTTAATCAGCATACTGTATTTCATTCATATAATGGAAAAATGTGGCTTAAAATGCCTGTATTCACTCTAGAATTTTAAAGTGCTAAAATTTGGCAGCATAAGTCTGACCTTGTGTTCTTTTTTCTTCTAAATTTTGTCAAAGCAAATATATTTTGTTTTTTCTTTTCCTCCCTACCCCTCATTTGCAACATAAGATGTCTGCTGTATAGTATCTGCAGTAGTCATCTTGATTACTAAACACTAAAACTCTTTACATTTGAAATGTTTTTCTTAGAAAACAAATCTTATTTAGATCCCTTAGTAAGGGTCTAATTCTTAATGTTAAATAAAATACACCTTTGCTAGAACAAAATTATTTGTTCATTCTTAAAATATATGCTATTCAAAATCATCTAGTTTGCAAATGCTATTATAACTGAAGTCTGTCCTGTGTTTTAATGATAGTCTATTTCTTCTGTAACAGTGGCCAGTCTGGGGAAGAAGTAAAACTACATGATGAAGTCATTAAAGTCTCAGATATTGAAAATCCTAAGACATCAGCAAGCCAGTGTGACTCTGCTTCCCATGGCACATACAGTGACAGCAGCAGTGATACTGAACAAGAATTTGTTTCCTCTATTCTACCAGAAAATCGATCAAATGCAACCAGTCTGGTGCAACCATTGCACAAAAAAAGTATACTCAAAAAGAAGCCTGGTCAAAATATAAACTCCACGCATAGAGATGGAGACCATAGAGTGATAAATGTCACCGAACAATTAAGTGAGTGCAAATTAGATATCCAGGAAAAAAAGAGTTCTTGTTCTGTTACTGGCATTTCTTCAGACATTATTATATCAGAAAACTTAAAAAATCCAGAAAACTATGAAAGTAGGTGTAATGGTTCACAAGTAGTTTTGCTAGGTGTGAGCAAAGAGGGGGCAGAACAACTCAAAAAAATACTTGCTAAATCAAAGCAGCATATCAAACCTGAAATGAGTGCACCAGTTGATTCCTTTACTGCTACACGTAATGTGTTAGATGTGCTTAAGCAGACTTTTATTGAATGGAGAACTGAAGAAACTTACAAGTTTCTCTGTGGATCCAGCTATGCTACTGTACACTTACCAGAACACACATCAGCTGTCAACTGTGAGAAAGAAGAACTTGATGAGGATGACTTAGAAACAGCAGATGACCTTAATGACGCTGCTGCTGCTACAAGGGAATCTAAAAACAGTTTGAACCAGTCTTTGCCTTTTGGGGGCACAGGTGCAACAGTTAAACCTTTGCCTAGCTATGAAAAACTAAAAGAAGAAACAGAACTATTAGGACTAAGAGTAAAGGAATTCTATAAAGGAAAATGCCTCTTGACTGAAGAAGCAACAACACAGGTGGAAGGAGCAGAGCATCCTAGCAGTGTTAAAGTAAGTATCCTGAAAAACTGGACTGTTTAGTTCTGTATGTTTATACAGTGCTTAAGTCAATGGGGCACTGACCTATATGGCCTCTAGGTGTTACCACAATATAAATGTTGATAATAATCTAATAGTAAAATTTCAGCATTGTCACCTTCTGTATGTCACTCTGAAGCTAGAATGTCTGAGTCCATGTGATTAGAGAGACGAGATGGGTGAGGTAATATCTTTTATTGGACCAACTTCTGTTGGTGAGAGAGACAAGCTTTTGCCAAACAGAGCTCTTCTTCAGGTCTGGGAAAGGTACTCCAAGTGTCACAATTAATTCCAAGGTGGAACAGATTGTTTGGCATAAGTAGTTAGCACATATTCTAAAGGATCATTCAAGATAGAGTGGCCCATTAAAACCTCTGCAGTCATAGGACAAAAAGCAGGGGTTAGTGTGTAACAGATTGTTGTAATAAGCCGTAAATCCAGTGTCTCTGTTCAATCCATGTTTTCCATGCAGTCTGTTCCCATATGTACTGGTAAATGGAGGCACATGACTTTACAACTTACACCTGTGCGACAGAACGGGCTTTCAGCTAGTAATAACAATAATTAAGGATGGTCAGCTCCTGAGCAATTACCTAGGTTTTGGCTAGCTAAAATAATGAATTCTCATGTTCAGTTTCAACAGCTTCTTGTTAAGTTACAGAATGTCATGGACTAATCAGCTATTTAAGTGTGCTTTAACTTGGTAGGAAGCACTGCTAAACTGAACTAATGTAAGAATGTTAAAGGTTAAATTAATTCTATCTGGCCATTGTGCAGATGCATAGAGGGAAGAAAGAATCGAAGGAGTCTTTTCCTCCACTCTACCTCTGTGGCCTCTGCACGAGGGCCAAACACAACCAACATCCCTGCTCTCAGAGTACTGGAGCAACTACTTCCCTCTACATCTCCGTTGGAAACACAGAGACTTCCCAGCCTTTTAGATTTCAAATATTGCAAGGAACCATATAGCTTTGGGAACTTTTTCACTTTCTAGGCATTAAGTCATCATGTCACAGAGCTTTGCATCTCTTCCTGTCTGTCTTCTGGTAGGAGGATTTATAGACACAAAGAGATGCAAAACTGTATGAGGTTTCACCTCTTCCAAGTCGAGTAGGCCAGCTCTAAACATCCAATTCCTTTTGTCTCAATCATATGGAGACAGTACTCTGGCTGACTAGACTAGGGGCTGGTCTACACTGGGGGGGGATCGATCCAAGATACGCAACTTCAGCTACACGAATAGTGTAGCTGAAGTCAAAGTATCTTGGATCGAATTACCTGGGGTCCACACGGCGCGAGATCGACGGCTGCGGCTCCCCCGTCAACTGCGCTACCGCCGCTCGCTCTGGTGGAGTTCCGGAGTCGACGGTGAGTGCGTTCGAGGATCGATATATCACGTCTTAACGAGACGCGATATATCGATCCCGGATAAATCGATTGCTACCCGCCGATACGGCGGGTATTGAAGACGTACCCTAGGTTACACGTTTTGTGTTGGTGTATGCAGTTCTGGGTTTCTTTAAGTTTTAGGAAGTTTTCAATATGAGAAGTAATTTTGCAAAAGCTTATTTTTATTAAATAAAGTAACTGTAGTGTGCTTAAAATGAAAGAAGACGTTATCTGGGCTCAGTTAGTATTACATAAGACTCCCCCTGAAAAGTTGTCATTAGTTTTTATGACACCCTCCATAATGGATTCTGAAGAAAGGAAAAAAATAGATTAGTAATATAGGTAGGCCTGGCTTGACATGGGAATCTCAACAAGTAAGCAAATTGTAATTAAGGCCCGATTTAAATAACAGTTCAGTCCTTCAGGAGCTCATACAATTCCTAGCCACTCCTGTCCAACTACAATTTCCGCTACCCTGAAGCCAGATCATTATTTCTAAAATCTAGCCTTTAGGTTTTGAATATTCTTTCCATTTAATGTATGTAAACACTTATTGCACTTGTGCCATTTTTTTCTGCTCAGAAACAGTAAAATTTAACATGGGGAAAACAATCAATAATTGGCCACAATATTGCTTTGTTGTATTGACTTTAAAAAATTGACTTTAAAATTCAAATGTCTACCATGTTTTCATTATGTTTTTGTATTGTAATGTAGGATGACCAGCAGGGTGATCCCATCCTCCCGCTTGTAGATTCTCATGCCCAAATGCAGATTCGAAAGCAGATTGTACTTGAAAAATTGAGGAAAGTGTAAGTATCCCTTCTTTCTCTTTGAGTACTTGTGACTAAATTAAGTCTCCAGCCCAAATTAGCTCAGAATGTGGCTGCCCGCTCATTAATCAGTGCCACATATATTGAGCACGTTACACAAGTGCTCTGCGATGTCCATTTGCTGCCTATTAAATTCCATCCAGAAATTAAAATATAAGATAAAACCATAAATTCTTTAATGAGCTGGGATTTAGTTGCTTGAGGTATTGTCTCTTTGTGTGTGATACAACTGTAGTTGTTGTTAGTGGATGTGCTCAATCTGACAACCTCCTGGGTCATAAAGGAAGGGCCTGCTGGCAGGGCATCTTACAAAAGGAACTTGCCCCTTTCTTAGGTGTGTCAGAGCCCATGTTTGGTAAGCTTCTGCTCATGTTGTAAAACTCATTATCCTCCCTCTGCATGGGAGGAGAGGGGTTGTCACAGGCTTGTGGGAGTTGTTGGTGTTTAACTGTGGAATACATTCCACTGCAATTTATGTATTTTGTGGATTTTAATGTTTGCTATTGTAAATATGCATGGAGCTTAAATAAGGGATAAGTGCTTTCAAGAAGTCAAAATGATCTTATTGTCTAGATGGAAAACTAACTTCTTTTCCTTGCTTAAAAGAGTTTTCTGATAGACTTAAAAATATGAAGTATTGCTAATAACGTTAACACAGTGACTTTTAAAGCTGAACTGGAATATTTGCTCGAAATTATAATGAAACTGTTTGGGGCAGGAAAAGTATCGTTATGTCTTGTTTGGTATCAAGTATATTGTCACTAAACAGATATGGCCACATCTACACAGAAGAAAGCATAGTTTTGAAAACCGGTAAATAGTTCCAGCAAAGTTCTCACTGAATCAGTTTCTTATATACATGGCTGATGTGATGAGGCTTATGTGATTTTTTTTTTTTTTTTTTCATGCTTTGTCCCTGCCTCCACTGGCTGTAGGCAGCCAAACTACATTAAAGCCTGTCTAAACTGAATTTTAAAAGTTTCCAAACACTATTCCCTTTTTATCGTAGATGGGGCCTTTGTGCACTAAAGAAAAAAGCATATTGCAGTTCAAGGTCCTATATACATTGACACTAAAAATGGCTAAACCAGCAAGGTTTAAAACCATATAAAAATGTCTCCTGCTAACCCACTTTGCCTAAGCAGTGCAGACAAGAAACAACAGTTTAAGGACCATGAATAACAACTTAGTCTAAAACATTATTATTTTTAAATGGCTATGGCTTGTCTGTGTTGCCTAGGCTACCTTGGCATGAGCCCCTCCCCCCCATGCAGAGGGAGGATAATGAGCTTTTTTTTTTTTAAAGTTCCATTAGCATTTCGTATCAGAACTGCATTGTAACAAAACTGATGATTGTTAATCAGAGATCCTAAGAAAACTTCCCCGTATTTCTGCCAGAGTGAATGTCATCACAGCTACCAAGAGCATGGTTTGAAATAGTTTTACTATATTACAAATCCATGTTCTCATTCCCTCATTAATTTATCACATCTGTCACTTATGCTGAACCTTCTCATACTTCTAGCAAAGGGTGAATTTAATTTGTACTGTCTTTGTGCTCTGTATGTGTGACATGGGCTCTCAGCTACTAATATACCTATATAATATTAGGTATATTCTCTGCACCTAGCTGCTAATTCAGTTGTGTAGTTTTCTCTAACTACTTCTTTTGAACCCAAATAAAATTATGAGAGTAGGAACATTACTCACTTAACAACTGAATCAATTAAACAGCTATGAGCTGGGTACAAACTTTTAAGGGGGGTACAAATGCCATTTCTCTCTTAAGTAGATATGTTCTAGGTGTGTTATATCCTCCACTTGGAGACTTAATTAAGAAAATTAAATTATTTCACTGCCAAAGAAATCTAAATATTGCAAATTTGAAATAGTTTTGACACTTAAAATTCCAGTCTTCCATATTGTAAACCTAATTGCTTTTGTAAGAATGCCTTGGCATAACTGACATTGGAAGCTAATTAATAACATAACTTGCTAAGCAGCAAGTATATCAAAAGTCTTATCTTATTATGCTCTTCTCCAATAGCTACTGTAAAATGCAGTGACATTGCAGCAATGCCTTCTCTAATAAATGAATCTGAAGTGTAAGCTGTATGCCAGATCTAAAGCTCAAAGAAGTCAATACAAGTCTTTCTAGTGATTTCAGTGAGCTTTGGATAAGGCCCTATTTGAGGAGCAAATGGTTGTGTATAGAAAGAAAGAAAATAACCTAATATCCTTTTGCTTCCAGATTGCCTGCAGTTTTGGGTCCTCTTCAGATTACACTAGGTGATGTTTACATGGAGCTGAAAAATCTTGTCAAAACTTTCAGGTAAGTGTTGGTCTTTTCAGGGATTTTTCCTGATTGAGTAAATAACATCTAATATAGACACACATGAATTAGGATCAAAGGAACCCCTGTGAAGATTTGCCCTGCTTCAGTAGTAGGTCAGTGTAGGTAACATCATGTTCCCTGTGGACTAACAAGGCAGCCCCATCCCCTGCTCCACTGACTGTGCTCGGGTCACTATGAGTATTTTATATATTTTTAAGAAGTAGGCCAGCGGTCTCAGGAGGATGCTGATGAGTCCTTTAAAGATACTACTGCCCTGTCATCTCCTATTAAGCATGGGCGTTTGAGATCTGTCACTTCCTCAGTGCACCCTGCAGCTGGGCTAAATGGGGCTATGGGGTGTGATTAATGATGGTTGCTGCCAACTCCCTAAGCAGTGAGGAAAGTCAAGCTTGGCCCACTCTACTCCTGATTGCAAGGGGAAGGATAGAGAACAGCTAAGAACCGTGTTAGTTCCCTACCACCGGGAGCCAGTGAGCTTTAATCACTCCCTATGGCCTCAGTGAACCTAGATCCCAGGAGCACTGAGGAAGGTGGCAGCACAGACAAAGAGGGTGGTGGTAACTTTTCTAAACACCTACCCACTCTGCGGGTCAGCAGCCAATTCCTCTTCACTGACACAACACAGACCCAATACAGGCTCCATGCCCTTGAGCCCCAGCAAGAAGAGGGAGTGATAGCAATTACTAATTATGAGTGGCCGAGCCATGTTTCAGGACATTGACTTTAGGTGTTAATGTTTTTGCTCTTGGCCATTCAGTGCAACCCAAGAATTTTTAAAAATGCTTTTCTTGTGGCATTTATATTTTAATGAGTAGAATGTCAGTTCCACTTGAACCCTTAATTTTGGCTAACATCTTCAAAGACCAGGTTAGACTAAAGAGCTGTAGCAGGGACTTGTAAAGACAGAAAACATTTTTTTTATGGTGATAGAGGTGGTACGCATGAACTTTTTAAAATTTAATTTCTATAATTGCTGTTTTTTAAAATAAATCCTGATTAACTCCACACTTTCTCCTAGCAACTATGCCAAAAATGTGTAAAGGGTTAGGGAAGAGCTTATTTCATATATGCTAGAGTTGCAGGGGTATATCCCACATACACGAATGACCTGCGTTTACAGAAATGTAGGATTTCTAGTCAGTCTGTAATGCTAAATTCATAATAGTCCCCTCAGCCTGACTGAGTTCTCTGGATTGCTGAAACTAGCATGGATTTTGGTGTACTCCAACCATGGGCCTTTGTAACAGACCCATCACGGTAGTGTCTCAGCACCAAAACACACTTCTTTCAAAAGCTTACCTGAAAGCAATTTTGGACATATTAGTTAAATTTGGCTCCCTATTATTAGGCTTTTGACATACAGATTTTACCATCTTCATTATTATTTGTTAGGATCTGTTGCGCGATAGCCCAACTGAACTTTTATTGCCAATTTATTGTTAATATGATCTAAATTGCAACCTGCCTGAGGACTCGTCATTGTTATGTTTCACCCTTTTTTTTTTTTTTTTTTTACTCCTCCTAAATATATGGAGCAGTGCCTTAGCAGTATTCCAACCTTTAGTGTTGAAACAAAATAGAACAAAATCTTTCTTATTAATTGCATCTGAGGTTGCTTGAGTTGTCTTTTGAGTTACTTAACGTTGAGACCTTTTTGCAACACTTTTGGATAAGGTGTGAGTTGAAGGCCATTGGTAACTAATTGGGAGTTCTTCTAATGTGGAGGATCTTAGGTGAATTCTTTCCTTGGCAGTTGGTTTGTGTTTAATTGCAGTTTGGGGATTGTTTTTCTACATATTGAATTTAATGTAGCACCTAGAGCAATGGGTAGGTGCTTTAGAAACCTAAATAAAGTAAATATTTTGAATTCACATCATTGTTGCTGAGAACAAGATTACAAAATACAAGGTGCATAGTGTGGGGCCAAATTCTCCACTTCAGTTATCCGTAGAATCAATTCAACTAAACCTACATTTATTTTTCCTTCATACTGCTCCTAGCAAGAAGGAACAATTCATTGGGCCTTTTCTCCATCTGTACCTGGACTTCTGCTGCAGCAGAAGCTGATAGCAAATACTACCTCATGGACATGAGGATTAAAGCAGTAGTCATTGATGCATAGATCTCCAATCCTGCAAACACTTATATGCCCAGGCTTAACTTTACTCATATGAGTAGTCTCATTGATTTCAGCATGAATACTCGCAAGGGACAGTTAAACCATTTGCTGAAGTACTTGGAAGATTCAGGGCCTTAAGTACCACTTACTATGTAATAGGGTTGAAATGCTGAATAAAATAATGAGTGGGCATCTCTGACAAATAGAAGCTCTCTTTTCTGCTTCGTGTACTGGAAGTACTTCAGGCTGAAAAATTGTTGAAGGCCCATCATAGGGGATAAAACACATGACTATAATGTGGGAGAGTTTAGTTAAAGAAGGGTAAAAGAATGTGGTGAACTGAGCAACAGCAATTTTCAGCTCCATTGGTTTTTAAAGGAACACTTGCAGTTCAGCCTCTTTTGGACAGCATTTTATTCAATCACCACTGCTGGGAAGCGCTCTGAAGAGATCTCTGGAGACAGTTCAGAATGGTTATAGTTCTTCCCAAGCTAAGTCTCTCAGTGCCTGTAAGCTTTTGTTACGAAAACTGAGATGTCAAATAACTCTCCAGAGTCTGTCAGGGCACTTTGTTAAAGACTAAGAGAAAATTAGGTATTTACATAGAAATCTAGGTTAAATGACTAAGTGAGTAAATTAGAGACACAAGGCAAGTGAGGTAATATCTTTTATTGGACCAACTACTGATAAAACTGATAAAAATAAATACTTTTTCACCCAATGCACAATCAGCCCATAGAACTCCTTGTCCCAAGATGCCACAGAAGACAAGAGCTTAGCAGGATTTTAAAAAAATGATTCGACACTTTATACAGATAACAAGAATATCCAGAGTTGTTATAGTATGGACAAAAAACCAGGAGTTTGGATATAATTACTTATGCACTTCAGTGCATGAACCAGTCCTTAATGGGAGTTAGGAAGAAACTTTTCCTAGGGCATGTTATTCAATGACTGTCTATTGCACTTTTCTTGCACCTTCATCTGAAACATCTGGTGCTGGCCACATTCTGAGATAGTATACTAGATCTGATTTAGTATGGCAATTCCTATGTTTCTCGGCACTTCATCTGTAAGTTTCCTTTCAAGGTGACCACCTGCCTCTCGGAGCATGGGAGGCAGTATGTTCTATCCCTGGGGTAAGCGAGCCCTTACATTGCTAAAAGAGCTTCTTTTCTGAAAATTCTAGATTGTTGGGTCTCAGAGCCAAGTTTTGGCCCAAAAGCACTGTGGGTGTGCTTGAATCTTGTCTCCCACTTGTTGTGTCATATTCCTGTTAGAGGCAAGGATCAGGCCATCACACTATTCTTGCCAGAAGGGAAACTGATCAATGATGGATCACTCACGCAGGAGCTGACATTAATTTAATGAGAAAATGTACCAAAGTAAAACTATAGGTGATTGGCATTTTGATACTAAAAGAAATATGACCTGCACGCATTTGTCTTTCCCAGAGTTTTTGTTTAACCCAATTGTTACCTAAAGTTTGGGCTTTATTGCTCCTGCAACTTCCCATGTCAAAATTAGCTTTTTCTTCTTTGAGTAATTTTCTGTGGGTACTCCGCTTCTGGTGTGCATATACATGTGTGCCTCTGATCAGAAACTTTTGGTAGGAGTGTCTGCGTGGTCCATGCCTTTGTGCTGTACATTGTTATGCTCCAATCCGAGGGCGTATAAGGCAGGCTGGACCTGCTGTTGCTCCAGTTACTTCAGCTTATCCTTAAATTTGTATTTTTATTTTACTTTTTACTTACCTTGCACACTTTTTGTGTGGTCTTTTCATTCCCCCCGCCATCTTTTTCACAGTCAGGGTTCTAAAACCTGTCAGACATGTAGAAGGTCTTTTTCCCCTCAGCAACAGTCATTCCAGCTATCCCCACTGTCTGGGGGCGACACACATCATGTCAACGTGCAAGATCTTCATCAGATTTGAAAGCCGACCCAGGAAGCTGAGGGAGGCTAGACTTAAGCTGCTTCCCATGGTGGGTTCTGTGCAACCTTCCTCCAACTCAGGGCCCACCACAGCCCTAACTCAGTGTGTCAGGGTCAGCCAACCAACGCTGTCCTTCAACTTCTACGGCTCTGTCTCTATTGAGTAAGAATCATGGCCAGCTCCAGAGACTAGCTCAAAGGGCTTAAAAAAGAAGAGACCTAGGTCCATTGATAGAGAGGCATTGATAAAAGGGGGTACTTTGCCTCAGAAATCGACAATGAGATCTCATGTCCCATCTCAGGTACAGTCAAGGCTTCTAGACCCTCCTGTACTGCGCTTCCTGCACCAACTAAAAAGACTTCTAGTGCTACTTACACTGAAAAGTTTCTTGATACACAGCTCTACCTGGTACCGATGGAAGTACCTGGTTCAGAACCAGCCACGCAAAAGAACTCTGCCACCTCGAAGAGATCAGTACTGGCACCAGCTGTCCCAGTCCCTGCCCCTCCAGCAGGGCACAATCACCAAGGGCATTCTGACCACAACCCTTTGCCATCTTCGGTACTAGTGGCTTCAGGTACAGCGGACTCGGCTCTCCAGTGTCCTGCCTCCCCTGTACCAAGCAGATTCCTGTTCCTGAAATCTCCTAGTCTCTGAGGAGCCCAGGTTCCCCTACTAATGGTACCGAAGAAAACCACTCCTCCAGAGCACTCTTTGGTACCAATGAGATCAGCTCCCACCTTCAGTAGAGGGGAAGACTCCTCTTCTGACTCCAGAAATCTCAGGGTTTCACCACCTGCTCGTTCAGATCTCCCTCTCCAGAAGTCTATTCTGAAAGAATTTCATCAGGACCCAGGCACATGCAAGCCCATCAACAGCCCTCTTGGTATGACCACGCTTAGGGTCCACCACCCTTCCCCTATGCCCATCTCAAGGGCTCTTCTGGAATCCCTGGGCCACATATGGGGAGACCAGTCCTATAGAGCACAACTTCTCAATAGGGCCACGAGGAGAGAGAGCGCTACACTATTTCTCAGTACCCTCTTCACTTGTCCTCTTGTCAGGAGGAACCCTTTGAGGAGCAAGAACTGAGGGCTGATTGGGAAGCTACAGCACCCACTAATAAATCCTCTTCTTCTCCAGATGGGGCTGTAATGTCGCTTTCCCCCTCTCCTGTGCAGATGACTTCAAACCTTTTCAAGACTTCATGAAAAGAATAGTTGAGTCTCTGCAAACCCCTCTGGAAGAGGTGCAGATTGGTGAGAAAAACCATCTTGAACAAAGCCTGTACTTTGCTAGTTTTAGACTTTTAGATGCATGTTTTCACTTGCACACGGTTTTGGGGAAATTTGGGATTAGGAGTGTGTTGGGATCACTTTGCTAGTTGTAACCAAGGCTGATGGAAGCCAGAGTGGAGCTGTGGGGCTGTAGACAGGCTGCTAGGGTCAGAACTGCTGAACCAGGCTGGCTGCATAGCACCCAAACACTCAAGGTCTGTCCTGCATGCTTGTTGCTGACTGAATATCACAGGCTGGGAGCTACAGTACCAAAGCATTGTGAGATACTCTGGCTTACAGGTAACAGTTGACACATCCTCTTACTGGTCTGGATTGCACCCCAAACCTTATGACAGCCGTTCATCCTGGTTACAGCCCACTGGTATCGTAGGACGGTCCAGAGCACAATGGAGGATCTTCTGTTCAAGGCCACCAAGCTGTTCATTGACACCATGACTAAATACCTCCACTCCAGAGCAAATCTTCAGTACTTAGGAATCTATTATCCTGCAAGCAAAAGCAGGTACAGCAGACCGCAGACCAGCCCAAAGGTCCTGCCCCATCCAGTTTCAAACATATCACAGGCAACAGCACCACCTAAGAAAATATCTTGGTTCCAAAAGAAAAGACCATCTAGCTTCATCTCTGTGGTCATCTAGCTGTCAACCTTCACCAAGCAGCTGTTTTGATATATTGCTTGAGAGTCATGAACATGGATCCTAGAAATCCTAGAAATCCGTTTGCCGCGGAAAAATGTGGAATTTGCATTTTTCCCAGAGAATCTTTAAGTTTTTACATTTTTGTGAAAAAATAAAAACGTATATTAACTATTAACTAAATTTTACTGAAAGTACCAGTGTCACTTATTCAGTGCACGCAACCTCCCCCTCTTGTGGTTGATTTTTGAATATGCTTTAAATTTACATAGCTAAACATACTCCAATAAACTGCTTCCAGCATATAGAGGTTATTCAGCAGTGTAAAGGGGTTTGTGTTTTAATGCCTCTCAAATTTCACTTCATCCTCCAGATGTGAGTAATTAAAGTTATGAAAAGACCACCTCATACGCCCACATTAACCAGGACATTCAGTTATCCATCTTCTACCCTAAACTGCACAATTCCAGAGTGGAAGCTAGTCTGCACACTCTGAATGTTATGAGGACACTAGTGTTCTGCCTAGAAAGAACTAGACCCTTCAAAGCCTCTCCTAGACTCTTTGTCTCCTTTGTACACAGAATGAAAGGAACCCCTATTTCTACCCAAAGACTATCCATGTTGGTCTCTGGATGCATTTTGTCCTGCTACAAACTCTCTACAGTGCATCCGCCCTCAAGGGTGACTGCCCACTCCACTGGAGCACACTCTACCTCTATGGCTTTACTCAAGAATGTTCTCATCAAAGGCATCTGTAAAGCTATCACCTGATCATCCATTCACACCTTTTCCCAGCACTATGCCATAGCTAAGGCCTTACATTTTCAGGTTTTATTTTAAAATTTCCTGGGAATTTATCAATTTTTTTATTCCAAAATTTTAAAAAGTGAAAATTGGTAAAACCTGAAAACAAAAGACAGCAGCAGCTATGGGCACCAGTACTCACAGGGTGCAGCTTTCTGCCCCCTGTCGCCTGTCACTGGAGTGGTCAAACAATCTCAGCTGCCAGAACCCGTCTCCCTTCCTCTTCACAGTGGGGGAGCTGAAGGGCTGAGGTCAGGAGGGGACTCTGTCTGGCAGGGGAAGCAGATGGGCTGCATTGAAAGGCCCAAATACCAGGGACAGTACTCAGGGGGGCAGACTTCCGCTCCCTGTGAGCCTGTCACTGCAGCACTTGTGTGGTCTCAGCTGCTGGGACCCAACTCCCTTCCCGTCTCGCAACAGCAGGGACTCTTCAAGGGCGGAGCCGGGAGCTGGCTCACCCAAAATTTGGTGGAAATTGCTAAAACCCGAATATTGACTTTTTTTAAAAAAAGTAGGGATTTTCTGGAGAAAATCGGTAAATAGTGAAAACAAAAGTGTATGTTTCCAAGTCTGATACAGCCTTTGGGATGGCTGTTCTCCAATCTGGGCTAAATAGGACTTCTCAGCATCAGCCCCTGTAGCCTGGGCACTGCAAAAGTCACCTGAAATGGAGTGCTCAGAGGGGGCAATTACTCAGGGACGAAGGAGAAGTTACTTACTCATACAGTAACTTGAGTTCTTCAAGATGTTTTGTCCCTACGGGTGCTCCACCCTTCTTCTTTTCTTTGGAGTCCCAGCATTAGGCTGGATTTCATGGTGGAGAAGGAACTGGAGCAGCGGTGGGTCCACCCTGCCTTATATGCCCTCAGATCAGAACAAGGGTGTACAGCAGTGGTTGGCAACCTGCAGCCCGCGGGCCACATGCGGCCCATCAGGGTAAGCAGATTGCGGGACGCGAGACATTTTGCCGACGTTGACCATCCGCAGGCACGGCCCCCCGCAACTCCCAGTGGCCGTGGTTCGCCATTCCCAGCTAATGGGAGCTGTAGGAAGCATCGGCCAGCATGTCCGCTAGTCTACAGAATGCCTGCACGGATCATGTGGACACTGCTACCAAAAATCTCTGATCTGAGGCACATAGGCACGCACTGACATCTGAAGTGGAGTATCTGTAGGGACAAAACATCTCAAAGAACTCAAGTTACTGTACAAGTAAGTAACATCTCTTTATGGCTGTGCTCCTGTCAATGATTGAGAAGAGGCAAGATTTATGTTTTTTCTCTTTACCCTTTATTTTTGATTCCTAGGTTGTTGTTTTTTCCTTCACCTGTCATCCTTTTGCTACCCTGATTCTGTTTGCCGAACACATTTATATGCCTTCACGTGCAGCTAATGCAGCTTTGCAGGTCATATCTCCACCTACAGGGATGGAGGAAATATTGCAGCTGGATTTAATACTGCTTTTCCCCTTCTATTGTAGGCTGTGCTGTATGAAGCAAACCTGCTTCAGTACTGTGTGGGGTTTGACACCAGCCAAACCACCAAAATGACCAGTTGGAATCTTTTGGGATCTTGGGGGCATTCTCTGGCTTTCAGCACCTAGTCATCTAGCTTTACTTGGCCTAAGCAAACTTGCTGTAGTTTCTCTCTTTAAAAACTTGTAGGACTTTTTGTCATACTTTTTAACAGAAAATTAGAACTCTGCAAACCCAAATCATAGGCTTAAACTTCTACTTTTAAAACATTGCTGCTAGGTTTCTTCCCCACAACATATGTTTAAAAGATATAATTGTACTGACATTTTTCTCCCCTCCCTCACAGATTATTTTGCAGTATCAGCTTTGGCTAAAGATAAGACACAGAATTAGTGAACCATTTTTAGTGGGGACTTGCACTTGACTGTTTTTTGAAAGCTTTAGTCTTCAGACGCCTAGGTGTTGACACACAGCTTGTTTTTGAAAGTGATTGCCCTTTTGCTGCTCATTATTTAAGGCTTCACAGCTGTAGGTTACATGCTTTAGTCTGATCTTCCTAACATGGCTTTTTTAATACAGTTGCACAAGTGCTGTAGGACAGGTATTGTACCAAAAGGTTACTGGTTGTGGAATCTTGACTACTCATCCAATCCAGTGACAGTACTGCATCAACCGATCTATATTACTGCATCCAGCAGGTTATCTGTCTTCTGACTACCTCTACTGTAAATAGCATATTGATGGCAATGACTAGTGTTGAGACCTTGCCAATCAATACTAACATTGAATAAGAGTTAATTGACACAAATAACTACATCTCTTAGTTTGTGTACAAGAATGACGCCTTCTTGTGCTCTAATCAATAATGGCTCCTTGTAGAGCACTGAAACAAAGCTGCTTTCTCTGCTATTTGACAGCATTTTCCCAGGTGATTTAGAGCTGTCTCTTCCATTGTATCTCATCAGAGCAGATTAACTGGAATGTTACATATGAATTGCCTGTCAAGATGATTCCATCAGGCATTTTTTAGTCGTTTTTATCACTGTCATCGGTATTGAGTCAAGACTTTAAAGTCCTTGTTTTGTCTCATATTCTCTAAACAGAAAAGAGTAACCGTTTAGCACATATTAACTTTTTGTTGCTAGACACTGCTAGACAATTTCATATAGTAGTCAGTACATGTTGGTATGTTTCAGACAATCCGTGTTATTTAACCAAAAATACTGGGTATATTATATGACATGGCCATTTCATTTAGTACTCAATGTTAATTTTATTAAAGCATAGGAAGGAAATAATACAGATGGAGATGCACTGCTTCAGTAGTCATGGCTGATACTTATAAAATTGATATTTAAACTATAGTCACACACTTATCTTGTTTGGAAGAATCACCTGGATTCACTGGGGATGGGGAGAAATAACATTGTTATTTTAGTTTTTAACTTACAAAAGAAACTCCCTAGCTCTGCCACCTGCTCAGGCAGATAAAGAAATACGAAATGTTCATATATAGAGTGTTTTTTGCTAAAGATTAATAGAAAAGTGTTAGGTTTCCAAACCAATAACCACAGATACGCGTAATGCCAAGAATGAGAAGGTGGTTAGTTGAAATGAATTACTATGCTGAGGAAATAAAGCAGGAAAGGGAAGCAGTGAGGATGTCTTGTTTTCCTTATTGGTCATATTTGAGTATCTGTTGCTCTTCTATTGGAACCAGACTAAGCAGAGTTTACAGATTGTAATTGGCATTGTGTTTTATATGTGATTATTTTGAACCACTATATTAGCTGTAATATTCTGGAATTTTACACAGACTTGGCAAATAACAAGATAGCCATGGATAACCCTATTTTACTGGAACATTTTGAGAAATCCTGGCCAGTTATTCCATACTACCTCTGCAGGGTATAGACTGTCTAGATGACATGCACACAGAGTGGGAGCAACAGTCTGGCACAATGCACTCTGGGGTGTCCTAGCATACAAAACTGGTGGGGGAAGGAGAACTGGCAGAATAGCTAACATTGGCATGATTACAAAAAGACAACCATGTGATAGGTTGGCCTCTGGCAGGGGCAAAACACAGTTAACTGCCATGGTTATGGAATTTTATCTACATTTTGTAAACATAAACCTGTGTAGTGTTAACTGTGCCAGTAGTGTGACTAGGGCCTTGGGGTCTGATGTGCAAGGTATCTTGGGACCTGACCTAAAAATTCTCATGATGTATTCAACAACTGACTTAAATTGTTCTGCCAGATCCACCTCTCTACTCCTCCACTTTGTGCTGTTCTCTCTCATGTAGTACAAAAGTGTCATATTGCAAGGCCAAAATCTATTTGTTCCTGGTTCCCTGGAAATATATGCTGACCACTGAGGCACTCTAAGACATGGCAGAGTTTGTCATTTTCCGGATAAATGTGCTGCATGTGGAAGGAAACATTCTACTCTGTGCCTCAGAGTTGACAATCTGGTGGGATGGTCTCATGCATTATCTGTCTATCATGCAATATTTTTTCCCACCTCAGCAGCTGGGGCCATACTACCCATAGTTATTAAAATTCTATGAGTTCCCTAAAAGGGTCCAACTGTGGGCACTGGTGTCTAACAACTTTTATGAAATTGTCTGTAGGGGTAACTTATTGAGCTACCACTTCAAAAACCAGTTGTCAGCATTGCCCAGTGTAACTGGTGGTGTACATTGACTTGCCCAAAAAAGAACTTGTAATGCAGATCCCTAGCTGAGATTGTAGGGCTTGCAGTTTAGAAAAAAATAACTTTTTCTTGTAAAGTGAGCACATTTGGTATGAAAATCAATGAGATGAAAGAAACATAGACCTAAGGCCTGGTCTACACTGCTGCTTAAGTAGATGTAAGTTACGTCACTCGGGTGTGAAACAATCACCCCCCTGAGCGACATAGCTTACATCGACGTAATGCGGTGTCTACACCACACTATGTCGTCAGGAGATGCTTTCCCACCGACTTACCTTCCACCTCTCGGTGAGGTGGAGTACTGAAGTCGACAGGAGAGCGCTCTCCCATCAACTCATCGCGTCTTCACCAGACCCACTAAATCGATGCCACTGTATCAATCGCATCGGCACCAATTTAGCGTGCAATATAGGCAAGCCCTAAGTGTGCCATTTTTTCAGATTCTCTATTCAGAGTGGAGCCATACTTTATAAAATATGTACCCTAGTGTGGGCACCAGGCAGAGAAAGTCATCATTTTGGCTCAAGGGTAGTTAGTTTACAGGACACAGGAATAGTTTTCTGGGTTGGGTTAGCAGATAGGGGGCAAAATATGCTCTCTTTCTCCTTCCACCCATGTTAAGGGCTTCAGTCTGTAGCCAGCAAGAGGAGGCCCCTTGAAGGGGACTAATGATATGACTAGTGCTGTCAGCACAAGCCACAATTGGGCATTCAGCCAATATGCCTTTCCATAGGTGACTCCCAACAAATGTACATTTCAGGCCCCTACAGCTTATTTGAAAACCTTCCAGGAACAGTTTCTTCTGTTGAAATGTCCTCAAATGGCTTGAGTCTTTCCTTTTAGATAAAACCCTGAAGGTTGTGATGGAAAACTCTCCCTCTGCCCCTAGAATGCCCCCACAGGGCCATGTCCCCCATCTTAGACAACTTCTGGATGAAGCCACTGGGTAAGCTGGTGAGACAGGCTGAAAGGTCACCATTATGGAAATGATGCCCTTCGCTAGGTCTCCCAGCTTTCCCAGTGTCTTGTGAAATGAGAACATAAGTGAAAAGCAGCTGTTTCAACTGAACCCAGGTAAGAGAGAAGGGTGCTGATAGGAAAAAGAAGCACTTTGAATAATTTACCAACTCCACAATATCTCTGAGTGTTCACAGCTTTGGATGCCCAAATAGCCACACCCACTCTCATCTGTGGCTTTCCATAAGACTACCCCCTGATCCAATCAGACCAAATCTGGCCATGGTAAATCATGCATTGTGACCTCCAGGCTGGACTTGTTGCAGCTCTGTTATATCTAGGGATGAAGCTTCACTTGGTGCAAAATCCAGTAGCCCATTTGTGCAGCAACATGGGTCTTGGTGCCACACAAAGAATCCTTATTGAGGTTGCAGGAACAAACCATCCCAATGTGTAGAAAGAATAGTAAATATGGCAGGCGACCAGCTTGGCTTAACAATGAAATCCTTGCTGATCTTAAACACAAAAAAGAAGCTTACAAGAAGTGGAAGATTTGACAAATGACCCGGGAGGAGTATAAAAATATTGCTCAGGCATGCAGGAGTGAAATCAGGAAGGCCAAATCACGCTTGGAGTAGCAGCTAGCAAGAGATGTTAAGAGTAACAAGAAGGGTTTCTTCAGGTATGTTAGCAACAAGAAGAAAGTAAAGGAAAGTGTGGGCCCCTTACTGAATGAGGTAGGCAACCTAGTGACAGAGGATGTGGAAAAAGCTAATGCACTCAATGCTTTTTTTGCCTCTGTCTTCACGAACAAGGTCAGCTCCCAGACTGCTGCACTGGGCAGCACAGTATGGGGAGGAGGTGACCAGCCCTCTGTGGAGAAAGAAGTGGTTTGGGACTATTTAGAAAAGCTGGACAAGCACAAATCCCTGGGGCCAGATGCACTGCATCCGAGGGTGCTAAAGGAGTTGACTGATGTGATTGCAGAGCCATTGGTCATTATCTTTGAAAACTCATGGCAATCGGGGGAAGTCCCGGATGACTGGAAAAAGGCTAATGTAGTGCCCATCTTTTAAAAAGGGAAGGAGGAGGATCTGGGGAACTACAGGCCAGTCAGCCTCACCTCAGTCCCTGGAAAAATCATGGAGCAGATCCTCAGGGAATCAATTCTGAAGCACTTAGAGGAGAGGAAAGTGATCAGGAACAGTCAGCATGGATTCACCAAGGGCAAGTCATGCCTGACTAACCTAATTGCCTTCTATGAGGAGATAACTGGCTCTGTGGATGAGGGGAAAGCAGTGGATGTGTTATTTGACTTTAGCAAAGCTTTTGATATGGTCTCCCACAGTATTCTTGCCGGCAAGTTAAAGAAGTATGGGCTGGATAAATGGACTATAAAGTGGATAGAAAGCTGGCTAGATCATCGGACTCAACGGGTAGTGATCAATGTCTAGTTGGCAGCCAGTTTTAAGCAGAGTGCCCCAAGGGTCAGTCCTGGGTTCGGTTTTGTTCAATATCTTCATTAATGATCTGGAGGATGGCGTGGACTGCACTCTCAGTAAGTTTGCAAGTGACACTAAACTGGGAGGAGTGGTAGATATGCTGGAGGGTAAGGATAGGATACAGAGGGACCTAGACAAATTAGAGGAATGGGCCAAAAGAAACCTGATGAGGTTCAACACAGACAAATGCAGAGTCCTGCACTTACGACGGAAGAATCCCATTCACTGTTACAGACTAGGGACCGAATGGCTAGGCAGCAGTTCTACAGAGAAGGACCTAGGGGTTACAGTGGACAAGAAGCTGGATATGAGTCAACAGTGTGCCCTTGTTGCCAAGAAGGCTAATGGCATTTTGGGCTGTATAAGTAGGGGCATTGCTAGCAGATTGAGGGATGTGATCATTCCCCTCTATTCAACATTGGTGAGGCCTCATCTGGAGTACTGTGTCCAGTTTTGGGCCCCACACTACAAGAAGGATGTGGAAAAATTGGAGAGAGTCCAGCAGAGGGCAACAAAAATGATTAGGGGGCTGGAGCACATGACTTATGAGGAGAGGCTGAGGGAACTGGGTTTGTTTAGTCTGTAGAAGAGAAGAATGAGGGGGGATTTGATAGCTGCTTTCAACTACCTGAAAGGGGGTTCCAAAGAGGATGGATCTAGACTGTTCTCAGTGGTACCAGATGACAGAACAAGGAGTAATGGTCTCAAGTTGCAGTGTGGGAGGTTTAGGTTGGATATTAGGAAAAACTTTTTCACTAGGAGGGTGGTGAAGCACTGGAATGGGTTACCCAGGGAGGTGGTGGAATCTCCTTCCTTAGAGGTTTTTAAGGTCAGGCTTGACAAAGCCCTGGCTGGGATGATTTAGTTGGGAATTGGTCCTTCTTTGAGCAGGGGGTTGGACTAGATGACCTCCTGAGGTCCCTTCCAACCATGAGATTCTATTATCATTCCTGTGCTCTGCTCTCTGCACTTTCTCTTCATTGAATAGAGTATAATACAAAGACTCTGTCTTGATATTCAGAGATCACCAAGTGATTGGCCTTAGCTATGTGGAAACCTATATATCCCTTTGCAACCATGACCTCTGTTGACAGCTACTCTAGATGTGAAATATGAAACTTGATCAGTAGGGGGAGATATGGAGTATTGGAGACAGAACTTTTGCTGATATGGGACCTAGGCTTCTGAACTCTCTCTCTCTGGAAATAAGAATGACCTTGGACCTCACTGAATTCTGAACTAAATACAAATTCTGTTTCTTTGACTGAGCTTTTTTTATTTCCCCCCCCTCCCCCCTCACAGACCACTCATGCATAGGAGCCATGAGTGAGTGGGAGGAGGAATTCTGCTACCTTTCAAGCTATTACAACAGATGTAGAAAAGAAAGAGGGGTGTTCTTACTATTTGTGAGTTGCTGATATAAGAGGGTGATGAAGGCCAAAAATTTAAAATACCTAGATATTGTGCAATATTGTTAAAAATATAATATCAGAACCAGATTCTGATATTAGCTACTCCAGTGTAAATCTGGAGAAATTCCACTGAATTCCATAGACTTACTCTACTTTAACACTGCTGTAACAGGGACCAAAATCTGATCTCATTGTGGGTATCTATAAATAGGAAGGAGTTTGAAAATCTTCTTTTAAGGATACTTGGATATAAATATACTAGCACACAATTCAATGGGTCTTGCAGGTACTCACCATTTCTCAAAATCAGGCCTTAAAACCCAGCCCCTTATTCTTGCTTAATAATAAGTTTCAACTATTCTGATCTTATTTGTGTTCTAAAACATACAATTTTTGATGTTGCCCTTATTATTTTTCAGGTTAACAAATACAAATATTATTCACAAAATGCCGGAATGGACCCTAATTGCTGTTGTGTTGTTATCAGCGTAAGTACTGCAATTATTCTAAATAATGGATATGACATTTATCAAGAGGTGACATAATTCTAAGGATTAGAAAAATTATATAAAATATAAGGGTGTTTTTCTTTAAATCTGATTAACTATGCTAGGCACTATACACAGGTTTATTCACATAAATTCAACAGTGTTTCTTTTGCCAGCAGTTTTGTAGCTGTCAGGTTTTCAATAACAATCATTTGAAAATTTACAGCTTGCTTAAAAAATACTAAATCGTACAGACCTCAGGTCAGTGTTGTGGCGATTTTTTAAGCAATACTTCTCTTTTCACTCAGCTCTTCAAAACATTCATTTTCTCTCTGATATATAGTACTTTACAGCAGAGGCTTTGTTATATTTTGATCCAGTTATCTGTTGTGTAACCTATAAAACTTAGCCTTTGTGTATTATAATAGATATTACATATTCAATAATAGACTTTTTTTGAAAAACTTTTAGAATGGAAGAAAACACAGTGGAAAATACTAAAGGATACTTTCTATTACATAGTAATTTTAGGGTGTTCTTGCCTTTCTTAAATAATTCATTTTTCTCTACAGCAGGAATTCATTTGTTTTTACTTGAAAATAGGCAGTACATTAAAAAAATTATATACCCAAATTACTTTTCAACACACTGTTGAATAAACTTGTGTTTTGAGATAGAAAAATTCTCATTTTGCAACCATAACTTATTCAGACACATTCGGACTGGGATATTTAATTAAACATCCCCAATCTGCATTTAAACATACTTAAACCATTTAAAATGTCTAGACTCCTACATCATTTTAGTTTGCATGAGGTGAGATCTGGTCTTCAGCAGTTTTTTTCTTAATCATAAGCCTGATTTTTACATACTTCTTTTCAACATAATTCTGAAGTCATAAACAACGCAAACTATAGTCAATACATCAAGTAACTTTCCCCATTTTTATTCTCCAAATTAGTGTACAGGTTTAAAGTTAAATAAAGGCAAAATGTAAAGGTTTCACTGTTCTAAAACAGGCAGTTCTTTTCACAAATTCATATTAAACATTTAACATTAGTTCACCTTTTAAGAAATCACTGGTGGTTTCACACAGTGTCAGACTCTGCCTTTCAGTAGGGTTAAAACCATCAAGCAATCTTTGTATGTCTTTCAGCTTGAATTACAAGATTGCAAAAATCTTATTGCAGAGACTGTTTATTACCGCACTGCTGCTTCTTCTTTTGGGCTTCCTGGGTCACTGGAGCCTGTAGGACAGAGAAGTACTTACCAGACATTCACAGGTCAAGAAGTGTTGTGGGCCAGCCTCATAGCGTCCCCGGTACTGCACTTACTTTCTTTGATATTACTTCAGTCTGACACATTGTTCTGGCTTTACTGTCCCAAGGAAGGCTATACCAGTAGGCATTAGAGTAGGCTTCAGCGAGCCCTACATCTGTGTCACCCAGCCAGATACTGCTCAAATGATTCATTAAATCAGAACACAGAAAGTAACTTTACTTGAATGCCTTGGTATAAATTTTTTATCAACTGTAAGAACAAATCTTTTGTCATTTTTACTATACACTCTTATGGTTGAATTGGTAATTTGTGAAACAGATCTTATGAATTTTTCAGGCAGTTTCTTTACATTCAGTGAAATGACTATTTTGTTCACAAGTAAAATGTGTGTCTTTGGTCATCTGCTACACATAGTATTAATAATGAGCTATAAATGTTTGCAAACCTAATTGCAGTTTTACAGTTGCTTTAAAATGTAGCCAAGCAAAAGATGCAGTAGCGGGCAGTCTTTTCTACAAAGCCACAGGCTCAGAATAGGAGCTGTCTTACTTCTGCTTTCTAAGGGCCCAGTCCTGAGAAAAAGGCTTCAGAATTGGGCCATAAAATAGTGGAGACTAGAGAATATTCTTAATCTTATTCCAGTGAAAGCAAGAAAACTTCCATTGGCTTCAGTGGAATCCAGAATGGGCACCACGTTTGTTACAGAAGTGATGGTCTTTGGTTTCTAAACAATAGCCCAATTACCTCCTCCTGTGGAGACAGGAGTGCAGAGAGGGAAGGAAAACTTGAGGGTTCCCTTGAAGAATTTCCTCCCACTTCCTCTATCTGGAGAGAGAGTATTGATTCACTTCTGGAAAGTAAAGGGAGTTCAGCCTTCAGAACCATGGCTTAGTGGAGGCCAGGAACATCCAGATGGAGGTCCTATACATCTGCTCCTTAGCTCCTAACCCGGCTCCCTGGTAGTGCTGTTTCTCAGGCTGCTCCTGCTCCTGAAGAGGAATTCCATGGCATGGAGGGGCTCCACAGAAAAGCTTTAGGCTGGATTAACTCTCCTGAAGGTTCCATGGGGTCTAGAGGGGGATGATGCTTGTCAACAGCAGACTGATGGTCACCATGGACCCCCACAAAGAGCTTTCTGTGGGGTCTGGGTCAAAAGATGTTTGAAACCACTTTCACTTGCCGCTTTGACAGAGGGAGATAAGGAGGGCCTCTTCCGCATGTGCAAGTATCAACAGGGCATGATCTGGCCCCAGGGATGGGTGGTGGCTGTGTTATTCCTAGAGCCAAACAATGGGGTAGCGTAAGCAACAACTTGAAAAGAAGCTAATTGCACATCTCCCCAGCTTGGCTGAAAGGTGATATGATGGAAGCGCCTAATGTACAAATAACCTGGGGGATCAGAGGTGAAAAGAACATGGGCTAGAATGAAGGAGTGAGCAATGCGATTTAAGGGCTACACATCATAATAATCCACCTGTTTCATTTTCCAATTCAAGGAGACATGACAAACAAGTAGCCTCTCTCTGATTTGAGGACCTAAGGTGTTTTGTTTTTTAAAAAGGTAGCAACTGTGTCAGACTTCGCTTGCACCCCTCTTCTTAGGCACAGATACCGTGACTCATCACTTTCTTGTCACATATGGGTGTTATGTGCTGGAGAATGATATTGAGAAAACTTCCCAGTGCATTTTCATAGTACCCTGGATACTTTTGTGTCTGTGAACTCCCTGCTTTGCTGCTCGCCAAGGTTACTATTACCATTAGTGATGTCTCAAATTTAGCAGGATGTGATTACTGCTTAATAGTTTGTATTACCATGGCACAAAATTTTCCTTCATTTCCTTAGCAAGGTGTGTGTGTAATACATAGGTTTTCTTTATGTATAAAATATAGGCTATTAAGGTAGTAGAGCTACCTGTCCAGAGAACATCCAGATTAACACAGTCCAAATGATCATGATATCAAAAATTAATGTCCAATCTGAGCCCTTAATGAAAATCTAACCTGAGGCATTTCTATCTATCTGTTCAATATATTCTCATTTGCCATATTATATACTGTGCTTTCCTAGACTGCCCTTTGACATCCAGTGAAGAGGCTTACCCAAATATTACTGAATACTGCACCAAAGCCTGGCATGGAGCGGGAACAACTTTAAAATGATGCACAGACCAAATGCTTTATTCGCTTGCTAATTAGTTTTGTAAGTTCAGTGGTGGTGGTTTGCAGACACTCCTTTTAGGAATGTTTAGAGTTTACATTTGATATTATAGTAATATCTGTGATATAATGCAGTATAAAACAAAGTACTGGAAGATATAGCTTTCCCCCAAAGATCTTTGCTTGATATCAAATGAAGCAGATAAATTTATATATACACAGTATTTAAAGAAAGAGGAAATCGGAAGGTAGGGAAGATTGTATACCCCTGATACGGTCTAATGGAAAAGCTTTCAAGATATTCACAAGAAATGTCTGCTTTCATTTTATTTATCTGAACTGGCTGGTTCCAGTGAACTGTGGTCAGTTTCATCTGCAAAGTCCATGCAACAGTTTTTACCTCTAAAAGCTTGAGAGCATTTCAAAACGTCCTGGGATTAGTGGGTAAGCATTAGGATTCAGTATTTAAACAAACTCAAAACGACCATGATCACTAAACAAAAGCCTACGTTAGACATGTGCAGCCACTTTAGGTAAATGTGTCATGTGGAGATGTACTCTAGAGGTTTAGTCTCAGGGATGACAATGCAGGGACTGAAGAATCTGGATACAAGTGATTGTTTTTAGTTCACAGACAATATTTATAGCATACCTATTGCTCGAAAGAAAAGGCATAAAGAAATCTCTCTAAATTGTTTCAAGAGGAATTTGCCTTTTCAGAAATTTCTGTTGCATGTGTTTATGCTAAATGTTGCATTCTTGATATGTGAGAATTAAATAGACCTATACTGATTGTAAAAATATATTGGATGTGAGTTTACTCTGCAAAGTAACAATGTGAAAATGTCACTCTTACTTCACAGATCTGCTTCCTTTCTGTCATGTCTGTATAGTCAGTTATGTCTATTTAGTTTAATAACTAAAATAAGCTTTTATTCCTGTTACCCTAACAGAGACAACACATCTCAGAGCGAGTCAGGTGGATGCTATTTTGGCTAACAATTCTATTGATAGGTATTGAGCCAAATTTCAGCTGGAAAATCTTTCTTTATTACACATAGAACTCAAGCTGAATATTTTTCTAATCCCAAAATGAGTTTGCAGCACCAGCAGTTAGAAAAATCTTCATTTTTACTTGTAAAATTAACCCATATGGTCTGGAGCAGTGATACTCAAACTTAGGCTTGGGAGCTCAAGTGGCTCTTTAATGCATCTTTGCAGCACATGATATTAAAACACTCTGTGATTTAGTTACCAACCAGTCAGGATGCTTTTACTGTGTTATTACCAATTGTAGAATACTTGGTCAGTCATTTTGCTGTGAGAATGGTAGGTAGATAGATAGTAAATGAAACAATGAATTCATGCTTCTGTGGCTCTTTTGGGTAATGTTGATCGCTAATTTGGCTCATGAATCACTGAGGTCTGAGTATCACTGATCTGGAGTTCATGACAGTTATGGATCCACAGTGCCATCTTTACAGAGTTATTTTTTGAGTCACATTCCACTTTATAATTTAAAATGCAAAGAATCCAACTTTCACCCAAGTTACACTAAGCAAGATTATACTTTCTTCCATTTTTCTCATGTTTTTGATTAATAGATCATGAATGTTCAGAAATGGTTTGAAGTACATAGGATGAAATTCAATAAGGACAAATGCAAAGTACTCCACTTAGGAAGGAACAATCAGTTGCACACATACAAAGTGGGGAATGACTGCCTAGGAAGTAGTACTGTGGAAAGGGATCTCGGGGTCATAGTGGACCACAAGCCAAATATGAGTCAACAGTGTAACACTGTTGCAAAAAAAAGCAAACATCATTCTGGGATGTATTAGCAGCAGTGTTGTAAGCAAGACATGAGAAGTAATTCTTCCACTCTGCCCCACACTGATTAGGCCTCAACTGGAGTATTGTGTCCAGTTCTGGGCGCCACATTTCAGGAAAGATGTGGACAAATTGGAGAAAGTCCTGAGAAGAGCAACAAAAATGATTAAAGGTCTAGAAAACATGACCTATGAAGGAAGATTGAAAAATTTGGGTTTGCTTAGTCTGGAAAAGAGAAGACTGAGAGGAGACATGATGATAGTTTTCAGGTACACCTCTACCTCGATATAACGCTGTCCTCGGGAGCCAAAAAATCTTACCGTGTTATAAACTTGCTTTGATCCGCCGGAGTGCGCAGCCCCGCCCCCCCCGGAGCACTGCTTTACCGCGTTATATCAGAATTCGTGTTATATCGGGTCGCATTATATCGGGTAGAGGTGTACATAAAAGGTTGTTACAAGGAGGAGGGAGAAACATTGTTCTTTTTAACCACTGAGGATAGGACAAGAAGCAATGGGCTTAAATTGCTGCAAGGGAGGTTTAGGTTGGACATCAGGAAAAACGTCCTAACTGTCAGGGTGGTTAAGCACTGGAATAAATTGCCAAGGGAGGTTGTGGAATCTCCATCATTGAGGGTTATTAAGAGCAGGTAAGACAAACACCTGTCAGGGATGGTCTAGATAATACTTAGTCCTGCCATGAGGGCAGGGGACTGGACTAGATGACTTCTCGAGGTCCCTTCCAGTCCTATGATTCTATGAATGTTAAAGTGCAAATGAAGTTTTCTGCTAAACAGCAAGATTTCGCACTTATTTTTTAAGCATACTCAATTCTGCTTAGTCAGCTTATTAGTATAAATCTAGTATTTACTGTATGATACTGTACTTCCTCCTAGCACCATTCAGAAGCTACTTGGGAAATGTATGCAGTACAGTAATTTTGTAATTGCCTAGTGCAGTCATCACCTGCACATCTTACCGAATATGAAGAAGTTCACCACTACTTTAAAACTAAATTACAGTCTTTAGCCTCATCACTAATAGGGAGCACCAACATATAATGCTTCCCAGAGTCCCTTGTTGCACAGGATGAGCATTCACTGTCTTGCATACCTGCCACATCTACTTCCCTATGTAGGAGGAGACTGGGGTGATGGCCCCCTTTCAGGTGTCTTGCACCTGTGAGGTTATGTGGGAAGAGTCCATGTGTTTCTGTTTATATATGTATAGTAGTGTAAGAAGTGCCATCAGCCTCAGTTTTGAAGGGTGTGGGCATTGTGCGCAAAGAAATGGAATGTTTTCTAGTCCTTGGCCCTGTGAATGGCCAGGCACAATCTGGCCGTTACTTTGCCCTCCTCCTTGCCTACCCCAAAAATCCAAAATACCAATAAGATAGGAGGAAAATACACAAGTCAATAGAAATACTGGGATTTTTTTCCATTGATAAACACATGTTTTGGAGCTTCTGGAGGGAGTAACCTCATGGAAACTTACATTTATTTAGTTCATTCCCTGCCTTCCCCCACACACACTCCCTTTTATTTTGAATCCAGAAGCCACAAATACAGCTGGGAAGCGATAGTGCTTCCCCCACCACCTCATTTCTGCCCTTTGTATGAATAAAATGTAGCTCTGATTTTCACACCAACTCCAGCCCTTGCCCTCTCCTAAGGATAGCACACATTAAGGAAGGTAGTTTTGTCATGTTGACTTTCGTCCATTGGGGAAAGAGTTGTGTCAACACACTTCACATCATTTTGAATCTCATGCCACAGTTGAGCCCTGGACACACGGGTGAAAAATGATCCAGCCTTACTTATAAAATATATAGGAGTTAATAGTTCAGAAACTTTAAATTTTAATTATTAAAAATATATTTGATTCATTTAATTAAGAGTGTCTACTTTTTAGTTTTACTTTCCTTCTCCTTGCACCACACACACATTAGTATGCGTAATAGCCCAGGAATAAATCAAAAAGTTTGCTTCTACAAGACTCAAAAGTCTTTCCTGCACCTTTGTAAAGAAAGAAATAAGTTGACTGTATCAGGGTGATTCTGAAGAAAAGCAAGATGTTGATGATGTTGCACGTAATACAGTATATTTAGTAGCTCAGTAGGGTTGTTAGCAACAGGATTTAGACATAAAGTCTTGGCGTTGAAATTACTTTGGGTTCACCCACTGAGCAAACCTAATTGTAATATATATCATCACAGAGTGAATTACAAAGTACTAGCTTTATTTGTGATGGAAACGTCCCTTTGAAAATATACCTGCTTCCTTATTAATAGGTAATCTTTATACATTAAATGCAAACATTTTTATCATGAAACATAGGCCATCTGTTAGACAAATAACACTTTTATTCTTTTATCACAATCTTTTACATTCAAAGCTTTAATTTTATCTCAGTAAACTTTCTAAAGAATGGTCCGAATTCATTGGTGACATACCCTGTGCAGTTCCACTGACTTGAGTGAGATTTCACAGGGTGTAAATCTGTGTTGAATTGTCCCATTGTTTCTGAAGCAGGTGGAAAGCTACGC
This sequence comes from Terrapene triunguis, assembly GCF_002925995.2. Lineage (NCBI taxonomy): Eukaryota > Metazoa > Chordata > Testudines > Emydidae > Terrapene > Terrapene triunguis. The sequence goes on along the minus strand of NW_020664562.1, from coordinate 23,134,389 downwards.
TTGAGAGAATTCAGAAAGGTTGCTGAAAGCCTGGTCTGCACAGACACATTGTACCTGCATAATTATTTCAGTTAGGGGTGTGGTTTTTTGTTTGTTTGTTTGTTTTGTTTTTTTTTCCCTTAAATCAAAATACTTGTACTGGTACAACCCTTAGAGGATTCAGTTAAACCTCTATAGCTGGAATAAGCTGCGCCGGTATAGCTGTGTTGACGCTAATGAGGTTGTATACTGGTATAGTTAAAGCCGTACAACTTTTGCGTGTAGAGAAGGCCTAAGATAACAGATAACTTTGGAAGACCTGCACTACCAGTCCAGTCCCTATGGTTCTCTGTTGTTACTGGTGGAGCTAAAACTCAGTATGATCTCAGGTACTTACTCCTGAGGGCATTCTGCGCCAAAAAATTAAAAAGTCTACGCACAATATTTTAAAATTCTGCAAGTTTTATTTGTCAATAAATAAATGCAGAGGCTCCAGCCTGGCAGTGGGGAGCACAAGCCACTGGCTCCACGAAGATGGGTGATCACCCTGCAGCTCCCCCATCCCCGGGACACAGACTCAGTGGTGAGGCTGCACCTGACCTTGACACAGCTCAAGGCCTGGGCGTGCCCCAGGAGCACCCTGGGGCTCTGCACCAGGCGCTCCAGGTGTGGGGCAGGCAGGTTCTCCCAGGCAGGATTCAAGTGTGGAGGGACTCGGTGTGGGGGGATCCAGGTGTGGGATGAGAGGATTCTGTGTGGGACAATCTGGGTGCAGGCAGCTCAGTGAGGGGTCTCGGTGTGGTGGGATCTGGATGCACAGAGGCTCGTTGGGGGGCGGGTTCCAAGTGCGGAGGCAATGGGATTTTGCCGGGGCTCAGCGGTGTGGGTATGGGGCACTCAGCATGGGGGCCTGGGTGCTGAGGGAGTGGAGCTTAGTAGGATGGGGGTCTTGGTGCAGCTAGTTTGAGGTCAGTGGCATGGGAGTCTGGACCTGGGGGCTCAGGGTGGTGCAGAGCAGTGGGGCTCTTCAGGGTGGGGGTTTGAGTGCAGGGAGCTCAGTGAGGGGTGGTCAGTGCAGGGGTGGGAGTCCGGAGGCATGGAGTCTGGGTGAAGGGGGCTGCAGATGCAGGGGTTGAGGTTCAGTGGGGTGGGGTTCGGGTATGGAGGGCTTGGGGGGTTCTGGGTGTACAGAGTGAGGCTTGGCGGGGGTGTCCGGGTATGGGCAGTCCAAATGCACGAGGGTTGGGCGGATGCGGGAGCAGCTCCCCTTATAGTGACCCCTTCCCCTGCAGATGAGGAGTGATGGGGCAGGAAGCAGGGGAGGATGCTGGGCTTCCTGCAGCTGGGGGAGGTTTCTGGAGCTGGGTTTGACACAGCCCCTGGCACTCCTTGCAGTGGAGAGGAAGTCCCGTCCTCTCCTGCCTCCAGCCCAGCGGGGACTAGCAGCTGATCCCAGCTCAGGGTAGCAGCCACTGGCTGGGGTGTCCCCAGCCCTGCAGTGATTTACCTCTCCGCTGGTTGCTCAGGGTGCCTGAAATGATGTGCCTGCATAGCTAGAGAATGGTGCATGACTGCTCTTGCAGCTTCCCTTTGCTTCCCTGTCAGAAAGTCATTTTTCTGCGGGGAAGCAAAGAAATCTGCGGGAGACATGAATTCTGCGCACGCGCAGTGTCGCAAAATTCCCCCAGGAGTAGGTACTAAACTGGGGCTATCTAAAAGGCCAACACTTAATCCTTGGGATTTTGGTTTGCTCTCTGTCTTAACATCAATTGAGAATCGCAGATCTGTTATCGCAAACAGTGTTGCCATACCAGTGTACGGGGACAGTAACAGGAGAAAGAACCCTTCCATTTGTCTCTGAATACAAAGAGCTGCAAAATCCCATGTTTTAAAAAAAAGAAAAAAAAATTATGGCCTTGAAAAAAATGTAGCTTAAGATTCATCCAGCAGATATGGATGCTTGAAGGCCTGGAGATGGTATAACTTAGTGGTTAATGAGTGTGCAAAGATCGATAATTGTCAGTCTTCGCTGTCCAAAGGTAGACTATAGAAATTATTAGATGTCTGAAAAGACTTTGATTGGAGAGGAGAAAGAGGATTAGAACTGCTTAATTTTTACAGAGGCATATAAAATAGTGAATGCCATAGAGAAGATCATAGACTCTCAGGGTTGGAAGGGACCTCAGGAGGTCATCTAGTCCAACCCCCGGCTCAAAACAGGACCAATCCCCAGACAGATTTTTGCCCCTGAGCCCTAAATGGCCCCCTCAAGGATTGAACTCACAATCCTGGGTTTAGCAGGCCAATGCTCAAACCACTGAGCTATCCCCCTCCTATTTATTTTCTGATAATACAGGAACAAGGAAACATCAGATGAAATTTAAAATCAACCTTTAAAACCGATAAAGGGAAATATCTTTTTTTTTTTTTGCACCATCTCATAATTAACTGTGGAAGTTGCTGCTCCAAGGTATCAGAGGCTAAGAAATTAGTAGATTTAGAAAAAAGATGAGATACGTACATTGATAAAAACATCCACTGTTACCTCAGGTAGAATACAAACCCTCAAGTTTCAAGACATAAGTCAACCGCTAATTTCCTGGAGTCAGGAACAGACTTCACATACAGGTACGTTATTCCAGAATTATCTATTGTGAGGGTTTTCCTATCTTCACCTCATTCATCTGATACAGTCCACTTTTTGAGATATGTTAATAGTTTAGATGAACCACTGATCTGATCCAGCACAGTGATGGATATGTTCCTAGTGAAGAACGTTAAAGTAATGGGAAAGCAAATAAGGTAACATGGTGTATGGTGCAGTTTGAAATGTGCTTATTTTTTGTATTCATGAAAACAAGCAGAAAATATTGCCTCTTTGGGGAGGAAAAGGGATACATGTCATTGTCAAGAAGATGATGTATACAAACTGTGTCTCTGGGCAACTGGGATAAGGCCAAGAATTAGAAATGTGGAAGTTCCATTCTAGTGTGTTGGGAATCCAGAAGAGTGTGTGGCTTTTATTGACAGAAGGAATGCAATTAGAGCAAGCAAATTGAGGATGAGAGGGAAGCTCTCATATTAGTAGAAGGATCCATAATTGACTGCAAAATTAAAGCTGACTGGTAATGGATAGAGAAAAGTTGATCTTTTTCTTTTTTTAAGCTGTATATTGTAGTTTAGTACAGAATCCGCGTTGATGAAGGCACTTAAAATTAGTGTACGGTATATTTTGTTTAGTTGAAACTAACACTATCCCCAAGTATTTGTATACAGCTGTTTTCTTTAAATATTGGTCTGTTGCTGTTTCTGTAATCAGTTGTTTTATGTAATATGTTGTTTTACAATAACCAAGTACCCCTAATGTTTCACATTAATTTTATGTAAAAACAGCAGGAAAAATCTTATTTAATAATATAGGGGTAAAGAATTGGAGACATTTGCCTTAGCAGGACAGGGAGAAGATATAATGAACCAATACTTTCACACTTAAACAATACTTTGATAATTATATCCTGAACCTGCAAAGCACTTCAGCATGTATGTCATCGAGCTGCTCATAAGCAATGGGGCTACAGCATGAGCAGAGTTATGTATGTGCTTAAGTGCTTGGAGGTCTAGGGCCTTAGAGTATTATTTTGCATTTAATAAACGCATTTAGTATGCATACTCTATATGGTCCTTCCCAAAAACAAACAAACAAAAGGTATAAATATCTTAAGATTGTCTGTCTGGTGATGTCAAAGTCATACGTAAGTCACTCGTAGCAAAACTGGGTGTTTCTGAGAAGTGGTTTACAATGGAATGTTTTTAGAGGGACGAGCGTAAGTTAAATACAACCAAATGCCAGCCTTCATAATTTTTAGTATTCTGTCACAGGTCTAGTCTCTTAACAATACCTACTTTTATGTAGCTTTACAAATGAGAGTTAGTAGCATTCTCCCCGTTTTGTAGATGGAGAAATGGAGGCATAGAGCAGTGAAGTCACTTGCCTAAGGTCACACAGGTCAAAAGCAGAGCTGGGACTATAACTTTTAAACAGAAATAGTAATGCTTTTAGGCCAAAATGTGTATACCTACTCTGAGTGGGGTTAGGAAAAATAGTGCATAAAAAGCCGGTGGCTGCCCAGAGCGCTGTCTGCACTAATGCTCTCATTGTTGCTACCGCCGCTGGGGCTGTGACAACATTAGCAGTGCATGGGAATTTTTTTGAAAGAAAATCCCCTTTGAGAAGTCCAGGACTGGAATAGCAGGGGTTTTGCAAACAGTGAAGTTTAATCAGAAAAATATTGATGTGCTTATCTTTCACATCCTTCTTTTAAATGTGGACATATTTAGTAGCAGCAAGTCTATTCCTGGCTTGTCTCTTTACTCAGCTGCATTATTCAAAGTGTTTGGTTTGTATATTGGACTGAAAAGTAGATAATCAGATTATTATGTTAGAAAGTTCTAAAACTAAACTATGATCAATTTTATGGTAAATAGTTTCCATAGTAACTGAGTGCAGGTGGGTACATTTATAGAGTATTGATGAGTTATTTACCTGGGTGGATTGGACCGTAGTTTTTCCACCTGCAACACACTGTATATCTGAATCAATTTTTACCAGAGTTTTTCCATAGCATTCACAGAGAGTACTGACAAGCAGTAGCAAGGAGAGACTTTTACTATTCACTACTAAATTCATTCATTTTTCATAGCTGTTTATGCAAGAGGTTTTTCATTTTATTTATAAAATATACTTGGATTTTTGTGCAAACCATGGATATATCTAAGTATCCAGAAGATCTGTGGCCCATTGAAGTAGAATGTGTGTTTTGCTTCACAGAGAATTGTAATTTTACAGAATATTTACAAGGTCCTTGCTCTGAAAAGCTTCCATTCTAAGGCCCTAGTCTTACCAAGATGTACGCATGTGCTTAACTGTATGTATCTGAGTAGACACAGTGACTTCTATGGGACAGACTCACATGTGTAAGTGTTTGCAGGATCAGGTTCTAACTCCACCCAACATAAGTTGAGAAATATGAAAAAAACAGGAAGGTATGATCAATGCGGAGATCAGTGTAAGAAAGTTTAATAAAAATAGGACTTGAGGGGTTGGATGGGAGGACATTTGATTCATAAGGAGCTGATCTGAGAATGGGAGGTGGAATAAAAGGAGGGCCAAAGTCAAGAGAGAAGGAGAAAAAAGCAGTAGAGTATAAGAAGTGAGAAGTATCTTTGATCTGTTGGTCTGGTTAGCAGAGGGGACTGACTTCAAATAAATGGAATCCTTTAAATTAGGTCTGACTTGGTGATATGTATCTGGGGGGTGGGGGGACTACATTTCTGGAAAGCAATTTTATTTATAGCAAACAATTGATACTTATTTCTTCTGGGGTTTAACTAACAAATTACTTAATTATAAACCAGCCAAGTGAAAATCTTTTGGAACAGCTCCCAAAATAAGTGTTATGGCTTTAAATGCCAAGAAATATTACAAGCATTGAGACATATATAATATTTATATTTACACCACTAATCAAATGGGTTATCTAGGTGTTGTATCCTAATTTAGTTCTGATTAATATATGAGTATATTATGTTTCTAATACAAAACAGTGGACCATATCCTCTGGTCTGTCTGAGCTGAGCTTGGCATAGGACCTGGGAGAAGAAAGTAAAGATGGCTTTGAGCCATCTTGATGCTTCCCTTCACTTAGTGTCTGGCTGGAGACTGGTCTGGTCTACAGTGTGAGTTGGAGCAATCTCAGGGCTGCTCTGTCTTGCACCTGACTGCCCAAGAAGTTATTCTCAGTGTTGCCAATTCTTGAGACTTTTATGATAATATTTGGTATCTTAAAAGCATAGCTTCTGAAGTCATGTGATTTGGTGAGAATTGTAACTTTACATTAAAAATATAGTGTCTAGCCCTTATGGGCTGCAGAGAAAAGTTTGAAAACATGAGCCCTAAAGGCTCAAAAACCAGCAGGCAAATAAATAGAACCCCCAAATTATTTTAAAATCTAATATTTAATCCAGTCTTTTTAATCCACATTTTTAATATGTTGGGGTTGGCAATACTGCAGTTAGACCTGGGGATCACAGAGTGTAGGCCTTCTAATTCCCCCAATGTCCTAGGCCAGGCCATGGTGAAACAAAATTCCCAGCTACCTGGTTAAGCTGGCTTCCCAGCTGCTCTGCATCACTGGGTCAGCATGAAGCAGCCAAGTAGTATGGGAGGATTTGACCTGTTGTCCGTATCTGCTGAATGTTCTGAAATCTGCATTTTTTCCTAGAACAATTACTGTGGGAACTGAATTGGTTATACATATATAGCAAGGAAAATATTCAGAGGGAATGTTATACACAAGACTAGAGATTCAGACCCTGTCTCTGAACTAAAGACAAATTAATGTTAGTATAGTAGATAATCCTCTGACAATACACAGGGAGCCGAGGTGTTATGTAGTAGCATGTGTCATTTTTACAGTTACTTCTCAGAAGAGAATTGCATTTTAACGTATCACGCTATAGTATGGCAGAGTTGCATATGCTGTGGGCACTAGCATATGCTTGTTCATTTAATATTTCAAACAAGTTTCACATCAGTTCATTTAATTTTATTTATGCTGATACACACACTGCGAATTCTCTCTTCTGGTACTCTGACGGTGCACAATATGAATGAGAATGCATGGTTGTAATTGAGGGTGACATTTGACTCACTATATTTTTGTCTTTGGAAATTGCAACGCAGTCCTAAAACACATCTTTCATGTGTTTTTACATTTGACATTTTACTTTGTTTGCAAAACCTTTATTGAATAAATGATGCAAGAAAAGTGATAAATAGTATAATATTTTGAGTATTAATATAAAAATCTCCAACTTCTTTTTGTGACTTTTATTAACTTTCTTTCAGTGACTACGAGTTGCCATTCTGAGAAAGTTAATGGTATAAGGAAGTTCTAGATTTTTTTCCCCCCTCCCTGACCTACACTCTTTTGGTGATCAATAATATTCCATTGATACAACATCATTGAAGTAATCTGGCTGGCTGTTATCTGTAACAGCTGGCAGCTGACAAGTGAAGCTTTGCAGAAAGAAAAGACAGGTGTAGTCAGTACATCCGGCTATTCGTGCTTACAGCTCTGTTCTTTATTAATAAAAAAAAAAAAAACATTAGTCTTACTATCAATACCTACCAATTTTTTTTTAAATCAGCTATTTTTGTAATTGGTCAGGTAACTATAGACCCATGTTGTCCTAACACATCTCCCCTACATAGTCATATATAATGAGATACAGTGTAGTATACAGCTAAAAGAATTATGGAAAAGCATTTTCACATGTATTCACTTCAGCCTCCCAACAATCTTGTGGGGAAAGTAATATCACTATTTTGCATATGGAGAAATGAAGCACTGCCTGGTAACTCAGAAAGTCTGTTGCACAGCTAAGACTAGAACTCCAATTCTGTGGGCTAACCACAGGACCATTTTTCTATCTAACCATCTCTTTTGTACTAAACGAGTTTTAAAGACCTCTCATAAATAGTGTAGTGTATCAGGAGGCTTTCTTGTAAGCCATTGATAAATTAGTTAAAAATCACTGGTTGGAATACAGATCACTGATTGAGCAAGGCCGATAAAATCAATTGCTTTTTCAGTTTATATTAAACTCTTCTATTACTGAGAGTATCAAGTGTATTGTTGAGCAGAGCAGATTATATACATTGATTATTGCATTAAATTGTGTGTGGTTTTCCTTTCACCTTTAACTAAAGTCTTTTCCATTTATCTGTACTGTGGGTGAAAATCTGGCCCCCTTGAATTCAGTGGCAAAGGATTTTACCCTGTCTGTTGAAGTGTGGGCACTTAAGAAATAAAAAGTGACAATAAAGGGTTGTGTTTTTTTTACTTGAGCAAGTCAGGGATTTCTGGAGGCTGCAGGTGAAGAAATTGACAGTAGTGGGAGCAGTGAACAAAGATAAGTTTTTAATGAATCCCATCTCCTGCAATTCTTAGCATTCAAACCATTGGTTTTGAATCGTTTTTATAGCCTTGATTTAAGTGTAGTGGACAAAAAAATTAAAAATATGAATAATTTAGCTTCTGTTGCCATCAAAGGGTTAAAATAATATGTAAGGAACTATATTGGATTCTGTGAACAGGTCAGTACACAATAACAAAATGACAAATAATAGAATGCAGTCTACATTTTATTTATCTACTAAATTTTCTTCTTTATAAGAAAGGGGCTTTAGGTTGTACTTTAACTAGACCAGATGTAACCTTTGTTCTTGCTTAAGAGGATTCACTATTAAAATAGATGACAGAAATATTACAAAAACATAAAATGTTGGGTAATTCACCCAAGTTCTTATCATTCACCCAAGTAAATGCTAGTGTCTCTTCTCCCTATTATAAAAGTGATTTTTTGGGATTCAAGAAAAGAGCTTCAAAATACTCCCTTTCCCCCGTCTCTTATAATCTAAACTAATAGGATAAAGGCTTTAAATATGGAACATTTTAAGTCCATAGTTGCAAATAACATTAGTTCTGATCAAATTATTTAACTAGTAGCATTTCATAACATCAAAAATCTAATTCTGGAGGTCTCTTTAAACACTTCTGCATGTTGATGTTTGTAAGTTAGATGTTTTCAATTCAAGATCATCCATCAAATATTAATGTGTTCTAATGGAAAATCTTCACTCTAGAGGCAACCTCTTGCTTTTAACAAGGTGTTTTAGTATGTTTTGTTGAGCTTGTTTTAAAAACTTGAACTGAAGTTATAAGCATAGAATATTTTAAATCTTACCCATGAGCATAACAGCTAAATATAAGATCAGGGTAGAGTTAGTAATAATCGTTTCATACTTGTGAGCCTGTGTAGTTGTCTGTAACACAATATGATCGTGTAATCATTTAAATATCACACACAGGATTATAATTCCTACCTGTCAACCTTTATCATTAGAGTGAGTTGTAACTAACCTTACTCCATGCCTGTGCCTACCAACTTTCAGTACCATGTTAAAATAAACTGTATCTATTAAAGAAAAAAATCAATTTAGTGAACTTCTGGGATATATGGTAGAATTGTCCCAGTGGGCAGCTGATCAGCCTGATTGAGGATATCTGATATAAGAGAAACAGCCAATATTTAAACTTAACCCAAAAGACTTGAAATATTGTATTGAATAAAAATTCAAGAACAAGCTATTCACTATATAATTCATGTTTACTCAGTTTAAAATTCTTTTAATCTGTATTCGGCAACATCTGCACTTAGGCCAGAATGCATAATTTCAAATTGGCAGAATACCACTCAGCAACATGGCAATTGCTGAATGAGTCTCCATTAAGCAGCAAATTTTTGTTGTTAATACTGTTGCGATTTAAGCTGTAATCCATGCCATTCCTTGGGAGATGTCCTAACAAAGTATTTATCTCAAGCACACATTGATCAAGTGGAGTATAATCTACTGGCAACTGATGTACGTTATTGCCTGAAGTTAAGCAAGGTAACAACTTCATTCATTTTTTCCCATCTCAATATGTTTTGTGAGGAGAGTTCAGATGACCAATGCTGCTTCGATTTTTATTTAACTCCCTCAGTTATGTCATGGTGCGTGTGGTTCAATCTCCTTCAAATAGGGAGTTGTGCAATATATAAAAACTGTGGATATTTATTATTTGTGTGTGTGTTGAGGAGGTGTGACCCTAGGAAACTGAAGTTCTGGCAGTGAGGATCTGATGGCATTTGCTATTCTCCAGTTGTAGTACAGGCTGATGGTATCTGGGCTACCATATACTATTCTCCCTGCACACAATGCACTTCATTGCTGACCTGTGACACTCAGTGGGTTGGTTGATTTGTTTCAGTCCATATTCCTCCTAAGTAGAAACTGACACGTGCTGATTTAGATAGTCACTTGTTGTGGACAAATTTCTAATATGGAGAAGATCCTAAAATTTATTTTGGATTTTGACCTAATTAAAGTTTAATCTAAGATTTTATTTATAAAGGGTTGGTACACTAAAAGATTATTCCATTCAACCTCTGAATAATAATAGTTTTATTACATTAATGGACTTATCAAAGCCTTAAAGTAAGAGTACTGCTTTACCACCTATTTGTTTGAAATAAATAATTATTAAAAGTACAAAAAAGTCCTTGTGTGGCAAGGGAATATAACTCTTGACAGTTGTACCTATTCATTCATTGAATAGGGCTTCACATATTTATATATGATGGTTTTTAAACACCATATGATACAAACTAGTTTCTTATGCTGTGTTGCCACTGAACATGATTTGAAACTTAAAATAAAGTAATCCATTATTTGAATGTGTTGTGTTTAACTAAATAGGGTGAGTTTCAGAGTAGCAGCCGTGTTAGTCTGTATCCGCAAAAAGAACAGGAGTACTCGTGGCACGGTGCCTCCTGTTCTTTTTTTAAACAGGGTGAGATTCTCTGCTGAGCCTCTAAAAAACTTGCAGTCCAGGACATAGGGGTGCTAAGTTGGCTTTAAATCACCTTTTGTACCCTCCAAATCCTGGGTTATACTGGGGGTTGGAGTGGCCTCCAGTGTAACTTAGACAACCTTGGGGACATGGCTAACTTACAGCAGCCTCCTGGAGTGCTGAGGACTGTGGCCCCATCTGTAATCCTGTTCCCCACATGCCTCTTGTGCTATGGCTTGCAGTGGGTTCCTCAGGAGGCAGGCTTATGATCGCCTGCCTCAGGGGAATCCTCCCCCAGCTAGACACAGGGCATTTAGATCCCCTTTATACAGTTCCAGCCCTTTTGTGTGATGTAAAACAGTTGGAGTGGGGGTGAAGATCTCGCCCATAAATGTTTACAAAAAGGTGGAGGGAAAAGAGAAGATTTGTTTAATGTTAGCCAATATTGATCCAAAGCTTGTCAAAAATTGTCAGAAAGAGTAGAAATAGTCTGCTTTTTGATGTGCTGTAATTTTTTTAAAAGATGCCACTTTTGAAGACAATAAATTGCTGTTCTGGATTCATACCATATTTTCTAAACTTCATCCTAATTCAGTTTTGAAGTCTCCAAGATATTATTCTCTTCTAAATTGGAGTTTCAAATGGAAATGCAGACAGACCTCTTAATTACTTTTCTTTGATCAGTAGCATATGCAGTAGAGAGTGTCACTGACTTTTGAAGTAAATAACTACTCACGTACATAAAGCAATCTAAATATTTTACAAGTGTTCAAATATTCAGGCATTCAGCTGCATATAGTACTGAAAAGAGCAAGAAAGCCAACACAGCTCATAAATGGCTTTAGGCACCTAACCTAACCCTGCTTTGATTTTATATATATTCTACAAATGTACTTTTGTATACATAGATGGTATCTGCTCAGTAGGGCTAAACCAGCCCATCGGGGAAGAAGTAGAGATGTGTGTGGTCAGGGAAGCATAAAGGAAAGAAGGGCTGATGGATAGAACATTGAATTCTTCGTGGCTCTCACAACAACGAAGCTCACAAAATTATGAATTTAAATCAGCTGTCTTTCCATTACCCCAACAGTCACTTACAGAGGAGCAGTGCAGCCTTATCCTTTTCTGACTGGCCAATTCATATGTCAAACACAGTAATACCCTTGCCCACTCTTATTTCAAGGTTGAGAGTGGGAATGGATATGGACTTTTGGGTTTTGTTGTGGGCAGGGCCACCGAGAGCAGGTTCGGGCCCCGGTGAAAAAAATGTTGGGCGCACCGGCTAAACAGGGCCGACGGGAGGGGGGTAGGGGGGAAGCCGGGGAAGCTGGACCCTGGATTTTTTCGGGCCCCCCAGCAAGGGCGGACCGGCTAAACAGGGCCAACGAGGGGGAGGCGAAGCCGGGCCCCGGGCCCCAGTAATTTGTACCGGCTTTTCCCCCCCCCCGCCCCTCGTCGGCCCTGGTTGTGGGAGGGAGGGATTGTTCTTTTTTTAAAGAACTAAGAACTGTGACTGTCTCAGAACCCCCTGAGGAAGTGGAGGAGCTTCATAAGGTAGATGGGAAGAGGACATAACTTAATATGGATTGTGATTTTATTAATTGTTAATGATGTCCCCAATGAGTTTTGTGAAGGAGGAATCTGGAAGACCTCATCTGGTTTCCCTGCCCCCAGCCCACCTCTTCATACTCCAGAGCTTCCCCCAGTCCTACACAGACTCACCTCCACATGTGGCCTCAGAGGGGTGCATGGAGCCTCAAAGGAAGAGGCACAGTTTCTAAATATTAAACAAGGCAAATTATCTTTATTATAATACTTGTTAGAGCAGAGGTGGGCAAACTACGGCCCGCGGGCCACATCTGGTCCACGGGACTCTCCTGCCCAGCTCCTGAGCACCTGGCCCGGGAAGCTTCCCCTGGCCCCTCCCCTGCTGTTCCCCTTCCCCCGCAGCCTCAGCTCGCTCCACCGCCAGCTCAGTGCTCTGGGCAATGGGGCTGCGAGCTTCTGGGACAGCGCAGCTGCAGAGCCCGGGCTGACCCGGTGCTCTGTGCTGCACGGTGGCAATGGTGTGGCTGGCTCCAGCTGGGCGGCACAGCTGTAGCGCCGCCAGCCACCAGTGCCTCAGGCAGCATGGTAAGGGAGCGGGGGGGTTAGAGAGAGGGCATGAGAGTTCGGGGGGTTGGTCGGGGCAGTCAGAGGGTGGGGAATAGGGGGGTTGAATGGGGGCGGGGGTCCTGGGGGGGCAGTCAGGAAGGAGAGGAGGGGTTGGATGGGGCGGGGGGCAGTCAGGGGACAGGGAGAAGAGGTGGTTGGATGGGGCAGGGATCCCTGGGGGGCAGTCAGGAAGGAGGTGGGGTTGGATGGGGTGGCGGGGGGGCAGTCAGGGGACAGGAGAAGGCGTGGTTGGATGGGGCAGGGGTCCCGGGGGGGCCCGTCAGGAATGAGAGGGAGGGGTTGGATGGGGCGGCCGGGGGCAGTCAAGGGCAGGGGTTCCAGGGGCGGTCAGGGGACAGGGACGGGGGTGTGTGTGGATGGGGCAGGGGTCCGGGGGGGAGGGGGGGCACGACCCCCTCCCCTAACCGGCCCTCCATACAATTTCCAAAATCCGACGCTGCCCTCAGGTCAAAAAGTTTGCCCGCCCGTGTTAGAGTGACAGCCATGGGGTAAAGGTATGTTCTCTTTTCACCTGTGCTCTTAGGGATGCTTCCAACAGCTATCATGATAGTCAATTTTCATATGGAAACATGCAGTTTAATTAGGCAACTTTCAGGCATGTTCCCTGTGCTGGAGCATAACAGTCAACAAGGAAATTATTTATGTAAGATCTTGAGGAGAGAACATACAATTAACCATAAGCAGCACACAGTGGTGCTTTTATTCAGAAAAGGTTGTTGAATTCTTTATATGATATTGTGGTTGACAAGCAGAGATAAATGCCGCTCTGTGTGTGTGTGTTTTGCACAATCAAATTTCATTAAACTTTTAGCATTGTTTCTCCTAAATCATAGTTCTTGACAGTGTGAAATGACCATATGTTGCAGTACTGCTACAGACTGAACTCTTGAGTTTTAAGTGTTAACTACATTTAGTTGGAGTAGCTGATTATTTCTTCTGATCTCTAACATATCTGTGTTAATTCATTTTGAGCATTTAAGGCTTATGTGCACTTTTATTTAGAGTTAACCAAAATGATACATTTGACAGGTGACACCACATAAAACATTTCTGAGATTATAGGACTATAAGATTTTATTTGACATACTCCATTTTGTGATCTTAAAAATATGTTCTAAAAGAAATGTGAACATTTTAATTAGTCATAAAATTAACAAGACCTGCAGACTTTCCATTAAATTTGAATAAACGATCTGAGATCCTTTCTTTAAAACATGGGTGATATTCATTACATAAGCAGATTATCTTTATTTGGAGTTTGTAAATGCATTGGCCACTTACCTAGCCTTTGGAGAGGGGAGAGAGATCCCTTAAAAGACCTTGTTAGCAAAGAGGGGAAACTAAAAGCGAGAACTAGCAGCCAGGAGGGAAGAGAATAGAGAGGAAGAAAAGAGGATATCTTTATCATCATGGATATCTTCATTTCCCCTCTCCTCCTTCACCCCCGCCCCTCCAATAGTCTGGAATAAAGGGAGATCTCTGCACTTGCCAAAGGGTTGGGGGGATGGAGGGGATCCTCAGCAGGTCTAAGGATGGCACCTAGGTTGGAAGTCCATTGTCACCTCTCTCTAGCTTACAGTAATCAGTAATGTAGATTTCCCTACAGCAAAACTCTCTGCAGTCACTGAGCACACATTCGGTGCTGGCTGCAGGATGTGCAGATTGTGCTGCCTTTCAGGTGTTGCTAACGCTCACAATTATTATCAGTGGTGTCATGATATTTGGTGGTATTTGTAAGACCCCAGTCTTGAAATCAAATTGTGGTTTATTTATTTTTTTAAGACTCTCAGTTTACATTTTTTTTAAGTTTCTAGCCCTCATAGCTGTGGAGAACAGCTTGAAAATATGAACTCTAAATGCTCATAGCCAGAAAGCGAATAAGTGGAACTCTAAACTTATTACTACTTAGAATCTCATTTTTAAGCCAGCATCATGATATTTTGTCATGACTGGTGATTTTTGAATGCTGGACTTGGCAAAACTGTTTTTATCCTCTCTTGTTCCCTAATAACACCATCCATGAGGATATGTGCTCCCACTCGTTCCTCCTGCCTGGGTGATAAAGCTTCTCTCAGTACTCATTTCAGTTTCAAAAATGGTGAACAATATGAAGAGTGAAATGATCATCTTTTAGATCCACAGGCTTAATCATGGAGCATGTTGATGATCCTTTTGGAGCTACTTTCTGTAGAAAGCTTGGCTGCCAACTTGTTGTAAAAGCAGACCATTACATTCTGTAGGAGTAGGACTTAAGATCTGGCTTCTTTTCCTGCTTCTGCCACAAACTTTTTGGGTAAATTAATGTAGGCCTGAATTTTCAGCAGTAATGTAATTTTGGATACCCAATTTAAGATACCTTAACAGAACCTGACTTTCAGGGGGCACAAGGTGTTCAGAACTTTCTGAAAATCAGACCCTTTTAAAGATGTCTTAAGTTGGACAAAATCACTGGTCACTTTTGGAAATGTTGGCCTTACTCTCTGGGCCTTAGTTTCCGTCTCTGTAAAATGAGGATAGTATTGACTCTCTACCAGGGAGGGAGGGTGTTTGGGGGCTTAATTCAGTAATGTTTATAAAAGATTTTACTCCCAGTCCTTGGACGGGAGATATTCTAAAGTAATCCTGTAACGACATGAAGACACTATTCAAGACCTACACTTTTCTCTGCATATATGTCTTGAGCCAGACAGTGGCACAGGTACCTCTGTGAGTGGACTAGGGGTATGTCTACACTGCAATTAAAAACCCGTGGCTGGCCCATGCCACCTGACTCGAGCTCACAGGATTCGGGATGTGGAGCTGTTTACTTGCAGTGTAGACTTCCGGCCTGGGGCTGCAGCCGAAGCTATGGGACCCTGCCACCTCGCAGGGTCTTAGAGCTTAGGTGGCAGCCCAAGCTCAAAAGACTACACTGCAATTAATCAGCCCTGCAGCCCAAGTTCTGTGAGCCCGAATCAGCTGGCACAGACCAGCCGCAGGTGTCTAATTGCAGTCTAGACATGTCATTGGCGTACTAGAAGATACTAGTTAATGAAATTTACTCCATAAATACTGGCTTTTTATCATCTCCAAAAATATTTCTGTATGGGCTTCCCTTGTACAAAGATAGCCATACTCCTAAACGTACTTGTTAAAGCTTGTTGTAAGAAAACTATTAAAGAGAAAGCTTGTTTTTAAGCAGGAGAGCTGAAATTATGGAAACGTATTTCATGTTAACCAGATGTCATTTAATAACTTGGTAATAATGTGGTGGTGGTACTTGTCTTAACAAGAATTTCACTTATTCTTTCACGTGTAGCATATGTGGAGTAGCCAGCTTAACAGGGTTTTAAAATAAGATGTAATTTGACATTTTCAGCTTTTTTTTTTTAAGTTTACAAAGACCTGTTTACCATATGGTATAAGTGGGTGTGTAGGAAACTACACTGCTTCACTAAATCTGATATATACGACCCTGCTTTTCCATCAAATGAGCATGAGAGTTCACTTATATCTACATACAGTACTAAGGCTGACACTTTCAAATGAACTGCTGACAAGTGCAAGTGTGTACAGTTGGGCATCTAAATTCACATTTAAGCAGCTAAACAAAAATGGCATGAGGTGCTGAGTGTCTGCAGCTCCCATTGACTTCAGTGGGAAGCTACTAGCTCAGCACCTCTGAAAATCACACCACTTTTAGATGCCCAACTTTAGGCAAAGTCTAAACAATTTGGCCCCTTTAAAAAAATTATATAGTACATCTTAATTCAATGTCTGTTGTCCTCTTGTTTTTTTAAAGGCCACTGTTTGTGACAAATGAATAAAATTAAGGAAGTTCCAAGGGCTGATTTGAGCTCTGTGTGGCTCAAAGCTTCTCTCTCTCTCTCCAACAGAAGTTGGTCCAATAAAAGATATTGCCTCACCTGCCTTGTTTGTTCACACCAGTAATTCTCTGTCATGTCTTAATGTTTCAGTATGTGAAAGTAAGCAACCTTCAATCTGAATGTTAAAGATGTCCCTGCCATGTCATTTGTACTTAAAAAAAAAAAAAAAAATCACCAGTTTGCCTTGTCTGCAATGGTGCTTCCTTGCACCTTAATTCCAGTTTAGTTTGCAGTTCTTTTAAAATATGTTAGAACTTATGGAGCTTTGAGTGTCACTGCATCCCTGAATTGAAGCAGTGCAGGTCATTTGAATTATTGATCTGATGGCTGCTTCAGAACTGTGGATTTTTGGTGTTTCACTAGGACATTGGGTCCAAATCCTGCCCTCAGGTACTTGCATGCAATTCCCATTTAATTCAAGTAGAGTTTCATACCAGTATGAGGATAGCATATATGGTCTTTAATGCATCCTAAGAATAACACATGCAGGGCCAGCTCCAGGCACCAGCCTGGCAAGCAGGTGCTTGGGGCGGCCACTCCGGAGAGGGGCGGCACGTCCAGCTATTCGGTGGCAATTCGGCGGACGGTCCCTCACTCCCGCTCGGAGCGAAGGGGCTCCCGCCGAATGGCCGCGGCAAAGCGCGATCGCGGCTTTTTTATTTTTTTTTTTTTTTTTTTTTGTGGCTGCTTGGGGCGGCCAAAACCCTGGAGCCGGCCCTGAACACATGTTGCTTATAATGCAGCCCCATGTAGTGGTAATAGTTTTGAAATAATGGGGACTAGAAATGTGAAGCTTATTATATTACACAGTGCAGGCTAAAATCCTGATCCCATTGAAGTCAGTTGCAAAACTCCCATTGGCTTCCACAGTGCCAGATCCAGCCCTATATCATTCATTGTTAGAAAAGCAGCTTCTGGATAACTGCTTTTAAATGGGGGGGTAAAAATAGAGGCAGCTGTTAAATGCCAAAAGGACCCAGTCTGCCAACTGAGAAATTAATCATGTTCTATATGTGCTCATAAATATGTTTAATAGGCTGCATTGAGTCAGATTGTCTCTGCCCTAAAACCATTTCAAATTTGAATTTAATGCAAAAATACTAGAAACGTATACATAGCTGGATGAAATTGTTTGAACAAATCTCTAAGTAGTGCTTATCTGAAAAGTTTCAGAGGTTTGGCTGCTTCTTGCCAAAGGCCAAAAGTGGCCAAAATATTGATCCAGTACTGAATTTCTATAAAATGTGTTGTTCCTTAATGCACAAAAGTAACTACTGTTGTCAGTAGCAAGACACTGACAGTATGATTAAGGAGAATACACCAATCAGAAGGCTAGTTTCTTGGCATAAACATGTTGAGTCTTTAGCAAATAACAAATAGTTTAAAAGTACGTGCACAAGTCTCTTGCTTTTTAAAAGTAAAATCTGTCTTTAATTAGAGCACAACACAGAAAAAATCCTGAGATGAAAAAGTCTGTAATTCTGCAGTATTGCAGAGGCAGCATTTTGCAGTGTCACACGGTGTCCTACTGGCACTGGACAGGAAATTGTGACAACTGGTGCCAGTGGGTCATTATCATACACATTCTCTTTAATCCTGAGAGTGGATGGCTTGAAGAAGAAGAATGCATCTCCAGGCCTTTTCTCTGATATCCTTGTCTCCAGCCTAACTCTGAGGTCTGCTAATTCTTGTTCTATCAGTACTTCCTCAACTCCCCTACTGAGCACTTCTTACTAAAAAAAATACTTCCAGACCATCAGCTCCTGTCTTTGAGATACTCAGAATACCTCTTCTTGGTCTTTTAAAAAGAGTAGCCATCGTTATCACGCAAATGACTGCTTAGTGCTATTTTTACATTGCATGGAGCAAATACTATTGGCACCAGTCCAAACATTAATGTAACGTCCAGTTGTGAACATTGCTATCCTATGAAAGAATGGTGTTTACATGTCACAGCTAAGTTTTGTTCCATGTTGTGTGCTTACCTCATATTTCTTAGTGCTGTCATTTTTGAATAGTTTAAGTATTTAATGAATCTCCTAGATTAAACTCCAAAAGGCAATGAAAAATAATCAAAATGTCATACTATGTTAGACATCACAGAAATAAACATTTTACTACTTTTCTGTTCTTTCAGGAAATCAAGATTTTTTTAAAAACTTTTTTAAATGATTGTTTTTGTATTAATAAACAATGTTTACTTTGTTTTGTGGGATCCTTTGTGTGACCTACCCCTCTTTTCTTAATTAAAGGCACCTTTTGTTTTAATTTGCATTTCTTTTAAAATGGAGATTTAGTCCTATCTCCAGTTTCCACAGAGGGTCTGATGTCAGAGTAATTACCTACAAGTAACTCTCCCTTTAACTGCTGAATTTGTAGGGAGCTATGATATCTGCTTTTTTTCCCCTTTATATAAATTCAGATGTTTAAATGCATTTTTCAGAAGTTGTTTTCTAAACAATAAAAATAAATCTTTCCACTAGTGTTGCTGACATTTTCTGTTTACCGGGATGAATACGTTACATGAAACCGCATGTACCTGAAACCACTAATGGCAAAGAGGGGAACGTTTCACCAGTTATATACAGATAACACAATAGTGTGAAATTTCCTTGCAGTGTTGACCACAGGTCTTTTGTGTAGACACTAAAATTAAAACTGATAGGAGGTAAAAGAAATAGTGTTTAAACTAACACAAGCTTTTTTATATAGACTTGCAACATACATTGTAATGGCCCCTTGTGATACAGTGAATGCCTATTAGCAGCACTGATCTTGGGTCCACAATACAGAGCATATTTGATCCAGTTAATTGCGAAGTGCCCTCATCTCATGAAAAGTAGGTCTGGCTTCGGTGCTACTGATGTTTAAACCTGGGAACAAATATAAAGAGATTCAGCTGGCTCTCAAATTCTTAAAAGTATTATGAAAATTAACCTGGGGGTTTTTTTTAATCTCCTTTAGAAAAACAAAATTTTCAGAACAAGGAAGTTAGGGGGGTCTGCTTTGCTCACCAGTTTGAAGAATCAGGGTCTAATGGAAAAGTCTCTGCAAAATTTTGTTTGCAAACAGCAGAATTTTAAAAAGCACTACAGGGACCATGTTCATTTTTATACAAATGATTAGGTACTTTAAAAGGCCAACTGATCTTTTTAAATTTGCTTTAAAGATGAAATGTGTGGATCACTGAAGACATATTTATTATTTGATCCAATTACAGTATTGTGCTCCTTATGGGGTTGTTTTTTGAATCGTTGCAGCTGTTCCAATTTAGTTTTACTACAGTGTTCACTTCTTAAAATCCATACTGTTTTTTGTTATGAAAGAAGGCAGGACTGCATGTAAAGAGTTTAATATATTACATAATATATAGTAAGATAGAAAACATGTAAAATTGAAGACTGTTAATAACCCTGATTAACAGCGTCTCAGAATCTAATTATGTCCTCTGTCAAAAAAAAATTCTGACCAACAAGAACACAGAGGTTCTTAAAATAAAATAAATGTACACAATCCACTGTATAAGAAAGTTATCAGAGACTGCTTCATGGGAACATATGTCCTACTGAGGAAATGCAGTGCTCTGATTACTCACCTACCTGCATTGATCTGCAGCTTCTGAGTGTTATTTTATTCATATTTCATGTGCCCAGTGGCAGTGGGTGAAGTTAAATTAAATAATAATCTGAAAGGCCACTGTGGGAAGTTTCCAACTATTTGGAGAAATCTTGGCTTTAAAAAAAGAGCGTTTTCTACCTTAAAAGCTTTTTCAGTTGTTTTGTTGAGAGACCTTTTTAAATAAACAGACAGAGGTTTTTCATTAGTAAACACACCCGGGTTCTCTAGAAAATAATATGAAACTCTATTGTGCCTGTGTCTTCTTCGTGACTAGGTAGATCTTGTGAAAAAGAAGGTTTCTTCAGCTACTCTAAAGTAAAATAGTATTTCCTACAGTTCTTACAACTGTTTTTGTACAAGGAACTGCATAACTTGTACAAGATGAATGATCACTTTTGTGAAGACAATACAAAATTCTTGGGGTTTTTTTAAGTTACGTAAAACTTTAATCTTCAAAGCACATAATTTGATGTTGCCTGTTATGTAACAACTAATAGTTGATTAACTGCATATGAAACTAATCTCTTGCTTGATTTCATTTAATTTAAAACTGATGGAGATTTGGTAAAAGCCAATAAAAGTTCACAATTTAATAGTCATATGCTACATTGTAAACTTATAAACAATCACTTGTAATGTTATGAATGGGGCATGTCCTAGAAATATCTTTCCTCTTTGGCAATTGTTTAATAGCTGATAGCTTTGTATAAAGCACACCAGCCTCATTCAGACATTTAAAGTCCTCTCTTCTGTATTCAATGTCATCTTCCAGGTTGTCACAGATTATTCCAGTCTTTGCAAATTCTCAACAGAGTCCAGTATATACACAGTTCCTGTCCACGTTACTTGAAGAATTGCATTTCAATAAAGAAGATCTTGGAAGTTTAACAAGAATATTTAGACATGACAGCATGCCTGAATGGTCAGTCATCTCAAAACTATGGTACCTGGCATAAGATTTTTTCGAACCAAGTGGATTCCCTAAAAGCAAATATTGTGACTATAGATAGTATCAGTCAAGTTAGAAGATGGGTAAGGTGTTTTCAAAAAGGAAGAATATGTACAGTATGGAAAATTAGTGTCACCATTCTGGCACTGAGTAAATGCTACAATATATAGTAATTTTCAATGGAATTGTACTTAAATTCTGTTAGCAAATATAAAACAAACTCTGCCTTATGGGTACAGCATTTGAATCTTATTTGGCTTGATTTTTATTCAAATTGGATGGTTATAGCCAATTACCTTATTAAAATTTAACTCTTCAAAAGCTTAGATTTTATGTTTGTTAGAAACCCCCATTTTTGCTTATTAGTGAGGTTAATTTTACTTTCTGAGTGGCAGTGGGGGGAGTAATTTTTTTATTTTTAGAACTAGTATTGGTCATACTTATTAGCTGATACACTTGTACTTTTAAAGTTACTGATCAATTTTTTCTCTGTTGTTACCCACAGAATGATGATGATCTCAAACCTCTTCTTTTGCACCTGAAGTCAGTATTGAAGTATTGCTATAGTGAACAATATTTTTTTTTCTTTTGAGAGTTGAAATTAAGCATTTTACTTTGCATCCTGTACTTTCACATCTGTTTCTTATGAAGGTGTTCTGAAATCTTTTTGGACAAGCTAAGTAGCACAGCATTAGTTCAATGTATGAATGAAGCTAAAATAAGTTTGTAGGCTCTGAAAATTGTCTGAGAAAAAGTAGTAAAGATCTCCATTTTTTGTTTCATTGCTAAATCTTAAGGCAAACTGTGCCCACAAGATTAGGGGAAAGAAAGAAAGAAGACGGAGCATGTACCAGTCTCATGCAAGGCAGGGTACCATTACTGGCATCTTTTCTGCTGTTTCCCTGCATTGGGCAGCATTCTCCAGCAGAATGCTGAGAAGAGCAGCAAAGATTTCTGGTCTACAGCCTCTCCCTCCCTCCCCTCCCTGCCCCCCCTCGTGGCTTGTGTATCTATTTTTGCTACTTATGAAGATTGGTTTGGGTTCGAATTTCTGTAACATTTGAGAATTTAAAACTGATTGTGTAGCTGGTCATAGTTTGGCTTGCAAGAAATTCATGGTTTATTTTTGAATAATTAAAAAGACCTCATTTGAGCTTTATTTCAATAGTTATTAAATTTATTTTGTGATTGTTGCACTATTTAGCTTTCTAGACCAAGAACATCATGACATGCTCACGGTGTTAAGCCGATTAATAAACATGCTTTGAAACCAAACTACTTGTAATTCTTAGTGTTGTCATAAGATGGTGTATTTTGCTATTCTTTACTTGCAGTCCATTGCTGAATTCACAATCTTAATTGTATTTTGACAAACCCAAAAAATTGCAATTCACTAAATGGCATTTGTAGTAAACTGAAAATGTCATCATTAGACTCAGACTCATAGAATTTAAGGTTAGAAGGGACCATCATGATTATCTAGTCTGACCCCCTGCACATTGCAGGCCACAGAAATAGACCCTTAACCTCTGGCTGAGTTATTGAAGTCCTCAAATCATGATTTAAAGACTTCAAGTTACAGAGAATCCACCATTTACACTAATTTAAACCTGCAAGTGACCCATGTCCCCTGCTGCAGAAGAAGGCAAAAAAACCCCAGGGTCTCTGCCAATCTGACCTGGGAGAAAATTCCTTTCCAACCCCAAACATGGCAGTCAGTCAGAGCCTGAGCATGTGGGCAAGACCTGCCAGTCAGCCACCTAGGAAAGAATTCTCTGTAGTAACTCAGAGCCCTCCCCATCTAGTGATCTATCGTCAGCCACTGGAGATATTTTCTGCTAGCAGTCTCAGATCAGCTACATGCCATTGTAGGCAGTTTCATCATACCATCCCCTCCATAAACTTATCAAGTCAGCCTTGAAGCCAGCTAGGTTTTTTGCCCCCACTGCTCCCCTTAGAAGGCTGTTCCAGAACGTCACTCTTCTGATGGTTAGAAACCTTCCTATAATGTCAAGTCTAAACTTGTGGATGGCCAGTTATAGCCATTTGTTCTTGTGTCCACATTAGAGCTAAGTAACTCCTCTCCCTCTGGGCTATTTATCCCTCTGATGTATTTATAGAGAGTAGTCGTATCAGCCTTATTTGGGTTAGGCTAAACAAGCCAAGCTCTTTGAGTCTCCTCTCATAAGGTAGGTTTTCCATTCCTCAGATTATCTGAGTAGACCGTCTCAGCATCTGTGCCAGTTTGAATTCATCTTTCTTAAACATGGGAGCCCAGAATTGCATGCAGTATTCTAGATAAGGTTTCAACAGTACTTTGTATAATGATACTAACACTTCCCCGTCTCTACTGGAAGTAGCTCATCTGATGCATCCTAAGACTGCATTAGCCTTTTTCACAGCCTCATCATATTGGCAGCTCATAGGCATCCTGTGATCAACAAATACACCTAGGTCTGTCTCCTTCTCTGT
Source organism: Terrapene triunguis (assembly GCF_002925995.2). Lineage (NCBI taxonomy): Eukaryota > Metazoa > Chordata > Testudines > Emydidae > Terrapene > Terrapene triunguis. The sequence goes on along the minus strand of NW_020664562.1, from coordinate 23,110,873 downwards.
CACTTCCAACTGATATGTCCCCAGTTTATAGCAAAAATTCTTGTTGTTAGTCCCTAAGTGCATGACATTGCACTATTAAATTTTATCCCATTTCTATTACTGCTGTTTACAAGTTCATCCAGATCATCTTGTATGATATTCCACTCCTCCTCCCTATTGACACTACCTCCCAATTTTGTGGCATCTGCAAAATTTATTAGTACACTCCCACTTCTTGTGGCAAGGTCAAGAATAAAAATGTTAAGATTGGTATTAAAATGTTAAATAGGTTACTTGGTTAAAACACTGCAGCAGTATTCGTTGTTAGGATTGATGTACAATAACTCAGTTTTCAAGCAAAGTTTATTCCTTTGTTTTGTGACTAACTAGGGTCCTAAAGGGAACCACACATTTGATTAGTTATTGCTCGGTAGTTCCTTCATGATACTCAAGAGAGGGGAAGGGATATGTCTTCCTTAACAATAAGCCCGTGAAACATTTTTCCTAGAAAGCGACTTGGTGCATAAGTACTCAACTGTCTACTACCTACTTCTAACCTATCACTACATGGGAACTTGTATTCAGCTTAGTTACCAAACGGTTGAGTTTGAGGTTGGGAAGAGAGCTATGTGCTGGGCTAAAATATAAACTGTTTGAAGTACACAATGGAAAAAATACCTTTTAAAGACTAGAGCCTTTGAAGCCAAATTCTGATTTGGATAGAAGTTGCAACAGCTTGCAGCAAGGAGTTCTTATCAGCTACCAACACTTTACAAAGAATGTGATGAGCGATGAGACCTTATGAAAAGAGAAACACAAAATCCTCTAATTGGGTAACATGGAAAAGTTGGCATGAACCAGGGGCTGTGGAGCCTCATTTAAAGTGAAGGGCATAGATTTGCACGCATGCACACACACCACCACCCCGATCTTCCTCTTCCCCCTCCTAATCTGAGTGAGTGGCATTACGTCCTGGACAGGGGTAGCAGCACCACTCAGGTTGGCCCAGCCAAAAAACTGACTAGTTTTCCTTTATCACAAGCAGAAGTAACTTTTAAGGGCTATGGTGACCATACCTAGAAGGTACATGGTTACCATATGACACTCTAGTGTCTGAGAACAGAACAGTGTGTCATGGTGACACTTACTTGTGTGAGGGCTCAGTAGGGCCTACTGAAGGTGCCTTTTCTTCATAGGAAAAGCTAGTAACGAATCTCCAGGAGGCTTCCATGTTTTGACATCTCACTGTCACGGGAGTCTAATCCCCAGGAAGCTGCTAGACTCTTCTAAAGCTTACCTGCCAAAGCACTGGAGTGTAAGGACTCCAGCAATGATCCTCTCTCCCCATCCTCTCAGTGTCTGGAAGATAAGGGGAAAGAAAGCATTTAACTACTGTTTGTATTACAGTTGCACACCTAGAGCTAAGCACTGTACAAACACAGGATAACAGTCCCTGCCCTGGAGATCTTACAGTGTGCTTTAATACTGTATTTATTCTGCATTTGCCATCACTTCAGAGAATGGCTTAAGCAAGCCACTTACCCATTCCGTGCCTCAGTTTACTCCTCTGTAAATAATACACTGTTTGCCCACCCTACAGCTGTGCTGTGAGATTGAAGGTGCTAGGAATGTGCAAAGTACTATGAATGACTTTTTCATCAGCTTCAGTAGTTCTCACTTTGAAATGTTTTTACATTTCCTGTCAGCTCAGTGGTGTGATTTTTTTTTTATTTTGGGGGGTTATTTTTAGGCATACTCTTCAGCGCTGTTTAGTGGAAACATTTGAGCTTCTAATGAAGAGTAAATAGCTCTTGGGCTCCAAGAAGGCTATTTATCACAGTACACTATAGCTGCCACTAGTACCAACCACAATGGTTCTGAATAAATAAGTCTCCATGGTTTTTTTTACTTCTCCCTTCTGGCTCTTGGGAAATAGAATCAACTCTTCTTCCCCGCACCCTGAAGGCATGAAGTCTGCTCTTTCTAACTTTGTTCCCCTTCTTCAAGAGCAAAAAGAGAACTTCCATCTTTTGCTGCCTACAGAGGAGACCTCACAGTACCCACACTACCACATGCAGTTTGCTCCGTGCTGGGGCCTTTTATTTTTGTGTGGGGAATACTCCAATACTCACTGGGTGCAGGCAGAGCTAGAGGCTATTGTGCTTTGGCATCACTTCAGCACAATTCTTTACAGATGTTCTAGTATAAGAGCAGAGCTTTCATACCACTGAACTGAGGCAGCAGGCACCATTACCAAAACTGCATCTCTCTGTGATTCATGTATAGTTTAAATAGGATGAAAGATGCGCATATTCCCATTGCCCCCCAGCATCAGAAAGGCTGCATGCGTCTCTAAAAGAGAGAAACCTATTGCTACGCCCTATTTTTACACTTTCCTTCACTTTGTGGTTGCTACTGGCCTTAATTTGAAGCAACCTGAAGCAGAAGCAAACTGAGTACACTTCGCAACAATAGCAAAAATGGAATTTGTTGTGTTTTCATGTGAGTAGTTTTTACAGCAACTGAACTCCTATAATGCACTTGTCCAGATGGCTACAGTCTTCCCAGCCAGCCCAAGAACAGAGGGTAAATCTTCTCTGCAGAGTTTACCCATCCACACAGCAGAGCCACATTTGTCTCATACCTGTGTAGCCAGGTCCACATTGGCACTGCAATAAGCAGGGTTAGGTGCTTGGATTTCTGGGGACAATATCCCAGGGTTCTTAGCACCTGATTAAGTTGAGCCATTCAAGGAATTGTTTCACAGTGTACTGTGGGAGAATCTGTCCTTCCTGAGCCCCTCTACAGAAGTGTCCTTAGCCTGACAATACATCGAATGGAGGCCTTCAGCTCTGTATACTCATCACTGCAAGCCAATACCAAGAGACTTTCACTTATTACAGCCACTGGAACTTTTAATGCAGGCAGTTTGGGACAATGCTATAACACTAGTACCAGTATAACAGTTTACTCTAGGCCAGTTCTGAACAAAGTAAGCCATTCATGCTTGCTAGAGCAGTGGGTCTCAATCTTTCCAGACTACTGTCCCCATTTCTGGAGTCTGATTTGTCTTGTGTATCCCAAGTTTCACCTCACTCAAAAACTACTTGCTTACAAATTCAGACATAAAAATACAAGTGTCACAGCACACTAGTACTGAGAAATTGCTTTACTTTCTCATTTTTACCATATAATTATGAAATAAATCAATTGGAATATAAATATTGTGTTTATGTTTCAGTGTATAGTCTATGGAGCTGTATAAACAAGTCGTATGAAATTTTAGTTTACACTGACATCACTAGCACTTTTTATGTAGCCTGTTGTAAAACAAGGCAAATATCTAGATGAGTTGATGTACCCCCGGAAGACATCTGCGTTTCCCCAGGGGTACATGGACGCCTGGTTGAGAACCACTGTGGAAGAGCATGTAATCACAGTTTTGAACAATTGTTTTTAGGAGTAAGCAGTTCAAATACTGCTAGAATAAATCCTTAGTGGCATGTTTTTAAAAGAAGTTTTCCTTCTTGAAATCCATCTTGTATCACACATGGTGGAGGAAGTATAGGGGGGGCGGGGAAGTGGCATGGTTCAGTTGAAGCTGAGCCTGCCCCATAGCATGCAATATTCACCATAACAATTTAATTAGCATAAACTGGGAAATCCTTCTATTTTTGCTGTGATTTTTGCACCTGCCCCCCCAAAAAAATACAAAACATGGCAGCAGCCTCTTATCCAGATGCAGCTTGAGCTCTGAGCCACTTCCTCTCCTATCCGCTCCCCCGCCCATCCCTGAACAGATCCTTGGAATATGAGCCCAAGATGTCTCCCAGCCCACTCAGCCATGGGGTCCATTCCAGCTTAATGGTCTAGTGCCTGCTCTTCTGCTCCCTCTGTGTCCAGGTTCTCCTCCACTGCAATCACCAGGTTGAAAAAAAATTGACCATTCCACCTCAAGTGTATCATGCACAAAGATGGTGCTTGGTACTGCCCAGTGAAAGTCCTCAGAGGAGGTTCACATACATGGAAAGTTCATGCACTTGCTATGGGCATCCTTTGCCTTGCAGTAGGCACCCTAAAGGTTTTTTAAGTCCTTTCCAACACTGGTTAGCCACACACTTGAACCCCTTCTCCACCAGCCTCTTTGAGACCCGCTTATACAAATGCATCTCCCATAATGCTGTTTCTTGGTATACGCAAAGCAAAGGGCAACCTGAAATCTGGTGTGATCTTCTGGCCAGCTTGCAGCTCTCTGGGATGGCATCTTCTTGTGCGGTTTAGCTGAGCTGTGCAGAAAATGGAGCAGGCTGTGTGGAATCAGGGGTTTAAATGCTGACAAGTTGCATATAAACTGGCACATGGCTTCCAGGTCATAGGAAGCAAATGGGAAATGAGCAGGAAGAAGGACAAGAAAAATACAGCCCCCAAGGAATTGTGGGATGGCATCTGAGGATTATCAGAACCCAAACAATGCAACTTGGGCTTCAGCTCTGTCCACACGCAGAGCAGGAGAGTTAAAACCTGCCTAAAGCAAAACCCGGACCGTAGTCCACACCCCCAGAAGGATGAGCAAGACCAGGTTCAACGCACGTATAAGCCTAGGTTTAAGGGCTGTGTGTGTGGATGGTAAGGGAAGCTGAAACCCACTAAGAGCCCAGATTAACTCTGCAGTGAAGTTACAGCCTGAGAGATGCATCTTTAAGCCCAAACTTCGCCGATGACAATATGCTTGCCCCTAGGCTGTCACCACCATTTGCTCTTTTACAGAGCTTATGCCTCTGTTTTAGCAATCGTTAGAACACAAATACATTTGCTGGTGGCTTTACTGCTGTATGCGTTGTTTATTTCTTTCAATACTTGCTTAATAGGATGAATTATAACAAATGCATTTTATATTAGTTTTATGGAGATGTCAGAATAAGTTAAAAATTTAGATACTGTGGCAACTAACAAGACCACAGCTCTCCCACTTTCCCAGTTCTCTCATGCACAGGATGAGCAACGGTTAAGAAGCATGATGCAATTCAGAAGGAAATCTGCCTATAAAAGAATGGATCAGGCAGTGGGTAGGTTAAAGTAACTGACAGGTCTTCTGTGCTACTAACAAGTAAGTTCAACATTTTAGATTCAAATGGAACCCCTTCAAGATTTAGCCCCTTTTGGATGTGATCCTGTCTTTGGGGCCAAGAAATTGAGGAGTTCTGTCCCAAAGTCTGTTTTACAGGCAAGGTATTTACTTCAAACAGACGTAAGTTTCAGCACTCTTTTTTTTTTTTTTTAAATTTAGTGAAGAATTAAATGCCTTTGCAGTGGACCGCAAATCTATTTTGCTTTTAAACTCTTTACAAATTTGTGTTTTTTGGAAGCCTTAATTATAATCAATCACTTCTGTCCATTTCCCTTCTTAGAAGTCCCTAATCAAATACAGAAGATGATAGAAAGGATTGCTTTTAAATAAAACAAAAACTCTACACATTCTGCTACACCTTTTTAATATCAAAGCAGGCGTGTGCTGTGTGTAGTACGATGCAGCCGAAGACTCTTTACCACGTTTGCAGCTGGTTTAACAACAAACCAGAAATAACTTTGACACCCACCAAAAATATATGTACACACACCCTGAGACCAAACCCTTGTTGTCATTCAAAGCAGCCCCTTCAGTCTGGTATCACATAGTCTCTGCCCACCTCTGTCTTGACAAGCAGAGTCTTGTCCCTTTTCACACTGACGTACAGCTGCTGTGGTCCTCCATAACTACCTGAGCCTTTCCAGAGTGTCCCCTGGAAGCAGATACCTTGTTGGAGGGCCTTTCGGGAGGATACCCTGTTCCAAGCACCCACGCCTCAGTCTTGCTAGGAGAAAGCAGTGTCTTTTTACAGTCATGTTAGTTCAGGCTACAACACAGCCAAATTGTCATGCCTTCAAAATGTGTGAGCATGCATCTTCATGGGGCTTTTAAATCCTGTTAAGCTAACATGACTGACAAAGCACTCATTGTCCATGACACTCCCCTAACATTCACTTCATAAGCTAAACCAAAAAAAGGCAACTGTTATTCCAAAATGCAGTGTAATTATACTACTATAGTAATGCTGGTAAATTTCTCCATGTAGACAAACCCAAAGACTAATAGAGACCACTCCTGAATATAGATGAAGAGGTGCTGGCAGGCCTGGAAAAGGGACTTAAATATCACTAGGTATGTTTCAGTGACTACTCCTGTACTGGGAGTGTCTCACATACAGGCTCATTGGCCTCATCAGTGTTTCTGCTCTTTTGCCTCACTGGATAGTATCACTAAACAGAACATTTGATCTGCAAAAACATTTTTTTGATAAGAGCATCAACCCTTTCTGACTTGCTGTTTAACCTGCAGGTGCCCCTCTCCTCTTCCCTAGCATGAGCGAGAACTCTGGGCCACACCAGAGTGAGGAGAGGAGACCATCCCAGTATTCTGATTCTCCCTAGTGAGTGAGAGTGCTTACTACAACATTGTGAATGCAAGTTCTGCCAAGCAATGTGGAACCACAAATAGAGCAGCTCTTTAGTGGCTGCCCCCACTCAGTAGGAACTTCAGACACATTCCGATCCTCTGGTTCAGTTCTCTTGATGATTGCTTGTTAGCTCCATGGCTACCCCATGAGGGTTTAAAAAAAACAACCCACCACCTTTGAGAGCTGCCTTTGTAGCTAAGAGGAATTACAATAGGTGACAAACAACTAGAGGACTGTTTACAGTACTGACTGGTATATTCCCAAGGGACTGTGCTGTAGTGCGGCATTGCACATGCGCTTGCCATCCCTACCTTTACTTCAGTGACTCTTTAGGAATATAGGATCATGTTGGAGCTCAAGAGAGTATGGTTCCATCCACAGTTAGAGGTGGGGTTAGCTGATCTGATTGGCTTAGTGCATAACTCTAAAATGTCATTCCAAAGGGACATTAAATATTGAAAACACAGAATCATCCTGTCTTTGGCAAGTCTTAAGTTTCCATAAGTGACAGATGGTGTATAAGGCAGGGACAGGCACATCGTAAAACCCTGTATATTTCTCAGTCAGCATGTCTCTGTCACCTGACAACCAATCTTTCTCTGCCTTCACTGATTAGATTCAGAGGAAGTAGGGTGTGCCTTCTGTTGGCAAAGACAAAGTAATAATGCTAGAGAGAGTTTTTTCTTTGTGACATTTCCCTTTTAACTGAGGGGCTTAAATCCATGAAGGCAAGTTCTGGCAGTGGACTCAATATTCCCAACAAAGGTCCAGCAAATACAACCAAGCACCAAACTTTATACAGCATTTCAGCAGAAGATCTGCACAAAGGACTCTGTAAAGCACCCGTCCTGTGACACCACGGTTCTGATGAAAGACAAGGGACACAGCGCTAATGCTGCCTCGCAGTTACAGTCCTTTGCCCTGGAAGCTCCAGGGTTTGTTTCTCATTAAGTGACAGTGTACTAGGATAGCAATCACAGTGCAGACTTCCATAGAGTTCAAGGCCAGAAGGACCATTACGATCAACTAATCTGACCTCATGTATAACACACACCATAGAACTTTCCCAAATAATTCCTAGAGCAGATCTCTTAGAAGGACATCCCAGCTTGATTTAAAAATTGCCAGTGACAGAGAATCCGCCACAACCCTGGGTAGGTTGTTCCAATGGTTAATTACCCTCACTGTTAAAAATGTACACCTTATTTCCAGTCTGAATTTGTCTAGCTTCAACTGCCAGCCATTGGATTGTGTTATATGTTTCTCCGCTAGATTGAAGAGCCCATTATTCAATATTTGTTCCCCATGAAGGTTCTTTTAGGGTACATTTATGCTTCAAAAAAGACCCATGGCAGTGAGTCTTAGAACCGACTTGGGCTCACACTGCAGGGCTAAAAATAGCAGAGTAGACGTTTGGGCTCAGGCTGAAACCCGGGAATGGGGAAGGGTATTGGAGGCCTGGCCTCCATCCCAAGCATCTACACTGCTATTTTTAGCTCCGCAGCATAAGCCCAGGCTCTGAGATGCTGTCTTGGGGTATTTTGGTTGGGTTTTTTTATTTGCAGTGTAGATATACCTATAGACTGTAATCAAGTCACCCCTTCACCTTCTCCTTGTTAAGCTAAAAAAATTAAGTTCCTGCGTCTATCACTATAAGGCATGTTTTCTAATCTTTTAATCATTGCTAAGGCTTTTCTCTGAACCCTCTCCAGTTTATCAACTTCCTTCTTGAACTGTGGACAGCAGAACCGGACAGACTATTCCAGCAACAGTCACTCCACATACAAAAGTAAAATAACCTCTCTGCTCCTACTTGAGATTGCCTTATTTGTACATCCACAAAGTGGCATAATGATGTTCGTCTGATTATCCACAGCGACCCCCCAAATCTATTTCAGAGCCATTGCTTTCCAGGATAAAGTCCCCCATCCTGTCAGTATGGCCCACATGCTCTGTTCCTAGATGTGTATGTTTACATTCAACCATATTGTTTGCTTACACCCAGTTTACCAAGTGATCCAGATTGTGACTTTTGTTCATTATTTACCACTCCCCAACTTTTTGTATCAGCCGCAAGCTTTATCAGTGAATTTGTTTTCTTCCAGGTCATTGTTAAAGATGTTAAATAGCCCAGGACCAAGAACTGATTCCTGTGGGACCCAAGCAGGGCTGGCTCCAGGCATCAGCTAACGAAGAAGGTGCTTGGGGCAGCCAATGGGAAGGGGTGGCATATCCGGGTCTTCAGTGGCAATTCGGTGGCGGGTCCCTCAGCCCCTCTCGGAGCGAAGGACCCGCTGCCAAATTGCCGCCGAGGAATGAAGCGATGCGGTTGAGCTACCGCTGAAGTGCCGCTGATCGTGGCTTTTTTTTTTTTTTCTTCACCGCTTGGGGCTGCAAAAAAGCCCGAGCCGGCCCTGGACCCAAGTAGAAGCACACCCACTTGACGATGATTCTCTGTTTATAATTACATTTTGGGAGGCCTCACGGATGGTTAACCAACTTTTAATCCCCGTAATGGATGCCATGTTAACTATAAATCGTTCTAGTTTTTTAATCAAAATGTTGTGCGTTACCAAGTCAAACACCTTACAGAAGTCTAAGTATTTTACATCAACACTACCACCTTTGTAAATCCAATTTGCATCCACAGCTCTTAGAGAAGCTATGATTTAAGAACTCTAGTCACACATACCAAAAAAGCACATATTGCCCCTAGGAATGTGTGAGCAGTGAAATCACTTGCAGCAGTCGCCTTCAGTAGCTGAAGCACTGGGGGTGGAGGCAGCAGCAACAGGGTAGCATTCTAGAGTCATAGAAAATAGATACAAAAAGTATGAAAGTGACAGGAGCTGCTTGAAGAAACTGGCATTCCCCTGCTTGATTTTTCCACATCTGCTAAAAATAAGAGACTGGCCAATATTATCCTATGCCCTTTGGGCTCACCTGCATTGAAAAAATTGTGAAATTCTCCCATTATTGCTTTAGCTCTTGTGCAGCCTCACCAATGCTAGCAATGGTTGGGAGCCCTAGTGGAGACTGGCCACCAACATTTTAACCACAATGTTATCTAGACTTATTAGCCAAGTGCATCCTCTTACTGACTTTGCCGCCAGGGTTGAACTTGCAAGGGTCTATACTTAAGAAGGCCTGTTGATTAGGCTAGTGCCACAAGTGTGACACATGAGGTGCTTCTGCATTTTTCCCAGTCAGTGTTTCTGGTGCAATGGCATTAGGCATGCTTACATCAAAAGGTATACCTCCCTCGACATGCACTTTAGGCATTTCCTTTATACGCTTGCTCTTTAATAACAAAGTCTCATTGTAACGTGGTTCACTTCACATTGAAGTGAAAACGAATGCCTTAGATGTCATTACGCTAACTACTTGAGTAACCTGCCTTGAGTTTTAAAGCAGAAGCTTTGAGTACAGTATGTTTTTAAGTTTTGACTGATCGCCAGGAGCTGCTCCCTCCATTCAGGGGATGGCAGGAAGGAGGGAGATATTGACTGATACCATTACATCTCACAGTGAATCAGTGCCAGCTGTGATACTTGTTACAAAATTAAATGATATTGAGTTGCATGAAATATGCTGTAAACCGAGTGCTGCAGCAGCAGCTGTACTGCAATTCTTACAAATCAGTTAGAATAAATGTGTAGCCACATATTAGAGAATTTAGATAATATCCTATTGCTTGGTTTTAACTGCTTGAATCATGATTACCTTTCCCATCATAAATCATGCCTTTTTGTTCTGCTCTGTTTGTGGGAGTGTTTTTCAAATCAGGTTGATATAATAAAACAATATAATGGTTAAGAAAAAAGATTAGTAAAATTATCTAAGAAGCCAGAACCAGCACGCTTACAGGTGGCAACCAAGCTCTGACTCATCCAAGGTATTTTATGGCAGCCATATGCTGGGCATGTGTGTATCTCACCTTTCATGCAAATATGATAACATTTCCTAATCAGGATCTGAGACTGACCAGGATTTTCCATAAACATTTCAGTAGAGCAAACTGCACCTTACAGTCATAGAGAAAGCATTTCAGACATTTGTGATTTAGCAATAAAGCACAGAATAAATAGCTATAGTTCAATACCAATCCTAATACCTACTGATACCAGCAGTGTCAATATGCCAAGCTGTAAGTGTATTACTTTGTTCATATGAATGTGGATAAAAGGCAATCGTGTTATGACCTGGAAGACACAACTTTGAAAGTAGCCTCAGGATTCCGGCTCTCGTGGCTTATGGAGGCTGGAAACTTCACATCGGTGACACGCTTTGGAAGTAGAAGATTGGTGTGAGAGATGTTAGGAGTGCCTCATTGTGACCATTGAAAAGTGATGTGAACACAGTTATATGCAAAGAACATGCTTTCCATGTGTGGCCAGAAAGGGAGGGTGAACCTAGGAATTGATACTCAAGATAGATTAATTTAAAGCATCTGGAAAGGTATTGGATGAAGACTATCACGTATCATGACGGTAAGCTAATAGTAAAATATAGTCTAGAGAGCAACACGTTGTAACAGGATGACAGTGTTTGCCTGCAATCCCCACCCTATTTGCAAGTGACAGTCCTGCTGAAAAACAATGTTGTGTTTTTCAATGATGCAGGTGGCCTGTTTCCAAACCTGGATATAAGAAAGGCAAGAGTGACCCTTTGGAGAGAAGGGACTTAGAGTGTGGGCTGACGAGTCCTTCGAGCAGCCAAACCTGAGGAGACAACATGGGCTGGATTTTATGTTTGATACTGAGCTCTGAGTTAAATTCACCCAGCACAAGGCCTATGCATCACTTAAGTCACACTTAAATCCCATTTTGTTATATGTCTTTATCTACATACACAGATATTGCCCAAGGGTTAGATTGACAACGGGACTTTGGCATCGTAGTGCCTAACTTTTAGGTGCCTAGCCACCCAATGGCATCCACCACCCCAAGTCAGGTGCCCCGGTTCCTCAAACAACACATAGGAAGAGAAAAATGCCTAAGAATGGGCAAATGTGCTGAGTGGGGAGCCACCTAAACTAGCCAATAGGAAATGCTGAGGAGAGGGGTGTGGCTTAAGCCCCACTGCTCAAAGGGTACTTAGTTGCCTAAGTCCAGGCTGCAGGGAGGGACTTACCTGTGTCTACTTGGGATTCACAGTGTGAACCCTCTTCTGGAGGTAGGCACCTAAGCACTTTTTCAAGAACAGCAAAGGAGGAGCTGTCTTTCTTGTCTCCATATAACATTGGCCCAGTGCTGAGCGTGTTCACCTAAGATGTGGAAAACCCAGATTCTGTTCCCTCTCTGCCTGAGTTGGAGAAGGGACTCGAGTTTGAGTCTCCCACCTCCCAAGAGCATGCACTAACCCAGATTTTCTCAAATGCAGCCACCAGGGTCTTTTCTTGTGGCCACAGCCTCCTGGGCTGTGATTGGGAGAGGTGGGGAGGACAAAGTAGCGGCCCCCTCCCTGTTGCTCCTGGATGCACCGGCTTGGTGTTGGTTGCTGGGGACACCATCAGGGGTTGGGCCCTGCCCCCCTCTGGAGTCCCCTGAGGCACAACGCTGTAGGAGTAGGCAGCTAGTGAGTTCTCCTCCTTCCCAGAGGCAATGGGGCTCAGGCTTTGGACTTCAGCTAGGTGGTGGCAGGGCAGCAGGCTTTGGCTGCTGGGCTTCAGGCTCCAGCCCTGGGCACTGGCTGCATGGCAGCAGGCCCCAGGGTCCGGCCCCATGGCTTCGGGCTCCATCCTCGGGCCCCGTCCTCTGGCTGCAGGTCTTAGGGCTCTGGCTGCAGGGTTTCAGGCTCCAGCCCTCGCTGTATTCCCCAGGTCCCCTTCCCCATCTCCCCTGGCCCTCCCTCAGGACCAATGTTCCCTCTAATTTTTTTACATTCATGTGCAGAATGAATTTTGTTATGTGCACCAATATGGAGGTGATGTTTGACAGGGGTGGGGCTGAGGGGTTTGGGGTATGGGAGGGGGCTCAGGGCTGGAGCAGAGGATTGGGGTGCGGAGGGTTGAGGACGCCTGCTGGGGATGCGGGCTCTGGGGTGGGGCCAGGAATGAGGGGTTTGGGGTGAGGGCTGCCTTGGGACTGTGGCAAGGAGAGAGGACTCCCCCGAGCCCTCTCTCACCACAGCAGACCCGGAGCCGGGGCAGGGGGAGAGGCACCTCTCCCCTGCCGCAGCCCTGAATGTCCCCTACCTCTCTCTTTTCCAGTCCAGGCCCCTGTGGCTGCGCATCTGTGCAACCCTTGATAGCCTGCTGCGCGGCCGTGCAGCTTAGAGGAAACTTAGCCCAGGGCTTAATTTGTCCCCAGGCTTGCCAGGGCTGAGTAAGTCTGCTGTGAAGAGTGATACTTGTATGTTTGTTAATATGACTTTTCAGAACAGATTTACTAGCTAGCAATAAAAAATTAAAATAATTTGGACGTGTATATGTGCATATTTATTTGCTTTCCTAAAGCTAAATAAGTATTTTAGGAAAAAGTGAGAGAGCAGCCACCAGCCAGAGTTGGTGGCCGCAGTCTGAGGCCACCAAATTTTTTTCCTGAGCATCCCTGCCCTAACCACTGCGCTATTTATGTAGTTGCACAGAGTGGAACAGCTTCAACATGACAGATTGAATAAGGCCCCTCCCACAACACACATAGCCCAGTGGTTAGCAGGGCCGACTCCAGGGTTTTTGCCGCCCCAAGCGGGGGAAAAAAAAAAAAAAAAGCCGTGATCGCAATCAGCCGCAGCTCCACCGCGTCGCTTTCTTCTTCGGCGGCAATTCAGCGGCAGGTCCTTACCTCCGAGAGGGACCAAGGGACCCGCCGCCGAATTGCTGCCGAAGAGCCCGACGTGCCGCTCCTTCCCCTTGGCCGCACCAAGCACCTGCTTGCTGGGCTGGTGCCTGGAGCCAGCCCTGGTGGTTAGAGCACACACCTGCAGGAGAGGGAACCCAAGTTCAAGGTCCTTCGCTACGTCAAGCAGAGAGAGGAATTAAACCCTGGTCTCCCATATCTTGGGGGAGTGCTCTAACCAGTTGGCTAAAAGTTATAAGAGGAGGCACCACCTCTTCCTCCAGCTGTTTCATGCAGGTTTAGGCAGACTGAAAATGTCTACCAGATCGGACTGGCAGGGGAGGGGAGACACCTCAGTTGCAAGAGGGGCACCTCAATGTAAGTGGCTATGCGCATGCTCACTGCCAGATTTTTAGGCACCTTGGGGAGTTTACCTGCAGAGGTGTGGGTGGCAGCTCATCTGGAGTTTCAAGGATCTTAGGGGTGCCTAAATGTTGGACTTAAGTGCCTAACTGCCATGTTAGGCCTAAGTTCTTTTATGGATATAGCCCCAAATGTCTTAGGAATGCCTAGGCTCTCATCACTATAGTATCGGAGTATTGACTTCAATGGACTAACATTTCAGTTGAATCTGGCCATGAATGGCTAATCTTTGTTAATTATAAATTCAGGCTCTGCTCTTACCCAAAGACAATGGCAAAACTCCCCTTGACAAATGAAAGCAAGCTGGTGCCCTAAATGTACATTGCATTTGGGAACCTTAATTTAACAGGGTGTCTCATCTTTGCAATAAAGAGGTCTTCAAATAAGGGATTTTCTGAACCCATTTTTTCGTATGACAACTTCAAACTCTGTATTTAGGACATCTCTAAATCAAAAGTGCAGAACATAAACTCTAATTTTCCCCTTTAAGGTTTTTTGCTTATTATGTATTTTCACAATTTGGACGTGTCTTACTGTGATCTGCAGTTTCTGTGGAGAGCATTTGAGAACACTGAAAAGGAGTAACTTTACAGATACAGTATCTTTGAGCAACTCTAGGTCAAATATATGTCATCTCTACTAGTTATACATTTTCAAGATCCTCCCAAGCTATGCCTTAAAAAAAAAAAAAAAAAAGACAACCAATCTCTGATGTCTCTTGTTTTTCTTCTACAACCACAAATGTGCCCTCTTCAAAAACTCAATCTCAAAATACTAAACTGTCAAGCTGAGCGTCAAACCACACACCCCAAGCAGTGCTGCAAGAAAACAATCGCATTTGAAAGAGAAAAAAACCCAGAAGAAATCAAATTATTTCCAAAGAATGAATCTGAATAATTTTTAGCTTTAAATGGCTAGCCTTGTAGGTTAAGAAAGAGTGAAAAGCTGGGTGAGGTAATATCTTTTACTGGAGCAACTTCTGTTGGTGAAAGAGACAAGCTTTTGAGCTCCATAGAGCTCTTCTTCAGGTCTACAGTTTAGCTGAGGCTCTGGGCTAACCAGAATGGAGTTGCACTATGCTTTAACCGTCTTTTCTCTCTGATAACCCAAGGACTTGCTATGCTGTCTTGTAGTGACTAAGGCTACACTACAGAGCTTACAGTGGCACAGCTGCACTGATGCAGCTACGTCGCTGTAGCGTTGCTAGGGCAGACCCTCTAAGCCAACGGGAGAGAGCTCTTCCATCAACTTAATTATGCCAGTCTCCGGGAGCGGTGGTAGTTCTCCTGCCAACATAGTGCTGTCCGCATTAGGTTGGTGTAACTTACGTTGCTCGGAGGAATGGGGTGACTTATTCACACCCTGAGCGACATAACTTATACCGATGTAAACTGTAGCGTGTACATAGCCTAATAAACCCTACTGTTTTGACAGCACTGTTTGAGTGTCACTGCAAATACTTGGTAAAGTGCATCAATCCCTGAAGAGTGTGCAAAGTCTCTACCAGGAATTGTCTCAGTTAGACTCGAACAGAACTCATTGTGTGAAGCAGGAGGACTGACGCCCCAGAGGTTCAGTTGTAGGAGACGAAGAGTCTGAATGGCCTATCCTGGATGAAGAGCGAGACCCTTTGGAGGTCTGGCACACTGAAGGGGTTCGTCCTAGAAACTGTTCCAAAGTTGGGGGCATAGCAATGATCCTGTGGATCCATGTATAACTCAAATCTTGTCTCTTTCACCAATAAAAGTTGGTCCAATAAGATATTACCTCACCCACCTCATCTCTAGTGTCCTGGGACCAACTCAGCTACAACAACACTGCAACAAGAAATTGAGTGACACTGATAAGACATTTTCCTGTACTTTAACATGCAATGTATCTATTGCATTTATAAGCCCTGTGTGATCTGTGCAAGGGAGAAATTAGCCGAACTAGTTTTTTTGTTTTATTATTTACGGCCAAAGCTGGCACCCACTGAACTCAGTGGCCTTTGCTATTAACTTCAGCGGGAACCGGATAGGTTAGTTGGTTATAAAGCTTCTCATATGCAATAACCATTTTCTTGCTCTACTTTATAGATTCTGGGCATTTGTAAGTAAGGCAAAATCCTGCCCTTCCTGTCATTGTGAAGAGCCCCAAGACCCATCAGAATCTACGTGGTTCTGCTACACTGTGGGGCAGGCAGGACACCTGGGAATCTAATCTTTGTGTCCCATGGATAGAGCCTCACTCCAATGGAGCTGCCTGCCAGCCACAGTTTGGGGAGAAGGATAGGAAATGTGAGAGTCGGTTGGCTCTTGCTGTTATAGACCTAGCACACAGCGGCTGTAGTATTCCAGCCTCCCGGTGCAGTAGTGGCTATGGAGTGACTATAGCCCAGTGGAAGAAGATTCCTTCCCTCTATCTGCCCTCCACCCTCACTCACTGCAGTGTCTTAGGGTGGGATCCATGAAAGTACTTAGGTACCTAAGTCCCTGTTTTAGGCTCTCGTGATCCACAAAACTCCTGCTGAACCCTATAGGTGCCTAAACTCACTTGAAAGCTCTGTAAGTGTCGATGTAAATCATATAGAGAACCTAGTGCACATATTTTCAAATATTCACTGAAAGAAAGAATCTCATTTACCTTTGAATGATCTGATAGATCAGGAAAATCATCAGTACCTAACTTCTGATATTTTGCAGTATCCCGTTCAAGGCTCATTTGGAACTTCAACTGACTTTTTTTACCCTCACATAGATCACTAAAGCTAGATTCTGGGTGTGACGGGTTGGATCACAGAAACCCCCTTGGGAGCTGCCACCCAATGTACCAAGACTACCCCTGCTCCTGTTTTCCCTGCCAGCTCAGGACTCCAGCACCCTGTCTTGCTGAGCCAGACACTCCCGTCTGGCTCCAGACACAGACCCAGGGTCTGAATCACTTGTCCCAAAGCTGCAAGTTTACCTGAAAACAGCTCACAGGAGTGTGCTTGTCTTTAGCACTCAGATGCCCAACTCCCAATGGGGTCTAAACCCAGATAAATCCGTTTTACCCTGCATAAAGTTTATGCAGGGCAAACTCATAAATTGTTCGCCCTCTATAACACTGATAGAGAGATATGCACAGTTGTTTGCTCCCCCAGGTATTAATACATACTCTGAGTAAATTACTAAATAAAAAGTGATTTTATTAAATACAGACAGTAGGATTTAAGTGGTTCCAAGTAGTAACAGACAGAACAAAGTAAGTCACCAAGCAAAATAAAATAAAATGCGCAAATCTATGTCTAATCAAACTAAATACAGATAATCTCACCCTCAGAGATGCTTCAGTAAGTTTTTCTCAGACTGGACACCTTCCAGGCCTGGGCACAATTCTTTCCCCTGGTACAGCTCTTGTTCCAGCTCAGGTGGTAGCTAGGGGATTCTTCATGATGGCTCCTCTCTCCTCCTTTGTTCTGTTCCACCCCTTTATATATCTTTTGCATAGGCGGGAACCCTTTGTCCCTCTGGGTTTCCACACCCCCCCTCACTGGAAAAGCACCAGGTTAAAGATGGATTCCAGTTCAGGTGACATGATCACATGTCCCTGCAAGACTTCATTGCCCACTTGCCAGCACACACATATACAGGAAGACTAACAGGTAAACACAACCATCTGCAGACAATAGTCCTGGTTAATGGGAGTCATCAAGATTCCAAATCATCATTAATGGCCCACACTTTACATAATTACAATAGGCCCTCAGAGTTACATTTTATATTTCTAGTTTTAGATACAAGAGTGGTACATTTATATAAATCAGATGATCATACTCAGTAGATTATAAGCTTTGTAATGATACCTTGCAAGAGACCTTTTGCATGAAGCATATCCCAGTTACGTTATATTCACTTATTACCATATTTTCTCTAAAACTATCCCGGTTACATTATATTGACTTATTATCAAGTTTTTATAAAACCATATAGACTGCACAACGTCACACGGGGTCAGTTTATATTGTCAAGGGTTTCATCGTCAACACTCTAAAGCTGGATTTTTTTCTAGTTCCTCCCAGGTTAACAGTCACCACTATGAGGGAGACAGTCCCTGAGATAAAACTGATAAAGCCACCTGCCTTGCTTTGCACATACAGAAAGGAGTGTGAGAACCATTTATATCTTCACACCCCTGCCTCTTCTGAAACCATAGGAAAAGGAGTTCACTAGACACTTGCCACTTGTGACAGATTCACACATTGTCAAACAATCAAGCTAAACTCTTAATAGCGCTACCAGATTATTTCCAAGCCTCATGCAGTGGCACATGAGTGCAGTTGTTCATCGGAAGGTATACTAATATAATGAGTTTCTTCTTAGAGTGTCTAAATTACTATGAAGCTTGTTTTTAAGAACAGCTTTGAATCATAAAAGGCAAAGCAGTGCTCCTACGTAAAGCAGGACAGAAATTTTTCAAATCCATGTTTTTACAACAGAAAATGAAGATTCATCAGAACTAAAAAAATGTACGGGAAAGGGTTTGGTTTCAACAAGTTTCTTAACTCAAGATTTTTATTTCTATTTTTTGAAGTTTTGGAAGTGTCAAAATGTTTTGACATTTTCTAACTGAAAAATTTTAGTTTAGAGTGACTGTTTCAAAATGTAAGCTAATCTTAGTAAAAAAATATTTAGCAAAAATAGTTGAAACCTAACAGAACATTTTGATTGAGCCAAACCAAAAATTTTTAGAAGAGGTGGAGGGAGGTCAGTTCATGAAAGTTTGAGATGAATTTTGTCCTGATTTGGGATTGGAATTTTTTTTTTTTAAATCTCATAATTTTTTGTGGAATGGGCAAACTGTTTCCCACCCAGCTCTGCTCTCATGTATTTGGCCTGTTGCATAAGCTTATATATTAAATGGGGTTTTTCATAGATTTATTTAAAACCTGTTGCGCTACAAGATCCAAAGAGATCCTACCTTTCTGTAGGATCTTGCCATCTGATCCTTCAAGAGTGGTCGTCATCCATAGTGCAAACTCAATGAGGATTTTAGCATCTAAAGGAAGTGAATAAAGGCATTCCTGCTTTTAAATTTTTACATATCAGAAGTCACTTGGCTGGTATTTTCCTTTAACTGTCCAGGAAGTTTCAAAAGTTATGAGTCTGCTGTGATAACAACAGCTGCACGCTACAGCCATTTTTATTTGGTGCTGAATGAGTCAGTGATACATGTACATGTTATACCATGTTTAAGTGTTGCTCTTGGATAATGCTAATCTCACAGCCTGAGTTGATCATCCTCTAATGGCATTTATTCACATTTATTCTGATGAGCTGTTTGCTGAGTTTGGAGAACTTATTTCAAATGATAATAATAGGTCCCACTTCTCACCACAGATCTGAAAGCATTTTTCAAAGGTGAGTAGTATTGAACCCAACCTACAGAAAAGGAAAGTGAGACGTAGACGTTAAATGAGTCATACAAGCACATGGAGTAAGTCAGAGGCAAAGTCAGAAATAGATCCCAGGGCTCCTGACTTCCTCACTAATCCCCAGTCCACTGACCAACACTGCCTCTCCTCCTCCCAGGTTAATGAACCTATAATGGACAGAACCTATAATGGACAGATTATAGATGTTCCTAACGTAAGAAAACCTTTTACTTGTATTTTTAGGCATAGAGATTTCAGGTGGAAGGTGCATTTGAAGTTCAAAGCAAAAGATTTCATTTTGCTGATGTATTCAGATATATTTTCACTAAAATGTGTGTTTAATTTGAACTAGTTGTATAATGTGATGAACTAGCTCCTGCTCTGCCCAGGGTTGATAGATAAAACCAGAGATGCAGCTGGGCACATTGTCTGTTACTGGTGTCAAATAGCTTAGTCTTGATGTCAGTAATTGATATTGTAGGCTTGGTCCTGCACCTAATACAAATGTTGTTTTAGCCAAACTGGGTCAGATTTTCCAAAGCACTCAAGGCAAGATTTTCAACTGCTCAGCACCCACAATTCGTGCTTGGATTTTCAATAGTGCTCAGCTCACAATTAGCCATTTAAATCAGGGCCAGATTTTTAAAAAGTGTCCAGGAGCAACTGTTGTGCCACACCCTGATTTTCAAGACTGTTAGGCATGTTTGTACTGAGAACTTTTGAAAAAGTGGCCCCTTATTTCAGAGCCTAAGTGGAAGCCAATCGCTTGAAAATCTGCTGCTTAGGTCTTTTGAAAATCTGGGCCACAGTGTATATCTATATGTGCATCTCACCATTTATACAATACCTTTTAACTCTATACAGATATTTCAGAAAATCATAGGCAGCACAGAACCTTAACACAATGGATATTCAAGCCATATGTTACATGACAAAACAGTGTTTGGAAAATAATAGTGATTAAATCAGAGTGGCCCACTTTTACATGGCTTTCTGAACTCCAGACAGTTTGCACTAAGGTTAAGATTTGACAATTAAAGTCATAATGGCTTAGTCTCTATCCTCCCATGAGAGGTACAATAAATAATCAATCAATAATACAACAGAAACACAGAACCTCACTTCAGCTCTTTCCAGGATGGAAGCATTGAAAACATGTCTTTTTGACACAAATGCTTATTCTAAGGTCTTCATTAGTAGGATTTCCAGTAAAATAGCCATAGGCAAGAAAGCACTTAATCTGACTCTTGCATTAGGCTGGAGTTCCCCTAAAACCGCATGTAGGCACAGCTTTCAGTGCAGACATACGAGAAGTTGTCCACATAAACTTCAAATGGAAATGATAGAGAGCTTCTTCTAACAATATCTAAGACGGACTAGATCCTGTTCTGTAAAACCCTTAAGGCTCTGTTTTAGTACTTTATACAAGACTTGCATGACTGTTGTGCTCGTATCAGCTTACAAAAAGGTACACATCTATAGGAGTGTAAAATTCACATAAGACATGATCCTTCACTTAGAAAGTGATCACTCATTGTAAACTGTTACACTCATAATCAGGCATTGCACTGGGAAAGGTTTTCCCTGCTTCTACTATGTGCGTGTTCTCGATTGCTAGTTTTACAGCTTTCTAACTAGGTTTCCTCTGTTTGGTTGCAGCTGTGGCTGCTGCTGCTCCTCCTCTTATTGGAGCCTGCTATAAGCAGTATAGGACCTATGTAATTCAAGCTCTCGAGCATTGCCAAGTGTCTCCATAGTGCTAAGCAGCTCTTGCATGCACATAGAAGATTATATCTTTTTAAAGTGACTCTGTGATTAACAGATTACAAATAACCAAAAATCACGTTTGAGACGTGGATCTTAAAATAGACTCACTTTTAACTAGATGACTTTACTAGCAGAGACTATACTTCTCATAATGTTCATAGGCCAAATAGTCATCTTCTAAAATGGCTCCCACAATTGTCCATCGTTTCATATTAAAATTTCACTCTATTGTTTTCGCACAAAGGCATTGCAACTAGGCCTCGATGGGAGAGCATTAAGATGTTCCTCACAGTTTAAATATGATTTGGATAGTGGGGAAATGGGCCTCATGCCGTATTCCTTATTCAATAAGACCCTAACTTAGCAAAGCATTTAAACATGTGCTTTTAATTTTAAGCATGCAGGTAGTCCCATCGAAGTCAGAGTACTTGTGTGGTGCGGGGAGGAGAGGTAGCTGCGATTTATCGTGTACATTGCTGGATCAGGGCCAGGATTCCCAGACTGGGCCCTAGCTGGTTATAAGAGCCAGAGATAACTTGGATAGTTTAGCACTGACCACTCAGACCATGACCGCTACTTAAACTTTCAAACGTGATAAAATCTGCTGCCTTATTCACTACGCACCTCCCAACTTTTGCCCCCCCACCCCCCCCGCAAAAAGGAGGCAGGGGTCTTACAGACTACAGCTTCCCAGGGGTGGCAAGTTTGTAGAATTTTTGGTGGTGCCCAGAATGGATCCAAATCCTGCCCCCTCACACACACCTGCCTAAGGCTCTGGGAGGGAGTTTGGGTGAAGGAGGTTTGTGGGCTGTGGGATGGAGTTTGGGTGCTGGGTGCAGGCTCTGGGCTGGGGCAGGGGGTTGGGGTGCAGGAGAGGGTGTGGGAGGGGATTTGGGGTGCTGGGTGCAGGCTCTGGGCTGGGACAGAGGGTTGGGGTGCAGCAGGCAGGCTGCCCTGGAGCTGGAGCAAGGGGCCAGAGAGGAGAACTCCCCCAGCCCTCTACCCGCTGGCAGCAGTGAGCTCTGGGGGAGGGGTGGAAGGAAGCGGCCCGTCTCAGCCCCTCCCCACCCCAGCACGACACTTACCCAAGCCCTCCCAGGCTACTGCTCAGGAGGTCCAGCCAGAGTCGCCTGTCCAGGGAGTGGAGGCTGCCATGCGCTTCCTCCCTCCTCAGGCGCCACAGCCACCTCAGCCTGCCCCTGGCACCACTCCCTTGTAGCTGGCAGCAGCCGGCAAGGGAGCACAGCACAGAGCTGCAGGGGGCAGCTGCCCGCTGCCCAAGGCAGGCAGGGACGCTCAGGGGAGGCTCACAGGGGCGGCAGGCGGGACCAGGGGATGCTCTGGGGGAGGCACACGGGAGCGGCAGGTGGGGCCGGGGAGAGACCCAGCCCCGAACATTGGTGGAGCCAGGCCCCCCAGACCCTGAATTTGCTGGAGCCCAGCACCTCGGACTCATACAACTCACTGCCCCTGCAGCTTCCTTTACTACACAACCCTGATTCATCCCCAGGGCAGGTCCATCCTGTGCACTGAATAAGACAGGGGACCTGTGGAAAATATACTACATGGTTATGTAATTAGAGACTTATCACAAGGGGGCTGAATTCTGGCATTTCCAAAGTTTTGAGTGCTTGATTTTGCAACCTTAATGTTCTGTTGACATAGATTGTATTTAGTTTACTGTTTGTTTGTTTTTTTAAAAGAGCAAACAAAGGACAAATTCCATCATGTGGCATCATATTGACACCCACCTGGATCATCAGCAGGGTTGAACTCTTTAGATCCCAGCACACAGACTGTTAGCTTATGTGGCAGAGGAGTAGCTGATAACCGCAGTAGGTGGTTAAGCTCTGGAGGGGAGGAGACACTTTGCCAGTGGGCTTAACAGATATTTGTTGACAGCAAAGGAATGGTGGGAGTCTGGAATCTTGGGTTCCATTCCAAACTCTAAAAGGGGAATGTTCTCTAGTAGGCTGCAAGTG
This sequence comes from Terrapene triunguis, assembly GCF_002925995.2. Taxonomy (NCBI): domain Eukaryota; kingdom Metazoa; phylum Chordata; order Testudines; family Emydidae; genus Terrapene; species Terrapene triunguis. Next base: position 23,088,054 of record NW_020664562.1, on the reverse strand, counting down.
TCACCCTGGTTGCTCCTGGTTCAGGGCTTCACCATTGTCTCTGCAATTTCTTTGGCAAATATTGACTTTGAAATCCAACTGACTGAAAATATTTGGTTTGTACCAGATACACCTTTGAAACATTAGCTAAAGGAGTGATTTGGGAAAATAAAAGTGCTAGGCTGACGTGTTTACTTTACAGAGCTATTTGCTTTGTGATCAGATCCTGAAAAATGAATGTGGACGTTTTAACAACTGTGATGCATAGTAAAACGCAAAATGAGCGTGTGGAAGGGGAGGGAGCATAGATCAATAAAGCAGGTCATCTGTAATTGAGGAGCTCTTTGTAATTACATTACTAAAGCATCTGGCCATTAATAATAGCGAGTGATATTTTGGACTTTTGAAGCTCTTTTGTTTTCTACATGAACTTGAGTCCCGAGTCCTCCAAGTCTGTAAATTTTTCTCACTGCAGATCAACTGGAAAAATTTGTCAGATGGTCCAGAAGTTATCCAGGTTTACTCTTAGGGTTAGATTTTCAAGCGTGCTCAACACCTACAACTGGGGCCAGTTTTCAAGTGAACTCAGCACCCATCAGTTCCTTGTGAGAGCAGCGGGAGCTGCTGGATGCTGAGCTCTTTTGAAAACTTGGCCCTAAATATGCTAATTCTTTTGATCACAGCTATGAGAGGTAATTACCTGCTTCTCTCTCTCCTACTTACCTTGCCTGATTTGGGTAGGTAATGGACACAATTCCAGTAGTGGTAAAAACCTGTAAATAAAGAACAGCCCATCCCAAAGAGAAAAATGGGAAGCAGTGGAAAGGCAGTTGGAGAAATCTAACGCTGTTTTTTAGTTGAGTAGCTATTCCCTTTGTATCCACCACGATCATCATTTGAGTGTGGTTTTGGCAGCATTACAAATAGCATTGCATTATGGGGACAGAAGAGAAAAAAAAAAAGCAACAGGAAATAAACCAAAAGAAATCAACTTCAGTTACACTTGAGAGCCTATAGTCAGAGGTTCTTTTCTGTCTAATTGTTAGCTTTTAGGAGAGGTTTGTGTTTCATTGGTGGCAGAAGGCAGACATCAGTAGGCATTTTTTCCACACTCCAGTTAGCCAAGTACCCATGAGAGAGAAAAAAGGTCGGGGGGGGCAGGGGAGAGAGAAAAGCAAGAGTGGGTCATATCCTCATCCTGTTCAAAGGAGAAGTCCCAACAAGGTCAATAGGTCTTACATCACTAAGGCAAGTAGGATTTTGGCCCATTGTAGATATTAGTTTAAACCAGCGTTTCTCAAATGCGGCCACCAGAGGCTTTTCTTGCGGCCACAGCCACCTGGGCGGTGACTGGGAGGGCCAAGCATTTGCCCCTCCCCTGGGTCTGCAAGTATGGGTTGGGCCCTGCCCCCCTCTGGAGCCAAAAACACCAGAGGAGCAGACGGTTAGTGTCAGTTCTCCACCTTCCCATGGGCAGTGGGGCTCAGGCTTTCGGCTTCAGCCCTGGGGTGGCAGGCAGCAAGCTTCGGCCATGTGGCAGCAGGCTCCAGACACTGGGCTTCAGGCTCACCACCCTCCTCATTGCCTCTGGCGCCCGCTGCCTCCCCTGGCCCATGACCCATCCACCCCATCACCCAATGCCTCCCTTCCCACTTCCCCATCCAAGGCTTAGTTTGTCCCCCGGCTTGCCAGGACTGAGTAAGTTGGCTGTGAAAAGTGATATTTATATGTTTGTTAAGATCACTTTTCACTGCCTCCCAGCTAGCTAACAAATCTGCT
>NW_020664562.1:23019251-23085896 GCF_002925995.2 Terrapene triunguis | reverse complement strand
CACTACATAAATAAATTACAATGATTTGGACAGGTATATGTGCATATTTATTTCTTTTTCCTAAAGCTAATTAAATTTTTTGGAAAAATTGTCATACCAGCCACTAGCAAGAGTTGGTGGCCGCACTTTGAGGCCACCAAAAAATTTGTTACGAGAACCCCTGGTTTAAACACTAGCTGGAAGTAAGTTTAGACCATAGTACAAACATAAACCAAAAGGGTAAAAACAAGCTAACACTTCTGTTTTTAAAACCACCTTTAGAAGAAAACAGAGTATTTCCTAAGACTGCTTCCTCATTGAATGAGCTCATTAGTAATCTCCTAATAAGTGCTTCAAAAGTACACAAGAGCTACGGTTAGGTTTTGACGTAATCACAGATAAGTAGTTTCATATCACCAATATCTGCAACAGATACACCATAGTACACAGCCAGGCATGAGATTACCATCACTTCAAAAGAGATAGCAACCCTTAACCAGAGTGGTACAAACTCGTCTTCCTCCCCCCCCAGTTCCTATAAATTGTACTGGCAGCTTCAGCTTTTATGGCTTCCCTGTTCATGAGGCACAGCTGTCAGCTCCACTTTTCAACTGACTAAGGGGCAACAGCTGCCAGCCCCTTCCCCCAGATCTAACACCTAATGCAGTCCCCCCATGGGCTGGGCTTTTCTTCTCAGCCCCTGAAGGAATTTAACACTCTCTATGATTCAGCCAAGGATGAGATACACACACCTTGTCACAATCAGACTGTTTGACCCCAGTAGCCTTTTCTGGCCCTACAATCTAGTGTCCAAATGAAGGCCTTACTCAGACAAAACTTTCACTGGGTCTGATCCTGAGGGGTGTGAACTTACCTGCAGTTCCCATTGAACTCAAAGGGAATTACAGGTTGACTTGAATGGGATCTTTGCCCAAGTCAGCTCTGAACAAGGAATTAAAGATTTGTTCTTGTGAGTCCATGGAATTGTCCTTTTTTCCTAACACATTCCCCATTGTAAGGTTGAGCCAGTCAACAGAAATACATAGATTTATCCTGTAGCACTAGAACTAATTTTTTTTTAATTTTGGCAAAGGCTCCTAGAGCTTAGGTTAGGTCAGTGGTCCCCAAACTTTTCACAATTGCTCCCCCCGTTTGTCTTCCCCCCCCCACACACCCCAGAGCTGGGTCCAGAAGCTGGGCTGCACTCCCGGGGGGAGGGGAGGGCGCAGACAAGGGTAAGGGGGCCAAGGCTGGGGTTGCCGCTGGGGGCCGGGAGCAAGGCCGGGGCTGGGAATGGAGCCGCGCACTGCTGGGGGCTGAGGCTGGGGGGTGAGGCTGGGGTGAGGCTAGGAGCAGAAGCCATGCCAGGGTCGGGGGCTGGAAGCGGAGCCATGGCCAGGGGTGGGGCCAGAGCAGAGCTGGGGGCAGAGTGGGGCTGGGTGGTGCTCCCTTCCCACCCCCTGTAGGGGCTGACCTAGGCCCCGCTGCACCCTTCTGAATGTTCCTCCACACCTCCCTAGTGGGGCACACCCCACAGTTTGGGGACCACTGGGTTAGGTGGTTTTTTGTCTGAATTAGACATTGAAATTACCGGTAAGTAAATATTAGGCTATATTGTCATATATTCATGCGGGTCCTGCTGTTGCAGCTGTAAATCAAAGGGCAGCTCATGTGGTAACTGGCTTTCCTTGGCAGAGTATCTCTGAAATGTATGTTACAGTCAATATGCCTCATGGCTGGAAGGATCTGTATGATGTGATTTTGTCCAGTGCTTTAATACAGTGTCACACCTGTGCATCTGATCCCTACAATCCACTCACTGAGATCCAAAATGGTCTTGGTGTTTTGTCTACATGTACACCCATCCCGCCGCTGTCTTCCTGTGGATCTACTTGAGGATTTCACCTCCTGCGGCTTTAACGGGTGTTCTGTGGGGTGTTCACCTCAAGAGACATTTCAGTCACTTATAGGGGGAATCAAATAATTCCATCTGTATTTTATTCATCTCCACATTGAATTTTTCTACCCATGGTTTTGGTTGCCTGGATTTGCCAGACCAAACGAGCACTCACCCACACATGTTTCTCTGAAGACAATTTTTTTTTTTTTTGCAGATGTCTGGAGTTTCCTCTGCCTGTTTGTCAATCAGGATTACAAAACACTACCTAGTACCACAATAGTGAGATATGCAATTAGCCAGTTTAAAGTTTCTCTTTGAATTTTACAAAACTGCAAATTAGGGTGACCAGACATCTCGTTTTTAAAAGGGACAGTCCCATATTTAAGGCCTCCTGCAGGTGTCCCAACTTTTTCTTAAAAACAGGCAAATTGTCCTATATTTTCTGTCTCCTCCTCCCCCCCCCCACTCATCAGTACCGGCAGGTCCTGCTGCTGGACGGCCTGCTCACCAGTCACGCGCCCACCAGCAGTGATGGGGGGCTCCAGTGGCCAACGATGGGGATGGGTGTGCAAGGCTGGCAGCGGGGCAAAGTTGCAGCACGTGGGGCCAGCTGTTCCCCCTGCTGGTCCATCAGCACAGCCCTTTTGGCCAGCAGGGCCCCACCCCCTGTCCTGTTTCTGGCCAGCACTGGCTGCGTGCTGCGGTGGCTGGTTACGTCACCTCTGCTGCCCACCCACTGGCCCTTTACGTGCTCCCCTTCTCGCTGTCCTCTCCCTGCTTTTCCCCATCACCCTCCCCCCAGCCCTGCTGCTTTTCCATACTCCCCCCCACCCGGCAGGGTGCATCCCGCTCCCAGCGCCAGCCAGGAGGAGCCAAGCTCTGCATGTGCCAAAGCCCCACACAGCGCTGGCACGGGAAGCCTCTCCACGCCTCAGCTAAGCGATTTCCAGCCTGTTCATGCCCCGAACCTGCAGGCTCCACAGCAGCCCTCAGGGCAGGGGCTTAGTACCCTCTTAACCACCACCCCAACCCCACCCTGGGTGCTGCCCCCAGGGACCGCGGGGCTGCTCCGTCCCCTAGACACCCTCCTGTGCAGAGCCACCTCTCTGGCTGGGTTCACTGAAGCTCCTGCAGTCAGGTTCCCTGGGCCCTGGTGCACAATGCATCCTTAGGGCTTAGCCCCTTCCTGCTCGCGCTGTAGCCAGGGGACAGGAGGTGGCTGGGTTATGTTGGTGGCCAGCAGCAGCCTGGAGGTTTTAGCTGCCTCTCGACACTGTGCAGGCCGGAAGGTACAAGCGGCTTTCAGCTGTTGGGGGGAGGATGAGCTCTGCAAAGACATCGACCAGGTCATCCCTTCCCGCTCCTCCTCCCCTGCAGCTGGAAGCAGCTCCTGTCCCTTCCCTCAAACACAGTGCCAAAAGGCTGCTGCTGGCCACATTCTACTGTGAACACTGGCAGAAATCTGGGGGTAGGGCCCGGGGCATGTAACCCTGCATGCTCTCCCCACGTGTTGCCTCAGGAAGACGTGGCGCCAGGTACCAGGAGAGGCAGGTCTGTCCCAGGGGCCCAGCCAGGCATGGAGGGCAGATAGCACTGGGCAGGGAGGGTCAGGTTGGTCAGTCACCGTGTGTGTGTGGGGGGGAGGGCATGTGTATCACCTCTCCTCATGTAAACCCTAAAGATAAGAAGGAGATAAGGTAAATAAAAAGAATCCAACTATGCAGTATTTCTTTTTAACAGGGGCTCAGTCAACTTGAGGTTAATTTGTACTGCATAGTTCTGATTGATTGCTGTTGAACTTGCTTGAATATGAGTAATTTTACCAGGTGTCCTGTATTCAGCATAGGGAAATATGGTCACCCTACTGCAAATGTTCTCACCAGTCCAGAGCTCAAACACTTTTTCATAAACAATGGATGTGCAGCATTAAATGTGAATGGGCTATGTCTTTATTGCACCAAGCCAGAAGATGGTATTATGATTCATTAGCCTGTAGAATCTCTACATCTAAAAAAGACACATTTTAGTTTGCTATTTCATAGCACAAAAAAGGAATTTCAGTACACTGGGCATTATTCAAATCTGTAAAATGAGATTATTTTCTCCCACCCTAAGGCCCTTTATACTGCCAGAGCAATGTAAAACAGCCTTAGTGTAACTGAGAATCTGGCTCATTTCACTCTTGTTTGTGGTGGCCAAATACTTTTATGCTGGGAGTTGAATGAATCTTGTTGAATCTGGTGGCCATAATAGCCATCCTTCATTCAGGATAAGTGTCAGACACTGTTTAGCTATTTTTGGTGTAAAATAGCTGAAAGAAGAGCCCCATCCCCCCAAAACACTGGCCACATACAAGGCCAGTTAAGAGTTGGGCCATGTGGACAGAGGTGCTTCACTAGGGGTTGGATACAAATGGAGGGGCTGGGTATAGACTGATGAAGCTCCGTGTGTGTGAGCAGAAGCAGACATAAAAACCACAGAACCAGACAGAGAATGCATCAGAAAGCCAAGGACAACTTGTAGCATGAGAGGCAGCTAAGAGAGAAAGCTTGTGGGTAGAGTGCTGTCTGGGAAAAGAGGCTTGGAATATAGAGCAGGGAAACTAGCTCCTGTTGTTTGATTCCTACTGTGTTCAGGGAAACAAGACTTTGTACATTCTTTGTAAATAAACAGGATCACATCAAAGAAACCTGACTCCATCATCAATTTCTCCTCCTAATGGAAAGAACCCACAAGACCCCAAATATAGGCTAACTGCTCAGGTTAAAGGAGGTAGCAATTGACACAAAGGGCCTCACTTACACTGGTGGAACTCCTTTGTTTTCAGCAGAATTACTGCCTATTTACACTGGTTTAAATAAGAGGAGAATGAGGCCCGAAGGCTTTATAACATAGATTGAATATGAAGTTTGTTCTATATATTGTGACCAAATTCATCTATGAGACTTACACCAATAGCGGACATTCTCATAGCAATGCATTCACATTGTTTTATAGTGTTTTTTTAACAGATAAAGAGTGATAACACATCATTTATTTAGTCTAAGTCAGTCTAATATCAGCAGATCAAAGTGGCTTCACCTATATGCTATCAACTGCCAAATCAGGGCATTAGATTGCAAACCCTTTAAGGTAGGAACCGTGTCTTCCTATGGGTTTGTACAGCACTTGGCACAACGGGGCCCTGAGTCTGACTGAGGACTCTGGATGTTACTGAAATATAAATAATAGTCATAAATATGATTCTAATGTCTCAAAATTAGTAAGAATATCTGTAACACGCATTCTGGTGGCAACAGCAATTAAACTGTACTCCACGGAAGAATTGCTCAAACATGACATTTCAACAACTGAACAGACATCCAAAATGGCAAGTGGAAAAAAAGCCACAATGAAACCAAACCACAACAATCTCAAAAGAGAGAAGTAGTAGCCATGACGTCTCTCTTATGTGAATTGGGCATTATGCGAATCAATAATTAACAACAATCAAAGGTAACTAGAAAATGATGGGAAAATAACAAAGGACAGAACTTACTCCACTTGCATAAAACATATGGGCAAATTTAAGGACAAATTCCTTCCATAACAGAACAATAACTATTCTACTCCATTCCCTCAAAGAGATTGTGATGCAATTTAGATTGGGGAAACTGGGAAGGAAGTACACATTGGAACATAGCAATACTTAACTGGAATCAAAGAGAGGTAACAAACTGACAACTAAGCAAACACACTATCTCTACTGGCCACAAAATCAATCCAGAGATTGCCAAACCCGTAGGAAACAAAATGTAAATGAGGCCCCATACTCTTAACTGTACCCAACTTCTTTTTTAAAAAGTGCACAAACAACTGACTCCTACCACAGATTGGCTCACATGGCTGAGAAATTTCACGTGATGAAAAATCGCTCAGAAAATAGACCTCTCTCTATATGCAGCCAAAAATTAAAATTAAGGTCACAGCAGAACAAAACAAATCTGCCACTACAGGACTATCTGCATAATGATATGTTGGCGCAGATATAGCTTTAAGTTACTGAAAGCAAAAATAACAATGGCCAACTGGCATCATTTGTATAATTTATTGCACCCGAAAGACCCGGACAGTATCGGGACACCTTTGTGCTAGACACTGTACACACAGGAAGACATTGTTCCCTGCCCTCCAGAGTTTTCAGTTTAGCGTCAGACAGCTATGCCTGACTTTTGAGTATTACTCAGTGTAAGGTTATCACAATCTGGTCTTAATTAGTTGCCAAACAGCCAGTGTTTATGACATATATCATGCTGCCATGGGCAATGTGACAGTTTAAAGAACCCTGTTTGGAACAGGCTACATGAAACAGCTGTTTTCTTAATCTTCGTCTTCCCCTTATCGCATCAACTGGGATTGGGTCGTCGTGCAAGTATCCGCCATCTTTGTCTGTCTAAGGCAGCACTAAGGTCCACCCGCTTACCATCTTCTCTGAAGTGATCCATCTATTGCTTCCTCAACTTTCCTCTGGATCTCTTTCCTACCACCTGCTCCTAGCTTCACGAGGTCCCTTCATTCAGCCTCTGCATCTGTGTCAGAACCAGTCAAGTCACACTGCCTGGAATTTGTCTGCCATATCATGGACATTAACTTCCATCCTAACACTTTCATTTCAAAATCTGTCTCTTCATGTAACTCCTCTTATGGCATGAAGATGTCTCATCTCAAACACCTGTAGGCATCAAACCTAACATCTCTTTATCAGCCATGCTTCTGCATCATATAGCATTGCAGGGTGCACCATTGTTCTACACAATTAGGCTTTTAGGCTCAGTGGCATACTTTTGTCATACAGAGCCCCGAGATGTTATTCCACACTCTTCCAGCACTCCCCAGTCTAGACAGTATCTCATGTTCAAGCTCGCCATTTTCCATAGCCTTCCTATGAAGGTACATGAACTGATCAGTCTGGTTTAGTCTCACTCCATTAATCTCTATGTCCAATTTCCTATGGCACCTTTACTGACCACGTGACCTCCATTTTAGTCATGCTCATTTTCATCGTGTGCCATTATAGCTGGTCATATCACTGGTTTACTGTTTCTTTCTTATTGCTATATCATCTGCATATAGCACCTTCTCGTCTTGTCCCATTGGGACCTACCTGCTGACTTGGTCCATCAATATGACAAACAGCAGCGAACTTATGGCCGATCCCTAGTGCAGTCCGACTTGCTCTTTAAAGAGATTTGTCATTCCAAAATATGTTTGGTTCACTGATTTAGGTGATCTATATAGGGCATTCCCCAGTGTTATTAAAACCTTAGACACTCAACTTGATTTTCTTAATATTCATTCTAATTTTTATATCATCCTTTCATCCAGTGCCTCTTTTTTCCTAAATTTCCCAAAACATATATCCATTAATTTCATTTTATTTCACATGAAGAGGCAAAAAGAGAAGCAGTGATGAAAATGTAGAAAGTGGGGAATTCAACAGGCGAGGATTTAAATGGGTCAGAAGATAACAGGCCAGATCCTCAGCTAGTGAAACTCAGTGTGGACTAATTGGTATATTGATCATTGACTACAACAGTTCACATTAGCTGAGGATATGGTCCATACCATCTACTTCTTTAACTCCTGAATTTGAGTGATTATTTGTGTTTCTTCACAGCAATACCTATGCTTTCTTATAAAGCAGGCATTTCCATACCAGCGACCCCAACTGATTCATTTGCTCTCAAGTTAACTTGTCTATCTACTTTTTTCTCTTTAAGCTACTCAGATATTTCAGCTTTTTTTCCTATTATATTGTCATCCAGTTTCCCCCCTGTGTTTGCTTGTCAATTCAATCAGGATGTGTTTATGAACTTAATCATTGTGAAACCATAAATAAAAATGAGAGAAAATGTAAAAAAATAAACTATTGTATCATACTGTGATGTGTATTGTGTCAGAGAATTCCAATTTCAAGTCTAGTTGCTGGCAATAAGGCACTTAAGCCAAGGAAATATGCCAGATAGATAGACATAGCTAGATAGCCCATCTAATTGTGTTTATGTTTCATCTATCGTATATACCAGTTACTTGTCAGAAGCTGAGTGAGAATATTGACAGGGGGAGGGGAGGAGAGGGAGAATTCATAATATCCCAGATTACTTTCTAGTGTCTTCCTTCATTTATCTGTATTATGGTATCGTCTTCATTACAAAATAATAGCTCAGGCAAGACTGAGAATATAAGAGCAATCACATATAAAAAGTGTTTTGCTTTTACCATTCTGGAAAGATTGTTTATGAACGCTAGGTTAATCTTTGTTAGGCCATGCAACGTGGCTCAAAAAAGGTGTGGCAGGCAGTTTTATGATCCATAAAGCTTTTTTCCAAACTTTTATACTCTCATTATTTACATTCAATAGATGTTAGATACAGCCAGCTGCTGTGAGAAAGACCCATCAGATGTACTGAGATTTATGGCCTGATTTTTAAAGGTATTTAGGCGCCTACAGCTGCAGATAGGTGCCTAGTAGATTTTCGAAAGCATATGAATTTTTATGCACCTAAAATACCTTTAAAAATCTAGCTCTTTCTCTTTAGATTCCTTATAATACAGTTACTGTAGACATGGGCTTGTCCCTTGAACTTGTTTGGGTTGTTCTACTGCTCACATTGACCCAAACTCCATGTATAATGGGAATAACAGCTATTTGCCTGGTGGAAAATAAAAAGATAACTAAATTTGCCATTCTTGGTGCTCAAAAGCCACCTTATTAAAATCAAGATTTGTAAGGCACACATAGGATTTGGCTCTTACTCGCGTCTGATCATTGATCAGGCCTTGATACTAAAAATCTGACAGAATCTTACTCGTGTGGTCTTCCCCTAGGAAAGTACTTAAGCATGTGCATAAATCCCATTGACTTCATAGCAATTTATGCACATGCTTAAGTGCATTCCAGAATCACAGCCTAAAGCAGAACCTCTCAGAGGGCTTTCTGCTGAGTTATACTTCATTCTTGATAGATAAATCCAGATTTTAAGACCCAAGCTCAAAAATAAGGGCCAGATCCATTTCTGGTGTGACCTTATTAAAATCAATGAGGTTATGCCAGAAATGAATTTTGTCCATACAACCCAAAAGGCTTGTGGTGTTGTTTTTTTTAATTTATAGTTTATCTTAAATCTGGAAGAAACTAAAAAAGGTGGAGAGCATTAATATATCAACAAAGCAAGAAAGTACTAAGAATACTCTGCTATTGTTACTCTAACCAAAGTGCAACTTTCAAACACATTACTACTCAAGTCCTGCAGGCTATTTGTTAGTACTTATTTAGGGAAAAACCCCACTGGCTTAAATGCAAGTTTTGCCTGAGTAAGGCCCAAGACCTGGAAGAATTGACCTTATACTTACATGAACTAAAATAAAATCAGAGTGTTATCTGCTTTTGGAAACTCGCTATATTAGAAAACATAGATGCTACTTGCATAGTTTAATGTCAAGCTATCCTAGACATCAGGGTGGAACTTAGTAAAAGTTGCTTCATTTCCTCCTGCTGAATTAGTTGATCCTGCTAACTGATTTGATTAAAGCAGTTTTACCCCAAGTAATTGGTGTGGTTACTGGCCACTCAACGCAGCTTTTGGTGGCTAATTAATAAGTCAGGTAACTTGCCAGAAGTAAGTATTTTTATAATATCAAGAGGAGGTAGATTTTTTTTCTCAGTTGTTCCAGCCATGTTTTTTAAAACAATCAGATAAATTCACCTTGTTTTTAATGGCCTGAAGCCTGATAGCTCTGCACATTCAATAGGTAATTTAATCATCACTGGTGTGGATGAACAAAAACGCAAATTAACTCCTGAAAGGCTTAGTCTTCCCTTAGACAGCTCTGCCTTTCCACTCTTATGCAGGCACTGAGCTTCACCAACTGGTTAGCTGGAGGTGTTATTAAAAATTTACAGAGAGAAACAAAGGTGTGCTCTGGTGTCTCCTATTACCCTTTCTACTGTTACACTGGCAGACAAAAGGTCTGGAACCTGCTTCATGAATAATGAATCATGTAATATGCATAATGCATTTTTAATGGAACTAAGTAATAACATTAAGACAGATATTTGCAATCTTCAAATTTACACTCTAACAGTCTCAGTAATTTGTTCTGATTCTTCACCAGTTAGCTTATTAAAGTTATTTTTGCCCATTCATTTCAAATAGCTAGCCTTGAAATTGTCATTCTTTATGGACCTGAGCCTGCGCTTCTTTGAAGTCAAGGGAAGACCTCCTACTGGCATCCCTGGTAAAGAATCCAGCGTTGTATGCACAGTAGAGGGAATTTGTCACTATTCTGAATCCTGGTGGCCTTGCTTAATTTTAACTTGGTCCTTTCACAAGTAAAACCCACCCTGGTTGTGATGGGCCACATGCCTGAGTAAAGACTGAATAAGGACTTCTAGATTTGGTCTATAGATAGCAGGAAATTTTAAGGAGAAATCTATTTTTCAATCAGTTCATTGTATTTCCCTCTGTAAAGCACCCAAATCACTACACTTTTTAGGCTCTTTGGTTAGCCTGCCAGGCTTGACCTTCTTACTTCTCCCCTAGGCTAGGCTAGGCTTCTGTCAACATTAGTCCCTGGCTAGACATTGTTCAGGTAGAGCCCCTGCATCCCAGTTCAATGCTGCAACCTGGTACCTAAAACTTGCATTTGCCATCAACCAAATCAAGGTAAGTGCTGAAGGTTCAGGCTACCTGAAGCACTGGGGAGCTCTAAAGTGCTTTAATTTGGAGTTATCTTTCTGACGATGGTGAGTCTGCTCATGAGTGAAAAGAATCCCTCTGAAGAGTGAAAGCGGAGAGTATTTCTGCTGGAACTGAAATCTGAGGTCAGCAGGAGAGTCCCCACTGTGAATTCACTTATCAATATTCCAGCCTCCATTCAACGTCTGCTTACTGGTTTTCCTCTAAAGCCAATTTAAAATATTTTCTTGTCACCTACATCCAGCCTACACCTCATTCCCCATAACTTGTCTCTCACTAGTGCTGCCTCCAGTGCTTCCCGCTATGCCTGGACTATCCTGGGTCCTGTAGGCCATGTCACCTCTTTCTCTCTTCCTTCAAATACCTTCCCAAAACCCACTTTTCCCACAATTCCTCTAACAATTACCTGATCTCCTGTGCCAAGCTTATTGAGTATCCCTCCCTACATGAACTATTACCAAGATGTATTATTGTGCATACCCTTCCCCATCTCTGCTTGGCCTGCTGTGACCCTGTTCCTTTGTGTCATGTCTTTCTGTGCTTAATAAAGGCCCCGACCATGAAAGCACTCATACATGTAATTTGATGCATTTGAGTAGTCCCACTGATTGAGTTCAATGGGCCTCCTTGTGTGTAAATTTACTCACATATGTATCTGCTTGAGGAGAGGGCCTTCAATTGACAGCTCTGTGAGAAAGGGCTCATGGGTAAAATTTTCAAAAGTGAATCTGTAACTTAGGTGCAGATTTTTAAAGGTACTCAGGCATTGCTGCACTCACGGTTGCAAGGCCTAAGTGACTTAAGAACATTAGTCTCATTTGATTTCAATGGGAGTTGGGTGCCTAAATACCTTTGAGGATCTAGGTCTTAGTGCCTACGTCCCATTGACTTTCAATGAGACGTATGCTCCTAAGCCCCTGTCTCTTAGCTTCTTAAATTTTTAGGGCATTTTTGAAAATCTGCCCCATGTGTAAAGTGCCATGCCCGCCTATCACAATATATATGGATCACTTGATGATTACCTGTTCTGTTCATTCCTTCTTGGGCACCTGGCATTTGCCACCGTCGGAAAACAGGATACTGAGCTAGATGGACATTTGGTCTGACCCAGTATGGCCATTCTTATGTTCTTATACAATGTTGCATAATAATAAAGAGTGAAATTTCCTAACTCTGTTGAACTTCAATGAAAATAACTATAGAGGATCCTCAATACTTTATTAATTTAAAACATTATTCCAATAAATATGTACCAATAAACATAAGACACTCCATAAAATCTAAATAAAGACATTTACAATCCTGCCAACAAAGTAAAAACAGCATATTTTTCCACTGAGGTACACACAGGGTCATTTAAGGCAAATTCAATCAATTACAGGTTCATAATTATTCCTGCCCACCCTCGGCATGGTAGCATTTAAAAATAAAAATAAAAAACCCTAATATACAAACAAGTCTATCAGGAACTTGTCAGCTCCTTCCCAGTTATTTATAATCAAACCCAGAGTGCTGGTGCTGATGGTCATTCTGGACAGAAAGCCCGTGCCTGCTATTTGGTCCTGTTCTTTTCAGTCGGGGCAATCTGTTGTTCTCAGGAGTTCCTAGTTATAAGGCATTACTCTGTGCTTTGGCTTTTCCTGTTGAGTCCTTCATAGGCTTCTCCTTCCCCAACTGATGTAGAGCAAAATCCCAACCTTTTCAGACAAGCAACCCCACTCCTAACACACACACACACACACACACACTCACCCAACCAGGCCTTGTCTATACAGACAGACAGAGAGAGCTGGAAGGACAGGAGACAAGGGCCTGACTCTCTTCTCACACCAGTTTTACAGCAGTGTAAGTCCCGATTTACACCAGTGTAAGTGAGATCAGAACCAAGCCCAAGCTGATTCCTTGGTGCTGAAAGCTGCGAGATATCAGTCCAGCTCCTCCACTACAAGCCCTCCAGACAGAGAATGATCAATAAAGCTATTTAACAGTTAAACTCAACAAAAGCAAGCACTTTTCATAACATTACCTAACAGCTCAGTGTGTTTATCATGTAAACTCTGTTTCCCTGCAAGTTAATTTCAAAAATAAAAAGATGAAGGAATTCATCTTTGCCATGGGTGAAGGACTTTCCAGCTCACCGATATTTTCTAGCTTATCCACACTTGGAGCTTCAGGTTTCAGATGGAAACATTTATTTTCCAGTGTTGTGAGAGAGAAAGCCCAGCCTTTCAGATCCACTTTCAGAGTCCTTCTGGTTGAACTTTCAAAGCTGTGTCCCATCCTATCCTCCCTGAGATCCTTCCCCAAAAAGTAATGCCAGGGTCTGTGCTAACGGGCATGATTCAGGGCCATCAGGGAAGCAAGGGAGTCTCTTTACATAGTGTTGTAGGTGCTTTCTGTATCGCAGCTGGGTCTCATTTCAGACCGTGTTGTGTCTCCCGATGTCTCCTTAAATCCACCTTCCTCTGGAAGCCTTTGCCACATAGATCGCAGCCAAAGGGCTTGAAGCCGGTGTGCTTACGACTATGGGTGATGAGGTTGGAGCTCTGGCTGAAGGCTTTCCCACACACCTGGCACTTGTGGGGCTTCTCACCTACAAGGAGAAGGGGATAAAGAGGGCAGGCCCCATATTAGACAATCAACATAGCATCCAGGCAGATCCAGGACAAACGAGCCATAGTCAATGCGCCCCATGCTTTGAAGGGATTACCACGCTGCAATATTGTCATCTCTAAGTGACCACAGAACAGGGTCACTCTCCCTAGGACAATACTATGGGTGAAATTTTACCCCATTTAAGTTAATGGCAAAACTCCCTTTGATTTCAATGGGGACAGGACTTCAACCTATGTCTCATTTCAGTAATGTATGTTACCAGATTCTGGTCTCGCTTATGCCAGTGTAATTCCAGAGTAAATCCATCAGTTGATTTAGAATCTGGCCAAAGATTTGGCCAATAAAGTCCAATTTAAAAAAAACTGATTATCTTTCTTCTTCTCTTCCCCCATCCCATTTTACTATTTAAATGGTTCAGCTGAACCAAATTTTTCAAATGTATCCACTAAAGTTTAGTTTGTCTCAACTTGAGACAAATTCTAAGTCAGTTTACTCTGAAGTTACACCTGAGTAAATGAGACAACTTTATAATAATAATATTTAAGTTTGTTTTTCACAACCACGTGTGACCTTTTTGAAAGTCAAATACTTTGACAAACAGCACTGATTTTATATATGTATATTCAGATCACTATCATTTTCGATGATTTAAATCCATGATGCTAGCAGTTTGAAAGGGAAGCTTTATTTTTAAAGATCCCTGAGAAAACCTGCTGCCTCTTTCAACAACATTCTTTGAAAAATGCTTTCCTTGAGTAATTTATCTGCAGTGTATTAATTTCCATATTCATTATCACCAACAATGAAACTTGAGAACTATGCACCTCTCCTCCCATTATATGCCAGACTGCAACCATTTGATTGGAAAGTCCGGGTGGAAGCCCAATAGATAGATAATCTCTGAGTAAATATTTAGACTGAGAGTTGGACCCTGGGCCCTTGAGTTTAGTGTTTAATCTAGAGGAGGAGGCTGCTGCTGCTGCTATTGTAAAGTGGCAGGCTATGCAGATGGAGATGCAGCAGTCAGATTCACCTGTCATTTTCCAAGGGCCATAGCTCTAAATCAAGGCCATATGAATATACTGCTCTACAAATCATCTTACAGAGAAGCCCTTCTGAATAACCACAGGGAGGATCCTATTAAAGCAACACTGATTGGACAGTGAGGATTTCAGGTATTAAACAGAGGCTGTTCATGAAACCAAGTTCAAATTTCCCTTCTTTGCACCATTGCTCCGCTTGGGTTTCCACAATTTGAGCTACCCCGGTAGGGCAAGGGCCCGGCAGAGGGAGCTGCATGCACTGGTCTGGCTGAAGATGAATGGATTGGTGGGAGGAGAAAATCTACTTTTCAGAATCTATTCTAATGAATAGGGGCTGAACGCCAGCTGCTGCAGGGCTGACCTGTGTGAATGAAAGTGTGTTTCTTCATGTCAGATTTCTGGTGGAACCGTTTCCCACAGTACTGACACGGGTAGGGCCGGGTGTCCGAGTGAATGAGCAGGTGGGTGGACAGGGTGGAAGATCTCTTAAAGCTCTTGCCGCAGATCTTACAATCAAAGCTGCGTTCCTGCAGAGAGAGGAAAGACACACACCCCGTTATGCCACTCCCAAGATCTCTTCGCAATGCAGTTAGCCTGCCAGTGCATTAACAAACACCCCATCCCAGGAACCACATCCTCCTCCCCAGTACCCACTAGGCCCAGTGGAGGCACTAACCTTGGCATTACTGCCCCACTTGGTAAAACACATCCCTGATTCACAGTCAGATAAATTCACCTTCCTCCCAATTCTATGCACCACTCAGTCCTAGTAATGTAATGGAACGGCTCTTCCAGACCAAGGGACTGTGTGGGACTAGCTACTTTGGTGCCCCAGACTTTGCACTACATATGTGCACATTCCAGGGGGCTCCAATGGAGAAGCCATAAGACTTCGCTGAGCAGCCTGATGGCCACAATACAGCACAGTGGGGCATTTGGTTAATGACATTGCAAGGTACAGGACCCCACCTGACATCTTAACAGTGCTGAGGACCGTGGGAAAGTGAGGCATTGAGGGGAACTTTTGGATTGGGTTGAATTCTGTTGGGCAGTTATTGTTTGCTGCTAGCTTAACTTTTCATCAACATTCAGGTCAAAGGTGCCTAGGGCTTTAAGATCAGAACCTTTCTGGTTGTTAATATTTCTATAAATCAAAATACATACACTGGAACCACCACTACCTCTCCCTCCACTCAACTTCCCGTCAGATCTTTAGACGCCCCATCACGCACTCCTCTCCTCCTTTCACCTATGCTCCCTCTGTAGACACCCCATCGCAAAATCCTCTCTTCCTTCAAGTATCAGGGGGTAGCTGTGCTAGTCTGTATCTACAAAAACAACAAGGAGTCTGGTGGCACCTTAAAGACTAACAGATTTATTTGGGCATAAGCTTTCGTGGGTAAAAACCTCACCTCTGCATCTGAAGAAGTGAGGTTTTTATCCACGAAAGCTTATGCCCAAATAAATCTGTTAGTCTTTAAGGTGCCACCAGACTCCTTGTTGTTCTCTTCCTTCAGTGCTTCTTCCCCTACCACACACTCCTCTCTTCTCCCAGCACTCACTCTCCTCCTCCAAGGCCATGTTATGCTTTTCAGACACGTCTGCTTTAAGTCTGTATTTGGCAGGCAGCATTTGCTTGTTGTGCTCGGCCCCAAATGCTTCCTCCTCAGGGTTTGAATACACTGAATTGCTCTTTTTTCCACTGTTTAACTGGCGATATTTCCCTTCCTCAGACGCCTTGCAGTCGCACACTCATTCACTTGCAAATAAAACAGCAAACAAGTCTCTCTGTAACTCTGTCCTCCTGAAGCTGACTTTGGGAGGGAAGATTTGCCAGGCCAAGTGAGTGGGTGAAGGGAAAATATGGTACAATATCAGCAGGTGGAAAAAGTTACAAATCCTCCTACCAAAATTAACGACCATATTCTTCTTGTGTGTGACTCAGATCACGTTGAGATGGGTGAAGTCTGCTCGCTACACATGATTGGGTATTCAGGTGTTCCCTGCACACACACACACACACACACACACACTAACTAAAAAGGAGGGCAGATTCACTCCTTTTGGGGCAGGGCTGCCCAGAGGGGGGGGGCAAGTGGGGCAATTTGCCCCAGGCCCCGGGCCCCACAGGGGCCCCCATGAGAATATAGTATTCTATAGTATTGCAACTTTTTTTTATGGAAGGGGCCCCCGAAATTGCTTTGCCCCAGGCCCCCTGAATCCTCTGGGTGGCCCTATTTTGGGGGAGAGCTGGAGGGTGGAGACAATGAGTTTCTTTAACTGCTACAAAAGTCCACCATCCTGCTGCAAGGTCCTGACTTTGGGTGAGAGTGAGACACAAATTCATGACATGAACAGTTGTTTTATTTGTAAAGTACCATAGGTGTCCATAGCTCATTACAGACAAACACGGGGCCTGGGAAGTGTGGAGGAAGTTTTGTTAATTTCATTCTCAGTGTTTATAGTGCCTGGATCCCAGATGCCTACCTGTCACCATGTTCTCCTCATTCAATAGCCCACCTGCCACTGTGCCCCCATCAGCCTCAGCACTCTCCTTCCTCTGAAAGACACTATGCCTCTCTGACCCCCTCACCCTGAGTGCTTTCCTGCACCATGGCCCGCTCACCCTAAGTGCCATCTACCACCATTCAGTTGCCTCAGCTGCCTCTTTGGTTCTGTACCCACGGCCCTGGCTACCTGCCTTAGCACTGCATGCCCCCACCAATGTGCCTGCCCTGCTCTTACCTGGGAGTGCACAGTCTTGTGCTGCTCCAGGCTGACCGCATGGCCGAAGGTCTTGCCACACATGTCACAGGCAAAGGGTCTGGTGCCGCTGTGCGAGCGGCGTACATGCACCTCCAGGCCATGTGGGGTGGAGAAGACCTGAAGGGAGAGAGCACACAGGGGTCAGGCAGGCTAGCATGGGGAGGCAGGGGCTCGGATAGGACCGGAGTGGGGGAGGTCGGTTCCTACCTTGCTGCACTTGACGCACTTGTAGGAGCCAGTGCTGATCAGCAGTGGGCGGCACAGAAGCTCTGACTCCACCTTGATCCCACCTGGGCCTTTCTCCTGCTGCAGTCCAGGCTGGGCCTCTGCATAGAGGCCGGGTGTTGCTGCTGATGGCCGCTCGAAGAGTCCCAGCCCAGGGGAGCTGAAGTCACTGTAAAGTCTCAGTGCTGAGCCACAGTCTGTACCAAAGAGGGCAGACTCCGAGCTCCGCTCACAGAAGAGCCCCAGGGCTGAGCTACGCTCCAACGTTGGGCAGGGCCTGTAGTTCTGCACCAAATGCCTCAGCTCAGAGCTGCCCAGGGTGCTCCATGCATATGGCTTGAAGGGCACTGAGAATGGGGGCGCCTCATCCAGGGAGGGGCAGACAGAACGCTCAGATGCTGTGGAAACACAAGGGGAGGGAGCGATTAGTAGGGTTCATAGCCACCACCCATTGGGCACAAAGCAGCACCTCAGAAGCCCAACACAGGTTCCAAAGCCAGAAACCTATCAGTGCTGCACACTCGCTCACATGAGGGCTGCCTCTAACCTCTCACAAGGGGCGGGAGGGGGCTGTTAGCCTGCATAGCGCACTATAGGCTTAATGCATTCATTGCTCCACTCTGCACAGGCTGCCAAAGCCAGCTTTTCAAAAATGGCCACTCATTTGGGGTGTCTCAGTTTTTGGGTGGCCCACTTGGAAACTTTGGCTTGATTTTCACAGATGTTGCTCACCTGCATCTCCCTTTGACTTTGACTGGAGTTTTGGGTACTCAGCACCAATGAAAAACATACCCAATATGTGTCTCAGACTGGGCACCTAAAATTAATGGCTACATTTGAAAATTTGGGCCTAAATGACTAGGCAGTAATGTAAAGCACACATAATAAATAAATAAATAATAAGCCTAGCTCTTATATAACACTTTTCATATTCTCCTACACATACCATTATGGACATGCCAGTAGCAGCTCCCTAGTTAAAGGTGTGTTACGTTTTACACTTTTAGCAGAACTGAAATCCTTCTGTTTCCCAATTTAATGTCTGAATTAGTCTCCAGATTTGGCACCATAAGTCTTTAGAGGACAGTTGAATTGTCTCTGTAATGTTCCTCACTTTTGCAGAGGAAACATTTTAAAATGGTCTCTTGCTGAAATGGAGATGTGTAATGCTCACATTTCTCTGGGTTCCTTTAGTAAAACAAGCATGGGCTCCACAAACTCTGAACTTCGCAAACTCCAGCCCTGACAAATATTATGAAAACCGTACGCATAAGCCACATTTAAAATTAAAGACACAAAAGAGAGTGATTGCCCTTCTTGGTCATAACCTACATGAACTGCACCACAACAGACTGCTGGAGGCTCAGATCCATCACTTCTGTTTTGCCAACAAAACGAAAACAAACATGTTCGAGTTGTTTTGGGTTTTGTGCTTTGCCAAAATTTCCCAGCCAGCTCTAACCTGAGCCAGCAGTTCTGGTCATACCCCTGGTGAGGGAGATGGGCAGCAGGGATATAGAAATGGGCTCTGGGAAAGAGCTTGAGCTCCAGAGGGCCATGAGGATTGAGCAGGGAGAGCCAAGTTTGGAGGACATGGCTGGTCAAGTGGGACTTTTGAGAAACAGGGGGGTTACCAGAGATGTGCCAGGAGATGGGGAGGAAATAGGCTTGGGGCATGTGGCTCAGAGCTAGGACATGAGACATGAAGAGATGGAACCCAACTGTCTCAGCCCTGACACATTGGACCTTAAAGGGCTCCCTGAGTACTACTGCCTTGGCTCCCCACCGCACCAGCCAGCAGCACAGGGGGAGTCGAGTGTCTCTGTGCTGAGGCATCTGTGTATCAAGGGCTCTCCACAGCATAGCTACACTATGGACTAGGAAGAAGAGGCAACAGTGGAGAGTATTTAATTCACTCTTCACATGCTGATGCCTCCACATAAAGCCATTGGGCTTCATCACCTCAGGCTGCCTGAACAACCCCACCTCTCCCTCAGCCAAACACCTCTTCCTGCAAACTCCCACTTTTATATCCACAATTACTCCCCTGGCTCCTCACATCCCCAGTCAATTCCTGGCTTCCAGAGGCAGCCTCACACCCTCTCAAAAACCCCTTGACACACCAAGATGAGGGTAAAGATATGTGGCTATGTATGCTGTAAAGGAGGGAGTTGAGATGGAAAAGGAAACTGATGAGTGGAGATAGAGCGCTGAATGACTTGGCTCTTATTTCCTTGCTTTATGTTGGTGGGATATGCAGTCTAGAAACCTCACATCAAAATAAGGAAGATTTTTGTGTGGGAATACCCACACATAACACACACACTCACTCATACAAAATGGGTCTGTAATGCTGACATGATGGTGAACACGGTTTGTCCTGCTCTGCACTGACTGCAAAGCTGTGGTGAGCAGCATGTCAGCTTTCTCGGTTCTTCACAACCAGTGTCACAGTGTTGTCACCTATTGCAATTTGATCACAAGTCTCAAGAGTATTTGCTGGTTCTCTTAAAGCCCCAGCTTCCGGAAGGATGTGATTTCATCAGCATTTCAGCTTTCTTTCTGTTATTAAAGTAATTTTCAGACATTCATGGTTGGGGTGGAAAGCTTGAAAACATGACCCTTCAATGCTCCAGCACAAGAAGGCAAATCAAAATACCGCCAGGGCCTTATTTTTAAAATCTCATGATTTTTAAGACAGTCTCTTTATTTTTAGGGGTGGGGGAAGGGGATGACTTATGATTTTGACCCCTTGGAGTAGGCAATAGGGATGTGGTAACATTGGGTAGTGAAGACCAGTCCTGTAGAGTCCCACCCACATAGATACACACCCTTCCTATGAGTGCGGGTGGCAGGGCAGAGCACCCCACACACTGGGCACACCCTCACTAAGGACTGGATGGAGTCACAGAGGCACAGCCTTGAGGTGGGGCGGGATGACACTGCTCCTCTGCCCCAGAACGCTTCCCAGCACCAAGGGCAGTGCAAACTGCTCCCTTCCCTATCCCAGTGCCTGGGCAGAATCATATCCTGCCTTCCCTCCACCCCCCTGCTCCCTAGCCCGTTTAGGCTCCCCCAGGAGCACAGGTGCTGCAATTTTGCCCGGGCTTTACATAGTTCATGCAAGGGAGGCGAAGAGCCCATCCCCCATAAGGGCTAGTGGGACTTAAGCCCTAAATGACTGAACTAATAAATGAATAGGCAGCATTCTACGTACACAAAGATACACACACAAACACACACCCCTATCTCTCTGCCTTCCTAGCTAGAGTCTTATACCTGGGAAAGGTATCATGCAAATTCAATAGCAATGATATATTTAATAGTATATATTAATATGATTTAAATTAATCAGTTATAGACTATGAATATGTATGGCCAGGTGTTATTACATACATACATATAAAGAGAGCTTATAGGTATAAGGTATTTATATACAGCAGTAATTTGCATAAATACGGTAGATGTATGGTATTTATAAATATTATTAGTAATACTATAAATAAATCTACTCTATGCAAATTACTATGGCATAAATACAATATTCAGATTTAATTTTGCACACTAATGAAATGTGAATACATATATTCGTTTTGCAGATCACATGGAATATGAACATGAATCATATTCTATTCCACTATAGGCACATAGCATATGTATTCTATAGCGTTTGTGTCTATATGCACACTCTCACTGCCTCTGCCCTATATGAATTTAATTTAGAAAAGCTGTTTCTCTCTTTTCTTTCTTGTCAAGCACAGCAACGATCTTTCCACAGAAGAATAAATCTCGCCGTGAAAAATCAAATATTGCATCAATACATCCCCGCGACCTAATTAGACCGTCATTTGTCTTAAAAATTTCTGAGACAGAGAAGTTGGCGAGGGAATGGGCGGGAGGGGGGGCGGACTGGGGAGAAAGAATTGGTGGGAGGAAGCTTGCTCTCCTGACACCGCTTTCAGGCTTGCCAGGCAGCTCGTACCTGACTCTGTATTGATGCCAATCTGGATGGAGTATTCAGTGTAACGATTTCAGCAGCATGATTAGGGGCCACGCCTAGCGGGTCGGATCAGTGGATGCCAGGGACACCTGCAATCCCCACTTCACTCCTGGGATATGTTCGTTAAGAATTTAACGGGGACAGATCCCTCCAGTATTGATGCCCCCATCGCATAATCCGTTTCAGCTATAAAATATTATTTCATTTTGTTAAGACACTCGCTCGGAACGCACCTTCCTCGACGCACTCACAGTAAATGAAGCGCTTTAGGCAAGTGAATTTTAGGAGGGGAAAAATAATCGTGAAAAAAAACTAGGCGCAGATCTAGTGAAGACTGTCTCTCCAGTGGTCTGTGTCCACATGTTTACAGACACAAGATGGGTGAGATAATAGGTTTTGTTGGCGAAAGAGACAAGCTTTCGAGCGTACACAGAGCTCTTCTTCAGGGCTGTGTAAGCTGGACAGCTTGTCTCGCTCACCAGCAGAAGTGGGTCCAATAAAAGATTCCACCTCATCCACCTTGTGCCTCTAATATCTGGACCTGGGACCAAAATGGCTACAACAAGGCTCCATATATGTACACACTGCGGCAGGGGCGCGATCTACGGGTCCCTCTCCAGAAGCCATTAGTATGGGGGGAGAGGGGGAGGATTTAGTGTTAATTATATTGTTATTATTAATTAGAATGCAGATAACTAAGCAAACCAGATCAAATTGCATCCCCACATTTTGTCGTGTGTACAATTTTATTTGCCTTGACTCAAACCCTGGGGGCTTTTAAAATGTAGAGCTGCTCCCCTATTAGATACAGACGTGGCTATGCAGTGACATTACAGGGACAAAGTAGGAATGAAAATCAGGAAGAGGTTTTTGTTTGTCTGCGGGGGTTTCTTGATCTTGTAAAGCTGAGACAATTTTTTACCTTTCCAGCGACAGAAATTGTTGCTTTTTGCACCGAGTTTATGCACGCACACACTTTGTCTTTTTTCAGCTGCAGCTTTTTAACGGAGGCAATAAAAAGCTTTGTTATTTTTGTTATAAAACGACACGATTGTATTTTTAAATGAGATAGTATTCAAGCCAAAGTCAGGTCTGCATCTTCTCCCACTGCTCCGGCCACATCAAAGGTACAACCAGGGAGCTAGAGACAGAGCTGTAGCTATAAGTGTGAGCTTCCTGGATTTGGGGTGTTTAAATCTGACCGTCATTATTTTCATCTGTTTTTCAGGAATGCATTTTTAGAAAAGAAAAAAAATCCCTTTTTAGACAAGAAACAAGAAATAACTTGAATGGGAGTTAGGAAAGTATCTAACAGATAATGCACACACACACACACACTTATATTTACTATAGGTGTATAGATAGCCGTGTATCTACATTTACTAGTTTTCATAACACGTATCCCCTAGCGCAGTCCGATCTATCATATAAGAAAACTCAGAGACACTGTAGCAGCCTATTATATTTAGACACCAACAAAACTAATTTTATACTCCTGTGATTTGCATTCTTCAATATTTCAAGGCTCTTCAGTCAAATTATTCTTTTATATTCACTCGTGTCCATGCTCAATCCGGGCTAGATCCTGCTCTGTATGAAGCCAACAGGAATGTTGCCCTCCGTGAACTAAAATACCTCTGGATGCATGTTTAAAACTGGAGTAAGATGCACAGGGAAGCTCATTTCTAACCCAAAGCAATGTACAGGGGTTGTCGGGATTCAGTGTAACACACAGTGGAGGCTTTCTTCTTAACAGCTACACGAACATTGGTAAAACAACCGACAGCTGCTGCGTTTGCATTCGTGCTGGTCGGTGCTGACCGGGAGTGTATCAGCCAGGAACCCCCATCACTCTCCAGCCCAGCCGATTTCCGTGGGCTGGGACGGCGCCCGACGGCCGGCTCCCTGAGAAGAGGCTGGAGAGGAAGACAGACCCTTCCCCTGGGCTGCCAGTCGCGCCCCCTCCCAGTCAGAGACCCCAGCCCGCAGGCGGTGCCGGCTCCGGGCCCTACCTGGCGAGACGGATGGGGACGGGGGTCTCCAGAAGTCCTCGAACTCCGACGCTCTGTCGCAGACGCTGCCCTCGCAGCTGGGAGCCGAGTCGGAAGCGCCATCGACGGCCTCGCTCAGGTGGGATTCCGGGGAGGAGCGGCCCCGGGGGGGCTCCGGGTCCCGGAGGCCGGAGCTGCACAGACCCGTCTCTCCCGGGATCTTACTGTCTGCGGGGGACAGAGGCGAGAAGGGCCCTTACCCCGGGGCAGGTGGGGAGAGCAGGACCCCTCAGCCCGGCCCCTGCCTCCTCGCCAGGGCAGCGTCCCCCTGCGGGCAGCCTCGCAGCCTCGCCGGGGCCCCAGCAGCGCCCCTGCCCCAGCACCCGGCAGCGTCTCCCTCTGTCCCCGCCGCTTCCCCAGCTCAGCCCCGGCCCGCTGCTTCTCGGGGAGACCCGCAGACGCGGCCCTTGCCAGGGCTGGGCTCGGGCCGGCTGCCCAGGGGTCCCCATTCAAACACTAGCCGAGGGCAGCGGGGTCCTCGGGGCGGCAGGGGGCAGCCCCCTGGACTGCAGCTCCGGCTGCCGCTTGCCAGGCGCTGAACTCCCCCAGTACTGGGCGGGTACCTGGCAAGGGGCAGGCACGGGGCAGAGACCTGGTCGCTGGGATCCCCTGACCCTTGGGCCGCATCTCCCCACCCCGCCTCCTCCAGTGCCCCATTGCTACAAGCCCCCGTCCCCCCCCCCCCCCCCCCACACACCGGGGCCGCGTGCCTTTGCCCCGCGAGCTCCCCCGAGCCCCCAGCCCGCCCTCCCAGGGCTCTGTGGTTGCCTGCAATGAACTGGCACAGCCCCCTTGGCGCAGGTCAGGCTCTGATCCCCCACCTCCATCTGTACCGCTCCAAGCCGTGCCCGGAGCTGCAGTGCCGCGGTCTCCGACCGCAGGTGCCCGCCCTACCTGCACAGATCTGGGCCAGCACGCTCTCCAGGCGCAGGCTGTAGTCCTCGTCCGGAGAGCGGGGCTGGTGGTAGCTGTGCGCCTTCTTACTCTTCACCAGGAAAGACCTGGGCATGGTGAGGCTGCTCCTGCAAGGCGAGGCGCCTGTCACTCTCCGCGACTGTGTCCGCGCCCCGGACACCCCAAACCACTAGCGGCGCCACCCGTGAATCGCCTTAAATCCCCAGCCTTGGCTGTGCTCTGCGGAGAGATTTGACAAGCCATTGGTTAGGGATCTCCGGGGGGACTGGGAATCGGGACAGGGCGGGGAGGGGCGAGGGGACGGGGCAGGGGAGGAGCATGCGTACAGGACGCTCCGTTCACCAGGTGGCATTCAGACAGGTGGTTTCAAAACAACGCATCTCCAGACGCATCAGCCCCAAACGGGGCTATCGGCTGGGGGGGGGAGGGGGCTGTTCGTTTCTTAGGTGTCTCCAACCAGTTCGGAAATCAAACCCGCAGCGCTGCGAAGGAGCGACACTGCTCGCTCACTCTGTTGTTACTCAAACGCTCCCCCCCATCTGTCATCAGGAAGGTGGGCTGGTGGGAGAGGGGCTGCTTGCAGCTTGTTGAGCAACAGGCATCCAACAGACGGGGAGAAATAACACGCTAGTCTCCTTTTGCACCATCCTCACCTTGGAGAGCTCACACGGGAGCAATCTACCCAGGCAGTGCAAACGAGGCGGATCATTTAGTGTGCCAATTTACCGAGGTTAAACTGAGCCCATTCGTCACTCACACAATCCTAGCAAAAGACTGAAAGGCCCCACAAATATCACTGTGCTCTCATTCCCCCCTGAGACTGCTAATAACAACAAGTAGCTGGACAAACTGATTTCTAACCCAACTTTTGTGAGATGTCTGAGTTACAATAGCTTAATGTGTTTATAATTTGCATGGCTGTAAACATTTTAAAAGCTCATCAGCGGCGATATTGTGCCCAGGAACAATATGGGTTATTTGCAGGCTCTTCCCTCTAAGAGACTCTCAAGCAATAGCTTGTATCGGATTGATTTTGTGGGAGGTAAATTGCAAACAGAAAATAGCGGTGTCTTGCTCTGTTCTGCTGCGCTTCAGTACAAGGAGGGTCCTGGATACTGAGTACCGGGAGAAGGGAAAGTTTATTCAAGCACATCAGGAAAGAAATGCCAGCTACGCGCCTGCTGTCTGCTGCTGCTGGAAAGTAAGGAGAGCAGCAGCCTTCAACCTGCTGTCTGATCTCTGGATAATTTAGTGAGATCACCAATGTTCATTTACCCCTCCCCCTACTCAGTTAACAATCCCCGCCAGACACGATTCTGTGTGGACGGTCTCTTCATATTTGCATTAGATCAAAGAGCTAAAAACCAGCAGCGAAGCGTAGCCGCCTCGGAGACAACACACTTTCTGAAACGATGTAACAATTGCATGTCATCTGGACATGTATGAATGACACCGTATTTCTGTCCCAGAGACTGTCTGCTAAAAGGGTTTCGGCGACATCAGTGTAAATGAGATTAATTTGCTTAGAGGGAGGGAGTATAATTAAATCTACAAACTAAATCCAAAATCGGAGAGTTATCCAGGTTGGAGTACTGTGGTACATCCCGGTCCTAGTTCAAATATCCGCTGTTGAATAAACTTTAAAAAAATATAAAATTGTAAAAACATTTTAACTGTAACATGGAAAACCGAGATCTCTCCACACACTTGGATCGAAAAGAAACCTGGGGGAGAAAATCTGTTTACAGGTTTCCTTTGGGGTCTCCGGGGCCAGGGGTTTAACGAACAGGCGGGTGTCCTATTCAGATCAGCTCCGACACATGGAGCCTCAGAGCTGGGCTGACAACACCTGTACTACTCGGCATTTTGCAAAAGAGAAATACCCCATGTCTGAGCTCTCATGCGCGTTTGTTCTCCGCCAGTGCCGGCTCGCCAGTCCTGGGGTAAGGTAAGGAGCCAGCCTGCGCTTTCTATGAGGAAAGAAAGGAAGACGCTGGATCTTGTCCACGCACGGCATTGAATTTAAGCTGGGTTTGTTTTTCCGCTAATGGCTCCAGTTTGTTATGAACAGCTAAAAGAGGTCCTGTCTGATTTCATTTACCCTGGTAGGGCCGGGCCCAGAGGGGAACCAATCAATTGCTGCATATACATTTTTTCGGCTGGCAGCTCTGTAATTTACAATACCAGCAATCAATCGATTGCCTTTCATTGCTCACGCAGGTGTTTTAATATTTATTCCGCCTCGTTTATTTTTTTGCCATCGAAAAGATGTAAACAAATATAGTAAATGTTATTCAGTGGGATCATTTTTAATCCCCTGTACATTAAAATAGAGGTTCTCTTGGCAGGATCGCCCGAAAAGCAGTTGTTCTCTTCGCTACACTGTTTTCAGATCGTTCTGTTTGCTAGAAACTGGTGGGAGAGTTTCTCCCCTGTTCCACCTGTTCCTTAATTCATCCTTGAGAAGGAGGCACTGTTAACTGTGAAAGGAAGGGGGTAAAAATCAAAGTGGCTTGATAAATTTGTTGACATATTTATCATGAGCCACAGGAGCCTGCCCTCTATTGATTCACTAACACCGCAGCCTAGGGGGCCTCAAAAAGATTTCAAACACTTTAAAAATCTCAACTTCTTTTTTTTCCCCTCCAAAAGCCTGGGCACGTCTGTGCGATGGGAGCACACCCCAGCTTCGCTCCTTGCGTGCGCTCCAACACGTGTGCGCGCGCAGGGCTGTCCACACTGCCCTTCTTGTCTTTCCATGCACTCCTTCCACACACCGTTGGAAAGGAAAGTTACTTCGTTGCCTGATTCCAGTTTGTTAGAGTAAGTCGCTGCTTTCTCTGAACAAGACAAATCGGTTTCCTTATCTCAGTTCTGGCTGCTGCTTAAATCTGCGCTCCCTCCTGAAAGCCAAGGCCAAATTTTCGGAGATGGCAGATAATCCCAGCCAGTAAATGTGGGAACACGGTTTCCCAAACCCACCTGGCATTATCCGACCCACCCGTAAGGAAGTGAAACATATGGCAGGAACTCGGGGAGCGTTTAACCAACTGTTCTAGTCCCTCTGCGCCAGGAAATCAAAGCGAGACCCACATTCCCCAGTGATGCTGGCGCTCGGGCTTTTCGGACACATGGATGTCAGACTCCGAGCCTGTCCCGGGGTCAGTCAGTGATGCGTCGAGGGCGCAGGCCTCGCTTTCCAGCAGCCTGTTACATTTCGGCCTCAGTTTTATCTTTGGGCAATTCGTGGTTATTATTCGCCACGTGCTTTCGTTTCATTTTCTCTCCCCGCTCCCAGTCGCCGGGCTGTTATTAACTGTTCTCCTCGCTGCATAGAAAGAGGGAGGGAGGCAGCGAGCTGCTCCACCCGCACAGCTGGGCACTCTCAGCCCTTCGCAGGAGGGCCGGGCAAAGCCAATTCCGTTTCCCTGCAGTGCCCGGGGCGCACTGCGCTCCAGACGGCTGCTGGAGAGGAACCGAAGGGGAGTCCGTTTTCCTAGCAGAGCTGCCCTCTGCCACCACGGGGGAGACGTGTGTCTAACCTCCCCACCCCTTCGGGGCTCGGGGCAGGGCCGTCTCCCAGGGGCTGAGCAAAGAGCAGCGCTGGTAGGTTTGTCCTTTGCTCTCAGTGAGACCCGCGGGCCAAGGGGGACAGGACATTTCCCCCAGTCGGCCAGGGGCGCAAGGCAAGAAAAGGAAAGTTGCTTACCATTTGGAAGCGTGGCTGCAGACAGCTTTGTGCCACACAGGCTGCTAGTTTAGGTGACTTTAAATTTAGCCTCCCTTAAGGAGAGCTGGTGTTTGACTTTGCCCTTTTTTTTCTCAACTCCTTCTGAGCTCAGCCCCCAAAACCACAAATTCCACTTCCTGAGCGTTAGGAGCTTCTGCAACAAAAAATGCGTTTAAAAACCTATCAAATCAACACCGGGTTTTCTCTCTCTCTCTCTTTTTCTCTCTCTCTCTTTTCCTTAAATGAAAAGGTCTTACCGTATTCAGCTTGGCAGGGTTCGCCGGGGTGACATCCAAGTGTCATTCTGCAATAGGGCGTTTCATTTCACTCGGGGTTCTGCTCTAGAAATTACACACAGCGAGCTGAACTATTCTTGGATCCTCTTCAACTTCCGCAACGAGAACAGGTCACAGATTCAAAACACAGATTGACTCAAAAAAGGGGGGCGGGGGCTGGGGACTGTGCTCGGAGGAGCTGACACAAAACTTTCAGGGAAATTCAAACCTCTCAGCTCAGCCCCCCCTGCGGTCCTAGGAGGGCTGAACAACCCCCACGGGGCAGTCTAGACGGGGGTTGTATTATGGATCGGGTTTAAGGCAGAGCATTGTACAAAGGAGCCCTTCCCTAGCCTAGAATTAACTTGTTGTGGAAACTCTTTTGGGATAAATACACCCAGCGTCGCTGAAAATACCGTGACACCCAAACCTAGAGGTTTGCTCATTTCCCTTTGGATTTAGGTAATGGTTAAATATGGAAGAGGTAGGCGAGATTCTCTCTCCCCCCCTTTGCACAGAGGTTATTGTAGCTACAGAGTGATTCAAACACCGCAGGCAAGAGACACACACTCGGGAAACGACTGCCTTAGAGCAGCCTTCCTTACCTAATTTCCGGTGGTCAGTTTGCTAAATTAGAAAGGATCTGTGAGAAAGGCGCTTGCTGCACGCAGCGTGCAGACCTGAAGTCACCAGAGCTAGTGGGGAAGGGGCGGAGGAAAGAACAGCTCGGCGGGTGCACCGTTATTATCCAATTTAGCAGCGCTTTACTTACTTCGTGCATGAAAAACGTCCTTTAAAATTAGAGAGGGGCTCAAACCACTGCCTTCGCCGCTGCAGTTCCCCTGCCCCGCTCCCCAAAGTTTGCGGGTGCTCCGATCTGGGCTTTTGGCTCCTCTCACTATAAAAGAGAAGGGACAATTGATTGACACAGTTCTCATTCTGAGCTAGTCTTGAATTCTGACACATCCCAGCGCCCTAAATCCGGGCTTCTAAGATCCCGGCATTTGATCTGGCCCTTCTGAGGTACACGATTTCTTTTGCCATGCACCACAGGCAGAGTAAATGCACACCCTGGAGGGGAAAGGCTAGTTTGCTGCGGGCTTTGCAAATGGAGAGCTCAGATCTCCAACCTGCACAGAGACTTGGGGGCACCCCAGTCCCTGACTCCTGCTGCTCAGGGGAGAAGGTTCTCGCGGAAATAGTCAAGACTGTGCAAACATTGGCCGCACTACAGAGCTGACACTAGCGTTTTGAAGAACTGATTCAGAAACAGCTGGAGAACTGGGAGAGCTGCTGAAGATTGAGGAAGACAGAAGCTCTCATGAGCTTCCACAGGGCCTGATCTACAAACCCAAAGAAGTCAATAGAAAGACTCCCATTGCCTTCAGTGGCCTCACAATACCCTGGGTCCCCACCTGCTGGGACCTGGCCTCTCATCCCCCCTTCTCACACCCAGAAGCACCGTGATGCACTGCCCTGTGCACCTACACCAGTTGCTAAACAGGTTCTTCTCTACACTCATGAATGATTTGTGTAGGTGACAAGGTGTGTAGTGAGGTTGAGTTCATGGTTGTGATGTGCTTGGAGATCCTGAGATGTGTGCAAAGTGTTATCATTAACAATCTCCAAAGAACTAAAGACAAAAATATCAAACAAATGAAGATGCCCAACCTTTTCAATGATGCTAAGGTTGTGACATAAAGGAAATTCAAACTTAAGGCCGACACATTGTCCTTAACACTTTCACTGCTGCCAGAAAGTTCCAGGGTGCTAAGAACAGCTGTTTTCTATAGTGCATCCATGTACTGATATGTTATCAGGGCTTCTTTTCTCTTGCTCTAGCCTTTGTAGATTAAATTACAATGAAGGCCATGCATGGTGCCAATTTTATAAGTAAGTGTTGAAACCAACCAAGAGGAAATAACAAAGCCAGTGTGATTTTTAGTAGTTATAAAACACAGGGTCAGGAAACCATAATTCCAAGAATGTGCTGCAGACTCATCAATTCTGACTTTCACCAAGACACTTAGGCCCAGATTTTTAAAGGTATTTAGGCATTGCTGCACTCAGCATTGCAATACCTAACTGTTTTAGAAGCCTAAGGCTACATCTACACTTGGAGCTACTGGTGTGTTTCCCAGCTCACGCAGACATACTTGAGATAGCTCTCATCAAATTAGTGCACTAAAACCAGTAGTGTAGCCACAGTAGTGCAGACAGCAATGAACGGCAGCCAGGCTGAGTACTGACTCACAGGATCCAGGCTGGTTTGTATCCAGCACGACGAGCCCTTGCCACCTGGGTCACCACAGCAATGCTACTATTTTTAGTGCACTAGCCCACTAAGAGCTAGTGCCAGTATGTCTACCGGAGCTGAGAATTACACGCCCAGCTCCAACTGCAGACATACACTGTATCATTTTCAGAAATAATTTAGGCCCTTAGGAACCTAAATCCCATTGACTGTCAATGAGAATTTGGCTCTTTAGATGCCTAAATCTCTTTTGAGAATGAGAATTAGTTCTGCTCAATCAGTTAGGCATTGCACTGAGCGCAGCACTGCCTAAATACCTTTAAAAAGCTGAACCTTAACTTCTGTGCCTCTGTTTTCCTATCTGTAAAATAATTCCCTTTGTAAAGTGCTTTGAGATCCTTGGAGGAAAAGGTGCTCTACAGGTGGAAATATTATTATTGTACTACCATTACTACACAGCATTACACTGGGTACCAAAAAGTCTGTGTCCATGTTTATAAACTAATAGTTAAAAGCCATACAAGACCACAGCACAGTCTGGGCTCCTGCACAGTTTAAATCAACATTACTTGTAAATGTGGAAAAGCTATTCTATCCTTCAAGAATGTGCACATGCTTAAATACTTTTGAAAATCCGAGGGGAAAATGACTACATTCATAACACCATCCAGGTGTGACTGGATTATGGATTCAAAACCCTTCATTCATTGCATGCCCAGCAATTGCATTTTCTGACACACTCTGGTGTTATCCCTGAATGGGTAGAAGGACATCTGACAAAAGTGGCCAGGTATGCTCACTATTAGTCAAATGAATATTTGACCAGGTGCATAAATAGCCATCTCTCTCTGTCCTATATGAGATGAACATTTCATACTATACTATACCCATCCACAGCAAGTTGCCTTATTAGTGCTGTCTTCCCAATCTAGTAGCAAGAATAGTATATGAAAACAGATTTATTAAATCACTTTGTCCAGAAAAAAATGCACTGTAGCTGTCTGATTGTATTGTTGGTTTGCTTCCACTTATTGCTCAGGACTTAAATTGGATTACAATAGTGCAAGATATTCTAGGCCCCATTCCCTCTGCCTTGCATCTTGTGCAGCTGTTTACATCTGTGCAAGATGAGTGTGAGATGCTACCATTCTGATTTGTTAATGTTTTGCACCCACTTTGCACAGGTATGAGTATATGAGGGACAGAACCTCCACAGGGTCTTGTTGGCAGTGTGGGGATTTTAGCCTGTTCCCCTCCATCCTCCCCCCGCCTGACAGAATTATGATGCATTTCTGGGGAAACACATTGCAGAAAGACCAGAGATACCTTGGATTTAGAAATAATAATAATAATAATAATAATAGCATTGACTTTCTGCACAGTGGGCTCATGGGAGGGTGAAGCCTGCAGCTTCACGCCTACTGTGGATCATATAGGGTGGATGATGATGAATTGCATTAACAACAGTGCTACTGTAGTGCAACACTGAAAAGCTGCCCAATCATTTCACTCAGTGAGGCACTAGGTCGTGAGGGAATGATGCACAGAATGAACATAAAATTGCTATGGTTAAAAGGGGCCAAACTTGAAGACTTTCTGTGCACGTAACTCCCATTGACGGCAAGGAGAGCATAAACTGCAAGTGTTGGGCAACCTGGTCCAACAGAGGAGTTTTCTTCCCAACTCTATGTCCTCTGTCCGACTGACACGATTCCACTGGGGGGTGTGTGGGGGAGGGGAAACAATCAATCAAAAGGCTTTTACACGATCAGGAAAACTCGACATTCAGCTCAGCGGCAACAACCAACAAGCTACCACTAACCCCTAGCTATGGCCCTGTGCCTTCTCAGAGGCTCTCCCCAGCTGACTACCCTGGAGATGTTTTTACAGAGCGCTCTGGTTGAACCTTAACTTCCTAATAAGCTCTAAGGCACAGATCCTCAAAGGTATTTAGGCACCTAACTCTCATTGGGTGTCTCTACACTGCAATGTAAGCCCACTGTTCATGGCACTCAAGTCTGCTGACCCATGTTAGAGAACCTGGGGCTTTCGCATATACACTGAATCTTAACCTTATGTTAAAATTTTTCTAACCCAGGCTCGTACCCGGGCCTCTGGCATCCACACTGAAGCATGCAGACCTGCGTCAAACCAACCATATCCCAGTGTCCCTAGAAGCCTCCCAAAATGTGGCCACTGTAGCCCTTTGTCCATAGGGCACTGTAGGAAAACCTTACTGCCCACCCTGCATGTTACAGGACGTTTGAACAACCCGCCAATAAGCATCATGGAGGAGACCCCATTTCAAGCAGTTCTCTGGTTTGCGCTTTCATTCTTGTGTCAGGAAATGGGCAGCAATTCCCAGAGGCGCTGGTGGACATTTTGGCACCATTTTCTGACCCACCAAAGGCACTTGACAGAGCTTTAGATGGAGCAGGAGGTGGTGGCAGAGGACGAGTAACCTGGCATGGCAGACTAGCACTGGGTGATGCTGCTCCGTACACACCCTATACCCACTTATGCCCCCTACGTAGACTGGAGCTTCTGGCACAGGGCCACAAGCACAGACTGGTGGGCTCACATCATCATGCAGTCCTGGGATGGCCAGCAGTCGGTCCAGAACTTCTGCACGAAGAAAGCTTCATTTCTGGCACTTTGTGAGCTGCTTGCCGCCCGACCCTCTAGTGTAAAGACACACATGAGGCCACCACTCCCTGTCCAGAAGCGGGTTGCTAGAGTCGGCTGGAAGCTGACTGCCCCACACTGCTACAGGTCTGTTGCCAACCAGTTTGGTGTTGGCAAGTTGACTGTGGGTAAAGTGGTGGCAGAGGTTTCTGAGGTGGGTGGTTTACCACACAGTGGTGGGCATA
Source organism: Terrapene triunguis (assembly GCF_002925995.2). NCBI lineage: Eukaryota > Metazoa > Chordata > Testudines > Emydidae > Terrapene > Terrapene triunguis. Next base: position 23,052,534 of record NW_020664562.1, on the reverse strand, counting down.
ACTAATATTCCTGTGGTAATTGCTGGCTTGGAGAGACTGGGGTTTCCAGACTGCATCAGGGCCATGGGACTTGTTTGCCCTCCTCAAGGAACATAAGTGCATAAACCACAAAGGGTGCTACTGCAATTTCTGAATGTCAACAGGGGCTGCATTGGAAAAGTTTGTGATGCCAGAGTTTTTGCTGATCAGGAGTCTACATGCATAGACAGGCTGGGACACTATTCCCACCAAATGATCTCATCATAAACAGAGCTACTGTCCTCATTGTTATTCTGGGGGACCCCACATACCCTCTTTTGCCTTGGCTTATGAAACCGTACCCTGATTTCAGAGGCCCTGGCCAAAGGCAATTTAATTACACACTCACCAGGTGTAGAATGGTTGTTGAATGTGCTTTTGCCCAACTGAAATCCCATTGGAGATGTCTACAGACCCGTTTGGATGCCAGTGTCATCAGTGCTGTCTGCATCACTGTGGCTTGCTGTGCTCCTCACAATCTCTGTGAAGCCAGAGGTGAGCCATTTCCCCCTGAATGGCCCAATGGCAGTGAGGGGCTGCTGAATCGGTGCACTCAGCCAGAAAGTGCACCTACAACAGCTGGAGCTAGATGTACTTAGGGAACAGAAATTAGGGATGCTTTGTGTTTCCACTTAAGAATTTGCCCAATGGAAGAGGAGGAAAAGTACCTCTCAGAATGTGCTTGATGGGGGGATAGGGCTAATTAATTTGGGGGGGATTCAATGCTTGGGAGGTGGGGAGGCTTGAGTGCCATGCAATGTACTTATGAATGACGTGATGAATTATGAATTGGGGGTGGGCAGGGCTTTAATTCAGCCGGAGCTGTCCGGAGCAGCGCTCTGGTAAATATTTTCAACCCCCCTGGCATGTTGAGGAAGGGGAGGTGCGGGGGGGGGGACGGGACTCTGGGAAATACGCTATAAGAATTTAAGTCCAGGAGCAGGGATGATTCACAATATGGGGCCATATATGGCAGTGATTGAAGTGTGAATTGCAGTACCTAACTGTATAGAGTAATAGCCTTTGCCTAGTAATGTCTAATTGCACCTGATCATGTGTTTTATTTCAAATCATGATTGTATGATAAGATGCAGTGATAGCAATGAACTTGCTTGATGACATAAAAGGCTTTATTTGTAACTAAGTGTTAAACAATAGAGCAGTCACCCATTGCCAGGCAGTCCAGCTATCATTGCAACATCCAAACACCAGTTACAAAAGAACATTTCCAAAACAAAGAAGTGCATTAACCAGAGCAAACATGACAGAAACCTCCTACCGCTTGCATGTCTCCTGGCCTCCCATTTCCTTGCCTCGTGCTCCATAAATATTGTAGGGGGAAGGAGGTGTCCACAGGAGAGGAGATCAAGAAGGAAGGCTGCATGGGGTTATTTGCCCTGGCCAGCCGCTCCTGGGTCTAATTGCATGGGCCACCCACACATGGAGTTGTCCAGGCTATTTCTGGACTGAGGGTCCATTGCAGGAGCATCAGGCTGTGGTGAAGCAGAGGCAGCAAGACCTGGTAATCTTGTGGCCATGATAGAGATGAGAAACCCAAACAATTCTTTCTGCTGAGCTCTGTCCTCCTCCCTTAGCCGCCATTCCTGTTCCAGGAACCATGTTGCAAGTGCCTCTCCCACGATGAAATCCTGTCCTCTAGCTGTGCGGTGGGCCTCAGCCTTTCCTCTCACCTCTTGGTAGGCCTTTCCTCCAGTCTTAAGTCCCTCTGCTTCTGCACCTGGATGTGCTTGTCAGCCCTCTCAAGAACTTTGAGCATAAGCTCATCACAGAAACACTTCTTCTTGAGAAGGTACGTTGAGTCAAGGAGGTACAGCAGCCAGTAAAGTTCAAGGCGCCTGAATAGGACAAGACACAGAGGGTTATTGTCTCAAATAGCTCAAGGAGGAGCTCAGAATTAATTCTTGTGGAATTTCAAGGACATTTCAAAACTGAACTGCAATATATTGTGAAAGGGATGTTTCAGGCCACAGAATCTCCCTGGACACAGCCTGGTTAATTGCAGTTATAGAAGTGCAGAGACAGTGGTAAGTTTAAAATTATAAGCTGTTTGTTTTATAAGGATTACATAACTACTTAGGTTGAAGAGTGGGTGGGTGGGCGGCCAGTGGCCTTGCTACAAAAGGCTTTTTCTATCATTTCACGCCTTTCACATTTTGAAGGACATCACTGTTTTTGTGGTGCCCTATTGGCAAAGGGAGATGTTATTCCAAGCTGCTTATGGGAAACCCGCAGAGAATGCAGCCCAAGTATTAGAACATATAGTGACTGAACAGCACATCTCTGAGTGGAGTGGGCTGGTCAGCTACCAAGGTGGCCCTGGAAAATACACCCTTCCCAGCAGTGGGACTACCTCTCTGGAGGTCCTGCTTCAGGAACAGTTTACAGCAGTCAGCACCTGGGATTGGGTCAGAATCCAAGAGGGAATCAATAAGATGCTGCGTTAGCCTCTACATGGCTTACCCTGTTATGGCTACATGCAAACACGCAGAACTCCCCAGCCTTCCTCCTCTCTACTGCTAGCACATTTCTGAACAAAAAGCGAAACCCCACTCAGACTTGGGACAAGGGACTTTGTCACCCATGGACTACCCCTAACTGAAGGGGACTAGATTTGGGAATGAACACATTTCCCCAAACATGCACACACACTGTTCACTATTTCCAGGCAGCTCAATAGACTGTTGAGTGATTATAGAACGGCAAAATTAAAGCCACAGCAATGTAATATTGTTTTAAAGAAAAGAGGAATCACCCCAGCAAAAAGATGTGCCTTTCCACTAACAATACTCTTTAAAGCTGCTTTTTACTGTTTGCATTTCCCAGTCACCCTTTTGAATGCCACATGGTGGGGGGGACACCAAGGCACTGGGATACAATCTGCCATTCGTGGCTACATTCTGGAAGCCAGGGGCTTCTTATAACTTTTCCATTGGTTCTTGGAGCAGAAAACCCTCCCATTACTGTAGCTATAAACTTTAAATTGGAGCCAGAAACTTACATAGCTCAGGGGCAGCTTCTGTCTCCTCTGGGTTTGCTGCAGGGTTGGCAGCAGGCTGTTCCTGGGGAATGCAATCAGACAGCACCTGAATGGACCCAGAATTTGCTGCTGAGCCTGTTCCAAAGCCGGCTCTGGGAGTGGTTTCAGCAATAGTGTGGTCCTCACTAGGAGCCTGCAGCTGGTGCCCATCAGTCGCCATTCTGGATTCAGGGGCCAATTTCTCAATTAAAAAATATTTGAAAACCACTTCTTTTATTTTAAACATTTGGGGCCCGATTCTGCCCCCTTACCTTTGTTGTCCTGGGACTATGGGAGAATAAGGTGCCACCAATGCAAGTAATAATGGCAGAATCTGACCCTTCTTTATTAATAACATGTGTTAAAGCTGATATATTATTTTAACATGTTTTTTCTAAAGCAGATGAACTGTAGAACTGGTTGTGTGCGTGAAATGTCAGCTTGTGTGTGTTGTCAGATATACCCATGAACTGTCTGAATGTGAGAGAAAGAACTAAAGATTCTACGGGGTACGTGGAAAACTAAATTTAAAGACAGAATAACCCCCAGCTGAGTTTTTCATCACTTTTTCCAAGATATGTTTGGCTACGTCTCTCACTTTCTCAGATTGTGGAGTAAGTTTAAGTTTTGTCCAGTACAGTTCTCCAGACCCTCACTTACACCACAGAGGACCTGAACCTGCACAGTGCCAAGCACCCACACCTTCTTTTACAAGCAGCTGGAGTTAAGGATGCTCAGCCCCTCACCGGGCATTGTTGATAACAAATAAGACTTATTTGTCAATGTGAGGATTGCACTGCAAGGATTGGGCCTTAATCTTAAAGCCATATGCAGGGAAAAACCCTGTGCACTGTTAATAGCTACGAGCTAACATGACATCCCGTGGTTTTAAAAGAAGAGTAACATGCTTGCATATTTCCTGGTGCCAGGCCTGGCTGGCCTGGCTACAAAGGTAATGACTGAGCACATATTTTTTTCTATATTTCCTTTTTCCCTAGAAATACCATTTCACATATTTTATGGCTACAGCTTTTGTTCTTGCTATCGTCATTACAAGGACTGGAGAAACTGGAGGTATCAGTTATATTATACAATAGATAGTGTAACATACACTGATTCATAGCAAATGCCTTATTGCTTTTGTATTTCCAGTTAATTTGGTATTTAATTGGATAATTAATTCCTGCAAAGTAGAAGTGCGTAGTTGTTGTAGATTGGGCTTGTCTCTTATTTATCACAATTTAGCCCCAACCAACCAATAAGACTGTGGCCAACTTGTGTGTGAGTTAAGCAACATTTTCACTGTTCTAAGAGGCTGTTTATAGAAATTTAATGCTACTCAGATCATCTATTGCAAATCACACTGTTGCTGTTTTTGTGCTTCTTACTCTGTAGCATATGGTCTTTGATGCTATGGGCTACTGGATAAACATGTTGCATAACTATTATTTTATAGCCTGAACCAGTTTATACACTGCTCTAAAGCAAAGATGTAAAAAAATTCATAGTGTATGTTATTTAGGATCAAGAATTTCATATATCTTAAAAAATGTATCTCTCTGCTTTAGAACTATATGTAAACTAACTCAATCCAGAAATCCACCACAACCAGTGATGTGGTTTCTAACAACCAGTCTCACTATAGCATTTGAGACCTTAGTATGAAAGTCTATGGAAAGCCTTGTCATAAACTAAAAGTTCACCACACAAAAGGAGCAGAATAGGAGCAAGCTCCCCTTCCTCCCTCCCAATATGCCCAGAATTATGGAAGAGTCAGAAATGACTCCATCGTTAACTTTGCACTGAGATTTTCCACTTAATGCAGGACTAAAATCTCTGTTTTATACATTATTGTCTGAATCTAGTCTTCAAGTCTGGCTCAATGACTCTTCAAGGGACAATTGAATTTTCAAATTATTTCATCAGTAAAAGATTCTATAACTTTTGAAGAGGAAGCATTTTTAAAATTTGGCCTTCTTTGCCTTACATTCCTTTGGGTTCCTCTAGCTTAAAACCACAAATATTGCACGGGCTTCACATTTCACCCAGAAATTTGTCTTCAGTACATCTCAGACTTAGGGTGGTTTTTTAAAACTTAAAACAGAAAAAAAAATGCATTTCTTGCAAATCCGTACAACCAAATTGAGTCCTTAACCTACATGCAAACTTACAACAGTTTAATTAAGAACTGATCTGCACAGGCGTTGCACCATTTTAAATAATTTCAAGAATTGATTTAGTTAAACTGGTGCAGTGCCCTGTGTGAATACTCTTGAATCATTTTAATTCTGGTTTATATCAGTTTAGCTTGGCTAAATCAATATCATTCCAGTTTAAAGCAGCAGGTGTCTAGAGACACAGTTGCACTGATTTAACTGTTTAAAGAAGCTGATGCTGGTGGGAAGAGGAAAGTATTTGGAGTAGTCTACAGCCATGGTGCAGTCGTCTTTGATTGAAGATTCACATCCATAATTGGTCAATTCAGTCCGCAGTCTAGGAATACCCTTGGATTCCTCGGTTGACACTGGGCTCTCACATCGCAACGGCCATGCACAATACTTCTGAATCATCTCTGGTTGTCTAGGAGACTCTGTCCCATTTTGGCAGACAAAGACCTGACCTCAATCATTCCTGCTTTCTTCACCTCTGGGCTGGACTACAGCAATGTGATATACTTAGGCATGAACCCTTCAACACTTAGGAAATTCCAACAGTAAACACTGCAGCACGTCTCCTCAGCCACACAGGCTACAGTGAGCACATCACACCTGTCCTCTGCTCCCTGCACTGGCTTCTCATAGGATATCAAATCAAGTTCAAAGATTTGGGCCTTATCGTCAAAGTGCTCCATGGCCCGGGCCCAGAACACCTAAAAGAGAGTCCACAGCTCTGGGATGAAGACAGTGGTTAATAACTTCACTTCTCTGATACAATGGAAAGTTCAACAATAAGAGTAAAGCTGCTCTGTGTGGGAGACAGAATCTTCTCTGAGAGTGGTGAGAGACTGGAATGAATTCGCTCAGGAACTAAGGACCATCACAAAACTTGACCACTTTCTGCTCCAAGTGCAAGGCACATTTCTTTGACCTTGCCTTCTCCAATACAAATATGTAGCAATAGGTACATTTAAAAAAAACCAAAACAAGAAAACGCCAATCCCTATCAAAATCCGACACTACTAACACAAGCATCTCCCTCTAGGGCGAGGATGAGAGAACAAAACGCACAATAGATGTGTAATCATATTGCTTAATGCACTCCTGGAAGGTGCTCAGGGTACGTCTACACTGCAGTCAAAAACCTGCCGCACTGAGTCTCAAAGCCCAGGGCAGCTGACTGGGGCTCAGGGGACTTGGGCTGTGGGGCTAAAAACAGCAGTGCAGGTAGCCAGGCTTGGACTGGAGCCTGGCTTTGAGACCTCCCCCCCACACACACGGTCTCGGAGCCCAGGCTCCAGTCCAAGCAAGCCTCTAACATGGCTGTTTTTGACCCAGCAGCCCAAGTCTGCTGACCAACCATGGCTGTGCCACAGGTCTTTTACTGCAGTGTAGACATACCCTCCAATACTACAGTGATGAGAGCAGTATAAAAATCTATAGCACACATCCCTTTAGATACCTTAAGACCATTAAAGAACATGATGAGCACAAACAACTATTTTTGTCAACAAATAGTTAAGTGTCATCCAGAACCTAAAAAACGTATATGAAAAAGTTTCTGGCCCTTACAGTTGGGAAGAAACCCTTGAAAAAGTGATTCAGGTGTAACAGAGTCTCTAAAACATAAATCCTAGACAACGGGTAAAGAACAGACTGAGTAACAGTGTTAGTAAAACATTAACGCTCATCCATTTAAAAGGTGGCTTAAGGCAAAGATTTTGCTGCAATATAGCATTGGGGTAGTTCTGCTGTAAAAAGTGTTGAATCCCCCATGTGAGAAAACTTTAAAAAGCGCTCAGGTTTTTCTGGCCAGTGCTCAAAAGCTTTAGGCTTCCAAATTCTCCTAACTTCATGTGAAAAAATCATAGAACTGGAAGGGACCTTGAGAAGTCATCTAGTCCAGTCCCCTGCATTCAAGGCAGGACTAAGTATTATCTAGACCAGCGTTTCTCAAACTGGGGTCCACAAAGGTATGCCAGGTGGGTCTGTGGGCCCCCCTGAGCAACTCCTCCCCCTCTCTCCCAACGCTTCCTGCATGCTGGGGAGTGGCTGTTCAGTGGCATACAGGAGGCGCTAGGAGGGAGAGGGAGGAGCAGGGATGGGGTGCGCTCCGGGAAGGCGTGGAATCATGACCAGGGCCCCCGCCCTGGAATCATGGAATCATGATCAGCCCCCGCTGATCAACTCCTCCTTCTCGCTCCCAGTGCCTCCTGCATGCCACAGAACAGCTGTTCCCCATTGTGCAGGAGGCACTGGGAGGGAGAGGGAGGAACGGGAATGGGGTGCACTCAGGGGATGGGACGGAAAGAGGCAGAGAAGAGGAGGGGCAGGAAGTGGAGGGAGGTGAGGCCTTGGGGGGGAAGGGTGGAGTTGGGGTGGGGCCTGGGGCTGAGCGGGGAGGGCTTGGGGGTCTGCAAAAATTTTAAATCAAAATCAGGGTCCTTGGATTGCTAAAGTTTGCAAATCACTCATCTAGGCCATTGCTGACAGATGTTTGTCTAACCTGCTCGTAAAAAGCTCTAATGAGGGGGATTCCACAACCTCCCCAGGCAATTTATTCCAGGACTTAATCACCCTGACAGTTAGAAGGTTTATCCTAATGTCCAACCTAAACTGCCCTTCCTCCAATTTAAGCCCATTGCTTCTTGTCCTATCCTCAGAGGTTAAAGAGAACAATTTTTCTCCTCCTTGTAACAACCTTTTATGTACTTGAAAACTGTTACTATGTTCCCCCTTCAGTCTTCTCTACTCCAGACTAAACAAATCCATATTTTTCAATCTTCCCTCATAGGTCATGTTTTCTAGACCTTTAATCATTTTTGTTGCTTTTCTCTGGACTTTCTCCAATTTATACATATCTTTCCTGAAATGTGGTGCCCAGAACTGGACACAATACTCCAGTTGAGGCCTAATCAACATGGAGTAAAGAGGAAGAATTACTGCTTGTGTCTTGCTTACAACACTCCTGCTAGTACATCCCAGAATGGTGTTTGCTTTTTTTTGCAAGTGTTATACCAGGGGTTGGCAACCTTTCAGAAGTGGTGTGCCGAGTCTTCATTTATTCACTCTAATTTAAGGTTTCTGCAGGTAATACATTTTAACGTTTTTAGAAGGTCTCTCTCTATAAGTCTATATTATATAACTAAACTATTGTTGTATGTAAAGTAAACAAGGTTTTTAAAATGTTTAAGAAGCTTCATTTAAAATTAAATTAAAATGCTGATCTTATCAGTTTAGTGCAGTGGTTCTTAACCTGGGGTGCACGAACTCCCCGGGGGTGTGAGATGCCGTTTCTGGGGGTGCGAGACATGCGATATTTTTTTCGAAAGTAAATCATCGAAAACACAAATTAAGCACAGGCACATAAGTACAACTACTTTGTTTCATCAAACCTATGTATTTATTAACATTATACATGTTTTAACGATTACTGTAATATACAAACAACGTTTTCAAGTTTTTAAGCTAATTGTAGTGTAATTTTTGATATGGGCTGCAGAGTGCTGGGACCAGGCCAGGAACAGAGCCCTGGGCTGGCTGCTGGTACCCCAGGCCGGCAGGAGGACCGAGCAGGGCCGGAGGCCTGGACCCCGGCTGGCAGGGGACCGGGTGGCTGGAACTCCAGACCAGCAGCGAGGTGAGTGGGGCCGGCGGCTGGTATCCCAGGCCACAGCAGGATCAGCGGGGCCAATGGCCGGGACCCCAGACCAGCAGCGGGCTGAGCGGGGCCGACGGACAGAACCCCAGACCGGCGGCGGGCTGAGCTGCTCAGCCCGCTGCCGGTCTGGGGTTCCGTCCGCTGGCTCCTGCCAGCCGGGGTCCTGGCCGTCAGCCCCACTCAGCTGCTGCCGGCCAGGGGTTCCATTCACTCAGGCTGGCAGTGGGCTGAGTGGGGCCAGTGGCCGGGACCCCGGCTGGCAGCAGCGTGCCAGTAAAAATCAGCTCGCTTGCCGCCTTTGGCATGCGTGCCGCACGTTGCTGACCCCTGTGTTATACTGTTGACTTATATTTTGCTTGTGCTCCACTATGACACCCCCCCATCCTTTTCTGCACTACTCCTTCGTAGGCAGTCATTTTCCATTTTGTATGTGTGCAATTGATTGTTCCTTCTTAAGTGGAATACTTTTCATTTGTCCTTATTGAATTTACTGCTCCAGTTTGTCCAGATCATTTTGAATTTAAATCCTACCCTCCAGAGCACTTGTAACCCCTCCCAGCTTGGTATCGTCTGCAAACTTTATAAGTGTACTCTCTATGCCATTATCTAAATCATTGCTGAAGACAGTGAACAGAACTGGACCCAGAACTGATCCCTGTGGGACCCCACCTGATATGCCCATCCTGTTTGACTGTGAACCACTGCTAAGTACTCTCTGGGAACAGTTTTCCAACCAATTCTGCACCTACCGTATAGTAGCTCCAGCTGGGTTGTATTTCCCTAGTTTGTTTATGAGAAGGTGATGTGAGATAGTATCAAAAGCCTTACTAAAGTCAAGATATACCACATCTACTGCTTCTCCCTATTGACAAGGCTTGTTACCCTCTAAGAAAACTATTAGGTTGATTTAACACAATTTATTCTTGACAAATCCATGCTGTTACTTATCACCTTATTATCTTCTAGGTGTCTGCAAACTGATTGCTTAATTATTTGCTCCATTAGCTTTCTGGGTACTGAAGTTAAGCTGACTGGTCTCAAATTCCCCAGGTTGTCCTTATTCCCCTTTTTATAGATTGGCACTATATTTGTCCTTTTCCAGGCCTCAGAATCTCACCCATCTTCTATGATTTTTTGAAGCTAATTGCTAATGGCAAATATCTCTTCATTCAGCTCCTTGAGTATTCTAGGATGTATTTCATCAGGCTCTGCTGACTTGCAGACATCTAACTTGTATTAGGAATTAACTTGTTCTTTCTGTATTTTAGCCTCTGATTCTATCTCATTTTCACTGGCATTCACTATGTTAGATGTCTAATTGCTACTCATTTTTTTGGTGAAAACTGAAACAAAAGTCATTTAGCACTTCTGTCATTTCCACATTTTCGGTTATTGTTTCCCCACCCTTCATTGAATAATGGGCCTATCCTGCCCTTGGTCTTCCTCTTGCTTCTAATGTATTTGTAGAATGTTTTCTTGTTACATTTTATGTCTCTAGCTAGTTCAATCTCATTTTGTGCCTTGGCCTTTCTAATTTTGTCCTACTTGTTTATATTCATCTTTTGTAATTTGACTTAATTTCCACTTTTTGTAGGATTCTTTTTTTAATTTCAGATCATTGAAGATCACCTGGTTAAGCCACAGTGTTCTCTTGCCATACCTCCGGTCTTTCCTACACAGTGGAATAGTTTGCTCTTGTGCCCTTAATAATGTCTCTTTGAAAAACTGCCAACTCTCAAACTGTTTTTCCCCTTAGACTTGCTTCCCAAGGTATCTTACTTACCAACTCCCTGAGTTTAATAAAGTCTGCCTTCTTGAAATCCATTTTCTTTATTGTGCTGTTTTCCCTCCCATCATTCTTTAGAATCATGAAATCTATCATTTCATGATCACGTTCACACAAGCTGCCTTTCACTTTCAAATTCTCAACCAGTTCTTTCCTATTTGCTAAAATCAAATCTAGAACAGCCTCTCCCCTATTGTCTTTTTCCACCTTCTGAAATAAAAATTTATCTCCAATACATTCCAAGAACTTGTTGGATAATTTGTGCCCTGCTATGTTATTTTCCTCCAACAGATGTCTGGGTAGTTGAAGTCCTGTGCTTTGCATGATATTGTTGTCTAAAAAAAGCCTCATCCACCCCCTCTTCCTGGTTAGGTGGTCTGTAGTAGACCCCTACCCTGACATCACCCTTGTTTTTTCACGCTTTTTATTCTTACCCAGAGACATTCAACAAGTCTGTCTCCTATGTCCATCTCAACCTCAGTCAAAGTGTATATAAAAGGCAACCCCTTTTTTTCCCCTAGGCCTATCCTTCCTGAGCAAGCTGTACCCTGCCATACCAATATTCCAGCCTATATGCATTATCCCACCAAGTCTGTGTGATGCCAACGATATCATAGTTGTGTTTATTAACTAGCATTTCTAGGTCTTCCTGCTTATTCCACATATTTCTCACATTAGTATACAGACATCTAAGATACGGATTTGATTTCCGCCCTATGTTCTGTCATCTCGGAGTGCCAAAGAGGAAACAAGCATTTTCACCCCCAGATATGAAATATAACTTAAATGGAGACTGATTGTTTCACTGGCTCCCCAGCCCTGCATTTCTCTGCTACTCCCTTTCCCAGCCTAGCTCCTGGTCTGGTTCTCGGGCCCAAAACTAAATTTATACACCCACCCACCCTATTTATCATTTAATTTGCTCAAATTTATAATTTTCCAGTCTAATGTATGGTAAGATTTCAATTTTAAGAGAATTATTAAATAAGGTCGCAGTGGAAGGTCAGTTAAGGTTGTGCACTGTAGTGCAGTTAGCTAGTCTGTAGAATTCAGCTATTTGGATCAGGTTTAAACCTCACTAGAACTCTTTCGCTGATATTTTGATAATGAAATGGAAAGTAGCAGCATGAATAAAACAATCTAGGCTATTAACATGTATATAAACAAAGTTCAGGAAACAGCCCTTACCAATTAGGCTCATTCACTATCACTTGGGCAGTCAGGCAGTTATTGCAAGATCATAACACTTTGCTGTTCAAACAAAAAAAGATTTTACGACCATCCTCTAACTGAATTTTGCTCCTGCCACTTAATGCAGAACGTTACCTTTAAGAGAGACTTGCAGCTGGTATTGATAGGCAAAGAATAATTTGTCATCTATTCACATGGGTGCCAGTGATCCATGTGCAAACAAAGGTGGACAGATGCTTATTAGGGAAAAATAAGGCAACTGTCACCTAAATGTTAGTGAGCAAGAGAGCTCAGATTATTTTTGCTTTGTGACATTGCTAGCAGGGTTCGGGTGTTAAAACAGTAAATATTTATCGCAATAGGGTGAAACTTCACCATTCATAGATTCATAGATTCTAGGACTGGAAGGGACCTCAAGAGGTCATAGAGTCCAGTCCCCTGCCCGCATGGCAGGACCAAATACTGTCTAGACCATCCCTGATAGACATTTATCTAACCTACTCTTAAATATCTCCAGAGATGGAGATTCCACAACCTCCCTAGGCAATTTATTCCAGTGTTTAACCACCCTGACAGTTAGGAACTTTTTCCTAATGTCCAACCTAGACCTCCCTTGCTGCAGTTTAAGCCCATTGCTTCTTGTTCTATCCTTAGAGGCTAAGGTGAACAAGTTTTCCTCCCTCCTCATGACACCCTTTTAGATACCTGAAAACTGCTATCATGTCCCCTCTCAGTCTTCTCTTTTCCAAACTAAACAAACCCAATTCTTTCAGCCTTCCTTCATAGGTCATGTTCTCAAGACCTTTAATCATTCTTGTTGCTCTTCTCTGGACCCTCTCCAATTTCTCCACATCTTTCTTGAAATGCGGTGCCCATCATGTGATGAGAAATATATTGTCATTGATGAAGATAATGTACACTCAAAGTAACGGAGGCAAAGACCAGGAGTAGCAGGAGCTCAAGTAGTAGCTAACTTCGAAGGTGTCACCTGCCCATTTTATGGTCAGTTATTGCCTGGATATGACCTACATACGAGAGATAGTGTGGCCAAGATGCCCAAAGCTCACTTCTTTCATGGAGCTGGTTTCCTTTAAATTGTCAGGTTCTGTAACTAGTTTAACTCATTAAGTGAAAAAGGATGCTGTATTGGCCTTATTCAAAAAGACTAGGAATCTTCAAAATTAAAAGCCAAGGAGATGCAAGTGACCAATAGGGGACTTGGACTCTAGGGCCCCCATTCAGCAAGGTCCTTAAGAATGTGCCTAAGTCAGCACATTAATAGTGCCATTAAAGCTCATAAGCATATGTCTAACTAAGCACATGCTTAAATACCTAGATGAACTTTAATATTTCTAGAGGAAGCAAATTTGTGCCATAACCCTGCAGTATTATTTAATTCCTTTCAAATCACAAGCCGTCCAGCTGCTAATATTAACAGTACATACTTCCATGGAATTTGTAATTGAGGAGAATTGCAGTGGTACATTTATGTCAAGAAATATTCTGGGCTAGGGAGAGTCTAAGAGACTAACGTCTAAAATGCTGTGCAGGACAGAAGTAGCAAGTCATTTTGATCAAAAGGTCTTGGAAAGGACAGGAAGAATTTGAGATCTAATCAGGCCTTCCTTTAGGGGTGAGGAATGACCAGTCACACAGCATGCATTCACTCTAAGCCATTGCTCCATGTTAAATCATGTGCATCTTCATTAGATGCACTAATATTAGCTTTTTGGTTCTTCGATATTCTTGTACTGATCTTCCTCAGAATAACTTACTATAGATATCTGGTTTTACTGCTTTGAACAATCCTTCATTGGAACTGTAGTTAATTTAAAACCAGATAAAAATACTTTCCATCTTTATCTGAACTACTCTCTGGATCTGCACTGTGCAATCACCTACAGAATCTCTAGGATACAGACATTAGTTATTACTAAGCAATAAGTGCTACAACAAGTGTTAAATCATGAAAAATTTATTATAGTTATATATATGAAGTTAAAAGTTTAGTCTGTTTTTGAACAAGCATTTTAGTTAGTCATGAACCTGCTAGTGTCAGTAGCTAAACAGATTAAATCTAAGATTAGTGTTTTGCCTTTATTTTGTAACTCACTATCAGTATGTATATACAGAATTCATTTTCCTGTTAGAATGCCAAAGTAGTCATTTTGCAACATTTACATTCCTCATATAAAATGTGTAATGTACATTTTCAGGTTGCTGCAGAGAGATATAAACATGTACAAAATAAACATTGTAGTTAACATACTTTGACCAGGTTTTTTATTAGCAACACATCAATAGCAGATGCACAAAAAATAAAAAAGTCAGAATGATTTTAAAAACCTTTTGGACATTTGTGACCATTAATTTGTATTTAAAAACAGAAGAAATAAAGGCTTGTGTTTGGAGCCTTTTATGGGTCTCCAATAATAGTTATTTTTAATTAAAACCAAACAGTCAAACAACAAAAAATAATCAGACATACACCATGATCAGCCAGTTTGCGAACGTCCATCTTGATCACAAATGGATAACAATGTAAAAAGAACACATTAGTTCACGGAGTATAAAATATTGCACAAGAGCAGTTTCTTTTGCAGAAAAGATTTCCCAAGTTTATGAATGGCAAAATGGTTATGCATTTAAAGAAATTATATATTTGCATTTTCTAAAACAAGGAACATTCAGTAATACTGTTAGAACAGTCATCCATCAACTTCTTCCCAATCTACTCTATGGTATGTCAGTGATGAAGATTTGGCAAAGGTAGAAGGCAAACAGTAAAGTGTGTGTATACATATATACATATATTATATATAAAATGTGTCAGACAAGCCACAATAGCTATCTAATCCAAGAGCTGGGCATTTTTAGTCATTAAAAGAAATCTGAAGTCTTAGATGCTAGTCACAGTGATGATCACACAGTAGTAGAGTAGGATTCCATTCTTTGCTGGTTCTTTTGCTTTGGAATAATCTTGTCCATATCCCCAGTGTCTAGAACACCTTCTTCAGTATCACTGTCACTGCTATCTACCACAGTTGGGGCCAAAGTCATCTGTCCAGTCCTTCTGTGTAAATGAAAATGGACCCTATCCTCCTGTATGGAGTTACTTATAAAATCTTCATCAGAAGAATGAAATGACTCATCATCTCCTATCAAATGGTTGACAATGTGAATCCCATCAAAAGTGGGTTGGTCGGAGAAGCCTTTCTGGCCTTTTAGGCATCTGATCTGTTAAAAACAAGAGTTAACATTTAATCACAGGTGAAGAGTCCAGCAATAGGAATAAAAACAACATGTTTGAGAAGTGAAGTATCCTTGACATTCAATGATTTCTAAATGCAAGCAGGACCAAAATTGCCAAGAGTTACTAGAGTTTGAATGTCCAAGAGGAGAAACTTTAGAAAGAGGTTGAGTGGGTACTCTGCACTTTTTGAAATCAGGCCCTTTAGGGTGTTTCAGGTTTGATACCAAAAAGCACTAATCGTACTCCCGAAAATTTTGAACTGTATGTACAAGTCCCGCTGGTTGTTGAGGCTAAATCTTGTGTCTTTGAACATTCCCATTGAGAATATACTACAGCTGTGGGATTTCAGGTAGCCCTATTTATTACTGGACAGTCACTACTTTTCTGTATTATCTCAGGAAGGGTCTTTTGTGCTTGTCATCTAATTAGAAAAAACAAGGAGAAAAGCTTCTGTCGGGGGAGGTGGATGGGTGTGATTGCCAATGTTTTTTGGAAGAGCAAGTGAACAGCATTCAAGAGCAATATAAGTGGTTCTCTCCACCTTGAAAGATAAAGAGCATCAACCTCCAATGAACCACAGCATGAAGGTTTTAACCTGCATTCTTGCTCTGAAACTTACCTTTCCTCACAGTAGAACAGACTATTCTCAATTTTAAAGAGAAATGTCTTACAAAACAAAACTGGTTGGGGCACAGGTAAAGTGTACTTAATATTTGCTTTTCAAGTACACTAAACTATAGTGATAAGCTAGCTACTATGACCACAGGTTTAAAGCTACTCTGAAGGAAGAAAAAAACCAAAACAAAAAAAACCTTAATGCTGAGCAAGTCACATAACTTAGTGAGACTAATCTTAGCTGTTGGAAGAGGTCTGTGAGGTTAGTTCTTAGAATTCACCTAGATCAGTTTAGTCAGTCAATATTAAGGGGTCAGTTTGACAGCTGCAGAGACAGCACCACACTCAAAAACCATAGGGATGCAGAAAAGGCATAAAATTCCTTTGTAGAAACCTCCTGCGGCCATTTTGGGAGCTTAAAAGGCCATGTATGAAAATGCATCACATTTTGCTCTGCTAGACAAACAGTTGCTTGCAACACAAAGGCCGTAAGAATGGTGGAAGGGCAAAAATCTAAACATAGAGGCTCTGATTAGAAAGCCTGAATTATACAGAACATTAACAAGCCCAGTTTACGTTGCAGAGTTCTTGGGGGGCGGGGGGGGGGGGGAATTCACCTCTGTGCACAGACCCATTTCAGTGTGGTGATGCTGCTGGCAGAGCAAAGAACAGGGAACTTCCACACTTGTTTGCAAAGGGGCTGGTGTTCTCCACAGAGAATGGCGCAGAGGGTGGGAACTGGGAGCAGGCAAAATCTATGATTACTTCAGTGGCCTTAATATACCATGGAAATCGTGTGAAGGGGTTGCAGTCATTTCAGCCTTTAACCAAGAAAGTCTCCATGAAGTGTGTGTGGGGTGTGTGTGTGTGTGGGAGGAGGGCGCACGCCTAGGGTGGCAGAACATGTTGCAGACCTATGGCCTGGGTTCCAGGTTTGAAGGTGGATTTCACCTCTTCAAAAAGAACAGGAGTACTTGTGGCACCTTAGAGACTAACAAATTTATTTGAGCATAAGCTTTCATGGGCTACAGCCCACTTCTTCAGATGCACAGAATGGAACATATAGTAAGGAGATATATACACATACATACAAAGCATGAAACGCCTACATTTTACCTGCAGAGTCCACCTGTTGAGTGAAATTTGCCCACAAAGTCAGGACTTTTTGAGCGTGTGTATCTTGTGCTGTATTACAGTTATATCCCATGCTGTGTCAAATAACGTAAATAGATATATACATAGAACGGGGGCAGTATAATGTATTTGGAAAAAGTCATCAATTCATCTACCTCAGTGTTTCCCAAACTTGGGACGCCGCTTGTGTAGGGAAAGCCCCTGGCGGGCCGGGCCCGTTTGTTTACCTGCCGCGTCTGCAGGTCCGGCCGATCGCGGCTCCCACTAGCCGCGGTTCGCTGCTCCAGGCCAATGGGAGCTGCTGGAAGCGGCATGGGCCGAGGGACATACTAGCTACTGCTTCCCGCAGCCCCAGGCCAATGGGGGCTGCGGGAAGCAGTAGCTAGTATGTCCCTCGGCCCATGCCGCTTCCAGCAGCTCCCATTGGCCTGGAGCAGCGAACCGCGGCTAGTGGGAGCCGCGATCAGCCGGACCTGCGGACGCGGCAGGTAAACAAATGGGCCCGGCCCGCCAGGGGCTTTCCCTACACAAGCGGCGTCCCAAGTTTGGAAAACACCGATCTACCTAGTTGTGAAAAAACTGATTCGTAAAGGCCTATCTGCACTTTAAGTGGCAGAATCCCATAACATGGATTGGACAAACCCAAACATTTCCAGTACTTAACTATGGTATTTCCAAAGCTAAATAGGACTAATAATGGAACACTGGGGGGAGAGGGAGACCCTGTCTACAGACTTGGTACATTGTAATAAGGCACATAATATATTGTGGCTGCACTGGTAGGCCACCGGTGCTTACTTCAGTTCTATTGCGAGGTTTGATTTCCAACAGTAACTGCCCCCAAGCACCAGAGACTTGAGCTACCGCTATCTGAACTCTATTTGCAGAAAGAAACCCCTGAACAAGCAAACTCATGCAGGGGTCAGTCATACATTTTGCTAAGATTGTGATAGCATGCCAGTTACATGCTTTTAAGTAGCAGCATCTGCAGGCACCTGTGTCTGGGTGACAGCCAACTGGGGCCAGTTGGTAGAAAATATAGAAGTGGCCAAAACCTTGCTCCATCCCAAACCTTGAACTCGAGTCTGGATAAGCAGCCTCTCCTTAGGATCTTTCTATCCTCCAAAACTAGCCGATTCTGCATTGCGTATGAAGCAGTCACTTTAAAAAACCTGGCAGATAGCTTCACATCTTGGGGCTGCCATTCTGGATTCACTTCTTTGAGCAATAAACATGGTTTTGGAAGCTTCAAGTCCCAAAGCCTATTTGAACTTGTTAAAAATGTGAATGTTCCTATTTGACCCTAAATGACCTGAAGTGAAATGGCAGTGCACTAACCTACTGCAAAACCTGGACTTTTCCTCAATAGAAGAAGAAAAATTAGCAAGTTTTAATTGTAAAACAGAAAACATTCCAATACAATTTGTTGGTTTTTAACTGAAGAAAGTCAAAAATAATTTGACTTGTACTATCATTGAATTTCATTCTTTTCTAGAAAGGAGCGATTGTTAGAAAACTGAAATCCTTAAAAAAAACCCTACTGTTCAAGAGATAACCTTGAGGGTATCGCTGTCCAAAATTCAAGGCAGCGTGTAACACCAGCACTAAGGAAAGTGCTTAGATACTTACTACGCAGTAGGCTTACGAGCTATAGGTCTGTAATGCTCATTACCAAAGCATACATTGCACAGATCCTCCAGTCCTTCCCTGTGCCCAGTGAATTTGCTATGGACTGAAGGCTTACTCGGTATGTGTAAAATTTAAAATTCAGCATGACATGCCTGTGCTCCGAGGGCATCAGATGCCACAGTAGTTGGTACCAATTTGAGAACCTAAATGGATAGTACCTTTTAATTTGAGGATCTACAGAATCTTAAAGCTCTTTACAAGTATTAGTGAACCGAGGCACAGCACATCTGACAGGTAAGCCATATTCTCTAGCTTATAATTTGGGAAAATGAAACAGATAGAAATTAAGTGATCTGTCAAGGTCACGAAGTGCAGGCAAGAGCCAGGAATAAAACCTAGGTTTTCCAGTCCCATCTGTGACCAGAAGATTACCTCCTCTGGGAGGAAAGAGGGTTAGCCCTTCAAGGACAGCCCAGATTGAGTAGGGCTGGAGTTACATCGCTGGGGCATGGCACAGCCGTTGCCAGGCAGTGAAGCCCTTCTCTGTGAGGGAGGTCACCATTGGTTAAATCCCAGTCCTTCAAGTGCTGTGATTGGCTTTTCTGCCTAGAAAGGCATTAACAGGCCTCATTTTGATCTCTCTCCCCTACTCCATTTCTAGAAGACTAGGTGGTTGCTTCATGCGGTGGTTCTGTGGGGACTCTGGCCTGATCAGGCTTGGAAATACAGCAGGCTTGGTAGACCCACAAACATTAGGAGGGAGGCCTTTAATAGCTCAAGGTGACAGTAGCTTTACCCCCACTTTCACTGCTGCCTAGACAGACTGCCTATAGGAGACCAAAGTTGTAGCCACAGAACCAAAAAAGGACTGTCTCCATCTTTGCCCCCTCCATGCCATTCACAAAGCTAGTTGCATCAAGAACAGAACCTCAGTAACTGACAGTATTTGCTTACATAAGCCTTCTCATGTAAGAAGCCATGAATTAGAAACATTTTGAAAAGAGAATGCATGCTTTGTGTTAACCACAGGAACGCACCGAGAGTTTATGATTATAAACACTGTCCAAGGCTAATGGAACTTACATTTATGAATTCAGAGCAGTTGAGGGAAGACAGGCATATAATATTAACAAATCGTGTCACTGGACTTTGGTATACTCTTACCTGAAGCTGACTGCCTCATCAAGCCATGCATGAAGGAAAGAGACAGCAAAGAGATTTTCAGGTTTTAGCACAATTCAGTTGTAGCAAATGAAGGGTGCAGATATAAGCGCACACACAGATTATATTTTTAAGATACCCCCTTAATATCTCTTTGAAGCTATTAAGGAAATATCTCTAAACAATATTACAATGTCAGCCTACAGTAAATTTTAAAAGGAAAAGATGCAATGAAAAAATGATAGATTAATATTGATACTGGTAAGACTGTGATAGATTATGGCACAGAAGGGAGGCAGTCATTTCTGTTTCTTTTGAAGACTTTAGAAACCACAGTTCTAAAGCAGTCAAGAACTGTACTTCATGTTCGACATAAAGATGCTTGCCTAGCAGAGTCAAGCCACTCAGTAGTGATTACTAATACCATTCTATAGTCTGGAAATGGGATCAAAGCATGGGCACTCTTTTGGTTCAAGGTAGGAAAACAGATTATTCATATTAAATCCATATAGGAAAAAAATCAATACTGGATTATGCAAATCTTATTACAACAGGAACAGTCTGAAGAAATCAAAGCCCTTTTTTGTTCTGGAACCTGAGTAAGATTTCCTGATTATAAAACAGACATGATTCAAAAGAAAACTAAACTGTTACTGAAACTATATGCTAACCACTACATCTAATTAGAGCAGAGAACGTCTAACATGGTAAGTGAATATTGTAAGAGAATCTAACAGAAAGCTACCATTTTAGCAGCCTTATGAGGCAGATTTAGGCTTAAAAAAAACAAAACAAACAAAAACCAATCAGATTCCATTCCATTTTTCCAGTGGAAAAAAACAACAGGCGGTTAAGTAAAAATGTAAGAGCTATCAAGTTAAATGCTATTTAAGTTAAGCATCAGTAAAAGCAACTTAATCTGAACA
The DNA here is from genome assembly GCF_002925995.2 of Terrapene triunguis. Lineage (NCBI taxonomy): Eukaryota > Metazoa > Chordata > Testudines > Emydidae > Terrapene > Terrapene triunguis. Next base: position 23,031,967 of record NW_020664562.1, on the reverse strand, counting down.
CATAAAATTTTAAAAAGTTTCCTTAACTCTAACTTCCCATGGTGTCTAATGGATTCTGAATTCTTAGTTCTCATCAAACTCACGACTGTTGGCCTCTGCTCCTTGCTGAAAGTAAAATACCGTTTAAGATGGCAGTCCCAACCTAGAGACAGTCACAAAAAAGAGATACTGAAACAGTGTCAGCTCTCTATAAAAATCCTCTATAAGTATCCTTTACTATACCCATTCTTTAAGTAAAGATTTAGCTTAAAGGAAATTTTGAGGTAAACATGGTACCTTAAATTGTCTAACCGTCAACAGGGAAACAGACTTAAGTCTCAATTAAAACTGAAGTTCTTCTCCTTAAAGGTGAACTATAATGCAGAAATACATTTCCACACCAAAACCCCCAAAACTTTAAAATGAAGTTAAGGTTTCAGGCACATATCAACTCAGACCAGACATTTTCCCTTTCAAGGTTAGGCAAAGCAAATGTCAGAAACCCCAAGATGTTAAGGTTGCACTTCCACAATAAGCCACACACACTCAAACCACCACAACCTGAACTCTGCAGCAGGAAAGAAGATAGACAAAATCTCATAGTTGCAGACATGAATATCAGCAATCTATCACCTAAAACAGGTCTTCACAAATATGGGCAGTCATAACACTATGGTCCAAATGGGGTTCAATTCAATTCTCTATGCATTCCACTCCAGATTTAGTTTCCACGTATGTCAAGAAAATTAGGTTTCCCTTCTGTCACTGATCTTAGGGAGATAACTAATATTATGCTTCTGCCTTTTTGAAACTCAAAGAGCAACAGACAATCTTATTTGAAAGTTATCAATTATGTTAATTACTTTCAGGCAAACATTTTACTATAATTAAAAAGGACATCACTTTAACAGGACATCTTTCATTTTTACAGTAATTTGCAGGACAATTTTCACTCAAATGCAGGATTAAATGCAAAAATCAAGGACAGATGTTTGAGGAGAGTGGTACAACCGGTCCTTAAATCAAGACACTCCATAAATGAATCCAGCAATGCATATTGCACCTTTCCTCTATTAACTGACTTTCCATGTAAAGATACCAAATGAACAAATACTCTTAATACCAATTTAAAGGAAATTGTACAGTACTTTGATTCACTGCAAATACTACATGCTTGCAACTATATTGGACAGAGTTCAGGTTGTGGTTTTTATTTCAGTGACTGCATTTCCCGTTTAACTTACTTTTTAGTTAATATTAGCAGCTGCATCCTCAAGCCAGGATATTATGCCAGGAACTTTAACTTTAATCTTAAAGTTGGTGGGAATTTACTTAGTTTTTAAGATGGTCCCCTGGTCTGTGGGACAGGAGTCTTGTTCTTTCAAACTCCAGATGGTCCACAAGAAAGGAGACCCTACCAAGCTGACCATAGGAGATGCTGAGGCAAGGGAATGTCCCCTTACTCTGCTTGCCAGTCTCCTACTAACCATGGTCTTGAAGCACTGTTCTGTGGAGAGTGTCCTAATATACCGGACTCCCGAACGTCTGCAAGACAAGAGTGCTATTCCTGCAAATGTTCAGGTCCTCAGGATCAGTGTGCCTTTCTCTCATAGATTTGGAGAGTAGCTGCCCTCCTGTCCATTCCTAATGTTTGAAGGACTGGAGATCTCTTTCCAAGGTTCACAGGAAGGGCAGATATGGCTGGTAGAAGGATTTGGGGGGGAGGAGGAGATGTCAGTAGAACCAAGGAAAACCACCCATAGAGTGGTTTGTGGGAATGAAGACTCCTTCCCTGTCTGCTCTACAGGAAAGCAGATTCCCCTTAAGAAGTAACAACCCTAGTAAGGCTTGTGGGGACTTTGGGTGGCTCAGAAACGCCCAGTGAGCTAAAGGGTTAGGAAAATTTGGTGCCACATGAGCTTTTTATGACTGGAGGCTCATCAGCCCCTCTTACCAAAGAATCTGAGGGGTTTTCCCCTTCTGCTGACTTCAGAAGTCCACACAAATGGGAGAGGGAGATGTGGCCTCCTGATATTCTCCCACCACTTGCCTCTTGCTTTCTCCCTATATAGTCCCAGATTTTAAATCTGGGGAAAGAGTTAACTGCTTATGGGCTGTCTAAGGTCTGCATTGAGTAGAGATCCGCAGTGAGCCTTAGGAGGCACTAGATCTCTGCTGGAGGAGTTCAATAACATATGTGACAGCTCTATGTCACTTTCAAACACGTCCAAAAAAAACAACCCTAGTAGCGCTATTGTTAGGGTGTCCTTAAGGAACAATTTTGAGTCACTTCACATTTTCTACAAAAATTCTGTTTCAGCCCAAGATCTAACTTACTTATTGAGGATCTGATTTTTATAGCAGGGACCAACACTGGGCTTACAATACAAACTCTGTTATACCCTAAATATGTAGTACAGTTGTGCCGCTGCTCCATACAGTCTGTCCTTTACTACTTCCTGTTCAGGTATGAACAGCCTCTCTTTCCTGTCCAGAAACTTGAAACAAATTGTATTATACAAACATTAGTAATTATCTGCATGTTGCTGGAGAACTGAAAAGAGATAGCGGTACCACAAAAAGCTAAAACCGGCAATTTTCCCAGCTGTCAGTTGATGGGGGAGGAGATGTGGAATAAAGGAAGGGAAGTGAAGACGTGATATTTGTAATGCATAAAAAAAAAAAAAACACGCAAAAATCAACACACAAAAACCAAAAGACCGACCAAGTAAAATATTTGGGGAAATTGAGGTAGCCACGACATCTCATAATAGAGCAGTAAAAAGCACAAAATTATTTCCCTACTCCAGCCCGTTAATTAGCCTTAAACCAAATAAAAAAATCTTCACCTCATCCCATTTAACTTTATGTACATTTCTATTCTGCAGCACTAGGATTTTTTTCCTAGCACATGCTCAGATTCCAGCTATGGGATTTTCTATAGCTGACACCATGAACAGTAAGTGTAACTTTTTAAAAAGGGAAAACTGCAATGCAATACATAAAATTTTAATCACAGATCTAATTAAAGAGTAGAATGAGTAAGTGTGTCTAAAAGCAAATAAGCAAACTAGAAGCTGCTGCATTGACAATCTGATGCATAGGTATTGTAGGTTAAAGACAGGAAACGCCTTGATCATGCATACTAATGCTGTGCAGCAGGAGACTTTCAAAACTTGTTTTCAAAACTTTTTGGGGTTAACCGTGAATAATACAGCACTAAACAGTGTTATAAAAATACAGCTAAGGCAAAAATTACATTTCTTGTCTCTTGTAAGCATTAAAATGCTGAACTGCATTTTTTTATTTCAAACTTACTTCCTAGCAGAGGGTTCAGTCTGATCGATCAGTGAAACAGAAGCTCCCATTGGCCCCCATTTACACTGGCCTTTAAACAGAGTTTGGCAACAAGATTTGAACATTCGCCCAGCTTAGCTGTTTGGCTGGTTAGTGTGGCCAGAGCCAAGTAGTTTAAAGACTGCATTCAGGCCCAAATTAATACATCTGGGAAGTTAATTGGAACTCAAGGCTGGCATTCTTGGAGTGAGAACCCAGCATCATCCACCATGAATGAGATACTCAGTGACAGGCATTTCTAAAAAACAATGAACATTCATTTTAAGAGACATTTAGTAAATAGAACCAACTGGCTAAACAACTAGGCCCTTTAAGAATAGGAAGTACAGACCGTTATCTACTAGCATATTCTATCTGAGGATTTTATAATGCCACTATCACCATAGTACCGAGGCACCTTCCACCTAAAACAGATTGGCAGTTATAGAATCAGAAATGTAGGGCTGGAAGGGACCTCAAGAAGTCATAGTCCATTCCCCTGCCCTCAGGTAGAACCAAGACCAGCCCTCACAGCCCTTTGTCTAATCTATTCTGAAATACCTCCAATGACTAGGATGCTACAACCTACCTTAACGAAGTCTCTAGAGGACTTCATAGGGTGTCTGGCTGTTCTCTCCTTTTGGGGGTATAAAATGGTTTCTGGAGTAGAGTTTGTTTGGGGACGGGGGGGGGGGGAGAAGAGTGGCAAGGGGCAGATTGACACAATGCTAGCACTTTCTCTCTCATTATGTTAGAAAGCCCCCCCCCCCCCCCCCAAAAGAGGAAGGCTTTACAGCATTTCCTCAAGGTGGGAAGACTCTGGATTTGTTTAATTCCTTCTGGAAGTTTGTTCCATAGCCAGATCCCCTTGACTAAGAATAGTGTGTCCTAGCACTCCCATGTTTCATGCTGGGCTTAGTGATCTGTACTATCCCAGAGGAACACGACCGCCTTATTGGTTCATTGAATGAAATTCAGTTTTTCATGTACCCGGGGCTTGATCCATTAATTGCTTTGGCAGTTAGGAAAAAAAACAACAACCCACAACAACAACAACTTTGAACTGCAACAAACTGAATGGGAGCCAGTATGACACTAGAGCTTGAGTTGCTGTGAACACATCAAGCCCGTAACATGGAGGCAACAGACATTCTGAAGCAGCTGGAGCCTGTGCACTGTTTCCACATTCAGCTTCCTATCAACATGACAGGTTCTCTTTAAAAATGCAAAGATGCTCTGGATTGAGATAATTTCAGTTTACTTGTGAACAGTGGGAGTGAAAAGGGTAACAGTGATAATGGAACTGCAACCATGATGAATGGTAAAGATATGCAGTTAACCCCTTAGGCCTGTGATTACCAGTGTGATAACCATTGCTAACTGCTCAATTCTCCAATTTCTGAAGGATGATCCAAAAGTAATTTTCTTTTCTAAACTACCAATTTGAAACAAATGCATAGTGATAACAGTGGAATACAAACTGAAATACTAATACAAAATGAACTTTGCTGCCCATATCACTAGACAGTTCAAACCATAGCAACGCGTCATAAGCGAACAGCAAAACAGTAGCAACAAGTTTCCAAGATTGAGTCATTTCAGGCTTATTTTTATAGCACCTATTTAGTACATTTGGCCTTTTCATTTTGTATTCTCAGGTTCTGGAAATCAGTCTTGAAATAAAGAATGCTTTCCAGTGGCTGTACAGATGATGGCAGGAATCATGCAATTGTCTGTAAATTAATTAAAAACATGACATTTTATGTAAATTTTAATGCATTAAAAAAAAATAATCTCATCTCCAGTTGCCTTCTAGTTTTGTATTTCAGATTGTTCTGCATTTGTTTTTACAACTATGAATACGAGATTTTTTTTTTTTTATAGAAAGTGGTTTTAAAGCTTTATCAGTTATCAAGGGCTCAAGAGCCAAAAGGAAACAAGATGCTAACTGTGTGCTCTGTATCAGCTTTACCAAAGCCTAGGCTGCTGTATTGTAAACGTGACAAAGATTAAAACTAGCGACAAATGTTCAGACCAGAAGGTTTCCAGTGAATCAGAACAGGAAACCAATAAAGCGATCAATGGGAGGTCATGACTTCTTGATCACTGCACTACATGGCTGAAAACTATGGTTTTGATCTAGTGCCATATAATCTAATTAAACTTTGAAATTCTATAGCAAATATATGATTGAAATAGTAGCAAAACAGTGTTGAGAAAGATATACTTTACTTTTAACCTGCCCCTATTCATAAAAAAGTATCTGGTCATTACAAACCAAATTTAGTTCATTAATTTTCCTAAAATCTGAAAAAATCTGTTGTAATAAAACAATGACTTTAAAAAAGTTTTCACCTGGGAAGGTGCTATAAAGTAACTAGTTGGTAGGTGGAAGGAAAATTCCCAGAATCTTTTCCTACAAGAGGTTCTAATGCAAGTGTTTATTTGAAGTAAGGAAATGGCAACAAAAAAAAATTTTTTTTTTTTTTTTTAAATGAGAAGTACGTGTGGCACCTTAGAGACTAACAAATTTGGGCATAAGCTTTCTGGGCTAAAGCCCAAATATTTTAGAACAGCATTATGACCACACTGCAAGTGCTGTGACACTTTGACCAGGGAACTATCTAAACATCTCTACTCCCTCTTCCTGATAGCTGGCACCTATAAATAAAATTACTGAAACCTCAAGTATTAACCAGAAGGTACTGGTTGGCACAGAGGCTGAGTATGTACATGTTATGGGCATAGATACTGCTGTTACAAGAAACGATCACTTCACACTTTTGCTGTCTTTTTAAAGCCAGAGTTAACCCTGTATTCTTAAATTGGCTAGGACACAATTGCTTCCTACCCCAAATAAGAGTTCTACCCACCATGGTCGCATCACTATGATCACGGCCAGTCAGAATTTTAGGAGAGTAACTGAGAGGATTCTTTGGGATAGGAGAGCAAGCATACATCATTCAGTGGTGTGCAGCCTCACTGCCCTCAGCTTTTTGCTAAAGTGGAACCCTGCTGTTGGTGCTGGGATATGTTGTACAATTTCCAACGTCTCATGTATGTTTTACGTTATGTTTTACAAGGGAAAACTGCTCAAATAAACTAGGTTAACTGGGCCTACTAGTCACTGGAAGGTTGTGTACATTCCAGTGAATTATAAACACTTTCAAAGGGGTAGCCGTGTTAGTCTGGATCTGTAAAAGCAGCAAAGAGTCCTGTGGCACCTTATAGACTAACAGACATACCCACTGGAAGAAGTGGGTATTCACCCACGAAAGCTCATGCTCCAATACGTCGGTTAGTCTATAAGGTGCCACAGGACACTGCTGTATAAACACTTTGTGATCTCTGCCACAACCCCATGAAAATTGGAAGTTAACTTTTTTTTCTTTATATAAACACCCCTGCCCACCTCTACTCCTTCCTCCTACCCCGCTCCCAAGAGAATTCATGCAGAAAGTTTAGGTGACTTGACTAAGGCAAAAGAAGCAATCAGTATTAATGGTAGCATTAGAATGCAGGACTCTCACATTCTTAGACCCATGCTTAGTTCACAAGACCATGTGGCTTCATGCCATTGAGTTGCCTTTATTTGTGGTCAGACCACAGTGGCTAGTTATGGGAGATGGCTCAGCTGCAGGAGGGATTTTACAGTAGCCCTAATGATGGCAGCTGCCTCGGCAGTACCACTCTCTAGTGAGCTATACACACACAAGAGTCTGTAAAAACTGGGGAGTAGAAAGCTCACAACTGGAGTAGGCCTAATTGGTGGAAAGTGGGTAAAGGTTCATAAGTTGTCCCAATGGACTGTTACATAGAATTGTTTTAAAAAAAGATGCAAAAAAGAAACAAAGATGGACTTAATTTAAACAAAGGTCTACTGATACCACTTAAAGAGTGTGTTAAGATCATATTTGGTAAACAAGAGGAGTGTGGAACCAAAATTTAGGCCTAACTGGTGGACAAAATCATGAGAGGATGGGCTATTCTGCTGATCACCCTTGTGTGGCCCTTAAAGAGAAACTCTGAGGTGAAAAGGGGCAGGACTATCACCATTACTACAGGCACAGCAGAAGCATTTCTCATTGTGACACCCAGATTTCAGCACACCACTGGCAATACCTAACCATCAGTGCTGCAAGGATCCCAGCCAGATACAAGAAAGATCAAGGTCTTCTCCCTTGTCCTCCTTTCCGCCCTTCCCCCACCACCGTTTTCCTCTGGTCCCAACTCTGCTGGCTTTTCACTTGATCCTGATATCAATTGTAGTAATAGCAGCAGCATAACAAGATGAGAAAGCCCATCTAGCTCGGCTCAGCCTAAGAAGAACCAATGAAGAAAAGGAACCTGACCAGACCAACCAAATGTTGCCCCTAACTAGGGAGGTGAGGCTGGGTCCAGAAGAATAACTATCCTGGACAACCTGCCAACCCAAAGCATCCTTCCATGATGGAATAACCCAAAATCAACAAAAGCCTCATTTCACCCATATTTTACTATCCTCTCTTCCCCTTCCCCCCCCCACACTTTTGGTGTTTGTTCTGTTGAAAGTAGAAAAGTGACTAATCAATCATTCCCAACTCAAAACTGAACAGAACAAATCCTTTCTTCCCCACCAAGGGCTGCTTGATTGAATCAGAGACTAACCAATATTCCTCTCTAAAAAGAGACTGATTGAGTAAGATTTTGATTGATTAACAATTTGGGTTTCAATGCTTTAGCCTTGTTTTGATTCTTTACCTTGCGTGTCTCAACCAATAATATTCTAACCTTTGACATGTCCTAGTTTGTTTGCCAAGGTATAAGCAGGCATCTGTACTTGGAACCCTGAATTTGTTTAAAAAAACAACAACAACTGTTAATGCTGTACAGTGACAGGGGCATGTTACCACCTTTGACTATTTGGGCCCATATATTCCATCAACAGTAATAAAACAGGTCCCCTTTTCCTCCCCGCAAAACAAAGCAAAAATCAATGGATATTGGGCCGTGGTTTCCCTGGATACCAAAAAGGACCACCTTGGGATCCATAGATAGTACAAAGAATAATCTGATATTCGGAGGATTCGGTAAGAAAATTTTAACCCCCAGATATTCACATTAGTTTACATCGTATTAGGATTTCAAGGGTCTTTTTGCATTTTTTTTCCCTTGCATGGTGAAATCCATGATTCTCCTTCGTATTTCTCCGCTCTCACTGTTTTGGATGGGGAGGAATGGTAGAAAGCCATGGGCCCAAATCCCAGCTAGGTGTAAAGCTACCATAAATGGTATACTTCACAACTTGGATCTGTACTTTAGAGGTAGGAAGTGAGCCCTATCAATCCCTACTGAAGGATCAAGTTAAGAAGACCTGAATAGTGATGTTGCAATTTGAGCTGCAGCACTCTCTCATTGCCCCTTGGTTGGGAAGACAGAAAACTAACTTGAGATGCAGCCTCCTGAAATCACTATTCAGGTCCTCCAAGAATATGCTGAGAACACCAATCAGAAGGGGGCAGTGAGGAATTCAATCTAAATTTTTTTTTTATAAAGCAAAAATTACTACAAAGTTCATTAATTTTAAAGCAATTAGCAAAACAATAAGAGGCCAGTGTTTTGCTACCTCTAAATACTAGTCTAAAAAGTGTTGTGTTGCTTATTGAGATGACTGAGCAGCCTGCTCAAAAAACCGTTTTAAAATTTGTGTTTTTGACTTGTAAATTACAAAGTGTCCTCACCTTATCAACTTTCAGACTGCTGTCTTGAGCAAAACAGAGGAAGCTCAAAATACAGCAGAAATTTAAGATGATGGTTTCAATTTAGCAATATTATGCTAAGAACATGTAATACTGTAACAAATGGCACTTGTCATGCATTTACAACACACATAACGAACTCCCTCCATTAGATGCTGTCCCTCAGTGAAGGAGGAATATTAGCAGAGTGCTATCTGGAAGTATACACTGCTTCTGTCTATCTTTAACTGTTCAACAGCTAAAAAGATTTCTGTATCTGTGGCTGTTAATTCAGAAAGCCATATAAAAAAACAGTAAAGAAAAATATTAATAAGAGAACTACATCTCCCAAAAATGACACTCAGTGGATAAAGGGTTTGTGAAAGTGGGACTTTGTACTTAAGCTATAGCATTCCTATATCAGCTTTAGAGGAGTCTTCAGAGGGAACAACTGATGTTAAATGGAACAAGATTAATTTTTAAAGGTAATCTGTGTGCCAAAAAAAGGGTTTACCAGAAAATATTTTACAACCTACACAATCATGACAATTCCTCAGTACTTTTCCTTAACTCATTCAGTAAGTAGCTCCATGTTAAATTGATGAGAACCCAGTTTGGTTTTTTTAACATTACATTTTTTGCATTATATAACCCACAGGACTGTATCTTCTCTTCTGCATGTACACAGCGTCTACGATGCAGAAGAGAACTGCAATATGCACAAGAATTCAGATGTTTTTTGACTTGCCAAGATAGCTTTGATAGTCCCCGATATACAATACTCAAGGACTGGTGTACTCCCCTGCAAAGTGGACCTAGATTCCTCAGCTCTCTGATGTGGTAGATTGAAAAGTCTGTGGCTACTTAATTTCAAAGTTAAAAAAAGGAGGCTTCTAAAAATAAAACAAGCACATTAAACTTGTGTTTTACTATTAAATCTAATCTGAAATTGCCAGCAGTGAAACAGTTAATGTTGGCACCTAAACTGACATCTTTACATTTCAGTCACATTGAGATTAACAGAGCAGTCTATACTGCTCCAGTACATGGTTTCATGTGTCTGCAGACTCAGGAAGAGACCACCACATCAGTTTATACTGCTCACATTTGTAAGGTTTTCCTTCAACCATGAGGAACAGAAGGTATTTTTTGTAAAGAAAAGTTAGATTCAGGAGCATAATTCCAAGGTAGACTCTGTGGCCGTAGTTACATAGTACAGAGCCCTGATTATTATGGAATCAACCTCAGTTTTTCTGCCAAGTGTACCTTAGATGCCAATTTGTGTTAATGATGATGTGGACAGCTAAGACCACTAACTTTCATAAATACAGTGTCTTAGTTCTACAGTAATGCTGTTGCCTCAATTATCTGGTTATGTCAAAAGCAGTACTAAAATTCCCAGCTTCAAAATACATGATTTCAGCAAGGGCAGAATAAGAGTTAGAGACAGAACTATAATACTGCTTCTTCATCTTTGGTTTATTGTTTAGAGAATGGGACACTATCTACACCTTCGACCTTGGTAACAATCTTTATAATTATCTAGTTTGTAAAATGTCCCTGATTCTCAAGGACATAAAACTAAAGGGCACAGTTACTAAAGAACAAAACTTTTAAAATGCATTTTTATACACACACAGTAGACAAAGCTGCAGTGTTAGATTGGGTGCTTGCAAACCACATGACCTCACGAATGCTATCTTATCACATCACAGGTTCCTCAGACTGACCACAACCACTTAAATCAGACTCCGCCAGCATAGAGGCTCTATCTTTGACATGTACTAGTAAAGCAACAGCATTTTTAGCTGGCCAGCAGCCTTGCAAGAGCTCTGCTTGTGGGAGGGCAAATCTGATGGTCTCTTGTCCAACTGTGTTTGCAAGATATGATACAAGAAAAGCACATGATTTATTGCACTATAAACTTCAACCACAAGTTGAAATGCTTACTCTTTGTAAATCTGAGGGTTAACATATTTCCTTTTAGTGACAGCATTTGTTATCGAGCAGAAAAACATTTAAACGCAGCCACTTATTTTGAAAGCATTCATCTATAGTAAACAAAAAAAATCAAACAATTAACATTAAATTATATTTAGAAGGTGAATACTTAATGCAAACAAATTTTACTTGGTTTTGTTTAGAAACATTAATTGGAATCTTAAGCGTTAATAAAAAGATTGTAACAGTCCAAACTTAGATACTATAGTAATGGGTGCAAATTTACAGATTACTGAAAAAACCATTGAAAACAAGAACTGGACCAATATCACTGTGCCTGGTGCGGGGCTGATAATCTTATGACAATGGCAGTGAAGAAACTAGAACTGCCAGGAGACATACATGCAAAGCTGACAGCATATATCTACTGTACACATCCCAGGGTGCCCAAAATTACAAACCAACCAACCAACCTTGTATAATATACAAGGCAAGTAGTATACCCAAATGTCATCTTCAATGGAAGGGAGATTCAATCAGTGAGACTGATCATCTAGGCTGACACTCATTTAAAGCAGTACGTAGACTGAGAACATATTACGGGATAACTTTTTACCTATACCTATCCTATCTCAGAACTGGAAGGGACCTTGAAAGGTCATTGAGTCCAGTCCCCTGCCTTCACTAGCAGGACCAAGTACTGATTTTGCCCCAGATCCCTAAGTGGCCCCCTCAAGGATTGAACTCACAACCCTGGGTTCAGCAGGCCAGTGCTCAAACCACTGAGCTATCCCTCCCCGGACTTATTATACTCCTGTGATGTTCCCCTCTGGTGTTGTCTGGGCCAGTGATCTGCTGGGTCACTCCAATCCTTGACTCTGGGAGCCAGCTTTACTCTGCTCTGCTGTAGAACCCCCACTCCAGGGCTGTTCATGCACAGCCTCTGGCATGTAAGCTGCTCCCAGTTACTTGCAAGCAAATGACACTAGCCAATATTCTCTGATCCCAGAAACAACCTTAGGCCTTGGCTACACTGGCGGTGTACAGCGCTGCAACTTGCTGCGCTCAGGGGTGTGAAAAAACACCCCTGAGCGCAGCAGTACAGCACTGTAAAGCGCCAGTTTAATCAGAGCCTGCAGTGCTGCACGCTCGCTCGCAGCGCTGCAAGCTATTCCCCTCAGAGAGGTGGAGTACATACAGCGCTGCAAGAGTTCTCTCGCAGCACTGGCGGCACGACTACACTCGTGCTTCACAGCGCTGCTGTGGCAGTGCTGTGAAGTCCCTAGTATAGCCAAGGCCCTAGGAACCTCTGTCTTGCAGTGTCCAGTTATATAAGCTTGCAGAGTCCAGTGGGTATAAGTTTGTCAATTTAACAAAGAAATTGATATGTACCAGGCTTGTTATCCCAAAGGGAGCCTCTGACACGCTTCATACCAAACGCACTGCTTCAGGTAGAACAAAAACAGATTAGCTATAAAGATTGACTTATACATTTGGTAAATTGAATTAAAAGCGAAACCCATTCTAAGCTGATCTTAACACTTTCAATGTCCTTAAAAACGGAGATGCTTCTCACCACAGGCTGGCTGGTTACTTTTCAGTCAGGCTCTCTCCTTTGATCAGCGTTTCAGTGGCTTGGTGGTGGTGGTGTCTGTAGATGTAGGTGGAAGAGAGAGAGAGCATGGCAAAATGTCTCTCCCTTTTATCATGTCCTTTCTTTCCTCTTGGCTTTGCCCTCCCCCC
>NW_020664562.1:23007481-23019151 GCF_002925995.2 Terrapene triunguis | reverse complement strand
CTGCTTTAAGCCATGAGGATACATTTTCAGCCTCAGAACTATATACATGAAATTATAACCTATAACCGTACTATAACATTACTGTAACACTTACTAGAACATCACTATAACAACCATGCTCAGTGCATTATGAGCCTTCCAAAGACACCCAACATGACAAACTGCATTGGATACCACACAATTATTTTATAAAGATGAACATGGGGGTGTAGGGTGTTCCCCTGAGGTACAGAGCATCACAACTCCCTATACAGGTTGTGAGGCTAGAATCTTGGGCTTTTGTTTCCAAGGTATCTAAATGCCATTGATAAACCAAATCCAGTACCATCCCAATAGCAATTGCCTGCATTGCTTGATCTATCTACAAGCCAAGAAATACAAGGCAAATAATAATACTTTACATGTGGCACAAGCTGAAACCTTCTTTCTAATAGGCTGGAGTTGCTAGATTCCACTTTTCAAGGCAGAAAATATTCAAAGCTTCATAAAATATTTATTTAAATATTAGTGTATACAGTTTACTTCTAGCATTAATTATATAGATTCAGAGAGTTTAAGGCCAGAAGGAACAATTAAATCATCTAGGATAACCTCTTGTATAACAGAGGCCATTAAGTTTCACCATGATCTGTGTAGTGCACCAATACATAGTAGTTTCTTTAATCCTTTACACTGATGTTCTTAGTTTAATTTTCCTTCATTGCTTCCTTGATTAGCTCTCCAGGTTTCCATTCCTGCAACTAAAGTTACAAGATGTCCCCTTATCCACAGCTTTACCATATCCCAGATTACTCCTTTTGTCATATCTTATGCATTATTTATCCCCAAAGTAATTACTTAAAGGGTCTTGAATTTTATTTACACAAGCAGAATCTTTTAAAAGCACAGTATTTAATCTCCCACTTTTATGTCTGTTTTCATTAAGCCAATCTTAAAAGTGTTAGATCAACAGGAACATGATCTGACCAAGAGATAATACCTATATCAGAATGTTACTGACTGCATTAGGTTCTTAGAATATAATATCAGATCAATTTTAGGATGAACTGCACACCAGTGGGAGTAGAAAATAATAAATGGAGGGGTCACTAGTTCTCCAAACGCAAAAATCTTAAGTTTTTCAGATATTGAAAATGAGATTTTTTTTTTAAAAACTATCTTCATCTACACTAGGATTAGTGTACAATTAGTCTACAATTAGAGAGTCTCCCTCTAAAAATCATTTCACCAAGTTATTTTCTAAGAACTCACTAAAACAGTCTATTCAAGTTTGATTAGGGGAACAATGTTCTAACTGTCGTATCTTTTTCCTGAAAGCTTTTTTATAATAAAATTCCATTCCATCATTCAGTTAGAAAGACTTTAAAAATTAAAATACGTTTTGTTTTTGCTAATGAGAAGAGTGCTTGATTTCATGCTCACTTCTAAATGTTTTCCTAGCCTATGTTTTCATTTCCACGGAAAGAACTAGCATAGATGGAAGTATGGAACATTTGCTCTATTATTGGACAGACAGATAGCCTGAGATGTTTTCCTCGCCAAGGGTTGTCTTCATATTACTCCTTTTCCACGGTTCTGTACATAAAATGTGTTGCTAATGAGTATATATTTTTAATAACTTGGAACAGAATGGCACAGACAGCATGACTTCCATTTTTATGAGAACCCATGTAGAATATGTTGAAGACTCTGGAGAATTAGAACTTTTTTTTTTTGGAGGGGCTATATGGGGTGTCTTCCAATTGGTGCCGACAGAGCAGCATTAAAAGTCATTCACTTTGGGCCTTGACAGGTTGTACTAATGTTGTGGTAATAGCTAGACAAAGTGAGGTGGTAAGTAACCCTCCATTCTTGGGGCCACACGCTGTTTGCAGAGAATGCTTTCTCAATAAGTAGAACAAATTTGAGGAACAGGAAAAAGGTCATCTCAAGAAACAGTGTTTCAAAATCATTTACCTTTCTTCAGTTACCCTCTCCGGTACCTTATTTCTGGTTTATTAACCTTTGCTTTAAGAAGTTTAGTTGAAATCTTCATTTGCTCATTAGTTTTGTTTTTCCTAGGAATGCCCAAGACAGAAAATCCCATAGCGTCTACATTTCCAAGAATAGTGCATTCAAATTTAAGAACATGGATTTATCTCCAGTAGCTCATCTGTGTTCCTACAAAATACACTATTAGCAGGACCTGCAAAGTCTTCAACCTGGAAGCCTTTCTTCGCCTAGGAATAAAGATCAAGAAGTTGCCTCAACACACACACTTTTGCTACCTATAAGGTTCAAGGTTGTCGAGTGACTTCCTGCTTCCAAAAATGTAACTGCATTGAAATGAACGGGGGATGTAAAGCTTTAAAAATATAATATCTATTTTTAGAAAAGATGCAAAAAATTCCTTTATTATATGTAAAAACAACCAAACTAATTTCAGTAAGTGGTGTTAAACTGCTCTCCAGTTAAGAACAAGTACTGGATACCTACACCAGCCTAAGGAAGTTGTTTTGTTTTGTAAGAAATTAAGTCTTTAAAGAGGTGTTTCCAACATTAATGTTCACTATCAACCACAGCGGATGTAAAATTGCTAGCTGTCTTCAGTGAAATCCTGGAGTCATGAACTTAAGCTTCAGGGCTGGAGTAGGGGGTCTTTAGCTTATCTCACTGTGTATCCTAAGTTAAAATTTGTACAACATATAGGTGAAAAAAACCCGCACGACTAACTGACAACTTCTTCAGAATGATGCCTTGTCAGCAAGACCACGCAGTGTCCCCATTATTATTGCTGCATAAGCTTCTAAATACATGCAATTCTGCATAACATTCTAAAAAGCCTAGCACTCATTTGTACATTGTGGCAATGAATGGGGGGAGGTGCAGAGCTCCTAGGCATGCAGACATCATGCCTGCTGCTACGTTCCTTTTTATAGTACAGCTTGCTACCCCCATGCAGCCAGCCAACTTTGTGGGCCAGTGCAGGTGCGGGGCATGGTCATGCTTTCTCTGGAACGTTATGAACCCATAAAGTAGTAGTAACAGCAAGTCTGTCTGGCTCCCCCATGTAAACTTGCATATAGGCCAGGCATAATCTGCCTCAGTGTGAAACTAGCCATAAGAATAAAACTAATTGCTCCTTTTAAGATACTGCATTAGTATACACAAAAGCTGGCATTTTCTACTGTGTAAGAGATTGCATTAATTAAAAACAGCAAAATAAAGCATTTGCACTACTGCATTAGTATAAATTCTTTATGTAATATTTTTAGCTAACAACAATTTCACAAAGTTTTAAGCAGTTCAGTCCTAAATCACAAAACCTGTAAAACTAGAAACCACTATTCTTAAACCTTGCTTCTGTCTCCAAAGGTATCTTGTGGTCTGTCAGTGTAGTTTGCGGGCAAGCATGTCAATGCTAATCTTTTGTACCACTCCTGTAATCTAGGTAACACATTTAAACCTTGCAACATCCAACAGGAAGCAGACACAGCTGCTGTGTAATACATACAAAGTGACTAAGTATACAGAGGTAGTGCATAAAACACTCCCAGGACTAAGGTAGTTTATAAATCATTTAATTCCATTCAGTTTGAATTAAGAGTGAACAAGAGAGGCAGCAAGAACCATTAAACACTGGTCAACATGTACACAGTGTAGAGTCTATGTAATTTTATGCTGGACTGGGTAACAGCATCCAGCTCTAGATAGGTATTCTGCTGGTTTTCCTTAAGCCCTCAACTTTACTAAGTTGCTCAGAAAAACCTATTATAGCCTACTCTTTTCATGCATCATTTCTTAAGTAGTTCATTTGTTAAGTACTATACACCGAAGGAAGCAACAGTTGCTGATATCAGGATTTCCTCTTTAGGGCAGGAAGAAAATGGAAGCTTTTTACAGACAGGAGTTGCTTGGATCAAGAGAAGGAGAATGGCAATGGGATTACATTGGTGAACAGATGTCTAATAGGCAAATCAAGAGGATACTAACAGCTCTGACGGAAGCTCGGTTCAGCCTTCCTGTCTGAATTAGTGACAACGTCCAAAATGCCACCAGATTTTTACACGATCCCAACCTTCAAATCTTTAAGGAGAAAATTTATAAAATTGGTGACCAATGAAGTAACTTAATCAGTAAGGTTAGAAGTATCCCACAGCCATCTGATATTGTAAATTTAGATGATTTTCACAGTACCAGTGCTTCAAGCTATTTTAAAATATTTTTAAAAAGTGGAAGCCCTGGAGTCTTTGCTTTTGATTTTCTTCTACTATCCAGAGTCCATTCCTGCAGCTGTGTTGGTTATCTAGAAGATAGCTGAAGTACAGAATATCACTGTCTGTGTTGCTGGAGTTTAAAGGGGTAGCTGTCTGATGCACAACAGAGTTAATGCTTGGCAATGTGCTTTTACTAGAAATATCAAGTAAAATTATTAATGGAGGAAGCTTTTACATTAGAGATTGGTGAATGATTTCTAGACAAGTGAACTCCGTTTTAGTAGCAAAATTTTAGTTGCTGTGAAGAACTTAAGGGTGATTTGAACTATATTCAACATTTTTATTATAATGATCAGTATTGCATCTTTTCAACTGCTGAGTTAGTGCAGGGAGAGAACAGTGTATGTGGGGGTTTTTGGGGGGGGGGGGAGGGAGGAAAGAGAGCTGGGCATAGAAGAGAGGTCCATAATACTGAGTTTGTCTATAGTACTCGTGTCTTCCTAAAATGTTGAAGGCTTCAACTGAAGAAGCTAACTTATTTCAGTGTACAAGGTGAAGACTATTGGCTGGCTATCTGAGGAAACTGAGATTGGCAGGTTATAAAAAAAAAATAAATCACTTGTCAATTTTTTATATCTACAACTTTTACTGTATTTGAAAGATTAGAGGAAGAGGAGTAAACTTTCAGTCTATTTACCTCCTGCATTTAAAAGCAATGTGTGTGCGTTTCCTATGCATGCTGGCAATTTCCTGAATGTGGGGGTGTTTTACTCAGCAACAGGGGAGGACAGGCAATTTGAATTTACTGCAAATAAATCTTTTCAGTCTAGACCAGAGATTGCTTATGAACTTTTGGTTACTATGCCCACATAGGTTACAAAGCAACTGAAACTCAGATCACTATGTAAGCCTTGGAACTGCACCACAGCCTCAGTCAAGACACTTGCAACATTTTATGCTCTAAAAAATTAACAGTTAAAAGAACCACACATTGAGATAGGATTAAACCCAAAGGATTCCTCAGTCACAAGAAGACTTACATGAAGTCTTTCAAATGATGCAGTAATTTCAAATGATCACTTCTCACATGCCGTAAAATACTCTGCTTCTTCCAAACACACTCTAGACCAAACAGTCCTCCTAAAAAGAGGGTGGAGGGAACAGCAGAGGAAAATAAGGAGGCAAGTAAGGGGAGAATGGCAGATTGTAGAACTGGGCAAACAAACACAGTATTTGAAGGTGTCACAGCAACCTGATAGGGTTTGGGAAAGGGATGTAGAGATTGTCAGCTGGATCCTTTGCACACCTCCTTGTCGGAGGCTATATTTCTGCCTGAGACGTAGACAGATTTTGTTGTGCGAGCTCAGACTTGGAAATGATTTCCATGGATGCTCTGAAGCCCTTGTTTTTACCACCATAAGCATCAAACAAAGCATATGATTTCCTAAAGGATGTGACCTAATCAAGCTGGATTTGAAGGCTATGCAGATATCTAGACAGTGCCACCTGTGATCTCTTGAGGATGAGGTGGTCTAAGACAAAAAGAAGGAATATGTTCTGGTTAAGATGGCAGGGCAAAACCACTAAATAATAATTCTGAATATCTCTTCGGGGCAAAAACTGTAGGAATGGCTTTTTAATGGACAAGGCATTAAGTTCAATAGCTCATCTGGCAGTCACAGCAGTCAAAAAGGCAAGACTGATGAAAATGAATAAAGATGATAGCCATTCATTCAAAGGCTTGGTTCTGAAGGTGATTCAAGACTAAATGTTAAGCTTTCAGTTGCCAACAGGTATCTTAACAGGATGATAAAGTTTGGAAATTTTCTTCAAGAATCTGGTGATACAAGCAAAAGATGCTGGGGACACATACCCTTTAAGAGCTCCCAGGGCAGCAACTTTGAATCAAGAGGTAGAGGCTTAGTCCTTTGATAGATCCAGCAAACAAAAATTTTAGGTAGGATTTGGTGCTCACATACCAGGTTCCCAGCACCTTACAGGTCCAATAATGAACCTGAGGTGGAGTCTTTTCTGGTTAAAGGAATAAATCCACCATGGCATCAAAATATCCAAACATTTAGAGTTCTACACACTCAAATTCCAAGCCGTTAGCTGGATCTTGGCATTTCATTGGGCCTTGCATCAGGATTCCTTCTGAGAAAAGTAGCTCCCAAGAAGGAGAAACATCTCCTTGAAGTCAAGGGAACCAGGGCTGGAGAGTCTTTAGGAGGCTATCAGGTTCACCCCAGCCCTGCTCAATCTAATCTTCTTGCCAGAATCACCAAAAGGTAGAAGGAGGCGGCAAGGAATACATCAGACCTTCTTCCGTACAACGACTAGCTGTTTGTTTTGAGTGGTTGAAGTGCTCCATATGACTCTCCATTGAGCCTCAGCATCAAAGTTGGGTGTAAGGATCTTGATATGGTTCCATAGAGAATTGCGGGATTTTAATCTGGTATTTGACAGATTCGGCAGGTCATGGTGCAGTGGGATCATCGTATTTGCATTGACATGATTAAGAAAGCAAGATGTCTGAGCAGCTCTTCTGATCTGTGGAGGCTGGATGTGGAATAGGACTGGGACCCAGTCAACTGGAGTAGATTTGAGTGTCCCCGACACTATGCATATAGTATTATTCAGTTGAGTGTCAAGGAGTTTAGTGTGACTACTAGGAGATCATACTGGTGCACAATATTCAGCTGCAGAATATACCAAGGCAATTGTTGCGGTTCGTAAGTTCCGTGGATTGCAGCCCCATTATGTTCTGGCCAATATTCTGATAAGTGCAACATGAGACCTGACCTTATCGCAAGTGTTCTCGTGTTGTTGAAAGGTCAAACTCCGGTCCAGTGTAACGCCAAGATACTTTGTATTAGCTTTGTGGCTGATGTGCACACCGCAGAACTGCACATCAAGTTTGGTATTAGCCATTTTATTGTTCAGATGGAAAGCAATTACCATGGGTTTTTTTGGATTAGGCCTAAATTTCCAGCATTGGAAATAATCAGCCATTGTGCTGATCTCGGGTTAGGGTGCAGCGGATGGTATGGAGGCTTGTATGCTGAACAGCTAGGGCAGTATCATCTGCATACATGAATTTCCTTGAGTCCATCGCTGGTATATCTGCAGTATATAGATTAAAAATCACTGGGACCCAGAGTCCTGAGGGATGCCCAAATTAATGGCCAGATCAGTAGATCAAGAATTTTTAAAGTTTACCTTAAAGTGGCAGTCCCCAGTCATTGCCGCCAAGAGGGGGATCGTTCACCAGCAGTGAATGATGCGGGAGACCTTGAGGAGGCGGCCCTGTCTCAAGACAGTGTCGTATGCCGAAGACAGCTCAACAAGGGCAATTCCGGTCTTCAATTTACGTTGGAATCCTGACATTCGGAGTAGTTGAATGAGAAGGCATCTGTCCTCCAGGCCCATTTCTCCCAGTGCCTGGAACAGACCAGATCCAAGGCTTTTGTTCTTGCAGAAGGCAAATAAGAATTTAGCAAGTGCCCCATTTGAGAACACTGGGTGGAGAACCCTACTGTTCAATTCCCATTTCATTGGGGAAACGTTGCAATGGTTGAGTCAATGGGCTTGTGTGTTGAGCTTGCCCTTGACTGCTGTAATGCAGAGTTGTTTCTTCTCTGCCCAAAGGAGGCTTCTGGAGGATGCCTCCTATACAGAAGAGCCTCAGGTCCCATCTGCCTGTCAACTTAAGCCTTTGCGTTCCTGTTGTCTGATCATTAGGAAGGCAGATGAGGTCAAGAGAGGAGAAAGGCATCTGAAGGCATTCCCAATGGCTCAATTCAGGCAGCTCATGTTCTTTGTGCCTTCTGTTGAAAACTCTCTTTCTTGGCAAGAGTATGATAGCATGAGGGCTCTCCAAACCCTAAGAGGCATCCATACCTATTCTCACCATGTCTGGACCTAATAGAAGCTTTATCTAAGAGCTACTCTACACTATAAGCACTACAGCAATGCAGTTGTGCTGCTGTGGCGCATCTGGTGAAGATGCTCTATAAAGAGCTCACTCCAGTCAGCATAATAAATCCATCTCTGCAAGAAGTGGTAGCTATGTCAGCGGGATAAGCTCTCCCGCTGACATAGTGCTGTCCACACCGGCACTTAGGTCAGTGTAACTTGCATCATTCAGAGGGATGGTTTTTTCTCACCACTTACCAACGTAAATTATACCAAAGTAAGTGGTAGTATAGACCTGGCCTTAATGAGGCTCTTACATCTGCACAACTACTACAGGTTTGCTAATGAATAGCCTTAAGCCAGGACAAAGAGGGTCTGAAGATGGAAACAGAGGACAACTCCTCAAAATACTGTGGTGATATATTTTATCCATAGGGTGCCTGAGAGAATAGTACCCTCTGCGTGTGGGGGGGGGGGGGGGGGGGAGGGGAAGAGAGAAGAAGAGGACTTTTAAAAAGGATGGTATTTGGTGCTGTCCTCTTAGGGATGACAAACTTTTACTGCTTCTCCTTCAGAAGATAAAGGGAAGCATAAACCTTAGGAATGGATCGTTCTATACACTGATGCACTCTGCATACACTACCTCCTCCAAGGAACACAGCACCAGGGAGACAAGCTATGTCTTGCTGAACATGTTTCCCTTGGGATACACATTAGCAGGGGAAGCAGCTCCCCGGGTTTTTGTCTCTTATCCTAGCAAAACCTCACACCCTTTCAGAATCCAGAATGTTTGACACCGGGGATACGGATACATTTATCCTGAATCACTCTGGGAGGAAGCAGAGTTGATCTTAGAGGGTTTTTTTTAAGCTCTATTAGATGCCTTATTTTATTAAAAGGGGACCCTAAGGAAGACCAAGGCAAATCCCAGGAGCCTCTGCAGTGGCAGGGGGAAGAAGCAGCTGGCTGGTCACTAGAACTGTGGCAATGGGCTCTCTCCAAGTATAATCCCCACGGTAATTATAAGGAACAGTTGAGTGACTAATGTAACTACCCAAACATCTCATCTCATTTAGGAACACGAGTCTATGGGTGGACTAGCGCACCCTAGAAGGCAGCCCCCAGTGGGCCAGCTATTACCAGTGTTGAATGCCATGTCGTTAGAGGCGAATGACTAAGAGGATGGGGTAGGAGAGTTCAACAGCTTGTGATATTCAAAAGGTTAGGGTGGATCCCCTTTAACCAGCATCAGTCATACACCCACAGGCCCTTTTTCCATGTCCATCCCTCCATAAAGCAGAGCTGCTGAGAGAAGGTGTTTCCTGTGGCACAGAACTAAAACTGGAACTGATTTAGTTCCAGGGCTTATACAGGAGGGAGAAGTTAGGCTGCAGAAGTAGCTGAAGTGCTGGTGCCAATGTGGTAACACAAGTCAGTCCCCTGACAAAAGGATTCTACTGAGTGCAAGGGGGAGAAAAAAATGGTGGTAAAATGACAAAACTTGGTAGGTCCCAACACTCCGATTCAGCAAGGTACTTAAGCACCTGTATAATCACATAAGCAGTCCAATGGGGGGGGTGGGGAGTAGTGTAGGCCTCTAAAGTTAATTCTCACATAAGACATTCAATTTTTAGTACAAATGGGCTATCCTGGGGCAAAGATAAATCTTAGATACATAAACTTCAGTTTAAAATAAGATTTGTTCCATAATCTGATGGTCTGAAACGCAGCAATTCAGTATGATTATTTCTGCTTAAAATGAAGTTTTTACCTGGATTTTCTGAAGCAAACACTTCCATACAGCTACCTGTATTAGCTTAGCTTCCCCCCTACCCTCCCCCCACAGTAACAAATACTTGTATCCATGCCCATATTCCACCCCGTGTCCAGTCTAACTGTATTGAGCCAGAGCGTCAGTTGATATAAATTGGCAGAGATTCATTGACTTAAGTGACTCTAGATCACTTTACACTAGCTGAGGATCTGGCCCTTCATCTCAGTTTTTCTATAAAATAAAACAGCATTTGCATTCAGGTAGAGCTGGCTGAAAATGTTAATTGAAATGATTTTCCAATGAGACACCCTTTTTGCAAAACCAAAATTTTCTGGAGAGAAATTTTCAGTTTTGCAAAAAACCAACCAACCAAATAAATAAATAAAAATGTGTTCCATCAGGACAAAACATTTGTAAAAAAAGTGACTTTCATGGGAAGGGACTTCTGTTTTCCAGTCAGCTCTAAGTTTGTGCGCTTAATTTAAAGTCATGTAGCTATAATGCATTAAAAAGCAGTAACTTTACGTAGTTCCTATGAATTCTCCTTAATCCCAATGAATGTGTTTTACATCTGAGCCAGCTGAATAGCTGTGGTCAGCATGTCATGTACAACATTGCCCTATCTTCAGGAAGATGAATTTGCAGGTTTATTCTTAACGTTTCTATAAACTTTTAGAGAAGTAGACCCAAAGATCAGTTAGCTAGAGGAGAAAGTTTGTAGCCATTGTTGGGCCATACAGAAAGAGGACCTCTCTTTTCAGAACAAAATTTTATCAGGATTGGTCTATAGTTTTATAGATACCTGCTAAAATATATTAATCCTAAAGAGGAAAGATTAAACACTGAGGACCTGAACCAGCATATTTTTGCTTCATCATTTTGTCAAGATACTCTTGCATTAAGATTTTTTTCTGCAAAAACATACATGCAAGGAAAAAAATTACAGATCAATTTAGTTAATTTGTTCATTTAGCATCAACTCTTAGAATATTTTTTTTGGATTAATTTCCAATCACCCACTAGTAGAGATTTAGAACCTGTGTACATGATTTATTAGTCTGCACCAGAGGACTGTAAGTGTGCACTAACATGTTGCACACTAACTGGCTCACGTGGAACCTGTGGGTGCGCACTAAAAGTTCCTTAGTGTGCATTAACATAGTTTCATCTAATGTAGTTTACTACACTCAGGAATAGCTTAGTCAAAAATTTTGTTTAGCCATTCAGCTTTTGCAAGATATCGGACAAAGAAAAGTTAACTTCAAACATTGTTTTTCCAAAAACAGCTGTGCTGAAATTCATTGACTTCTTTTGACCCTTTCCCATTTTCCCTGAACTCTGTTCAGTCTCAGTTACAAGTTTCACTAGTCAGGCACTGTTCCTTAGGGCAGGTCTACACTAACCCCCCAATTCGAACTAAGGTACGCAACTTCAGCTACGTGAATAACGTAGCTGAAGTTCGAAGTACCTTAGTTCGAAATTACCTCCGTCCAGACGCGGCAGGCAGGCTCCCCCGTCGACTTCGCGTGCTCCTCTCGTCGAGCTGGAGTACCGCAGTCGACGGCGAGCACTTCCGGGTTCGACTAATCGCGTCCAGACAAGACGCGATAAGTCGAACCCAGAAGTTCGATTTTCTTGCCGCCGAACTACCGGGTAAGTGTAGACCTACCCTTAGTTACTCCTAACATTTTTGCAAAATATACATGTTCCAAGGATTCTGGAAGTAATTCACCTTCCCTTAAAGAAGGCTGAGGGCATAAGCAGGTTGACTGTATCCATTTAAAC
>NW_020664562.1:22908978-23007081 GCF_002925995.2 Terrapene triunguis | reverse complement strand
GTACCTTAGTTCGAAATTACCTCCGTCCAGACGCGGCAGGCAGGCTCCCCCGTCGACTTCGCGTGCTCCTCTCGTCGAGCTGGAGTACCGCAGTCGACGGCGAGCACTTCCGGGTTCGACTAATCGCGTCCAGACAAGACGCGATAAGTCGAACCCAGAAGTTCGATTTTCTTGCCGCCGAACTACCGGGTAAGTGTAGACCTACCCTTAGTTACTCCTAACATTTTTGCAAAATATACATGTTCCAAGGATTCTGGAAGTAATTCACCTTCCCTTAAAGAAGGCTGAGGGCATAAGCAGGTTGACTGTATCCATTTAAACATAATATTCTTTAATGCAAGATGGCAGGGTATTGATTTTAACTTTATTTTTAAGTGAGTTTAGTGCATGCTAAAGGTGCTGGATTGATGGCCCTAGAGACTGAAGTCCTTTATCTACAGTACAGACAGCAGTGCAAGAGTCTCCACTGTATTATAATCCTCAAGGGACGGGTCCTAAAAAGGTTGAGCCTTTTAAGGTTGTATTTACTAGAGTAGTTTGTATGTGTTATGAAAACACTAACTGCATCATGGTAAGTAAGTGGTGTGATTATTTAATGGAAAGAACACTAGAACAGGAAAGGCAAATAACTGAACCGGTTGCATTGCTCTACAACTAAGATTTCAACCGACTGTATTAAACCTGTTTATTTGGAAAGTGTACATTAGCAGTACGAAAAAGCAAAGATGACTATCTAAACACTGTTCATGGTGCAAAAGAGCCACAGGCATATCTCCATAATGTTATGAGACAAACAAATGAACTATACCAGTCAGAGTTCTGGTTATATAAGCCTTTTGTGTTTAAAATCCTCCAGAATCTTTATAGTTAACAGAAAATTACTAAAATCTTTATATCAAGGAAGTCTGTCAGGAATTTCATCGGTTCAAAGTTGTGGCAATTTTTAAACAAAGAAATCTGTTAACTGACATTAAGCAAGCATCCTTTTTTTTTTTTTTTAGCAATCTCAGTAATACTTCCACGTAAAGACCTTTCCTCTCAACGGTAAATACCACAAAGTACAGTTTAGTTTAATTTATTTCACCTTAAAAAGCATAGCAAATGAGCATTAAAATAACTAATTCTTAACAAGAGCTTCTAATGCAGTGTAACATTTCAACACATGATCAACCATTGCTTATTGTACACCTTTCCTAAAAGCTCCTGAGAATTAGGAAAAATGCAGGTAACATTTTTGGGTCATTTTAACAAAAATAAAAAGATTTGACAAAACATTGATTCCTTATGTTTAGCCAAAACTCACTAAATAAACTGGAATGTTATTTTTACAGTGTTAGGTGAAAAAAATATTACTGGGGGGGGAGGGAGAATCAAACCTTTAAACTGCAATAGTTCTTCATAATCAGCGAGAACTGCTATGCTGTTACAAGATACTAGAACAAAAGATATAAATGAGCAAGATGACCGCTTTTTTTCAATCACTTACCTCATCATTCAGCTCTGCTATCTGATCTTTCAGTTCTCTAATATACTGGTTAGAGTCGGAGTTATTAAGCTGCCCTTGAATTTTTCCTTCTTCTTTCTGTTTTTTATAAAAAAAAGAAAAAGAAAAAGCTTGTTCAAAATCTTCATGTTTATAATACATTCAGTCTTATTTCACGAGACTGACTGAATCAGGTGTTTAAGTAGGGTGACCAGATGTCCCGATTTTATAGGGACCGTCCCGATTTTGGGGTCTTCTTATATAGGCTCTTATTACTCCCCACCCCCTGTCCCGATTTTTTTTGCTGTCTGGTCACCCTAGGTTTAAGACAGAGCTTTTCACTTCTAGATCACGGATTTAAATCTCACCTAGACAAGCAGTAACTGAAAAATGTCACCATCTGAAGATAGTACAATGGCCTTTGTGAAATGAGTTAGTTGTCACAGTTTCTAGTGATTAGCAACTACCCCCCCCCCCCCCCGC
Source organism: Terrapene triunguis (assembly GCF_002925995.2). Taxonomy (NCBI): domain Eukaryota; kingdom Metazoa; phylum Chordata; order Testudines; family Emydidae; genus Terrapene; species Terrapene triunguis. Next base: position 23,005,115 of record NW_020664562.1, on the reverse strand, counting down.
TGCCATTATCTATTCTCTGCAGAGAATAATAAGGGTCTGAAGGCTTAAATGACACACTGAATTAGTCCCCTCAGTACAGGGTTGAGGCACACAGGCAGAGCTCTGCAGAGAAGTCTGAAGAGTTAAAGGTTAGTGTATGGAAGCCAGCATATAACCAAAAGAAGTCTATGAACAAAAGGTTCATGTAAGTGTGATCTCTCTCTTCAATGCAACTTCTTAAAAGTAAGGAATATCAAGTTTGGGACACTTGTTAGATGCATCTTAAATGCCCATACAACAGGTTTCCACTGATCTTGAAAGTACTGTATTATCATAAGGGACTTCCTTCTGCCTTCAACTGACAAGGAAATGTAACCTGGCATTTCCTTGCTTTTTTGGATGATGTGTCTGGAGGATATCAATCACACTTGTCATACCTTAATCACTTTTAAATGCAGTTTTTGATTATGGAATTTCATTGCTGAAGTGTAGGAGGGCTTCAGCGAGTGTGAAGGGGACAGGGATGCCCCCAGCCCCTATGGCATAAGGGTATGGATGTGTTTGAAGTGGAGAAGTCAAGGAACCAAGTGTGTATGGGAGAGGGTTGGTAGGTCTCTACACTACCCAACTCCCTTTTGATGGTGCCTGCATTCTGGGGTGGGAGGAATCTGTCAATTGCCACATTTACTCCATGGCCAGCTACAGCTCCTAAAAACAAAGGAGTATGTTGATGATTCAGAGGCCTGAAAGCTCGCAGCACTAGAGCTCGTAGCTTCTCTCCAGAAGTGTTCCTTCCTCACTGCTTTCCAACGGAGCCAAAGTTTATGGCAGACCAATCTCCTCTGTTTGATACGCATAGCACGGGAGGAAGGCCTCCTCCCTGTGGACAGCCTGTGCTTTCAGTCCCATTAGAACAACGGTAAACAGTGGCCACTTTCACTAAGGGGTTAGTGTTCCTCATACCATCTTTATTGAAGGTATAAGCATTTTCAACCCTATAATACAATGGGAAATGGCAGCCATTTTAAATATAGAAAAATTGAATAATGGAAGAGATTAGTAACAATGAGGAAGAAGTCAATGTTGTTGAAAGACAACACGTCTTCATGTTTACATTTGAAGGTAGGAGGCAGTTTTAATGATATGGAAGTTTGAAGGATAAGCCAGTCATTTGTTAGCAAAAAGAAAATGTTATCCTTTACTCACACCTCATGGGATATAAACAGGGTGGAGCAATTTAAATTTTTTTTTTTTAAGTTATTGAATTAAATTAGGCTGAGACTGTCAAAATAATTTGAAATTTGCTATTGCAACTTTAGTTCATTATAAAGGTATAATCTAAACTATAAATGCTTTTTATTAAAACACTACTGGTAGCATCTTATTTGATTTTTACTAATGTACTATAGGGAAAAAACATTGAAAATTACAGCCCTGATTCTGAAAATTTAAAGAATCAATCTTACTTACATTAATAAATAGTCATGTGTTTAAAGTTAAGCATGTACACAAAAATGTTTACAGCATATAGCACTAGAGCTATTAAAAACTTTTTAGTGGCATAAAATCACTTCAAAGCAAAATTGCTCCTAACTATTTAGTTGATTGTTTTTATACACAGGCCAAATTTTTAAAAAATAGGAGCCTAATTTTAGGCTCATAACTCAATATATAGGCACCAAAAGCTGGGATTTTCAAAAGGACCTAAGTGACTCTGGAGCATAAGTCCCACTGACTTCAAACCTGGATTGAGGAGTATAGCCTAGCTGAAAAATGCAGCTTTCTTGACTGTGGAAACTATCAGTATGTGATGTCTGTTCCAAATATAGTGGTGGCCATTTGCTTATTATTTGAATTTGTGTTCTCACAATGAGGATGTTAACAGGGCCTTGGATTTCTCTTTTTTTTGCGCACAGATGAGCATTTTAAGTGTGAAGTTTCTTGGTAGAATTTTAGGGTTTGCATCAGGGGTGGGCAAACTCCGACCCACGGGCCAGAGCCATTTTAAGCCAGCCTGCGAGCCGCACCACGTGGCTCGGCCCTGCTCCGGCTGGGCACAGCGTCGGGGCCACACTACGTGGCTCGGCCCCGCTCCAGCGCTCCAGCCAGGGTGCAGGGTCGGGGCCGCACCACATGGCTCCCAGAAGCCGCAGCACAGCCCTGCTCCGGCTCCTACGCGCTCCAATGGGAGCTGCTGGGACGGTGCCTGTGGATGAAGCAGCGTGCAAAACCGCCTGGCTGCGCCTCCACATAGGAGCCGGAGAAGGGACATTCCACTGCTTCCGGGAACCGCTTGAGGCAAGCGCCCTCGGAGCCTGCACCCCCTGAGCCTCTCCCCACGCCCCAACCCTCTGCCCCAGCCCCGATTCCCCCTCCCGCTCTCCAAACCCCTTGATCCCAGCCTGGAGCACCCTCCTGCATCCCAAACGCCTCATCCCCAGCCCCCCACCCCCAGAGCCCACACCCCAATCCCAATTTTGTGAGCATTCACAGCCCGCCATACAATTTCTATTCCCCTATGTGGCCCTCGGCCCAAAACGTTTGCCCACCCCCGGTTTACATAGCCATTTTTCACTAACGATTACGAACTTAAGGCTAGGCCTACACTACACTTTTGTTGGTAAAACTTTTGTCGGTAAAACTTTTGTCGCTCAGGGCTGTGAAAAAACACACCCCGACCGGCAAATTTTACTGATGAAAAGCGCTGGTGTGGATATGGCTTTGCTGGCAGCAAATGATCTCCCGCTAACACAGCCCCTCGTTGGGGGTGGTTTTATTTTGTCAGCAGGAGAGCTCTCTCCTGCTGACAGAGTGGCTACACTGTGTGGCAAGGTTTTAGCGGCACAGGTGTGCCGCTGTAAGCTGTGCCGTGTAGACACAGCCTAAGAGTATAAAGCATCCATTTTAGCATCTTAAGACTATAAAATGGGGAAAAAGTAAAGAACTAACATGTAAATAAAGAATCTGATTTAAAAAACAATGTAAATACAGTAATTAATTTTAAAAATCCAATTTGAGTTTAAAAAAATTACCTACACTGGCTACAAATTTGGTGAAGATGGTATATTTTTAACACCAGACAAGAATGGTTGCCTCTGTTCTTTAAGTGGAAAAAACTGAATCCAGCATTAGAGGTCTGGTAGCACTTCTAAATCAAAACAGTTGGGGGAGGAGGGAAGTGTTGCTTTTTTGAAGAATTGCCAATATGAGAAGCATTCATGGAGAGCTCCTTTTAAGACATATATGAAATATTAAAAACCACAATATACACAAATACCAGGCTATTAAGATGAAGGCTAGGGTCCTGAGCTCACATTCACGTATTTTCTTCCAAACCTCTTCATGGCACGAGTTAAGAAAGGAGTCTTAAGATGCACTGAATTTTAGCTTCCATCACTTTGTCTATAATACTGATAATTATATAACACCTATAAAGTATCCACTACAGAATATATTACTAGACTAATGGCTAATCCATATACAGTGATGGGCGATCACTCGTTACTGAGTATGATCATCTTCCATGGGAGTTATGGGCCCCAAGGTGGCAAATAAGGCCAATCCTTGACCCACAAGTTCTATTACAATGAGGGCAGCTGTTTTCAGGCTCATCAGGAGGCTGTTGACCATGACTGGAAACCAGTCTCTCCTTCCTCCTGCACCTCTAGTCCTCTTCGGCTTGTCGGCAAGCAAGTTCAAAATGCAGGGGACCATCACGTAGGACTTCACTCCATTTTAAGCAATCCTGGGCAAGTGTCTCCCAAGTATCAATGTCAATATTACATTTTTTTACAGTTGTCCTTCAGCAAGTCCTTATAACGCTTCCGTTGTCCACCCACATTATGGTATCCTTCTTTCAGCTGAGAGAACAGGACCTGTCTGGCATTCGGACAACGCGACCAGTCCAGAGGAATTGCTGACTGATGATCATTGCTTTGATACTGGTGGTCTTTGCCTCTTCCAAAACACTAATATTGGTGCGCCTGTCTTCCCATTTGATCTTCAGAATCTTACAAAGGCAGCATTGATGGTGCCTCTCAAAGACTTTCAAGTGTTGTCTGTAGGTTGTCCAAGTTTTGGACCCATACAACAGTTTTGGGAGAATAACAGCTTGATAAACAAGAAGCTTGGTGTCTGTACGAATGTTGTGATCTTCAACGACCCCGTAAACAAGAAAAAGCTACACTGGCACAGCTCAGGCGATGTTGAATTTCTGCATCAATATCTGCCTTGGATGAAAGATTACTTCCAAGGTAGAGGAAATGATCGACATTCTCCAGTGCCACTCCATTGATTTTGATAGATAGGGCACGTAATACCTCATTTGGAGAGGGCTGATAATATCAAGAAGACTAAAGCGCTCTAAGAGTGAAACCAAGACATGCGTAAGCATCGGCAAACACATTCAGGCTCGTTTGAAGATCTGAGAGGGCAAAGATTGCGCTGTCATCAGCAAACTGAAGTTCCACAATAGACGTTGTGAAAATCTTACTCTTGGCTTTCAGCTGCTAAGCCTGAACAGCTTTCCGTCTATTCAGTAAGTGATTTCAACGCCAGCTGTAAACTTCCCAGCAATTAGGTAAAGAATGACAAAGAGTCCTGTGGCACCTTATAGACTAACACGTGTTGGAGCATAAGCTTTCGTGGGTGGACTCCAAAGAGACTGCTGAACTTCAGTTCATCTGCAAATTTGACACCATCAGCTCAGGATTAAACAAAGACTGTGAATGGCTAGCTAACTACAAAAGCAGTTTCTCCTCCCTTGGTGTTCACACCTCAACTGCTAGAAGAGGGCCTCATCCTCCCTGATTGAACTAACCTCGTTATCTCTAGACTGATTCTTGCCTGCATATTTATACCTGCCTCTGGAAATTTCCACCATACGTGTCTGATGAAGTAGGTATTCACCCACGAAAGCTTATGCTCCAATACGTCTGTTAGTCTGTAAGTGCCACAAGACTCTGTCGCTTTTTACAGATCCAGACTAACACGGCTACCCCTCTGATACTAGGTAAAGAATGACAGCAATAAAAACCGCAAACATGGTTGGAGTGATGATACAGCCCTGTTTGATTCCTGTTTGTACTTTGAAAGGTTCACTCTCTAAGCTAGTGCTGCTCAGAACAGTCACTTTCATGTTATCATGAAGCAATTTTAGGACATCGATGTCTTTATCAGGACATCCAATCTTAGAATGTACAGTCCAGAGGGCACGGCGATTCACTGAGTCAAAGGCTTTAGTTAGATCAATAAAAGCCACGTACAGTGGTCGGTTTTGCTCCCAACACTTTTCTTGCAGCTGCCGTGCTGTGAAGATCATATCCGCAGTTCCACAACATGGTCAGAAACCACTCAGACACTGGTAAAATTTCTTCTGACTGGGGCAGAAGGCGGGTTGCAAGGATCCGCGCCAGAACTTGCAATGGCTAGGAGGGAGATACCACGAGAGTTTCCACAATCCACTTTATCCCCTTTCTTGAAGAGGGTGACAATCAGGGCAGCCCTTATTTCACTGGGTATCTCTTCCTTTATCCAGATTTTAAGGATAAGCAGGTAAAGCTGCTGAATTAGCTCTGGCCCACCATTTAAAAAGATTTCTGCAGGGATCCCATCTAGACCCGCTGCCTTGTTCATCTGCATGGTGACATTGTGTACCTCATACAAATTGGGAGGGAGGGGGCACTAGAAGCAAATCCCTCTATGACCATTTAGGGATGAGCTTGGAGACACCCCCGCCCCCCCCACATATACAGTATTTATCTACCCACAGAATAAGCAGCCATGGAGCCAGAAAATGAGATGAAGGCAGCTCCTCTAGTCCTTCCTGCATCAATGCAGAGCTGTTTGGGGGTTAATGCTTTTGACAGTCTAGTTTTAGAGGCAACCCAAAGGGCAAAAAAAACCAAAAAACCCAACACTCCCTTTTATGGCAGCTTTAAAGTGTTCCTGCTATTTCTAATATAGATAAGTAGAAGTTTCAAAATTTTACTTTCCTCCTTTGTTGGAGGACTGATGCCCCAAAGTGGAAGGAGTAAATAAATAGGTTGAAAGGTGGGAAAGCCCAATATCACTCACTCCCACTATAGATCAGGAACAGAACCCATTAGAATCAGGCCAGTGTATTTCTAGAGTAATTCCTTGTAATAGAAGGAGTACAGAAAAACAAATTCAACAGAAACGATAATCTAGTGTATAATTAAACCACATTGACATTATATGGAAACAAAGTGAGAGCTCTGTTTGAAAAACAGCTTTATGAACATGACACCTTATTCAACGAATCTGCTTACTTCAGTCACTAAGGTGAGTTTTTGCTACTTTTCACTCCTGTGAACATTGCAGAGCAAACTCAGCTATGACAGAATTAGCTGATTCCATTCCTTTGTGGACAAACAGAATTATTTACTGAATTCCAATCAGTTACACCTCTACACAGCTCTCACTAAGGGCACAATTTTGCCTGCAGAATTTTCATTATTGATGATGCAAGGAAAGGAAAGATGCCAGTTTATCTTTCAGATTTCATGGTGTCTGTAGAACTGGCAACTAGAAAAATATTCATACACTGAATACATTTGATGTGGAAGTAGTTGACTTTGTGGGGTTCCCTGTGTGCCATTTTCAAGTGTCACTTTTCAGAGAAAAATGATGCAACTTCCCCTTGCAACACAAAGCACTAGAAGTTTGATGTTGTTGCTCTTAGTGGCTGTAATAAGTAACAGATTAAGTCTAGATTCAGCAGTTTATGAATTGCAAGGACGTAGGGAGGGAGAAACAAAGCTGGTCTTAGGACAAGGTACTAGAGCCTTCCTTCATGACTGCTGATGTTCACTCTAAATAGCGATGGAGAGTTTATTTTCATTCGAGTTCTTAGTCACGTAATGTACCACTAAGCTAATGTCACTGAAAATAGATAGCAATGTATTTAAACATTTTGAAAATAATTTACCAATATTAGGGTTGACAGTTTACATCACCAATGTAACTATTTAAAGCTACTACTTCAAAAGTACCACCAACTTGTTGGAAAACATTTTAGGCATTACGTAAGAAATTACAGTCATGATCAGTCTAAACTAAAAAATTCTTACCAAAATTATCTAGCCTTAAAAAGACAGTAATAATCTAGTTTAACCAATGAATCAGTGGCATAAGTTTATGAAGTATAAAATTGTGTTTAAGTAAAGATCTGATTTATAGTTTGGTGTGATTATAAAAGCCTCTTACTCAAATTATTTTCTCAAAAACTGATGAGATCTCACTAATATGCATTTTATGCAGAAAATAAATTTAAGTTTTTAACTTCATAAAATGGATAAATTGCTTTTCACTATTCAGAGTGATTTTAAGATTTTTTTTTCTTTCCCTTATGTTGAGCTCAACTATTTTCTAGCCATTTCCATATGGTAGCTTCTGATAAGCAGGATGGGGTGGGGAATGCAACTAATATTTCTGAGGGTCCTGATTTCAGACTAGCGGTTAACAAGCTTCCTATTTTAAGGCAGCACAGCTAGTGTCAAACTAAAGGAAAAGCTCAACAGAAGACAAAGGTTCTTAGTATATCTGTGTTTAGGATGAGATGGAGCTTTTGCACCTTAAGATTTTTTTTTAAGTATGATTTGAGCATATGCTGATTTTTTAAACCCAATAAAATGTGTCCTATTTAAATCTTAGGCCTGGTCTACACTACGAGTTTAGGTCAACTTTAGCAGCGTTAAATTGAATTAAGCCTGGACACGTCCACACGACGAAGTCCTTTCTTTCGACTTAAAGGGCCCTTTAACCCGGTTTCTTTACTCCACCTCCGACGAGGGGATTAGCGCTAAAAATCGGCCTTTGCGGATCGGATTTGGGGTAGTGTGGACGGAATTCAACATTATTGGCCTCCGGGAGCTATCCCGAGCAGTCAATGTCAGAGTGCAAAAAAGCACAATTTGAATGAGAGGAGAGGTGGCGGGATGAATCGCGGGCTGAACAGAGCAAGTGGCGGGCTGAAGAGATAGGTGGCGTCAGCTTGCAGACAGAAGGCCAGAGTCGATGCTCCGGCTGCTGGAGCATCAAACTGATATGCTCCAGCGTATGGTTGAGCTGCAGGAAAGGCAGCAGGAGCAGAGACCGCCGCTATAGCCCCTGTGTAACCAACAGCCCTCCTCCCCAAGTCCCATTGCCTCCTCACCCAGACGCCCAAGAACACGGTGGGGGGGGGCCTCCGGCCACCCAGTCACTCCACCCCAGATGATTGCCTGAGCATCGGAAGGCTGGCCTTCAATAAGTGTTGAAGTTTTAAAGTTTTAAACTGCAGTGTGTCCTTTTCCTTCCCTCCTCCCCCACCCATCCCGGGCTACCTTGGCAATTATCCCCCTAGTTGTGTGATGAATTAATAAAGAATGCATGAATGAGAAGTAACAATGACTTTATTGCCTCTGCAAGCGGTGCTCGAAGGGGGGAGGGGAGGGTGGGGTGGTTGGTTTACAGGGAAGTAGAGTGAACTGGGGGCGGGAGGGCGGGCGGAGGGTTCATCAAGGAGAAACAAACAAACAGAAGTTTCACACCGTAGCCAGGCCAGTCACAAAACTGGTTTTCAAAGCTTCTCTGATGCGCACCGCGCCCTGCTGTACTCTTCTAACCGCCCTGGTGTCTGGCTGCGCGTAATCAGTGGCCAGGCGATTTGCCTCAACCTCCCACCCCGCCATAAATGTCTCCCCCTTACTCTCACAGATATTGTGGAGCGCACAGCAAGCAGCAATAACAATGGGGATATTCTTTTCGCTGAGGTCTATCAGAGTCAGTAAGCTGCGCCAGCGCGCTTTTAAACGTCCAAATGCACATTCCACAACCATTCAGCACTTGCTCAGCCTATAGTTGAACAGGTCCTGACTCCTGTCCAGGCTGCCTGTGTACGGCTTCATGAGCCATGGAATTAAGGGGTAGGCTGGGTCCCCAAGGATCACGATAGGCATTTCAACATCCCCAACGGTTATTTTCTGGTCTGGGAAGAAAGTCCCTTCCTCCAGCTTTCGAAACAGACCAGAGTGCCTGAAGACGTGAGCATCATGTACCTTTCCCGGCCATCCCACGTTGATGTTGGTGAAACGTCCCTTGTGATCCACCAGGGCTTGCAGCAGCATTGAAAAGTACCCCTTGCGGTTTATGTACTCGGTGGCTTGGTGCTCCGGTGCCAAGATAGGGATATGAGTTCCGTCTATCGCCCCACCACAGTTTGGGAATCCCATTGCAGCAAAGCCATCCACTATGGCCTGCACGTTTCCCAGAGTGACTAGCCTTGATATCACCAGGTCTTTGATTGCCCTGGCAACTTGGATCACAGCAGCCCCCACAGTAGATTTGTCCACTCCAAATTGATTCCCGACTGACCTGTAGCTGTCTGGCGTTGCAAGCTTCCACAGGGCTATCGCCACTCGCTTCTCAACTGTGAGGGCTGCTCTCATCCTGGTATTCTGGCGCTTCAGGGCAGGGGAAAGCAAGTCACAAAGTTCCATGAAAGTGCCCTTACGCATATGAAAGTTTCGCAGCCACTGGGAATTGTCCCACACCTGCAACGCGATGCTGTCCCACTGGTCTGTGCTGGTTTCCTGGGCCCAGAATCGGCATTCCATGCCATGAACCTGCCCCAGTAACACCATGATTTCCACATTGCTGGGGCCCGTACTTTGTGAGACGTCTATGTCCATGTCAATTTCCTCATCACTCTCGTCGCCGCGCTGCAATCGCCTCCTCGGCTGGTCCTGGTTTTGCTTTGGCATGTCCTGGCTCTGCATATACTCCAGGACAATGCACGTGGTGTTCATAGTGCTCATAATTGCTGCGGTGATCTGACCGGGCTCCATGATCCCAGTGCTATGGCGTCTGGTCTGAAAAAAGGCGCAAAACTGACGGAAGGAGGGAGGGGCGACTGACGACATGGCGTACAGGTACAGGGAATTAAAATCAACAAAGGTGGCTGTGCATCAGGAAGAAACACAAACAACTGTCACACAGAATGGCCCCCCCCCAAAGACTGAACTCAAAACCCTGGGTTTAGCAGGCCGTTGATTTCACGGAGGGAGGGAGAAGCAAATGAATACATCTATTTTTTAGATCTTAAGCTGGCAGCAGACGGTGCAGCATGACTGATAGCCCTCGGCATCTTCTGGGTGCTTGGCAGAAGATACTGTACTACGACTGCTAGCCATCATCGTCAAGACGGTTCAATAGGACTGCTGGCAGGACTGAGCCTCCAGGAGACAAAGCATGTCTGCCCAGGTGCCTCTGATTGAACTGGAATACGACGATGATGGATATAAATCGTAATACACCATCTACTGCCAAAAGGCAAGGGGCTGCTGCTGTGTAGCAATGCAGTACCACATCTGCCGGTACCCAGATGACATATGGTGACGGTGAGCTGAGCTGAGCTGAGCGGGCTCCATGCTTGCCGTGGTATGCTGTCTGCACAGGTAACCCAGATAAAAAGGCGAGAATCGATTGTCTGCCGTTGCTCTGACGGAGGGGGAGGGGCCTGACGACATGTACCCAGAACCCCCCGCGACACTGTTTTGCATCATCAGGCATTGGGATCTCAACCCAGAATTCCAATGGGCGGCGGAGACTGCGGGAACTGTGGGATAGGTACCCACAGTGCAACGCTCCGGAAGTTGACGCTAGCCTCGGTACTGTGGACGCGGTCGGCCGACTTCATGCACTTAGAGCATTTTATGTGGGGACACACACAATCGACTGTATAAAACCGGTATCTATAAAACTGGCTTCTATAAATTCGACCTAATTTCGTAGTGTAGACATACCCTTAGAAGATTTCATGAGAGAAAACGAGTCATTTACACAGATGCCCGTAACTGACCAAGGATTGTGCAACTGTCCTTACAACTTTACAATAGCATGTTAAATTGTTCTGTATACATCCTGGAGATTCAAGGACCACAACAAGGACAAGCCAGTACAGATAGACCATGACTACATTGAACTGCTTAAAGATTCACAACAAGCTATATCTACCAAAGATTTTTTCCTTCCTCCCCATTCCCTCATAAAAAAAGTCAAAATTATCTGAATTATCTTCTGTTCTGATGATACTCTGATATGTATGCTCAGCTGCTATCTTGATGGGGGAAAAACTTTTATCTTACCAAGTTCCTACTGCCATTGCAGAAACCAATGTAAGGCCTAATTTTTTCCACTAAGTTGTCCTTTAGCATCAGCAAGGCTCCAAGGAAGATCTTCCATAAGTGGTTCAATTGTTTCCACAACCGTGCAGTTTCAGTTGGGGCCTTTAACTCAACATAACGTTGTGCTTTATAATCTATAGTTTTGTGACCACTCCACCATAGTGTCTTCACATTTGACATTTCCCCCTTCCCCCGCTCCCCCCATCTCTTATGAAATTATACTGTACATATATTTGTATCTTGAGAAAACACCTAACCATAGCAAGGCTAAAACCCATCAGCCACTGTGTCCAGGCAACTTAGGCTACTGCTTACACATCATAATTCTAGATAGTGTCATCTAGGCTGTGACAGTGATCTAGCTGCCACTGAGAAAATGAGATTGGTGAAGATACTACCGTGTGCCCCAGAGGTGGTCAAACACCCTGAATCTCCAAACATTCGTTGACCTACAGATGGAAGTTGCACAAAGGCTTTACCGTGGGGTCTTTACTGCAATGCTCTAGAGAAAAATAAAATTGTTTATCAGCTTTGGCTTCGTAAAGAGACCTTATTTTGGGGAATTAATTCCAATCTTTAATACTGATCTTTCCATTTAGTTCCTAGTCATGAACTATGCTGAAAATTTATTGTTTGAGAAGAAGTGGTAGCTGTAATAGGGACCTGAATTAATGCTGAACTGAAATAGAGAGATAGGGAACTGAGGAGGTTGAAAAGGACACGGAAATGGGACAGGAACTGAAAAGAAAAGTGGAGCTATAACAAGTACTGAATGGAATTGAAACTAAGTTATGGACTCCTGATAGTAACACTTCATGAAATTTTCTATGTAGGCTATTCTCCCCCACAATCCACAATTTAAATCTATTACAAGGATTTGATGCCTTAGTGCATTTACCGGTGTATCCTTCTCAAATTAGTAACTAGAGACAGATCTGGATTAAGCACTAGGCTCAAATTGGCCTTTGCCTAGGGGCCAGGTTTGGGGGTTTTTTGCGGAGGGGATGGGGGGGAGGGGAAGAACTAGATAACGTGATGTTACCTTCAGGCTGAAGAAACAGACTGCCGTCATGAGGCTGCATGCTCCTGATGAAGGAGGTTGCTTTAGAGAAAGTAGCAAATTCAAGGCTGCTGCTACCCCTATCCACTACAAGCAGGGAAGAAGAAAAGCATGCCCAGCCCTGCAGCCCTACTGACCCCATACCAACTAGTCCAGGCACCCCCACCAGGCATAACCTACCCCATAAGAGGTAAGTACCTGAAGATGGGGTCCTGGCAGCCACCACAGCTTCAGGATGGTGTGCCCATCTACTTCAGGACTGGAGAACTAGGCTGCTACCACAGCAATTTACAGGAAGAAGAGGACTCTGACTGGAGAAAATGGCTGCTGCACCCTCTGGCTCTCACTATTGGGAGTGGGGGTGAGGAGAACCTCACCTAACAGTTTGCACTGCCTACTACTGCTTTTGCTTCTCTAGTAAGCCAAGTTCTCCCTGATCTGCTGCTGCCGCCAATCTTCATCCCACTCCTGTGGTATGATCAGCTGGTTTTATAACTCTTAAGAGAGCTGATTAGTTTCCAGGTGTTTGACACTTTGGAGACTGGATAGTGCCTAAAATCCAGTAGGGTATATTGTGCTAGGAAAAGGGAAGGTTTCTAGCCTGTGGGAGAAAGGAAGGGGTCAGACTCTTGTCTCGATTGGATGCAGCCTGTTCCCTTTCCCCCCAACCGAACCCTCTCAGCCTGGGAACCTGCTGTGGTTATGGTAGTTCAACTATTGAAGTTGGAAGAGAACTAGAACACTGAGGGAAACAAGGAGAGCAGAAGGCTATTGGCTCATAGTGAGAAGGACAAGAGCCCAGTAACATTTTGTTCTCAGCCTTTAGTTTAGAATATGTATACAGTTCTTGAGTATTCTAATGGTTAAACACTGAACACATTTGAAAAAAATCAAACAGTTCCCAAGTAAGATTTTCAAATGACAGTTTAAACTGGTGTGTCTGACCTTCTGATTTCAGAGGAGGACCTATCAAGACCAAAGAAATAAGGAACACTTTTGTTGGTTTAGGATATGAAAAAAAACAGAACACAGTAAAATGTTCTTTTGCTGAAGTTACACTTGTTAGTATGTTTCATTTGGCAAGTCTTCTATAGCCAAAACAGTTAATTTATGCTCTCTTAAATGGTATGAGCCTAAGAACGGTCATAGTGGGTCAGACCAAAGGCCCATCTAGCCCACTGTCCTCTGACAGTGGCCAATGCCAGATGCTTCAAAGGGAATGAACAGAATAGGGCAATCAAGTGATTCACCCCGGTTGCCCATCCCAGCTTCTAGCAGTCAGAAGTTCAGGGACAACTAGCACACGGTTGCATCCCTGACCATCCTAGCTAACAGCCATTGATGATCTATCCTCCATGAACTTACCCGATTCTCTTTTGAGCCTAGTTATGCTTTTGGCCTTCACAACACCCGTTGGCAAGGAGTTCCACAGGTTGACTGTGTTGTGTGAAGTACTTTATCTTTTAAACCTGCTGCCTATTAATTTCATTGGGTGACCCCTAGTTCGTGTGTTATGTGAGGGGGAAAATAACACTTCCTTATTCACCTTCACACCATTCATGATTTTATAGACCTTTACCATATCCCCTCTCAGACATCTTTTCCAAACTGACCAGTCCCAGTCTTTTTAATCCCTCCTCATATGGAAGCTGTTCTATACCCCTGATCATTTTTGTTGCCCTTCTCTACTTTTTCCAATTTTAATACCTTCTGAGAGGGAGAACCAGAACTGCACATAATATTCAAGCTGTGGCCGTACCGTGAATTTATAGTGGCATTATATTTTCTTTCTTATCTTTCCTAATGGTTTCTAATATTGTTAACTTTTTTGATGGCTGCTGCACATTGAGCAGATATATTCAGAGAACTATCCCCAATGACTCCAAGATCTCTTTCTTGAGTAGTGACAACTAATTTAGTCCCATCATTCTGTATGTATAGTTGGAATTATGTTTTCTAATGTGCATCACTTTGCATTTATCAACAATGAAGTGTGCCCAAAAGCCTAGACAGTAGATATAATTCTTTTTTTAAACTAGATTTATAAAAAAAGTGGTGGGGGGTGGCTCCCTAACCACCAGCAAGCTCCCTTTATATTCAGTGACTCTCTGTCTGTGGGTTTTTGTTGTAATATTTTGATCAAGAATTTAAATTATTTTTAAAGTTACATTTTTAATAGCCCTTATAGCTGCAAAGAATAACTCAAATGTGAAAAGGGGTAAACGGTCATCTCTGGGTGTCTGCAGAGAGCTAAAAGCTGTTAATTGTCACCATCATCCATGGTGTTAACTCTGAAACCTAGTTAAGGCCATTTAGGGTTGATTTTGAAAAGGAAAATAAGGAAGTTAATTGAATTTCAATGGGAGTTGGGCATCTTACTTCCTTAGGCTCCTTTAAGAATCCCAGTCTTCGCTCTCAACTTTTTGTTAGCTACCTCACTGCTTAGCTTGGCAGAAATATCCAAGCTCGTGCGCTTATCTCACTTTCTCAACTGTCTGCTACCCAGCTACCAGAAGCTCTAAGTTTCCCAACATACTAAAATGCATCTATGATTTGTCAATACTACTGAAAAATAGTTTAAACTGTGCCCCAAAGCAGAGCTTGATGGCAAAACACAAGAGTACTATACTTACCAGTCATACTAATTTTCCAATTTAATTCAATAAAAAAAAACTTAAAATATACCTGAAACTACCACAGATCCAACTCCATACCTTCTAGCAGTAGTAGTCCTTTGGGCTCTTTGTTGCCCTCCTTTTTAAAGTCCTCACCCTGAAATTCCTGTACCTTGGCCACAAAGATTGTGACCATAGAACTTTTGATGAGGCTTCCTTCAGAAGCCATCACCACCTATGAAGCAACAGAAAGGGAGCATGCTGCATCCACCATCTTGCCTGGGGCTAAATATAACACTAGCTCAGAACTCTCAGTTCAGCTTCCCATGGTTCTGTGCTGAAATAAAGTCACAGTATTAAATGCTAAGTGTCTTTTTTAATAAAAGTTTTTTTTTGTTTTGTTTTTTTAAATAGAGTTGCTAGTTATATCTGACAAACACTATCTTTTCTTCACTACAGGGCTGTTTCAGAATTCAACTTGTGCATTCTAAATGGAATCTTAATGTTTGAAAGGTAGAGATCACACCATTAAAGGAAATAACAGAAGCAATTAGTAATCTCTCTTCATATAGGTCTCAAAAAAATCTAAGGTTATACATAGGATGTGGGTTTTTCTTTGGGAGTACTATTACAGAAAATCTGTGGTGTTAGTAGAGGTCATGACACAAAGCACAGTATCTGGTCTCTAGGCAAGAAATGAGTGTTATTTTAAACACTATACATTTATAGGACAACTGAAGACCAATCTACAAAAGACAAGAGGCAATCTACAGCAAACAATTTTGGCAAGCAATGTGTATGTTATCAGGACAGTGAAAGGGTTTAAAAAAATATGAAGTCTAAACATTTTTAGGATTTCGGTGGGGTGTTTGTTTGATTGTTTTTTTTAAGAACCTCAGAATGTATGCTCAAATATCAAATTAAACCTATGTTGTATCACAAGGATAGCTGAATGCCAATGAATGAACCCCCCAGGAGTGTTGCCTCTGCATGTTCACACTTGTGGGATGCAACCTCCACACTTCCTGGTGCTGCTGACTTGGGAGAATTCTAGAAAAGCAATGCCCCTTGGTGTTGCAACAAGCATTCTCTTGTGGCACTGACTGTCAGAAGCCAATGTTACAAGAGAACCAAGAAGCCTCAGCCACCACAATTCCTTCTGCTAAACAGAGTCCCATTAGATGGTGTCTAAGCTAGGTATTTTCCCCTCCGCTAGGGGGGCTGAACCAATGTTGAAAATCCCTGTGTGGATGAGTCTCTGGCTCCAGAGGACATCTGATGCATGTTGGCCAGATTCGCTTGGAGCAGATAACAGAGTCAGTGCTTAGGACAGTGTAAATAGCCAGCAGTTCAACCTACACTCCTACCTGCGAGTGTATCTGCACCACTGCCATCCTATAGATAGTGGAGGCATGAGAACTGGAGTCCCATGGATCTAAAAGGAGGCTGCTGGCACAGTGTTCTCTTGGTCCTCACTTTTGGAATTCTTTTCCCCGCTCTCCCCCCTCCCAACCCCAATTTGAAATGAACACAGTTTAACCTAAACCAGGTTTCTTTGTATATTGAGACCCACACAGATGGGCTCCTTAAAAGCCGGATTTTGCATCAGCACAGAAAGTTTGGCACTGAAAGGCTCACTTCCCAGCACTAGTGATGAAGCCTCTGTGCCCACCCAAGACTTAGATTGTTTCTCATGGCTGAAATGTCAGATTTCATCACTGATTTGCCTGGCTTTCCCTGACCTTTCCCCAAAGGCAAGTGACCAATCTTATGTGGGATCCTGAGACCATGTTTATAAGGCCTTTATGGTGGGGAAGGCACATAGCCCCTACTACCTATTAGTGAAGGTTCAAGGTGTGGAGAGACTGAGAAAGGTAGATGTGAAATGTGCAAAAGAAGAAGTTTAAGATAAAAATGCTTTACACAGCTACCTCTGAGATGATCAGAACACTACAGTTCCTCAGATCACTGTATGAGAATTATTGAATCAATAGCAGCCAAAAGGAAAGGCTCTTTTGCCTTCTAAAATGTTTTTACTGATTTAGAACTGTCTACATAGCAGTAATCTGCCTGACCCTGACTTTCAGTCACCTTGGGAGGCTTTTTAAACTCTTGCTGTGTGGTGAAGAGACACTTTGCATTAGAAAATGTAAATGAAGTTTATTCAGAAGGGTAAATGTGGTGACTAGTGGCCTTTCAGTGACTTCAGGATGACTCATTCTAGACTTTCAAAAAACACATCATAAACATGCACCGCTATTGATAAGAGTAAAAAAGTTTCCTGTAATTTGAAAAAGATGGAAACAATTTCTTTACTTAAGTCAGTACTTGGAAAAGTTGTTAAACAGAGGTCACAGAAAGGCTTTATTCTAGAAAAACAGTGTTACAAGTTTAGACTGCGGAGGCGAGCTAGCACAATCATGGACTTCCTTTACAATTGTTCTCAACTGAGTTTTTATGTGGATGGGACAGGGTAGATGCAACAAAATTATTTGAATTTGCCTAGAAGTGAGCCAGGAGAAAGCAGTGTTGCCCACTGTCCAGATTGACCTAAAGGGTGAGTTCTGACCACTAGTTTTTTTTATTATTAATTATTATTATTATTATTATTATTATTATTATTAAATGAAAACTATTATACTCAAACCTAATTTTTCTTATTTTTCACAAGCTCAGACGCACCTTAGATACCTCACAAACAGGTCATGATTCCTTCCCTGAAGACTTTATAATCTAAATTTAAACTGACAAGTGGGTGGGTCAAACACAAGAGAGGAAGCAGAGGTAAGAAGAGTGGCAAAGGTGACAATTCATTTACTGGTATGGATCTTGTCAGTTTACTTTTTTAATCATTTCTTGGATTTAAGTCCACACTGTTAGACAGAGGCTAAATTTTATATTTGTTTTCAGTTCTCTTTAAAACTGGAGTACTCTGAGTTACACAGAAATGAAACAAGGAACAGGTTTATATGTCTTTTGCTTAGGAATGCCTGTGGAATGGATTATTTTTTGCTCTTAAATGTGTTCACTCAGACTAAAACCCTCAAAACCTACCAACATTAGGAAGTGAATGCCTTAAATGATCAGGGAAAACTGCATTGCCGGTTATTATGAAATGTACCTAAATATCCTATTGGTTATAGAAAAATAATCAAAAGCTATTTCGTTAGACAATTATATCCACTGTTAAGTACTAGAATTTTGCATTTCCTTTTATCTACCATTGTGTTTAACCTAAACTAAAAGTGATCCAAAACAGTGATTTAAATTTAGCACTGTATATGTACAGTCAGATCAGTATTAGTGTGGGTGTAGTGATACTTCATATGTATTACAAATTTAACACCAAATGTCTTGCACTTGCACCTAGGAAAAAATTCACAGAAAAATGCATGATTTAGGTTAAACATGATTATGGCCCATGTTGGTCTGACACTTAATCCCTAGAGTTTCTTAGAAAAGCACCCCTCCCCCTCAAAAGGAAGAGTATGTGGTAACCTGACTTCCCCCCTGCATTTTTATCAACCCTACAACACTGCCACAAGCGTAGCCGTTTGTGATGCTCTTAGTTAAGTGTAATCACTTAGTTTTAGAGACAGACACTCCATAAACGCCTGTTATCCAGAGTGCACTTTAAGACTTGAAATACAAGTAGTAATATCTTAAAGAGGAGTCAACCTGAAGGAACCTCTTGCATCCCTAGGTTAGGTCAGAGCAATTATGACAGGGTTGGAAGTGACATGCAAGAGAACAATCTTAAGAGGACACAAGGAGGCAGATCCTTCTCCACAGAGAAGTCTCATCTCTCTATTATAGGTCGGGCAGTAGCATAGCTTAGTAGTAAGGCTGCCTGACACTTCTAGCTGTAAGGCCCTGTTTTCATGAACTTTTAAAAAACTTTAACAGAGGTTAACCGTTTGGAATGAAATTTTCTATGTGGGTGTCTGCCTCAAGCTGCATCTATTCTGGAAAATTTCAGCCAAAACAGTCCAGCAGTTAAGGACAAGACTAGAGAAAATTACCAGATTTTCCAGTGGCAAAATTCTGGAGACCTTCTCTTGGGAAAGCTCTAAAGCACGGCCATGATAGAGCAAAGATTTGAATTTTGGCAGGTAGTAGCCTTTGTATCAGGGATGTGCCTTTTGTCATCCTTGTGAAAATCCACTCAAATTAGGCCAATGTATCAGACTTTGAAAAAATTGCAGCCCACACATGCTCTGTGGAGACTTGCTAGAGGTTTACAACTCACTGAGCATGCTCCATTCCCTCACAGCTCCTAATGTTAACCACACTGTGTGCACAATCCCCACAGAGCAAATGGCCAGGCACTGAAACTGAACTGTGGCCAGGCAACAGAACTGAGAGATGGCAGCTTGTCTTCCCTGTATTCTTAGTGACCCCTCTGCCGGCAACTAGGCATTGTGGGAGAGGAACCCACCTGACAAACTCATAGGGAACAAAGAACCAGACCCAGGATATTGTGGGGGAGTAGTTGGCACAACAAGCCTGGGGAAGAGGCTGGGACAAAAAAGAGAAACTAGCAGGGCAAAAAGGCTGGGACTTGGAACCAGTTGGTGGAGGGATTAGAGATCTGACAAGGAGCCAGGATGAGCATGGTGATTGGTTGGGAAAAAATTGGAACAAGGAGCAAGGGGAGGCGAGGACACAAATCGGATGAGAAGCCCAGGGGTGGGCAGGAGAGGCAGGCAACTGCAGACCAGGGAGTGAACTGAGTTAGCTAGCCAAGGCAACTGGGGACAAGGAACTAGAGGAGTGGGGAGACTGGGATGGAGTGTTCAGAGAGGTAATATTAGGATTTGCCACGCAAGATAACTGGGACTGCCCAAGTGAGAAGAGAATGGGATGAGGAGCCAGTGGTGAGATAGAAACAGGGACAGGTTGGAGGGAATGGGTCAGAATGGGTCAAACTTGGGTAAAATGGCAGAATAGTCTGTGCCCACTAGAGAACTCCCCCAAAGCCTAGAATCAAGTCCAAGATTCCTGAGTCACCATTCCTCTGCTGGCAGCAAATATCCGTCACTCACTAGGAGGGTCTTCTCCTCTAGTGCTGGTCCACATAGAGGATAAGAATCTATTTCTGCTATCAATTACTCTGTTAGTTCAAGTGGCAGAAGTCTGTGTCATGGATCTAAAGGTTCCTACCCTGCTGGTGAACCATGTAGGGGTCAATATGATGCCACATGATTGAATTGGTCTCTTCCAATTTTCTTTTTTAATAAGATAGGAAATTAAACACAAACTATGTTAAAAGAACATTAAGGTTGTAAAGTCAAGCACTCAAAAGTTAAGAAATAAAACAGTATGTGATAATATAATCAGAGACTGCATCATAATGCACATGCACAAATGGGCCAAATTAAGATTATGTATACAACCTTAATTCTCACATTTCTTAACTTTGGAGTGCTTGACTTTGCAACCTTAATGTTTATATTTCACAAAAAACAAACCCTACATTAAAATAGATCTGCAGCTTCCTAAAGGCAAAACTTCTGTTTGTTTTATTTGGGGCTGTATGTTCTATAGTTCACTAGCTCTAGAAATAAGCATTTATTCGCCAGTACTATTCTATTGGTTTTTGGTTAAGGTGTTCTGAAGGCTTTGGGTTCCCAAAGTAGTAAGTTTTGAGCATAAGCTTCATTATTGCTACCAAGTACTATCTTTAAGCTAAATGTTGTAGCAGTGTTGGTCCCATGACATTAAACAAGGTGGTTGAGGTAATATATTCTACTGGACCAACTTCTGTTAGTGAGAGAAGTTTTTGAGCTGCACAGAGCTCTTCAGGTCTGTGTAGCTCAAAAGCTTGTGTCTCAACAGAAGTTGGTCCAGTAGAATATATTACCTCACCTACCTTGTCTCTGCAATATCTTTAAGAGAAGTTATCTGCTCACAAAACTTCATATGTTGAAAACTTCAGCACAATCTAGTTAATCACAAATGAGCATTTTAAAATGTCTATGTCCTAGATTTATGTTAGAGAAACTAATATTTCTACTTAAAGAATACAAACTCATGTTTAAAGTGATTTGTCTGTCCTTAACCAGGATATGACAAAACAATGGCCAAATACTGAAACAGTTGCATTTTGTATTTCAACAGACTGTTAATAGGCTCAGTAGCACACAAAGGAAACTGAACAGAGCAAGCTTGAAAAAATTAGCAACTCTGACTGTCAGACATGACTAAATAACTTCATATCATAAATGGATTACAAACAGAAGAAAACATCCACTTTCCTTATTTCTGAAAAAAGTGAATGCATCTCATTGAAACAAGCCACAGAATGCTAACAGTAAACATCAACTAGGTCTGCTAAAACAAGCTCATTACTTAACAAGTATTTTAATATAGCTAAATGCAAAGTTGCACATCTAGGAACAAAGAATACAAGCCATACCTACAGAATAGGGGACTGTATCCTGGAAAGTGGAGAGACTGAAAATAATTTAGGGGTGATAAGGGACAAGCAACTTAACATCAGCTCTTAATGTTATACTGTGGCAAAAATGGCTAATGTGATCGTTGGATGCATAAATAGGAGTAATGAGTAGGGAAGTGATTGATTCTGTATATTGTTAGAGATTCTAGAACACTGCATATAGTTCTAGTGTCCATATTTTTAAGAAGATGTTGAAAAATTAGAGAGAGGGTACAGAGCAGAGCCACAAAGATGTATGAAGGCTGGAGAAAATGCCTTACAATGAGGCTTAGACAGCTCAATCTATTTATCTTATCAAAATAAAATTGAAAGGTGACATGATTATGTTGTCTATACCGTCTCTGGGAGAAAACACCAGGTACTGAACAACTCTTTACTCTAATGGAGAAAAGCAAATAAGAACAATGGCTGGAAGTTCAAGCCAGACAAATTCAAATTAGATATACAGCACAAGTTTAAGACAGTGTTTAACTACTGGAACAACCTACCAAGGGAGGGTGAATTCTCCATCTCCTAATATCTTCTAATTAAGACCAGATGCCTTTCTGAAAGAAGATCTGCTTTAGTAAAACACAAGTTATTGGGCTCAATATAAAGATAACGGTGAAATTCTACAGCCTTGTTATGCAGGAGGCTGGACTAACTAGTCCAGGGGTCTCAAACTCAAATGACCACGAGGGCCACATGAGGACTAGTGCATTGGCTCAAGGGCTGCATCACTGACACCCCACCCCCCGCTGCCCTTGGACCCGCCCCCACTCCACCCCTTCCATGAGGCCCCGCCCCTGCCCCGTCTCTTCTCCACCTCCTCCTCCAAGCGGTTTTAATAAAAATATATACACTCAGTAAAGCCCCCCGACTGCACTGGGCTGCACCACCACTCCACCCCTGCTCTGCCTCTTCCAGGGGTGGCAGGTTTGTAGACATTTTGGTGGTGCCCAGAACCTGCCCCCCCAAACTCCGCCCCCACCTGCTTAAGGCTCTGGGAGGGAGTTTGGATGTGGGAGGGGGTCTGGGGTGCAGGCTCTGGGATGGAGTTTGGGTGCTGGGTGCAGGCTCTGGGCTGGGGCAGGGGGTGGGGGGTGCAGGCTCTGGAATGGAGTTTGGGGATAGGAGGGGGTGCAGGGGTGAGGGCTGTGGGGCTGGGATGAGGGGGTTGGGGCATTGGAGAGGCTCAGGACTAGGGCAGGGGAAGGGCAGCCTGCCCTGGCCCTAGTGAACGGGGGCACTAGGACCCTGCGGCAGCAGGTGATGCCGGAAGCTGGCAGAGCGGAGCGGAGCCAGCGTGAGCTGCAGGCTACGGGGCGGTGAAGGGGCAGCAAATGAGCCCGGGGGACACTCGGGGGAGGTGCGTGGGGGCGGCAGGCAGGGTCGGGGGAGAGACCCAGCCCCAAACATTGGGGAGCAGCGAGCAGGGAGCTTAGCTGCCACATAAAATAACTCGGGGGGGGCAGGTGTGAGGGGAGTTCAGCAGCGACAGGAAGTAACGGGGGGGGAGGAGGTGCACGGAGCCCCGCGGGCCACATGCGGCCCACGTGTTTGAGACCCCTGAACTAGTCCAACTGGACAATTCCTGAACGCATGCACCTGTGCAGCAGACCTGCTCTACAAAATGGCATTCTCCATGCAGCATGACCTCACATGAACTACATGTGAGGTCACGCTGCATGGAGGATGCCATTTTGTTTCTGTATGTGGCCTGCAGAGGTGTTGCGCAACTACGCATGAGACTCACGTCACTGAACATGATGATCCAAAGGCCCCTTCTGGTCTTAAAAGCTATGATTTAAAAAAGCTGATAAAAATGCATTACACCTTTTTTAATAAAATGTTTGTTAGTACATATGAAGAATACATAGGAGAAGAGATTGACTAAAACTCAGCTATTTTCTTGCTATCTTGTTTCAGAGATAAGTAAAATAAGTATTACAGATGAATTGCTTATCTATGCATTTCTAAGGCACTTATCACTATAGTATCTGGGCACAATGCGATAAAACAGATGATTGCTCTATCTTTCAATCGTTTTTGTGCCTATTGTGCTTGAGGAAAAATATTCATGGTAAAGGACGCTTCATAAAGGCTCTGTTTGCTTTGTAGGCTGATGTGTACAAATAAAGTTGACATCAGCGTCGCAAAGAAAATGAACAAATGCTGTATAACTCTCATACAGACAGCAAGACAAGAGTGCAGTAAAGGAATAAGTTGGGATTTTAAAAAGAGTTTGGATCATGTAAGTATAGCTAAGGAAAAAGGATACAGTAGTTGAGGGATCAAAGGGAGAGAAAAGCTTGGCCACCATAAGCTAAAGAGAAATGTTTTGAAGGCAACATTTCAGAGGAAACGACTAGGAAGTTGTTTGGGAACTTAGAATTCCTAGCTGTACAGACAGACTTCCCGGCTGATATTATGAAGTTGGTGCTACGAAATTGCAGCATCACTCGATGCCTCTAAGTAAATATGGAATCCACTATGGGCTGGCAGGGCTGTGTTACATCGCTGCCAGCTCAGGGACAATAATAACTTGGTAGAATGTAATGGTCACCTATCCAGGTGGAAATGCCTGAAGCAAGAATATATTTAAGCCAAAAGAGATTTCTCCCAATTTGTTTGCAGGGGTGATGAAAATGAAGAAAGTGGAAAGTTACCAGCAACGTGACAGAAAGAGGCGTTAAAAAAAAAAGATTCACAGGGGAAAAGATCAGCACAAAGAAAGAGGCAAGAGGAAGAGGAGCTGGGGGGGAAGAAGACTCCACATTTCAGAACACAAGCCTGGACAGCTCCCAGAGAACCCTCAGCCCAAAGTATACTTTGGAGTGTTGAGGAAACTCAGGCAGAGAAATACATATAGGGTTTTCTTTAAAAAATTTAACGTAATGGTAAGGCCACGTGTCTTCTTTGCCAGAAGCGTGTTTCTCAGTTCAAATCTTCAAACTTGCAGCATCATTTCGTTTCTAGCCATGCACATATGGATCAAGAATTATCACAAGGTTCTGAACTCCACACTTTAAAACTGAAAACTTTGAAAAAAAAACCAAACAGATGTAGAAGCCCAGTTCTTCACCAGATTTGCCAACCGATTGCAGACTGTAACATTAGCCTCCTATTATGTGGCCTGGCACATAGCCCATGTGAAAAAGCCCTACTCTGAAGGAGAGCTTCTAAACGTGCCTCACTGATGTAATTGCAATCCTGTCGCTAGAGAATGAGAATCTATCGAAGAAAATTTCTGGCCTGTAGCTTTCACGTCACACAACAGAATGCAGAATCTCCAACCTGAACAGTGACATTGAATCGCAGCACTTGCAACTTCAGCAGTGAGAGTGTTTGAGCATCGCTTTGGATGAGTTGTGCCATGCACAGGATAAACCTTATTATCGGTATGTGTCCACACTCTGTCTGACTACTGTGTTGTAAGGGAAGAACTCCTCGATATCGTGTCACTAAAGGACAGAACTCGTGGACGAGATCTAAAGGAGGCATTGATGTTGGTAGTTGCGAAAAGCCACTTGCCTTTACAGAGGCTCACTGCCATTGCAACAGATGGGGCTCCATCGATGTGGGGATCTGCGAATGGATTAGTAGGGCTTTGTAAATCTGATGAGAGCTTTCCTGAATTTTGGGCATTTCACTGTATTATTCATCAGGAGCAACTGGTATCTAAAAATCTCAAGTTTGATCACGTCATGAAACCTGTCTTGCACATTATGAATTTCATTCTCTCAAATGCACTTAATCAGACAATTTCAAAATCTAATTGAAGAACTGAATGAAGACGACTCCCCTGCCAATTTGCCATTTCACTGTGCAGTTTGATGGCTCTCGAGAGGTAAAGTTATTTCCTGTTTTTTCAAGCTCCTGGAACCAGTAAAATTGTTTACAGAGGAGAAGCACAGAATACATCCCGAACTTACAGATCCTGGATGAGCTCTAGACTTGGCATTTCTTGTAGACATGCTGCTGCATTTGGATAAACTAAACATGACTTACAAGGAAAATTCCGGTTGCTGTCTGATCTAGTGCAAGGCGTATTTGCGTTCGTGAAACAACTGCAGTTGTTTCACAGCCAAATGCTTGAGGGAGAGCTGAGACACTTTCCCTCAAAGTCACAACTTTAAGCCAGATCTCAGACTCATAGACTTTAAGGTCAGAAGGGACCATTATGATCATCTAGTCTGACCTCCCGCATGATGCAGGCCACAAAAGCTGACCCACCCACTCCTGGAATAATTCTCTCCCTTGACTCAGCTGTTGAAGTCCCCAAATCCTGATTTGAAGACTTCAAGTCGCAGAGAGTCCTCCAGCAAGCGGCCCCTGCCCCATGCTGCGGAGGAAGGCGAAAAACCTCCAGGGCCTTTGCCAATCTACCCTGGAGAAAAATTCCTTCCCGACCGCAAATATGGCGATCAGCAGAACCCCGAGCATGCGGGCAATATTCTCCAGCCAGACCCGCATTGACCATTGATACTAATTACCTGCGATGGCACATTATTGACCTATTGACTAAAATCACGTTATCCCATCAAACCATCCCCTCCATAAACTTATCAAGCTTAATCTTAAAGCCAGAGAGGTCTTTCGCCCCCACCGTTTCCCTCGGAAGGCTGTTCCAGAACTTCACCTCTCTGACGGTTAGAAACCGTCGTCTAATTTCAAGCCTAAACTTCCCGACGGCCAGTTTATATCCATTCGTTCTCGTGTCCACATTAGTACTGAGCTGAAATAATTCCTCTCCCTCCCTGGTATTTATCCCTCTGATATATTTAAAGAGAGCAATCATATCCCCTCTCAGCCTTCTTTTGGTTAGGGTAAACAAACCAAGTTCCTCGAGTCTCCTTTCATACGACAGGTTTTCCATTCCTCCGATCATCCTAGTGGCCCTTCTCTGCACCCATTCCAGTTTGAGTTCATCCTTTTTAAACATGGGAGACCAGAACTGCACACAGTACTCCAAATGAGGTCTCACCAGTGCCTTGTATAACGGAAGCAGCACCTCCTTATCCCTACTAGAAATACCTCGCCTAATGCATCCCAGATCAAAAGAAGATGCAGCAGAACCCCTAAAATGGAGCACAACTAGATAAGTGAGTGTGATTAAAGATCTTAAGGACAGTTTTGAGGAAAGATTCCAAGATTTGCAGCAGAAAAGACCTCAAATCAGATTTCTGATTGACCCTTTTAGTGCTGAAGCCCCCTTTAGTCACTGATGAAGCAACATGCCCGATGGAAATAGAACTTTTGGAAGATGACAGACTGAAAACTGTTCAGAAGACAGAGGAGACCCTTACTTTCTGGAAATCTGTACCAAAAGGATCAATACCCCGACATCAGAGATGCAACCCTAAAAATTATCTCTAGGTTTGCCTCGACCAGTCTTCGTGAATCTGTTTTCACAACACTCAAACATGTGAAATACAAGCATCAATCCATTTTGACAGACAGCCACTTAAGAGAACTGCTGCAGCTGAGCACAAATGAACACAAACCAAACTTCAAGGGAATTGTTGAAAGCAAAGATTTCCAGAAATCCCACTAAGTAAAAGGTTAAGTTATTATTGTTAATTATACATTATAAATATACATCAACTTATATAATGAGAGAGAGAGAGAGCGCGAGAATATATACAGACACCATATTACTGTGGCTCTTTGGCAATGCACATTGGTAAATTCTGGTTCCTTCTCAGGCTCAGGTTGGCCACCCCTGACTTAGACAACTGAAATGTGGGTTTAGGACAATGCCTACACTTCTGGCCCTGGCAGTAGAATTGGGCCAAACAAGAAAGGTGATTTAAAAAAAAAAAGTTTTAGTTTGATTCCAATCTAAAAGGTTTTCAATCTTTGAAATATTCAGTGGCACTTCATATTTACATTACATTGACAAAGTCAGCAAAGGCAAACAGACAAGTTAGAAGCCAAGAGGAAAAGCATGGCTCTCTGTCACTTGCATGGAAGCAATAATTAACATCCCAGAAGTCTATTTGACAGAATGCAAGGTCTTTATTTCTAAAAGGAAATATTCAACAGTACAGCATTACCCAACATTAGAGAAGCACGGCCTTGTGCTTAGGTGAGAAGGAAAAGGGAGCAAATAAAAGGGAGAATGCTAAATAAGGATGGGGCCAGTACTATGTTACACATTTAGCATTTACAAGTGTTATTTGTTACCTGGATTTCTAGTTCAGCAATATGCTGCTGGAGTTCTGCCACAGCTGCTATGCTGTCTGCTTCACGGAGTCTTACTGCCATCACTTCTTCCTTGTTCTGAAAAGAGTTGAATAGGGCTAAGCTGTAAAATCAAGAGGTAACTTTCTCTGATGTTTTGGGTTTGTGAGGGGGAGGCTCCCTGAGCCCAGGCTCCAGCCTAAGCCTGAACACCTACATAGCAATTTTACAATCCTGCAGCCTGAGCCCAAGCCAGCGGACACAGGCCAGCCATGGGTGTTCAGTTGTAGTGTAGATATACCCTAATTTATTCCTAGCAGATGAAACTTAAGATGTGGCTCTTCCTCCCTGTCCCCCTTCCTTCTCTACTCTTTTGTTCTTTGTCTTCCCTTTATTTGGGGGATGGGGGAAGAGGGAGAGGAAGAAATAAATAAGTTATTTAAGATTTTAATACCCAGGAAAAGGACTAGATTAAGAGTACAAGTGAAGTCTTCTCTTCATCCACAGAAGTGATATAGCATGGACCGTAACACTGCAAACCAGTGTACCTCAACAGTTGGCATGTAAAGCACACCCCTAGCTGTCAAAGGCTTAGTCTCCATAGTAATTCAAACATTGACCTCCCAGTGCTAACAAGGTATCCATCACAAGAGTCCATGCCCTCTCACCTGACTCATTTCACATAAGGCAACTGGTAATGTTACAACCAAGCTGGATATCTGTAACAGTGACAAACCAGTAGAACTAAAGTCCTTTTAATCAAGCACCTGAGCCCTGTATCCCAGATATGTTTTACGTGTTTGTCATTCTACAATACAGCTGTTTGATATTCCAGTTAATAAGAAAAATTGAAGTTTAAATAATCTTTTAGTTAAATATTGTGGGGAATGGAAATTTGGAGATTGTCCCACTTCCATTAGAGTTTGATGCTTGTTTTTTTCCAGCTATTTGAAATCTGATAACTGTGCTCTAGTTCTATTTTAGTTATTGGGCCTTTGATGTAAAGGTAGTGTCAAAATCAGACCCATTTAGATTTTGAACTGTACTTTTTTTATTCCGGAACAGTCATTACAGTAATTTTCAAATTGGCCTTTTATTTGGATCTTGTAAACAAAGAACATCAGTTGTTTCCCATCACTGCACTATTAGAGCATGTTGTGGACTCGATTTTTCCTTTTGTTACTTGACTATCACTTCTATAGCCATCAATTCAATTAATTTCAGTTTTTCCGTAGTTACTAGAAGATTGCTCTTTTTTAGTCTTTGTACTCCCTCTTATTTTTTATATTGTAAAGTGTTTTTTCTAAATTCTGACTTTCATAATAACTGTGGATCTGTTCTAATTCATTAGCTACCTATATTTTTCAGAGTGATAAAAACCGTAGCATCAAACCAACCTAATGCTACGGACCAGACCTCATATCTAATTCAGACTGAGGGCCGAATTCCACGCATGCAGGGCTGCTGGGTTACTTTACCTTAAAGCAGAGTTTAGCCCTAACAGTACTAGTAACTGGATTCCTTTTAATCTGACTGTGCTGATTACTAACAATTCAAGCTGACTCATCATAAGGCCCTTGAATTGTTGATCAGATATAAGAGGAACACACTGACACTTCAAATTCTTGATAAAGTCTGAAGTGTTCATGGCAAGTTGATGTATCTGAGGTTCAGTTCATAACTATCTGCTTTCAGTTAAGGTGAGACATATGATCAACTTATTCAAAATGAGACTAATACACTGATCATACATAGCAGGTGATTTTACAGTTTCATGACAAATAGAGGAATGAACAATGGACCAGCTAACTTCTCAGAACCAGAAGATGCAGCATCTTCCACTTCAGCAGTGGGAAGTGTGCCAATAAAAAGCCCTAGCTCCTTTCATTGAGCAGCCTCTTAGTCAGAAGCTGCATTCTTGGAGAAATTCAAGGAATTAACTGCAAAGCAATATCATCCAACAAAGAAATAACACTACAAAGGGGCTATTTCCCCCCTGCCAGGAGACTGGCCATTAGGCCAGGAGTCTAAGATTTGGGGGGGGGGGGAAGAGAGAAGAGGGGTGTCAAGGTTTTTCAAGAAAAATTATCCTGACTGCATGACTTTGTATATACTTGAAAGTCTTTACATTTGCTCAGATATACAATTCTCTTAATTAGTCCTAATGTTACACGTTTCTGATGCAATACGTTTTAGATGAGAGGATACGATCCCAGACAGGTGTACACAGTTTAAGAATTTATATCCAGGAGCATTCAACTTTGTGAATTACATGGAAGGGAGGTCTAATTAGGTAGCTCTTAAAACACTGGATGGAGGAACATGAAGGAAGAGATCAACCCTATAAGGTTTGGACTATTAGTGAATGGTTGCCCACTGGACTATTTGACACTACATTTCTGAACATCCATAGTATGTTAAATTTTCTAGCTTTCAAGAGGGTTGGGCTGATGTCGCCCAAATATGAAAATCATTTAGGTAGGACTCCAACCAATTTCAAAGCATCTATTGTCAAATTAACTTACATTTGGGGAATGAAGATCTATGTCACCATTTCAGGTAAGAGAATTAACAGAATCCTTGAGGACTTCATGTAGCTTCTATTGTTCTTTCCCCCCGGCACTGGGGCCCCCACATGTCCTCAAAAAAAACCCTTAGTTTTCAGTGATGGCCATAGCAATGTTAATCATACCTATCATTCCCAAACACTACAACAGTTCTTATACCTTCTAGTTCCTTACATTGACATATTTTCTTTGGTTCAGAGCATTTCTGCTTGAACCATGTCTATCAGGCCCCATCTATACTTTTAGTTGATGTAAAATGAAAATATTTAAAGCTATAGAAACTAGTGGCCTTGAAACAACAATGGAAAACCTCCCATTTTATTCCAAAGAGGTTGTATTGATGACAGTTGTGCTAGTAAGGAAACTCCCAGATTGAGTTTGTATACAGACATGGGGTGTTTCTGGTTACCCAGGCAGATATAATTTTAAGATCTCTTTACTTGGCTGAAAGAAAAAAAAAGTCACCACACATGCCTGTCCCTAGGGAAATTAAAGAACAGTTTATGTACATGGGAGACCCATTCAGTTCTCACCTGGAAGAATGAAGATTGAGGCTTTGAGGATGTATTAGGTTGTTACTGGAGGGGAAAATGGGTGGGAGAGACAAATCTGAGATCTCTCCACAAAAGGTAATGCGAATATGAAAAAATATATTGCTTGGGGGGACTTGCAAAAGTTTCACCTTCTCTGTGTGCATTAATTTTTACAAGTGAACAGAAAACATACCAGAAAATGTAATAAGCAAACTGCTATTATAAACCTGGTTCTAAGAGGTTTTCGACTACAAAATGCTGCTTTAAATAAGTGCTTGTATTCTGGTAGCAACCACCCAGGCTTTAGCTTGCTGTCTAAAACAAACATACACTGTGTGAAGAATAGGGATACAATCAAGATTATATAAACAGCACACGATGCACATTTTAAAAGATAACTACACTTAACTTCCCTTCAACCTATGCATTATTACTTGACTAACTTTTTGTAAGTATCATGAAAACAGTGGGTCTTGGAGGAATACAAGGCGGCAATATTTGCCCTTAAAGATCAGTTCAGGAAGGGCATTCCAAGCACAAGGCTGTGTGAAAAAAGCAAGAAAAGTTGGAGGTGCAAACATAGGGGCAATCAAGGAGGGCATTGTTGGCAGAGCAGGAGACAAGAGGGACAGAATTGTGAATGGTCTTAAGGACTGTACTAGAAGCTTAACTAAATGCTGTGGAAGAGGGGGAGCAAATGGAGGCACTCAAGAAGGTGTGCGAGATGCGTTTAGAATAAAAGACAGGGAAGATCTTAGCAGCTGTGTTGTGAATAGCCTGGGGATGGATGATGTGGTTGCCAGGGAGGTCACAGAAGTCACTGTAGTAAGATCGGAGATGAAGAACTGAACAAGAGGTTTACCTGTATCAACTAAGAGGGGAGGCACACTCAGAAGTGTTATAGAAAAATCTGGATATGTGGGACAAGGCAGAAGGAGTCAAATATAAACATCTAGGTTTATGGGCAGTAGGAAAGATGATGGTATTGTCAACAGTAACAAAAAGGATAAGGGGGAGAGGTTTGGAAAGTAAAGATACGGAGTTCAGTTTTGCCCATGTTGTGTTTAAATTGTAGTGACACATCCAAGATGACGTCAGAAAGACAGGCTGAGATGTGGGCTAGGTTGGAAGGAGCTGATTAAGAGAGGTTTGAGAGTTCTTTTCCAATCAGCATACACATGGTAGCTGAAGTCATGCAAGAAGCCAAAAAAGATGTAAGAGGAGAGGTTGGTCAAGGGAAGAGCCTGTGTGAGTGCTCGCAAAATAGGAGGATTCACTGAGATACAATGAAAGAATGATCAGAGGGTAGAAGAGCCAGGAGAGGACACAAATACCCAAGGAAGGACAAAATGTCAAGAAAGAGCAAGTAACCAGTTTTATAAGCAAGTGAAGGAGAATCAGGTAGAGAGCCAGAAATTCTGGCCATGAAAGGAGTCATTAGAGATCCTGGTGAGATTAATTTCAGTGGAATGGAGGGGCCAAGTGGAGCTAGAAAAGAGGAACTGTAAGCAACAGTGGCAAATAGTGCCTTTGAGTTTAGAGATTAAAGGAAGGGAGAGGAAGTAGTTGGAAAGGCTGGTGGAATAAAGGGACTGCTTCTTGAGGATGGAGAGACCACAGCATGCTTTTATTAAGGGGAAGAAGCAAGAGGCAAATCAGGGAGGAGTGGGTGTGGGGACAACAGGAGGACAGCAGGCATGACAGATTATATCAGTGATAGGATAAAGGAGGAAAGGATTTTGGGAAAGGGGAAAGAGGAGGGAAAATTAAATTAACTTGCTTAAGTAGGACTCTCCTAAATCACAATGATCTATTAATACAAATTGCAAATAAAAAAACAAACAAAAAACCCCACACATTATATGAATGCTACTATGCAGGATTCTGTACAAACAATCAGCTATGGGGCCAGTTCCAAGCTTACATTCAAGGTCACGGTTCAAATAATGCGCCAGAATACCAAATAGAATCAATTTATTTGCACCAAACTGAGATTAACTTCATATTAACATTATCTTGACAGATCTCAGACCATCACAAATGTGCATTTGTGAAGCATGTTGTGATGTAAGCCTCATACACCTCTCAGGGACTAATGATTATGAACCAAAATTCAGGGTCTAGCCAGGATCATAGTCAGTGTTTCCACCTCATTCACTGGCCACAAGAATTATACTTGACAAACACATAGTCCCTGCTTGCATTGAGCATCCACTAGCCGCTTATCTCAACCCATTTTAGAGCGAGGTTTTCCATGCTAATTATCCAGATGAGGATGGATACAAACTTAATCCAGATTCTGGATTAGAGGATACTCAAAGTGCTCTTTTACTTTATGAAAAGGATGAGGATACCCCACTTCTTTGCAATATTTAATAAAGATTTGATGTGATTAGTAGTATCAAACCCTATGAAACAAGAATTTACAAGTGGGGAAATGTCATTACTTATACACTAAAATGCCACCAATATATAAAACAGTTGTGAACATCTAGTAAGGAAATCAACATATGGAAAGCAATAACTGATTCAGCATTAGTAACCAACTCTTATGTAGAATGAAGTGCTGATTCTAGTCAGAATGAGATCTTGCATTTAATATTCAGTGGGCAGATCCCTAAAAAACAACTTTCATTGGCTTGTCAAATTCCAATACCCAATTACCTGTACACTTAATTTTAGGTCGCATCAGAAACAAAGGAGGCTAACAGCAGTACAATGTAAACAGCAGGAAAAATGAAAATCCTTTCTAAAGAGATGTTGAATGTCCTAGGGGAGAAGGACTACAGTATATCTAAGAAATGGTAAGAACCTTAAATTAAAATCAAATGAAACTCAATAAAAAAAACCCTTCACTAGCAAAATGAAGTTAATTAAGAGACAGAGGTGCTGAATACACACTACACTTCATAGTTTAGGGTGATTAAAGTTAGGTCAGCATAGTTTAATTGACTAGATTTCTGTACACTAAACTGTATTACCCTGAAGAGAACACTTTGAAACATGCACAAATTTCAGTATTTACAGGTTTGTGTGATATTGTAAGAAAACTATACATATTAATAAGGATGAAATTTCATCACTGGGATCTAGTGACAGTGATAAAACCACTCAAGCTTCACTCTTGGTTTATGCTGTCATCAGAACCCTTTGATGGAATTACAGCCTTACATACACTTGGGTGCATGTTATTTCTTATTATATGCATACATTTTGAATAAGTGAGTGTCATTTGAGAAATTTTTTCTTGAAATATTTTTTCAACTTTGCCCTGTATGAATGAATCTGGAAACATCTGGAACTCAAGGGTAAATATAACCAATTTACTTTTGCTAAGGCAAAACTCAGATATGTTCATGAACAAATTTGGAAGCTGATGCAGTATATGAACACAACAGTGTACAGCTGAAGGTTTAAGATGTTAGTTTGATTATTGATGTGCTGCTCATGCTAGTCTTTTGGGTTATACTAAAAATGGGCACACACAGGATTTTAACTATATTGAATATTTTCAATTTACTTTACTAAAGGAATCCTACCACCCATGTGTAATTCAAGACACGCTTTTAACTTCTGTTTTCAGCTTCTGACACGTAAAAACTTTTTACACACTTGAGCTGGAACAACTTTTGGTTTAAATAGTCTCACTTTTAGGTGAGGGGCAATGATAACTTTGAAGTATGGTTTTACAAGGAAGTTACTAAAAGAGCCTCACAAGACTCCATGTTTATGGTGTCTGACTGCCATACCAAATTTGCACAGTTCAGAAAGAAAACACAGATTTTTTTAAACTAAAAAGTGCAAACTGAACCTGGGATTTCAAAAAGTCAAGCCAGATTCTTTCATTCCTGTGCATTGACCACAATGAAGAGGTCTGTTCTACCCAGCCTTCTTGGAAACAGATTGACCAATTGTAGACACTACAGAAAGACAGGCTGCCACTGGACAGTGGGTACTGTCACACATACCCTACCCTGGGGACATGTCCCCTTCCACCCTAATTCTACCTTTGTGACCCTTCACACAGCTATATTGATTCTGCTAACCAGAATTAAGGTACTACAAACTTTTGTCATGAATGCAATCAGATATGTCTGAGTAAACCATGTTCAGAGTCTGCTGTGCAAGTCTGTGCCTTTTATACATAAGAACTGCACTTTAAAGTAAGTGACTATCAGAAAAGTTAACCTTCACAGGACCACAAATTAGAGAAGGTTGTCAACCCTCCTTTTGGTGGGTGGTAAATCCAAGATGTTACTAATTCACTAGAAGATGTAAAGGTTTGCTTTTGTGAGCATTGTCATCTATAGAATGTTGAAAATATGGATCTGATTGTAGCAAGTAAGACAGAAGAATGTGAATATATACTGCGTACATGAATTGTGTGTTCACGATGCTGGTTACCTTGCACTCAGTCTCTGCTTGTTTACGTTTTGCTTCACTCAACTGAGCAAGAAGCCCTTTGTTCTGCGCAGAAAGATATTGCGCCTTTCCTTGTAGATTGGTGACCTCTTGCTCCGCCCTCCGTAAATGGTTACTGTTGATGTGGTTCTGCATTTATAAAAAAGAAGTGTGTCAGAAGAGGTCTTATCACACCTACCTAACTAGACAAGGAAAGCACTAACATTTCTCCCAGTAGACTTTTTAAAACCGACTTGTAAATCCTGTTTATATTTACAATTTCAGTAAACCAAAAGGTTGTTTTATTGAGCAAAAAGCATTCCAAGTTTTGTTGCAATTAAAAATTGCTCATCTTAATGTTTATTTTGAATGATGCAGCTACATCTGGACAGAGTATACTCAGGTACCGGGCAGTCTAGTGCAACATTTCTCAAATGCAGCCACCAGGAGGTTTTCATGTGGCCACAACAGCCTCCTGGGCAGTGATTGGGGGGGAGGGGGGGCGGGGAGAAAAGAGCATCAGTCCCTCCCACTCTTTCCTTGTTGCTCCTGGATGCGCAGCACCCTGCACTGCCTCTGGGGAGTGGTGGGGCACAATGCTGCAGGAGCAAGGTGAGTTCTTGACCCAACCTTGGGGGGAGAGGGTTTCGGCGTCAGGCTCCAGCAGCAGGACTTCAGGAGCCTGGCCGTACAGCCCTGGGCTGAGAGCGCAGGGCAGTGCGTACTGACCCCACCCCACCCCCGCCAGCTCTGGCCACATGGCCCTGGCCTCCAGCTGAGGGACTTCACCTCCAGCCTCTGGTTCCAGCTGTGTGGCAGCAGGCATTGGCCCCCAGCTCCAGTCCCAAGCTCCAGCTGCGCAGTGGCAGGTGCCAACCTGCAACTCCAGCCGCGCGGCTCCAGCCCCTGGCGCTGACCCCCTGCCCCAGCTGCACAGCAGCAGGCGCCAACCCGTAGCTCTGTTCCCGAGCTCCGGCCATGCAGTGGCAGAAGCTGGCCCTGGGTGCTGACCCCGGTCCTGGCTGTGCAGCAGCGGGTGCTGGCTCCTGGCTCCAGCCACGCAGTCCTGGGCTCTGGCACCCAGCTCTGGCTGGTTGCCAGGCGCTGACCTACAGCTCGGGCTACGTGGCAGTGGGCTCCAATCCCTGGCTCTGGCCATGCAGTTCTTGTCCCCAGCTCCAGGCTCTGGCCATAGGCACTGATCCCCAGCCCTGGCTGCATGGCAGCAGACACCAGGCCATGGCTCCGGCCACGTGACAGTTGGACTTACCCATCCCCATCACCCCCGCTGCCTCCCATAGCCTCATCCATTCCCTCCCGCCCCCACACCATTGCCCCGGGCCCCCACTGGCTCCTCGGCCCTGCATCCATCCCACCATCGCCTCTGGCCCCTGCCGCCTGCCCCAGCAGCCCCCCCATCCAGAGCTTAATGGGTCCTGGGGCTTGCTGAGAAAAGTGATATTAACAAACATGCAAGTATCACTTTTCACAGCAGACTTACTAGCTAACTGTGAAAAGTGATACTTGCATGTTTGTTAAAAATCACGTCACTTTTCATAGCCTCCCACGTAGCTACTAAGTGTGCTGTGATATTAACAAATATACAAATATCACTCCCGAAGGGGGAAGCAGCATTATTTTTATGATTGAGTCTACCAAAAAACCCTACAAATATAAATTACAATGATTTGGATGTGTACCTGTGCATATTTATTTTTCCTAAAGTTAATTAAGTATTTTAGGAAAAAGAAGTGTCAGTGTGGCCACCAGTGAGGGTTGGTGGCCGCACTATGAGGCCACCAAAAAATTTGTTCAGAGAACACCTGGTCTAGTGTATATAGAACATTAACTAAAGTATGTTAGACACTGAAAGGCAAAGTTATATTTTTGCATATAAACAGACTCTATATGTTTATACAAAATTATATATGAACCAAATTATTGTATGCTGTTATCTTCCATTTGAACATCTATATAGAAGCACTCAGGAAATAACCTCACTTCAGTGTATTTGTGATTGTTAGTACATGGCATATGATAAAACAGGATAATTATGCCCCCTGCTGATTGAATTAAAAAACGGATTAACTGAAAAAATAATTTTTACAATGCCAAGTTAGTAACTTGTCTGAGATTTTATGAAGCTTTTTACTCCATCAGTGGCATGTAACAAGTTCTAACTGGTGACTCTGGGCCAAATGCTGGGTGCATAGTCAGTTCTTTACACCACACCACCATGTGTCCCACCTCCTGCTTCCTGGGACAGCAGGGAATGGTAGTGGTAGGGCTGAGATACATTTTACATTCTGAATGCATCTGGTGTCTCCATGTGTCAGTTATGTTTGAGACTTTTTCCATGAGAGGATTCCCCAAAAGCTTATTGCAAAGCCTTCACTCCTCACCTCCTTTCAAGTAACAGAAGTTCAGTACTATGCTATAGTGTCAACAGAAATTTCAGGAACAAATAAGTGTTCGGTGAAGTGCACATAATACAGGTTTTTTTGCCAAGTGATGCTCCCTTATTCCTTGGTTATAGCAGAATTTAAATAGGTAAACAAGTTACTCTTCCCTCTTCACAAACACCCCAGCCACATGGAATTTATCACAGCTAAAGGGGCAAAATGTTGGTGCAAACTCCTTCCTAAATACTGGCAGCACACAGCTGATCTGCAAGGATCCTCTGGCCAATTCAGGAGCCAGATTCATGGGTTATGAAAGAAGGTCACCGTCAGGCAAAGCCACATAGGCAACTCCCAAGGGGAAGGAAAGGAGCAGATAGTATTTTTGTCAGATAAGGGCCTGTTAAATTTAACAACTAAGTGTATTTTTAAACCATTGTTGTACTAAACTAGGACTGTAAAACAACTGAGATCCATACATATTGACCCAGCATGGTGAGTTCATTGCTTAACAGCAAGGTGGGAAGTTTAGAAAGGTGAACTTCATATATTGTAAGTCTTGAAAAGTGGAAGGGAATCAAACTGGAGGCTCATTCTTAAACAGTCTAACAGCATGAAAAGCATAAAAAAGTGTTGTACTGTCTCATTATGCTACTGTCATTGGTAAAGGCTATCCCTCGGCATCCCTAGGTGCCAGCATTCAGTTTGGGTCACAATAATGCTTAACTCTCTGCCATCTCAGTACTAGTTTTCAATAACGTACCTGCGTTTCCATCTCCATCATTCTTTGTTTCATCTCTTTTAGATCTGCCTGACTTTCTGCTTCTCTCAATCGGATTGTCATCAATTCATCTTGCAGTTCATTCACAGTGTTCTTTCTGGATGGATCTTTCCATCTTCCAGCAGTGCGAGCTAGATGACGCTAAAATAATTTATAATGGGTTTTTATCTATATCTATGGACTCTCCTAAAATACTATTACCTCATCTGCTGAAGAATGAAGTACTTCCCAATCCACCACAACAATTTTGAAGAATCAAACAGAAGACTAATATAGCATTACAGTTCATCAAAAGAACTACAAACAGCCACAAGGTTACATAGTTACAAGAACTAAGAGATGGTGGCATGGGGACAGGAATTTTCAATTGGGGCAATCATGAAACTGAAAATATATTCTTAAACAAGAGAAGTTTGAGTATTTCAAACACCTGAATAGCAAGATTTTGCTAAGTTCCAACCTCTACTTGCATTCACTGAAATAGGATCTTTAAAACACTTGTTCTGGTGGGAGGTATACAAGTATAAAGTGAAATTTGTGGCATGAGGTAGAAAGCCCTCATCTACAACTTGGATCAATTTTACATTTTTAAAGTAAAAAACGTATTGTGGCTCCCTCATTTAATATGCCATTTCTGTACAGCTCCAGTCACCAATCTCCTTTACCCATTTCTCAGACTTACATATTCAATTGTCCTGCTTTATTCAAAAATATTTAAGTTTATCAAGAGGTTTATATCCATACCTGCCAGTGTTCCTCCAAATCCTTGACTTGCTGTCTAAGTTCTTTTAGGCCCATCAAAGCTTCTGCTTCTCTCAACTTCACTGCAATCAGTTCTTCTTGGAGTCTGGCAACATTATTCTCATCAGGTAAAGAACTGTTCCTCTGCAGCAAAGAACACCCTCTTAAACATTTAATTGAAGAAGTGTGCATTTAGGAAGTTTTGTTCCAAGATCACCTGGAGTGATCACTATTCCTGATGCACCTTAAGATGAAATGAAAAGCTTTAAAGCTAAATCTGAGACTGTAGATAGAATAAAGTATGGATTTAAGTTAGACAAATAAAATTTAATGCAATACTTAAAAGGCAAGTATTACTAAAATTACATACCAAGATTTCAGACCTCCTGGCCTCTAGATTTCTCATGCTGGAGTTAATGGCATCACTAAAAAGCAGGGCAGGGAGCTGGATTGCTTACACTGTCTTTGGTATTAATAATGCCAACAAAAATGCATGGAAAACAAATCTGAAGGTTTTGAACTCTATTTTTGCTAGGTAAAGTGAAGGAGGAATAGATGTTATACCATTACGGTGATTTTTGCCATTTGAGCCTACACATCTTATTAATGAATGAGATCTCAGATTTTAATTTTTGGAAAGTTTGTTCATCTTTGAAAAAGACAGAAGAAAGTGATGTTGAAAAAAGAAGGGTCAATGAAGATTCAGAATGGCAGCTGGGCAAGGAAACAGATGAAATAACAGGGACAGAAGCAGAACGTTACAGGACAGGAGAAAAAGGAATAAGTCTGGGGGAAACTAACCAGAAAGAAGAGTAGCTGGTAACAAGAACAGCTTGGAAAAAGTTTAAAAATACTAACGTGGAATTACTGAAACAAATTAAAACAATAACCAAAAAGTGGCAGGAAATTTAAAAAAGAAATCCACCTCAACAGGAGCATCCCTGCTCATTACATTGCAAATGTGTGAAGGACTTGAACTGCTGTCAAATACTCAGTTTAATTATGTTGTTCCTCCTCCTCCCTACCATTTTTTTTTTATAGTGTTTAAGAAACACTGGTTGTTTTTTGTACCTTTGGTATATTTGGGGATCATGATGATTTGGCTAACATAGGATTCAGTAGTACCATCAGAATTAACAGATAGTAAATATCCACTTTAACAGCTTCAAAAGGTCTCAGACTAAGTGCTGTAGCTATTTACAAGTGTGAATAGCTACAGTATACCCTGCTAGGCTCCTGAACTATTAGTGCATCAGTGTAAACCTTGGGAAAATGAATTTTTTCCCAGCCTGTATGGTCTAAAGATAGTAGACTGCAGTAGTCAAAGCAACTTTTGGTTATTTTATGTTCTCTCATCCAAGTGTACATGCTCCAGTCCAGAGATGCTGTAACTTTTTATAAAGTTATTTCCTAAAAATGGGTTTTATCGGTTATGGTTATAACTCCTTTTTTCAGATGTACACTGAATTTTTAATTTAAAGAAAATATCATGTCCATGTCTGAAGAGGATTAAATATAGGTAAAAGCTCATCTAAATTTTGGGGTAGGACCCTCCGATCATGAATTTTTATTTGAACACGTTAATGTTTTATGCTTCTTACCCCACCACACACACATGCCCAGCCTTCCAGATAATTTGATTTACCTGTTGAGTCAAGATTTTACTTTTAAAAACACTGTACTCCAGGTCTTACTTTGCCTAAAATATAAGTTTTGATTGAAGTCCTGTAATCTGGTGGGTCTGTCCACCAGCTTGGGGACAAAACAGTCAGCCACAGCCACCTCTGTTTTAGCCTTCTATGCAGGCTTTTATTTTTCTGCCACACAAATGCAAGCTATATAGAAAAGTAACAAAAAGGGATAGTCCTGACGTAGCCTGATACTGCAGGGTCCTTTACACCCCAGAAGCTCAAGAGGTCATGCCCTCCCCTTAACCTCAGGGGGACCATTGGGCCTACCCAACCTGTTACAGTCTTCTGCTGCTGGTCAGGGAAATTTCTGTCTCTCTCCTGTTCCCGCACCCTTACAGAGCTGTATCCTCACTTATCTCTTCCCACTGGGAATCAATCAGTCATTATCTGCTGGTTGGCTTGTTCCCAACTTCTGCAAGGGCTTGCTGTTCCCTGGTTCAACAGACCCTTTGAGAGGCAGACTGCCATACCACAATCCTGTATATGTGGGACTGCCTAGTCCCCCAACCAGTACATCATATCAGTTATATCATTTGGGATTATTTCATCTTATTCTGCAAATTTTTGATGTGCTGCAGATTTTTGTTCTGCAAAGGAAGCTGGATGTTTTGACAGTTGATTGTTAGAGGACAATTGTAACTTTCAATATGCATGAAAAAGGAGGGAGATGGATGTCAAAACCAAAACTAAGACAGTTGAGGTTTTTGGTACTGTGAAGAGGGGGCATCTTTTTCCTCTAAGTAACCCAGGAAATTTTCCTGCCAAACAAGCACTTGAAAATTTGGGAAGGAGGAGAGCTTGAATTCCTCATTACAGATACCTTTGTCAGCAGCTAGCTACGCCCTGCATCAATATCTACCAGTAGTCCAAGCATTGGATGGACACTATCTTGAGGCTTGACAAAACGATCAATAATGAAACAAAATGTTTACACGAACCACCAGACTTCAAAGTGATCACATGGAAATGAAAGGAAAGGGAACTGTTCACACCTGAGTATTGCGCCAAGATCTCTGAAGGCTCAAGCACACATCTTTGCTTTTGGTTACATTCATCTCAGATTTTTGAAGGTTTTTTGCAACCATGAGCTAGAAACCGAACAGGATAGATTTTGGAGTACAATCATGCAGCTAAACTATGGGGACTTGTGTGGTTATTTACAGTGCTACTTTATACTGAGGATCCTGGTTTT
The DNA here is from genome assembly GCF_002925995.2 of Terrapene triunguis. Taxonomy (NCBI): domain Eukaryota; kingdom Metazoa; phylum Chordata; order Testudines; family Emydidae; genus Terrapene; species Terrapene triunguis. Next base: position 22,963,345 of record NW_020664562.1, on the reverse strand, counting down.
GATTTACCTTTTCCATCTCTAGAACCTTATCTTGCATCTCCTTCAGAGCACAATGGGATTCCGCTTCACTTAGTCTGGCTTGGACCAACTCTTTTTCCAGCTGTAGCACAAAGTCTTCACTGTAGCGGGAACTGCACTTATGCTATAAAGTTTGCAAATATACATTATCAAGTGAGAATAGTAGTGTATAAAAGTTTTCACACACTTAAATCTACAAATAAAGTGTGCTCCTGAAAGCTGAAGACTAACAGCAGTATGCTTGACAGTGCAGATAGGTGCAGTACATATTTCTGTCCACAGCTCTTCTAATACACTTCCATCCAGACTCAGATATCCTAGTGCTGTGCCTCTCAACCAGAAACAACCTAAACACACCCAAACATACAGGTCCACATTGTGAGACCATTAATTCTATTGGGTTACTCACATATTTAGTCCCAATGAAGTCAACAGGAATATTTGTTACAGTAACTGATCACCAACGTGAATAAGGGGTTAAGTCTAGCACAGTGATTTTGTGATGTGCAAAAACAAGAGTTTGTGGAAAGACTAGTTTGGCACAGCTGTCCTAGTTACAGTCAGCCTATTAGTCAGAGACCCTTCTCCAATCCTAGTTACAGTCAGCCTATTAGTCAGAAATTTTCAGCAACCTTTCAGTACCCCTGAAAGATTACCACAGATCTTAGCTCATAAATCATTGCTTACTTTAAGTATCAGAGGTGTAGCCGTGTTAGTCTGGATCTGTAGAAAGCAACAGAGTCCTGTGGCATCTGTTAGTCTTAAAGGTGCCACAGGACTCTCTGTTGCTGCTTACTTTAGTGATACAACTAGAATTGTGATATCCTGGGACTCCTGAAGAATCCCTCTCCTGCTGCTCCCTTCAATTGACTTGCCCACCATATTTAAAAAAACAAACAAACAAAAAACACCCACAACTCCAGTAACAAAATGTCATCCTTCTATCCCCCTTCTGAACTAGAATATTTTTGTAAAGTGGATAAAGCAGCCACTTCCAGCAGGGAGGCTTGACTGAGAACTTGTACCCAAGCAGGATGTTACTTCAGTGCAGTCATATTTCACTTCTTGTGACAGCCACATTATAAAAAACGCATTTCTTTCAAGACTGCTTTAGCAGTGCAACAGAGGACTTTGCCGCCACCACAAAGCCAGGAAGATTCACAATTAAATAGTCCTCTGCAGAAACTGCTTGATAGGCAATATCCCCCTACCTGAGAATTTCTCCATGAAGTTTATGGTTCTGTCATTTGGAAAAGATGGTTGTTTAAGTCTCCAAGAAAGCAGTGGTCTCTAGAGTTTTTAGATGTATAAGTGCTATGAAAGTCCAATTTGAGGGGCAACAGTTGAATATAGTTTCTATCATATAGTATCATTAACTATAACACCTGGAATTAAGACGTCGTATATCTGTTTTACTCAATCATCAAATCAGAACATTAGTTGTAATATATACAAACAAAAATACTTCCCTTTTGTCTACGTTTTTCTCAAACAATTTAGTTTCTGAATTAAATAACAGACTTTGCAAAGCTACTGAAGCATAACTTATATTATGGTAGCACTCTACACTTGGACTAGACACTGTACAGAAATAGGAAGACAACCCTTGTCTTGAGGACACAAGCTATAAAGACAGACAAGCAGTACAAGGTGAGCATATATAACATATAAGAAAAGGGGCCATGGTGATGGTTAGCCATTGTTAGGTTTATTTTTTTATGTATCAATTACATTTGTGAGTTGTATCATGGCCTTTAAATTCAGTACCTACAATTACCCGAGAGGAAAACTTATGGTAGCATAGTACAAGTTATATGCCTACAAGTCGACAGTTATATAGGGAGGGGTTGTATACAAACCTCAACGACCAAATCCTACTCAGTTTACTCATGCAAGCAGTCCCATTGTTTCAGTGTGACTACTCATTTATTGCAAGCAAGTGTTGGCCCTAAATAACTGTGACAGAACAAATATGCACTGTAACATTTAGGGACCATCACAAGTATTTTGCTGTGATTATCAGTTTTCTTTTATGACCACACTACTTGAATTCACATCACTTTTCCAAATTTACATAATTAAGCCCCATAGTGAGCTTACTTAAAAATGTATATTTATATTATATATATCCTGTATATATCCTGTATACCATCTTATCAATGATACTTAGACTGTCAAACTTGCTCTGTTATAGGTTTCTTGTTCCAAGTTCTATTTAAGATAGGACATGCAAACAAGAAAACATGGCATTGTTCCTTTAGGTTGAAATCCTCATTTTACTTTTTAACCAAGGTTAATTTACAATAACTCATTTTTTTATGGGAAAGTGGAGACTTGAAAAGCTACTTAAAAAAACTTGTCGCTTTTTACTTAAAAACAGTAATTCCTGCTTCAAGGACATGATTTTTTTTTTTTTTAAAAAAATCGAAGTTTGACGAGGCGCTTATTGAAAGTAAGCTACTTTATTTCTAATTATTTGACAAGTTTCGGTTGGCTTTCATGTAGTCCATTGCACCAAAATGGTCCATGACATGTGGGAACTATTCTAATTTATATGTTTTCTGACCAGTATTTTGTTCCTTATTGTTGTGATATCACAACAGTAACTGAATGCAATTTTGTATTTCAATTCTTTATTTTATTTCAAGTCTGTTTGCAAGTCCTTAACTTTCTGTTGATTGCCCAGCACAGTCAGAATAACCAGGAGCAGATTTTTGCAGCGTGCAGCGTTACAGCTTTTTGCTCATCAGATAATCATGAGATTATTAGAAGAGATTAGATTTTCCGTTCTACATAATGAATTACCAGAATCAGCATCATTTTAGATAATAAACAATTAAGAGTCTACTTAAAGGTGTGATTTTACATTGAAAATTTCACGAAGTCAGAGCAACTTTGTTTTTAGATGCCAGTAACTTGCCCCAGGTCACACAGGAAGCCTGTGGCAGAGTGAGAAACTGAACCCAGATCTCCAAGTCCCAGTCCAATGGAACACACTTAATCCTTGGGAAGATGTTACACAGATGCATGTGTATACTAAAAGTTTACCTCTACCATAGGTACAGCTCCAAGATACATGGAGACCAACGTAAGTGCTGGAACTAGGGATGGTGCGGGTGCTACCGCACCCCCGGGCTTCAAGGCATTTCCATCATATACAGGGTATACCCAGTGTAGTGGGGGTGTTGAGAACCAATGAACCATACAAATTGTTCCAGCACCCATGGAGGCAAATCTCTAGTATTTTCCTCATTTAGCTTCACAAATGGATACATTACTCTAAGTAACCCATTCAGATGTTAAAAACTCAGGAACTGAATTTCAGCCACTATGAAATGTCTTTGGCAGCTGCCGGATTGTCACACATGGCCACATTCCCCAGAAAATGCTTTTGCAGAGATCTACAGTGAAGACATTAAGATTATTGGCTCAGTGAAATCCAGGGCTGTTCACATAGGGTTGCCTGTGGCCAGCAGCTGCACACTCAGTTTTGCTTATAGAATCAGGCAGTATCTTTTCCAAACTACTTAGTTTCAGATTCTCCTTGGGTAAGTTACATTTTGTTTTATGATTCTTTAACAATCAAGCTAAAAAGTTTGCTGCTATGCACACACACAGTATTAAAATGCTTTAGTGAATGAATTTGTATTTCCTTGGTCAACACTATGCTTTTCAATATCACACATTTTGGGAGGTGTTCCTGAAAAAAGCTGCACTCTACGGCATTATAAACATAATTGAATACACGTGCATTAGTCCCCTTCCAGGAAGCGTCACTATTCAAATAGGACATTTACTCCTTTAAATGTCTACTAAGCTTGAAAACTAGCCATCATGAGCTTCTCGAAGATATTTGAAACCATTTTTAACTTGGCTGCACAGGCCCTTAATTTCTAATTTATTCAAATCAAAATTAGATTTAGTTCTAAGTTATGTGATTTAGGGGGAAAATTGAGGTTTGTGTTCAATTGAATTAGACTATAAAATGCATGACAAACTTGCAAACTCAAAAGAAAATTTAAGAAATATTAAAAAGATCCTTTGCTTCCCCATAAGGTTCAAGTTAGAGCTATGTCTAACAGTTTTGAGAGATCGTTAGAGTGATCCCCAGCTTTTACAAATCCAAACAAATTAAATATTGTAGCATTCATATATTTGGTTTTCCAAAAAAAAATAAAAAATAAAAAACAAAAATCTGAAGTTGCCTCATGGGAGAGTCAACTTACTGGAGATTTGTTACAATGAAAGTTTGACTCACCTCACCAACTCCCTTTAAAAATTATCACATTTTTTAGAATAAACTACTAACTTTCAAATTTTGCTGAATTTTGAACACAATTTCCTCCATACTCCCTGCTAAACTGTAGTAAATTTGTGCTAAATCGTCTCTTAATCTTTAGGTTACCCAATGTTTTCAGAGAACTTTGAGAAGTTACTAAAAATTTTTCTTCTTTGAAATATATTGATGAGAGCCCATGAAAATATAAAAATTGTTAATCATCTTCAGATGTCTTCAAGACAACAGCTGTACCAACCAAAGTTTTTGGTTTGTTTTTAAAATTATGTTCCATTTGGCACAAATGCTACCTACAACCTTTTTATTTCAGAATATGGCTGCCTTTACAATGCATTTGCTCCCTTTCCTCACTTGGCAATCTAATCAAACTTTTAGGCGGTTAATTTACATAGTTGCCTTCTATTCGGACATGCAGTTTAGGATCTGGAACAGAAGTTATATCTCAGTCAAATTTTCATGCCAGACTGCTACCTTAATATAATCGGCTATACAAAGAAAAAGGATCTTGTTATCCTATATATAAAACATTGTCAGATGTGATGGATGTGTGTGTGTGTGTGTGTGTGTGTGTGTGTAATGAGCAAGATTGTCAGCATACAAAGTCATCAGTAGTAGTTTCAACTCCGTCCCGTAATTGTCTGAAGAGAGCTTTAAGAAGTTTTCCCCTCCTTCCACAGACACACAAAAGTCCACAAAAACTGCTCCAAAAAGAAGCTTTGGCAATTTGTAAGAGTGTCATTTATTTTTACCGTAAAATTCCTTACAAATATTTAGACTACACGTTTAAGAAAAATCTCAAGGCTGCATACAAGTCAGGGTTCTGGTGTCAACAGGTACACTTGGGTTACATGCACAATTTTATGTGTATTTGTAGTCTTGCAGAGCAATTGTGTAGAAGATATTTAAGACAAAATATTTTACACAGGTAATCTTAAAATAGGGCCTTTAGTCATTTCGTGCGAGCTTGAAATCTCAGATCTCAACAGTTAGAATCAAATCTGGTTAGTATTTGAACATGAGTAATTGCACTTTTCACATCAGCCTGGCTAGCATAATTGCAACTTGGGTAATAGTCTTCCTACCTAAATCTGCTTCCGACATTTCATCTAGAGAAGTTTGCTTTCCCTCCTAAAGTCCATTACTGCTGCTGTCTAAAAGAGACTGCTGCATGAATACTTTCCATTTGTTATCTTAATGTTCAGTATCTATCAAATTTAGGCCCTAATCCTGCAATTCATGGCATACAGATGCAGATATGCGCCCATACACAGTGAACTGCAGAACGAGGGACTTCAACTCTAAGGCCTGGTCTACACTAGGCTTTTATGTCGACTTTAGCGCCGTTATATCGAATTAACCCTGCACCCGTCCACACCAGGAAGCCATTTAGTTCGACATAAAGCTCTCTTTAAATCGATTTCTGTAATCCTCCCCAACGAGAGGAGTAGCGCTAAATTCGACATGGCCATATCGAATTAGGCTAGGTGTGGATGGAAATCGACGGTAATAGCTCCGGGAGCTATCCCACAGTGCACCACTCTGTTGACGCTCTGGACAGCAGTCCGAGCTCGGATGCTCTGACCAGCCACACCCCCGGGAAAATTTGAATTCATTTTCATTTTCCTGTCTGGGCAGTTTGAATCTCAGTTCCTCTTTGGACATCGAGGGGAGCTCAGCAGCAGTGGCAACTATGCAGAGCTCTCCAGCAGAGATGGCCGTGCAATCCAATAGAAAGAGGGCCCCAGCATGGACTGATCGGGAAGTCTTGGATCTCATCGCAGTGTGGGGCGATGAGTCCGTGCTTTCAGAGCTGCGCTCCAAAAGAAGGAATGCTAAGATCTACGAGAAGATCTCCAAAGCCATGGCAGAGAGAGGCTACAGCCGGGATGCAACGCAGTGCCGCGTGAAAATCAAGGAGCTGAGACAAGGCTACCAAAAAACCAAAGAGGCTAACGGACGCTCCGGATCCCAGCCCCACACATCCCGTTTCTACGAGGCACTGCATTCCATCCTGGGAGCGGCCGCCACCACTACCCCACCCCTGACCGTGGACTCCGAGGATGGGATCATGTCGGACATGACAGCGGACGGGGAAGAGGAGGAAGGAGATGAGGAGGACGAGGCAGTCGACAGCGCTGGCACCGCTGATTTCCCCGACAGCCAGGAGCTCTTCATCACCCTTACCGAGATCCCGTACCAACCGTCCCCATCCCTTACCCCGGACACAGAATCAGGGGACGGATCAAGCAGTAAGTGCTGTAAACATGTAAACATTTATTTAAAACAGAACGGTAATATTTATACTATTAACAATGTATATTTATAAAAGTGCTGTAAACTAGTAAAAAAATAATCAGGTACAAAACAGGAATATTTACAAAGGTAACAAATGGGTTTTGCATGATTTCTCTGTCTTAGGCTCTTCTCAATTTAGTCCCAAGTATTTTAAAAAAATTTCACAATGTCCGTTACTACATGATTCCCAGGCCCAAGACGCTCCACTCCAAAGTCCCAGTGCACCTACGCGAAAATCCGGTCAATGTGGCCGGGGATCGACGAGAAATCCTCGTAGGAGAACTCCTCGTAGGTCTCGTGGAGGTAGAGCTCAAGCCTGTTGATCAGGTTCCGGGGTAGGGCGATCTTAGTGGGCCCTCCGTGGTAGCAGACATGTCCCCTCCATGCCACAATCAGGTACTCGGGGATCATGGCCCGACATAGCATGGCGGCATACGGCCCCGGTTTCTGCATGCTTTCCCGCAGCATGCGTTCTCTCTGGGTGTCCGGGATCCTCAGGAGGGTGATGTCGCTCATGACGCCCTGCTTTGAATTAGGGAGGGGACTGTTAGTATTGGGACTGCTTTACAGCCACGCGGTGGAGGGAGAGGGGCAGCATACAGGGATCTTTCCCTGGGACAGCCGCGAGGGGGTGGGACAGGGGCAGAGTTGATGCTGTCCTGATTGCTGGCAGCAGAGACTGGCATTGCTTTCAATGTGAAAGGAGGCCAGTGCTACAGCTGGAGTTTTAAGCAGCCACAAGTCTGCGGCTTACCATTATTGCCCGCTCCAGAAGTTCAGGTCTCCAGCCACAGTTCTCTGAACACTCCAAGACCTCCGCAAGTCCACAGGCACTGAAGGCGACGGCCGAAAATTCGACCTTGTCCTGAGTGCGCATGTGAGAGGTTCAGTGCATGGTCTTGTTCACAGAGAAAGACTAGGTTCTTTGTATACAATTTCATTTATCTGTCTCAGGAATTCACTCCCTTTTTAAAATTCACACAGACACATCTGCGACTGTCTCCCAACCCAGCCTGTCAGCACACTCCCAGAGGCTAGCGCAGATTAGGCGGAGGAAGAAGAAGACGCGTGAAGACATGTTCACAGAACTAATGGGCTGCTCCCGAGCCCAGGCAGCCCAGCAGACACAGTGGAGGGAGAACTTGTCACAAATGCACCGAGCAGTCATGGAACGGGAGGAGAGGTGGCGTCAGGAGGACCAACAGGCTACTGAAAAGCTGCTTGGACTAATGAGGGAGCAAACGGACACGCTCCGGCGCCTTGTGGATGTTCTGCAAGACCGGAGGCAGGAGGACAGAGCCCCGCTGCAGTCTATCTGTAACCGCCCTCACCCGCCACCAAGTCCCACACCACCCTCACCCAAAGTCCAAAGAAGGAGGGGCGGCAAGGGCCGTTAAAACTTTCAATCAACCCCTGCAGACTGCTCTAGCAGTAGAAGGCTGACATTCCCCAAAATTTCATAAGTCCTTTCCTACCCACCTCACACAAGCCCCCGTCCAAGTTTCACCCCCCACGTTTCATGTCTGGTTCGCAATAAAATGTTTGTTTCTGTTCATTACTGTTTCGGTCAGGTTCTTTTGAGGGAGAGTCTGTCTGGAGGGGGGGAAGGGGCTTGGTAATTGGACAGGACAGTCACCTTTAGCAGGCTACAGAGGCGGGGTCAGGTCCAGCATCAGGACACATACACAGTGCAGTCACTGGTTACCCTGGTCAGTCTGGGAGGTGCTTTTCATGTTTTGGGGGGGGGGGGGGGTTGCTCTGTGACTTTGTGGCGGGGGAGGGCAGTTACAGATCTTATGCAGCGGTCCTTATCCTGGCTCACAGATCCACGCAGCAGGGGATCTGTAACCCTACCCCCCCTGCCAGAAAGTCACATAGCCGACACATACACACAGTCCCCCCCAGGAGTGCTGGCAGGCTCCATTGAAATAACCAGTCCACCAGTGCGGAGCCTGTCATTCCGGGAGTTTAGAAGTATCATTTGCATCAGAACACTGAACCCGCCCCCCGCCACAGTCTGCGTCCCCGGTTTAAAATATTCCCGCGAAAACAGCAATACAGACAACGGTGTTCATTAAAAAATCGAAATGATTTTATTTTTTGGGAAGGGGAAGGGGGTGAAGGTTGTATGTAACTGGAGAGGATAGTCAAAATGAACTGGGTAAAGAAACGGGGGCAGGTTCAGCTTTTCTGTCCACAAACTGAAAAGTCACTGGTTGCCCTGCTCACTCAGGAACCTAGCTTTCAAAGCCTCCCGGATGCACAGGGCGTCCCGCTGGGATCTTCTAATGGCCCGGCTGTCTGGCTGGACGTAATCAGCAGCCAGGCTATTTGCCTCTAGCTCCCACCCCGCCATAAAGGTCTCCCCCTTGCTCTCACACAGGTTGTGGAGCACACAGCAAGCTGCAATAACGATGGGGATATTGGTTTCGCTGAGATCACAGCGAGTGAGTAAGCTTCTCCATCTCCCTTTGAGACGGCCAAAAGCACACTCCACCACCATTCTGCACTTGCTCAGACGGTAGTTGAACAGTTCTTTTTCTGTGTCCAGGGCGCCAGTATAGGGCTTCATGAGCCAGGGCATTAGCGGGTAGGCTGGGTCCCCGAGGATGACTGTAGGCATCTCCACATCCCCAAGAGTTATTTTGTGGTCTGGGAAGTAAATACCTTCCTGCAGCCGTCTAAACAGACCAGAGTTCCTGAACACGCGAGCGTCATGAACCTTGCCCGGCCATCCGACGTAGATGTTTGTAAACCGTCCCCGATGGTCCACCAGTGCTTGCAGCACCATTGAAAAGTAGCCCTTTCTATTGATGTACTGGCTGGCCTGGTGGTCCGGTCCCAGGATAGGGATGTGAGTCCCATCTATAGCCCCACCGCAGTTTGGGAATCCCATCGCGGCAAAGCCATCTATGATGACCTGCGCGTTTCCCAGGGTCACTACCTTTGGGAGCAGTACCTTGACGATTGCCTTGGCTACTTGCATGACAATAACCCCCACGGTAGATTTGCCCACACCAAAGTGGTTCGCGACTGACCGGTAGCTGTCCGGCGTTGCAAGCTTCCAGAGGGCTATGGCCACTCGCTTCTGGACAGTGAGGGCTGCTCGCATGCGGGTGTCCTTGCGCTTCAGGGCAGGGGACAGCAACTCACAAAGTTCGAGGAAAGTCCCCTTCCGCATGCGAAAGTTTCGCAGCCACTGGGATTCATCCCAGACCTGAAGCACTATACGGTCCCACCAGTCCGTGCTTGTTTCCCGGGCCCAGAATCGCCGTTCAACAAAATCCACATGCCCCATTGCCAACGTCATGTCCTGGGCGCTGGGGCTCGTGGTTTCTGACAGCTCTGTGCCACTCTCCGACTTCAGGCTCTCACGGCGGTGCCGTAGCCTCCTCGCCCGATTTCTCTGCATCTGCCTCAGGGAAAGGTGTATGATAAGCTGCGAGGTGTTGAGAACGGCCACAAGTGCAGCGATGGTCGCAGCGTGATCCATGATCGCAGTGCTGTGGCGTCCGCGCTGTCACTGACCAGAAAAGTGCGCGAACTGATTTCCCGCCGGCGCTTTCATGGAGGGAGGGAGGGCGTTAGTGACGGACGGATGACGACAAATTTTTTTTACCCAGAAGGCATTGGCGGCTCGACCCAGAATTCCGATGGGCAGCGGGGACTGCGGGAACTGTGGGATAGCTGCCCACAGTGCACCGCTTCCAATATCGACGCTCGCCCCGTTAGTGTGGACTCACAAAGTCGAATTACTGTCCTTAGTGTGTCCTTAGTGTGGACACACACGTTCGACTTTGCAATATCGATTCCACATATTCGATTTAAGTAAAATCGAATTACCCTCGTAGTGTAGACATACCCTAAAGTATTTATGGCGTGGACTGCACTTTTGAAATTTATGCAAGTTATACCATGCAAATACTTCTTAGTATGTAATGCCACTCAGAGATGGCTGTTAACACATCACCAGTAAAATAACTTTTGAATCCTTCAGGATGAAGGACAACAAACAAAGGAAGTTATAAGACTATATTGATATCAAGATGTTCTAATACCCCCAAGAGTGGACCCACAATAGTAAGCAACAGCATCAAAATAATGAGATGCCTCAATTTTCCTGTCAAAGTTGTTAATTATAAATTTCTTTTGAACTTCAGATTTTAAATGTTATTAACTTCCACTAGGTGGTGCTGTGCATACATTCAAAGTTTTTGCAGCCACTGTATCTATTCCTCATGTTAAAAAAAGTTTACTATGTAAACCCCACCAACACACAGTCATTAAAAATCCAGGAAGGCACCAGTTCAGGCAGCCTTAGCATCTAATCATCCCATTAACAAAACGCACCAACTCCTCACCTCCACAATCAACTCCTTTGCACTTTCAACATATAGCCAATGACAATGCACACCAAATTCCTTTATATCACACAAATGCACAACTTTAACTCCAACCACAGATTGTATCTACAGAGAATATTGATCTCTCATGCACTTCCAGTCTCATGCATTATTTGTACAACTGAAAGCATATGGCTGGAATCAAGGTTGTGGGTGTGACATTTAGGGCAATTTAGTACATGCACAGTGATTACAGGGCAACATGCCTCCCCTCATCCCCAGGCCTCACCATCCCTGCAATATCCATCCCATCCTCCACCTACACAGCTGCTAATCCTACATATGTGGCTCCTCACAGTGCTACTGCCCAGTGTGCTGAGACTCAAGGGGGTGAAAGCAGTGATGCCAGAGTTGGTATTTAAGAGGGCTGTGGACAAAGACTGTCCAGGGGGGCAAAGGTGGGGATGTTCTTCAAGCATATTAAGTACAGAGGACTCCCTCATCCTTATGCCTAGTACACCAGAAAGCAGACGTGCCAAGGAGGCCCTTTAACATCATTTTAGAAAGGGCTCGTTTTCAAAGTGCCAGCCTGACTAGTAAAATAACTGAATAAATAATTAAATTCACTTGCCCCATACACAATGAGTGAATTTAGCCCTCAAATTTAACAAAGTAAATTGCTAAAGATAGATTTTAGTCCTACTTTAATTGCAAATTTAAACGCAACACTAACTATGGAGATGCTACGGTATGTCCAGAAATACATTTAGATACAAACTCTTATTTTTTGTTGGCACACGAGAATATATTTTTGAAACCTTAAGTGGCTGTGGGTATAAAAAGTTTCATTTCAGTGGAAATGTACTTACTTGAATGCTTTAAGTCAAAAAACAGCCACAAGAACATCTCCACAATTCCCACAATCCATTTCTTATTCTTTTTTAATGGGAAACTTGCCACAATTAAGCAAACAGTAATTTGTTACATGCCAATTAGTCAGAGCTCTCTTCGCAGTTATGATCTAGTCAGTCAGACTACATTTTCTTGTTACAACTACTCTGAAATGCAATATTTGGGTATTACAAATAGAGATTGCATATGCACAAAATGCTTCAATTTCTACAAATTTGTATTCCAGTTGTATTTTGGGCATACAAATTTACCTTTGTCGAATGAAAAACATTTTCCAGCTTCCCAGATTGCAGGTGCAAGTATTTCCTGAGTTTTAGGGAAGGAATTGTGCAGTTAAGGCTGGTACTGGTAGGAAGGGCTACAGTTCTATTTTGATTTGATCGTTTTCTTGTTGGTAATATCTGGTTGTACAACTGTGTTTTAGGCATGTGCCAGAAGTGTCTAGAGCTCTGCACAGGTACTTTGTGATGCACGGTCTAAAGTGATATGGGAGTTTATATGCCAGTACATAACCGCTTTTCTTAAATGCAAGTTTAGACTGCGGAGGCACATCTATATCTTTCAGGAGAAAATAGCAAATGCTCTGACAGCAGCTTAGAGCAAAATGAGACTTTGAATCCATTTTGTAGCAATGACCACTTAGCGAAACTTCCATATTCTACACAAGCTAGCTACAGTTTACACACCTACTTTATTTCTAAATATAAACCAAAATATGCTGAAGCAGCATAGTTAATGTTCTCCTTTAGTAAAAAGTGCTTTTTTGGTACAGCATAAAGTCTTAGCATGTCACTAGAAGCCTACAGATGAAATCTTACTAACTGGTTTACAGAAAGCTAATCTCAGGAAACAACAAAATGTCTAAGTAGGTAGAAAAATTAAAATCATTCCATGTTAAATTATAACAAGAGGCTAGGCAAAGGTTTTACGAATCAATTTGCAATTCCTGGACTTAATATTTGAAGACCTACAGAAAAATATTGAAGGAAAAATAACTTGTCTGATGTGTGCATAGGATATATGTAAAGAAGTTTAATTTAGTCTATCAATAAAGTCAAACCACGCTATTAAATGGTCTATCATTCTTACAAGTTGGAGTCTGTATAATTTCATGAGTGCAGATAGTATGATAAACAAAATATTTACAAAGACAGCACAGAGATCGTGCCATGACCAGTAGAAATAAACAAGTGAATGAGACAGATGAGATGAAGTGCTACCAGGCTCCTTACCCATTGTTGCTGCTGGAGCTCCCTGATGGTATTCTCAGCTTGCTCCAGTTTAGTAATGGCCTCATCACTCTGCTGTTTGATGGTGGCTAGCTCCCGTTTTATGAGGTAGTTTTCCTCAGCCTCCTGGGCCCTTGTCACTTGTCCCTTAGGACATAATTTTCTTTTTAAAGCAGTTGAGGACAGATCCAAGAAAGACTGTCTTTGTGATGCTTAGCCATTTACTTTGCGATATTAAATCTCACAAACAGCATAGAACTTAGTTACAATTGATAACAATTTAGTAAAATGTAGCAGTTTAGTACTGCTCTAATTTGTGAAATTAAAGCTTACCATCTTTTAGCAAGTTCAGTTGTGTACTTGCATTCAATAAAATTCAGTTCATGCAATGTTACTCTGTTATACATGCACCGGTTTGCTAAGAGTTTTCAGCGTTCAGTTTAAGGGTAAGTGTTAATACAATGCCACAGAATCCATGGATTACAAAATTCATGTTAGAAAAATATGACAACGTGCAGATGTCAAATTGGTCTATTTTTAGCATCTAAAAATAAACAAAATTCTAATGAAGAATTAGCTAAATATTTTATGTCCAAATTAAGTAGGTAGGGTTACATTTCAAAATAAATGCATGGAACTATCCATGCATTAAATACAGTGTTTTCCATTTTGAGGGTGGGAGGGGAGGTATAAGGTAAAATACTTAAGGACTATACCTGTATCAATCTATCTGCCAAGGAAGCACTTTCCTACAAAAAGGAAAAATTTAGACAGGAATATAAGGGAAAAGAAAAACAAAAACAGAGGAGAGGTAAGAGTGACAAATTAAGATCCAAGAATGAATGTCAAATTCTACCCATTTTCCATACAAACAGTAATCTTTCAGGACTGACTTTTCATACAAATTAATACAATTTATGTTTGAAAGTCACTGCAATGATTACCTTCTGTATCAATCTATAGCATTCCATCTTAGCAGTCAATGTAAGGAGGTACTCAAAGCCAGACTAAGAATTTAAAACTCACCTAGAAGAGACTGGGTATTTTGATGTGAACCATTTTTTGTTTAGTCATTTACACTAGATAGTAATGCACTATCTGAAATATTCTGAATATGAACAGGAATGTAAAGTACTTGACCCATGGTTATACCATGAAAGAAAGGCATAATCTAATCATATTTAAAACTCCGCTAAACGTTGAGGCATTCATGCAATATCAAGACTCCCAAGAGGTAAAAGCAAGAAAGTTAAATGATGCAAAATGTCAGGCATGAAGAGCCAATGACTTATTCTAAAACAGGTTTAGGAGTTTGCATTAGTACATTCTAGCAAACACACCTTGCTCAAGTTCGACAACAGAAAAGTTTTCCTAGATATCTAAGTACTCTGACAAGCATTCTATCCAAAGCAGTTCAGCTTAGCCAAAGAACCCACTGAATCTTTCAGGCACGTGCAGTTTCAAGTCTATTCTCTTCTAATGCACTTCTATGTTTTTCAGATTCCCTGCAACAAAGTATACTTCCCCCATACAAATTACTACTTCCAGACAAAATATATTGTTAAACTATCAAAAGAAAGTTCAGTCACATTAAAGAGAATTTAGTTCTTATCTATATTAAGCTGGTCACTTAGCTGTTTAAATTAGGTTCAAATGTTCCTCATGAAGTCACAATTAAGTCATCTATATTATGACTATTAGAGTTTTTTTGAGAAGGAAAAGCATCTTTTTCCTCACAACAGGTGCACTTAACATTCCTATTTGTTTGCAATATATTGCTGCTGTACAGCTATTTCCCTATTAATAGGGAATCACTCCTAAACTAATAGAATTGTTAAAAAAAAATGAAAAAGACACTTAAGAGCAACCACTAATATTGGAATACCCTGAAGATGAAATGCTGCAACTTTTGCTTGAAGTACACAATTACCAAATGCTCTCATGTTTGATTGAGTATATTAAAAACAAAGCCTTCTATAAACTTAGATTCAAATTCCTTTGAAAGATTTATTTTAATAAATGGAGATGTCCTATCTCCTAGAACTGGAAGAGACCTTGAAAGGTCATTGAGTCCAGCCTCCTGCCTTCACTAGCAGGACCAAGTACTGATTTTGCCCCAGATCCCTAAGTGGCCCCCTCAAGGATTGAACTCACAACCCTGGGTTTAGCAGGCCAATGCTCAAACCACTGAGCTATCCCTCCCCCCCCTTTTATTTGTAAAACTGCAATATTTAATAATGGAAATTCACTACTGAGTGACTCGTAGCAATCAGCCTCTAGCAGTCTCAAAAATAGGCTTCTCTTTTCATGTAGGAGGGGTAGCCAGTTAGTCTGTATCCACAAAAACAATGAGGAGTCCGGTGGCATTTTCCCTCTCTTGGTATTGACACCCAGGGCCGCCCGGGTTGGAGAGGGGGCCCAAGTGGGGCAATTTGCCCCAGGCCCCGCAGGTGCCCTGCGAGCCCTGGCCCGGCAGCGGTCTGGTTCTTCAGCGGCATTTTGGCAGCAGGGGGCCCTTCAGTCGCTCCAGGTCTTCGGCGGCATTTCGGTGGCGGGGGGCCCTTCAGTGCTGCCAAAGACGCAGAACAACTGAAGGGCCCCCCGCCGCCAAAGACCTGGACAGCCGCCGAATGAGTACAAGTGCCGCAGCTCCCCCGCTTTGCCCCAGGCCCCCTGAATCCTCTGGGCGGCCCTGTTGACACCTCCTCATCAATTACTGGGAGTGGACCACATCCACCCTGACTGAATTGGCCTTGTTAACACTGGTTCTCCACTTGTAAGGTAACTCCCCTCTTCATGTGTCAGTATATTTATGCCTGCATCTGTAATTTTCACTCCATACAGCTGAAGAAGTGGGTTTTTTACCCATGAAAGCTTATGCCTAAATAAATCTGTTAGTCTTTAAGGTGCCACCAGACTCCTTGTTCTTTTCAGGCAAGTTTTGCCAGTATATTATCAACACTAAAAGTAGAAACATTCCCAACGTCTTTTCTTCAAACAATATTTTCCTGCCCAATTTTTTGCTTCGTGAATGTTGCACTCTTATTTATAGTGTGGTTTCTTGCAAGTTAATGTTCTTTATTGCTGTAACAAATTAGAATTTGATACAACACCTGTTAAAGGAACTGTCATATCGATTTACCATTTGAAATGGATTATGTCTCTGGGGGGCATGCAAAGCCCCAGGAAATTACTAGTGCACAAAGCCTGCTATGTGCTCTACACAAGGTTCTGATTTAATCTGGGAAGTGAACAATTTAATATTGCAAGTTACAAGAAAAAAAAAAAAAACCCCACTTACATTTCTAAACCTGCCACCAGATCGGAGATACAAATTTACAACCAGAATTATGATTTCAGGATATGGACAGAGAGATTATCCATGAGCAGTGCCTGTATTTTGACAATACATCAATACCGGTTTACTTTTATAATCTGATGCGCTTCCAAAAAATAAAATGAAATCCACAGAGTTGTACTAAAGTCCAAGGGTTAAAGACGTCTAAGACGTTTAGATCGATCTGAAAGCATACCCAAGCCTTTCCTGCCTCTGACCCAATTTTCTAGTGTAATACAGATCCATGCAAGAGGCCAGAGTACCAGGCATCAGGCTTCCCAGACTGAATTAGACTGGGAGTGCTGAAACAGACTATTAGACTTTTGAAAGAACAGAGACTGGTGGAACCCGCATTCATCTCTATCCTCTTTTTACTAGCTCATATTGAGCATTTGCTGGCTCTTCATTCAGCCCTCACCTGCAGTGGCTAGAAACTTAGGACTTTGGATAGTTAAGAATCCCCCCAAACTACGTGTACTGAGATCCTTCTGATGCAGGGAATGCAATTCCACAGAGATGAAGTTGGGATTTTTAAATTATATGCAATTCTATCCATTTAGTACAACCCTAAGATACAAGTTTTAAGGAACACTGCATTTGTAAGCAGCATCCATATCATCATTATTATTGCCATACTATTCAGCTAAATAGACAAATACTGCAGAATAGTGCACAAAAATTTATAAACCAGTTACAGTTATGAGGTATTTCATGTATTCAAGTTTGTGGCAATTATGTAGTAAAGATGCAGGCTAAATCCAGTCACTCATATACTCACTTTTTCTAGTGTTTCAATGCGCTGTTTTAAGAGTCGGTTTTCTGTTCGTAATCTCTGTAAAAGTAGCAAGATAGTTTTAAGTGTGCATGTGGGAGGATATGTACTAAACAGACAGATAATCAAGTGACACCAGAAACTCAAACAAGTTTAAACAATTTCTTAAAATAAAAAAACAAATAAAAATAAATAAATCCACACTATTCAGCACCTATGAAACACATTATAAATGAGTAGAGAAAGCAGCCGTAACAAACCTCCCTTTCACACACACCCCTTTATCTGAATTAGCATGTCATAGAAAATATGGAAACTGGAGTTGTTAAAGATTGCAAATTTGGTCTCAACTTTGCTTTCTAACAAAGGGTATTAAGTATTAGACAAGCTGTAAGCCACAGGACCTGCCTACATAACATTTAAGAGAGAAGGCTGTTCAAGCTTCCATGGTAAGCAACATTAGCTTTATAAAATTGATTATACAATTCAGCTAGCTGAAATTGTAAACTGAAAACTAGCTAGCTGGAATTCAAGAAAGTTCGTGTTATCCTAAAAAATATTTTCCTTAGTCCCAAAAGTGAAAATATTCCCATCACTTGGAGGGAGGGAGGGAGGGAGGGAGGGAGAGGGAGAGGGAGAGAGAGAGAGAGTGTGTGTGGGGGGGGGGGGGGAAATGGGGGAGAACATTTCTTGCAGGTCCCATCCAGAAAACTACTAGTCCCAGCTTTAGCTGTAGAGGGGATTTCACCAGTTTAAGAAAATAGTCTATAATGGCTCTTCTAAACTTTCTGCATATGCACAAGAACATAGTTTGTTCATGCAGTTGCCACAACTGTGTGTGAAGCAGATGTGGGGCTTTCAATGGCCACTTACACATACAATCATGATAATTAACGGCATACAAGTTAAGCATGTATTTACCCCTTTGTTCAAAGCTGCACAGGATAAAGTCAAGTTTAGAGTAACTAAACGATCTTCACATTCATAGTGGTGCTAAAGATTATAGTTAGTATATGGAGAATCCCAAAGGTTTGTTCACTGTATTCTTTTAATTAATGTACTATTGCCAAATCTCTTCGGGCATAACGGGGAAGCAGGCCTAAATTTTCAGAAGTGTTTAGATATAGTGACTCAAACACTGAGCATCCACCCTCTCAAAGTCAGACTCCTATAAAAAAATCTAAAGTTCTGTGCCCAAAAACAGATACTCTCAATCTCTAGTAACTTTTGAAAACGTAGGCCAAAATTTTATAACAACTTCGCATTTCATCAGTGCTTTTTATAAAAAGGTCTCAATATGTTTTCAGAACATTAATTACTTCCACACAATACCCATGTGCAGAAGGCAAGAACCCCCATTTTTTCAGATAAACAGGCACAAAAAGGGAAGTGACTAGCAAAGACTGCAAGAGTCTGACAGAACTGGAATTAGAACCCAGATCTCCCAACTTCCAGTCCTTTAGTGTCAAGACCAGCTGCTCCTTTAATTTACTCCCCCCAAACGGTTATAAGTCCCTGAGAGGGAAATATCTTGGTATGTATTTTGTTTTCTCATATAAACCTGTAACCGGTCTGATTTAGATCGGAGTTTTAGATAGCTCAACTGGACTTACTGCTTTGTCAAACTAACAATTATTTTGTTTATATGTTTTACTGGTATGTGCAAATGATTGTTAAGAGTATTAAGTAGTTAATTTTAGAAATGGAGCAGCATCGTGTCTGCTTACACACTGAATGCACAACCAGCATCTGCGGCATGTGTGCCTGCAGTGAGAATGAAGTCTGCAGTGAATACAATACAGACATCAGGAAGAAGGGATTCAATAGATTACTGCAATAAAGAATACCAACAAATGGGAGTTTCACCTCTTCTCCTTCCCTCCCTCCCCCCCGCCAAAAAAAATAAAATAAAAAAATAAACCAGGAGTTTTGCTGGAAGCAGCAGGATGGATGCCTACCACAGAAGTGAAAACTTTTTAAAAGATGCCCTTTTTTATAAATATCAGAGCTGTTTATTCATGTTCAGCCTTTTGTTCTTTTACAGAAAGGCCATATTACCCTAACAGATGTTAAAATAAATTAACATTACTAAGAATAGATTAAGATTGTGAAGCAATCTGAAACAGTTTCAATATTTAATCCTGAATATCCTAGCATAACCCAGGTTAGCAAAATTTGTTGCATACCCCATGACATCTCCCCATCACCACTGGGATTCTCCCCTAACAGGATCTGGGAAGGAGTTGTTTTTAGAGCCAAAGATGTGGATCTCATTTTCACACAGCTTTTAGTGGATGGGGGGAGATGGATCAAACCCAAACCTATATCCAAGCAAAGGACCTCAGAAACACTACTAAAGGGAAGTTTAAAATTTTTATTTTGTCATTGGTTTTAACATTCACCTAATGAACTGAATGTAAATATTTGATCTTGGCAAGACTAAAGATTTGATTTCCTTTTTGCATAATGATGTTCATATTACTTTTTAAATCCAACCATCAGAAGATTGCAACATTGCAAAGTATCTTCTGATGTTTTAAAAACATCTTCACCAACTATGTGTTGCTAAATTAGTGACAAGCAATGAAACAATGTATAGATTCTGTATGCTTTGTGGCATATGTAGCTGGATAGAGAAGCTAGTGGGAAATGAGACAAGGATTTGTGACGACCCATGACTGGAAATGAGTATATTGACACCCATGAAGGGGAATCTAGCTCAAACTGTACAGCCAATAAGGCTAAGAGTACAAAAACAGCAAAAGCTTGTTTTTGTCACTAAAGCAAGTAGATACAATAAATGAATACACATAGGAAGCTGGTCAGTTAGTAATAAGGTGCCACATTTGAAAAGACTTTTCAGAGCAGAACTGAACTTTAAGGTTCTTTTTTAAATGTTATATATGTTAATTCCGGATACTCAAGGATGAAAACTATCAGTAAAAATTTGCCAATATTTTGCTTCTGATCTCACGCCTCAATGCACAAGAAATGCAATGTCTTGCCAGCAGATGATGCATTGCTCAAACATGTCAAAAGAAATTTTAAATGAGGGTTAAGCTTCTTCCCTATCATTTACATTTATTTTTTCAGAAGATCCTCTGTGGGAAACCCACACCTAGATCAGCATGTTACAAACTTATTTGTAGCCATGCTTTAATTACCAAAAAAGCAGCATTTCACATCATTTCTATACTTTTCTTGTTCATGATTTTCTATATAATGTATCTATTTCCATCAGAACTTCAATGAAGGGACGGAGTACATTACAAACTTCCTCTTTGAACCCACAGCCCAAGTACAACTATTGTCATTCTAGTAGCTCATGAAATCCACCATTGCGGATATCCCAGATCAGACTAATATCCCACCCCCCAAGCCAACTGCTCTTCACAGAGACATTTACACTACTGCTTCATGCTTACTTTAATTTCAACTTGTTCTTCCATTTCTTTAGTTTTTATTGTAGTGTATTCCTTTTCTAACCTAAAAATAAAAAATGGTAAAAATCTATTAGAAATATTACAATTGATTTACTGCCTGGCATATGGATATGCCCAATAAGCAACAGCAGAAAAATTTACATGCCAATGAATGATTGACATTTCCTTTGTTTAATATAACTGCTTGAGAGTTGCCTGTATGTTTTTCCTTATAGTAAACTATCTGGAAAAAAAAAAATTATAGGGCATCCCTAAGTAAATGAAAGCATCTAAGTATCTGGCACCTAATCCAAAACCCACTGAATTCAATGGATAGACTCACTGATTTAAATGGGCTTTGGGCAAGTTCCCTAAAGAGCTCAAGCCTACTTAATACCCCAGGAAACGGACCATTGAACGGTTTTCATGATCTTGCATTGTACAGAAATTTGACTTTTTTTTTAAAATTAGAACTCATTTGTATTTTTGTAGTTGGAGTCTGAGCTGCCCTGTAATTTATTACTACTGTACATTGGCTTGGTTATTGGGATGTTGATTTATAAATACACTGAGTTACCTCAATAGAAAGACGGGACAATGCCAGATCTATTGCTTTAATTATTTTGCCTCCTCTCCAGCCAATCTACAAAAATGGTTGGATCATGAGAGGAAAAGGCTCATAAACAAAGAAGGACAAAGGAACTCTGGCAGGTTTCGGGGGTACCAAACTGAGACGACATCCTCAGGAGGATGTCTGAAGAAGTTAGGCATGCCTATGTTACCATAAAGGGATGATAGGACTTTAGGTAGGACAGATAAATATAGACCGTTTTAAAATCCTCTCTAAATGCCTTTGCTCCTACTGCAAAATAAACAATACTTTGGTTTTTAAGAAGGCCATCTGATCACTGTACACCACTGATCACCAGTGATTCCCCAAAAGGGAAGAACCACAGGTGCGCAAACTCATTTGGCCTTGCAGAGTAAGAAATGTGGACACAGGGTCCAGTCTCAGAATGGGACAATTGCACAATTCCACTTCAGGATAGGTAGAGGCATGATACACAAGACCTGAGGGGGGTGCACTCAGAGATCAGAAAGGGGACAGAGGTGAAGCTAGCCTTATAACCATGACAGTAGTACTGAGCTCTCAACCAGCAGTAAAAAGTTACAACTGTTCAGATTACAAACAGCACTCATCTTGATCATACAAGCAGTCCTCATTGTTGTGCGAATGGATTCTTCACCTCTAGAAAATCCAAGTCATAAGTATGAATCCAAGACTGTAATTAATATTTTTCAAACTGTTTTTTATATTTTAGTTTATATGCTCAGTTTACAAAAGTCAGTGTAATTTATGAGGATCGTGCAGCTTTTCAAAAAGTATTTTAGATTGTTTATTTTTCCTCTGAGACATCATTTTAGTTACTGTAATCAGCAAAAAGTAGTGATTACTAGTTTTAGAAGAATTACTATGCTGATAAAACTTTATACATGTTATGTGCTGGAACTAATATATTTAGGGCAATATACAATATTAGAACTACTTAACAGGGAAAGCCCAAACTAAAATACTGGGCAAATATCTTTACGGATTCACAAAGCAAGAGAACAGTATAGTATTTTTTCAAAATGCAGCACCTACTTTTTCATCTTTTTTGCATTGTATTTGACTTGGTAAGATGCTTGGATTAGTTTGTCTGGGCCACTGTCAAACTGATGTGGAATGACCTTTTGAAAGTGCTAAAAGGCAATTCAGAGAATATAAGTAATTAGTATTGGCAAATACATATATTCATGGCTTTCAAATGAGCTTGCATTTAATACTTGATTGTAAATTTAGTTTACCTGTAACATCCCTTCCATGTCAAGTTGCATTAATTCTGCTTGGTTCATCTGAAGAACTGCTAAACCTACTCGAAATACTATTTCTAAACCCTGGAAACAGAAGTTTTTTTTAAAAAAAATAAATAAATAAATTGCAGCAATTCCTTAAGGCAGAACAATAACCAGCTTACATAGTGGGGTAGGAAGCTGGCCCAGCATCCTGGCCAAATCCCAGAGTAAGTCATGACAATAGGCCTTCTTAAAATCCCATTTAAGTTACAGTCTGTCTTGCACTCTTCACCTCACCCTAAATTTATGCAGTGAGGATTAAACACTGCCAAAAAGCTACCATACGCATCTCAGAAGTGACAGCCTTTCAGTGGCTGGTGAAGTAAGCCCATTCACATAAAGGATACTATACATGTGCAACCTTTAATAAAGTCTTATATGAACTATTTGGTAAAAACAGTGCACCTCTCTCTCAGGAAAGAAATGTTAGTTGTAGTACACCATTTCTGAAATAATTCAAGTAGCTATTTAAATAGTCCTTTGTAGCTACAAAGGAATGTGAGACACGTTTACAGTATTGAAAACACTCTTGATGTAGGACGATAAGATGTGCATTGGCACCTAATGGCGCTAAAAGTTGTGAGTTTGGAGAAGCAACATTTAATGTGAAAAAATGTTACAAACTGAAGCCTATGAAGCTTAATGTTTTTATTTTGAATTTGTGAGAAGTGCCAGATTGACAGTCCTGCAAAATAACTTATTTATCTGCAGGTTAGATAATCACCAGGCAGCTGCTGCCTTCCAGCATTTCCTCTGCCTCCTCTATATCCTCCTCAAGCTCTCTCAACTTTGACCAGAATGCAGCATTTCTGCCCATTGAACTCCATTCCTTTACTAAAGAGTCTGATGTTCTAGCTGTGAGGTGAACATCTATCTACTACAAACTAGTGCTGCCCATTTCATCCAGAGCATGGTCAGACGTGGTCAACGTTTCATTGCTTTCCCCGCCCCGCTCCTTTAACACTTCTTACTCTGTGGTATAAGTTCATCCAAAATAGATTAGCTTTTTCTTCACAAAATGCATACAGAGAAAGACTGGTTCCCTAACAAAACGAGATAAAAACATGCTTACTTTCAAATCTGCGTGCAAGACCCCCCAGAAAAGTAGAATTTATACAACTACCTAACTGACAGCATTTAATAGCTCTTGTTGGAGTGGTGAATGTATTACCAATATTTGCTTACCTCAGACATAAAGATATCAAATATTCTTGTTGCAATTGGTAGTGGAAAAGTTGTAAGAAAGATAGTTAAAAACCATGATGAAGCATACATAGAAGTATGGAAACTCTGAGACTGAAAGTGCACATAAAGCTCTGGTAGTTGCTCCTGGGAGAGAGGATCAGAAAGTACATATTAAACAAGAGCTAATGCCACCTCTTACAGTTTCAGTTAAGGGGGGGGGGGGAGGAGGAAATCATTAACATTCAATGAAAAATGCAAGGCCAAGAGTTTGTAGGATACAAAAAAGGTTTAGGCATTTATACAGATTACATACAATTACATTAGAAAAAAAAGATTAAAAATAAGGGGTACTCGAACATGAGGATTTATACAAGCCAACCACTGCATGACTGAAGTAAAGAAGCAGATAGCAGGCATATTACATGGTATCTTATAGGATTTCTTTCATCTTCCTCTGAAGCACTGGTACGACCCATTATCAGAGAGACTACATGAGCAAATGGATAGATAGTCTGATCAGCTTTGGCCATTCCTATGGCCCTAAATAATATTCTTTGGGGAAAAAAAAGAGTAGCTCTCCCCCTCCTCCTCAGCTCATGCAGTAGGAGTTCCTCTTGCAGTTTTAATCTGCTTATAAGCAAATGTTTTGCCCAATATCTGAAAAAAATATTTTGAAGTATACAACAGAAGTAGGCTAATAAATAATTAACTATGTAAGATACTATATATTTAACAGCTTTTACAGTTACCTGTATCATGTATTCAAACTGGTACATACAAAGGCCCAGCTCAGCCATACTTGGTTTAAAGAGTTCTCGAAGTCTATAATCTTGCATTAATTTGACAAACACACAAAATGCTTCCTCTTCTGGCATCTATATTAGACAAAGGCACAATGAAAACTTATGGACACAAGCCAAGACATGCCAATTTTTTTTCCCCAAGGGACTTGTAACCACTTATGGTTTACCCAGAAGTACACTGGCTAATTTAGGATTCATGCTGGAGTTATTCAAAGTAAATGCACGTCCCTGTTCTGACAGCATGAACCTAAGAGAATCTACATAGGGAACAAATATATAATAGGCTCATCAATTTAGTAGAGAAAGATAAATACGATCCAATGGCTGGAAGTTGAAGTAGACAAATCCTGATTGGAAATAAGGCATACATTTTTAAACAGTGAGAGTAATTAACTAGTGAAACAATTTACCAAAGGTTACAGTGGTTTATCCATCATTGATTATTTTTAAAATCAAGACTGGAAGTTTTTCTAAAAGATATGCTCTAGGAATTATTTTGGAGATGTTCTAGGACTAATACAGGAGGTCAGACTAGGTAATCACAATGGTCCCTTCTGGCCTTGGAATTTAAAAAGCCTATTCTAATCTAGAGCACTAATTCTCTAAGTGTGAAATAAAGAGACAGCTCTGAAGTTTGGCACGTTATTAATTCAAGTGACACTTTGTGATCACTCAGCAATTAAGGCCGCTAAAGTTGAAATGAGTAAGAGCTAGGGTAACACTGAAGTAACTTTTGAAAACAGTTTGAGAAATAAGTATTCCCCCTCCATTGAGAAAGGTCACTCCTTATAGGAGATGCTTCTTGGGAAGGACAGAAACAGAGCAAAAAACTAATTTGACTCTGTAAAATAACTTTAAATGTCCTTGACTAGTGAAGTATCTAGCAGTCCACTATGATAAAGAAATTATGGAAAAGGAAATATACAGAAAAAAGAATCCCATCACATGGTACTATGCAGTGTTCTGCATTCTAGTAAAACATCAGAGGTTCTACACATTTGAGATAATACTCTGTTTACCTGCATAAGCAGCAGCCCAACTATAAAAGCACTTCCTTGACAGTATCCAACCTCACGATCCACTAAAGAATAAGCCTAGAAGATAAAAATCTTTAAGATTTTGAAAAGCAACAATTAAAACACTTATTTCCACACTGGTTGCTGTTTTTCTGCTTTTGTTTTTAACTGCTAAAGGTAACGGTCAACTTTTATCCAACCCTTTCAGTAGGCAGAAGCTTAAAATGCCAAGCAAAGTGACTTGTGCTTAAAATGAACACAATACTTGAGTGGTTAACCTCTGAAATAAAACAGACACGGTCCTTACTGTTGGAGCAGTCATCTGACAACTGAAGCTATTTTGGATCAGCGTCTAAAGAGCAAGCTCCCAAGGGCAGATTAAAGGTTTGAAAGATTTTCATTTTGGAATGAGTATTTTGAACATTGGCCATATTCAAACAAACATTTCTAAATGCAAACTGTAAAGGCTTTTAAACTTCAAGATAGCAGCAAGTCCTTAATGGTTCTCAATGTAGCAAGACTGTGAGACTCCTATGTCAGCCACAGATCTAGTATATTTGTAAAGTTATCGATTGTATATGGAAACAGCCACTCAAAACTGTGCCCTTATTCAGCCATTAGTTTTGTATCCTCAAGTGGGTTAGGGAAAAGGGTCCTCTGAGCAGTTTCAAAAAGTCTCCTAAACTAAGACATTCTACTTGTAAAGTTGAAGGACCAAAGCTTCATGTTTGCCAGGCTGTTTCCTTGTTGATAGCTCTGTTCAAGGCCAGTTTACATTGATCATTTTTCCTTTAACTCCACTAGTTGCAACAGATGGCTGGAATGATTTCCTCTCCCTAGTTTGCCTGAAACAGATCATGATAGCAAGGGAGCAGCATTAACGGGATCACAGCACTTGTACACATTTCAACAAATCTGGCCTTCAGAGTACCCTTCCTTCTCTGAATTCCTAATAGACTACAGAATTTCTATTTAGAGGCCAAATGATCTAGTGGTAGCATGATGCTTCAGAGGACTGAGCTCAATTTCATGTTCCCTAGAGCAGAAGCATTTCATGTTATTTCTGTCACCCCCTTTTGAAAGGGAGGCATGCAGTCTTCAACCAGAGGAATTTTGTTAATTTTAGGAAGATACAAGGGCAAACCTGGGCAACAGGCTGCACAACACTATCACCTCTTCTCTCCCAACCCGTCACCCCCAATTCCCACAGCTGTCATGACAGAGCCTGGCCTACAGAGGGAGTAGTTCCTGTCTGCAGCACAGTTATTGTGGGGGGATTTCATTGAGGAGCAAATACTATGGAGTTAAGAGGTAGACACAATTTTCATGAGTTTTCAGTTGGCTCTAACTCTTAGAGTAGCTAAGGTTTATTGGGTTATGGGATTTGGCAGCAGGCCAATTTTTCTGCTGAATAAGGATTTCAGCATGGGGCCTGGACAATCTTTTTTCCTAATTTAAGCCCCAAAATAGTTAAGTCAGCTAATAAATGCAAGGAAATTCTGGATAAAATATTACTCGGAAGTTAGAAGTCATCTTGTTCTTCAGCACTGTAACAAACTCAGATCAGTCTGGATGTTTCCTTCATTTTGTGCTACAACACCTAGACTCAACAGGATTGTCTGAAGATTGAATAGCACTTCTAATTTTCAAGTTCTTGTTTTAGCCAACTGTCACAATGTGTGTTTGTTTTGCTTTACTGCACAAGCTATTTCCATTATGCTGTTAGTATTTAGTATTGATTTTATCTTAATCTAAGCTAATCAAGTAAATGTTTTCTACTGCTGATAAAGTGAAGTTATTCCTATAGCTAAACATACAAATATCTGCAAGCCATCTTTGAAACTGTGCTATCAAGAGGTAAAACAATTTTTATACTAAGTTACAGCCTTGAAAGTTCTATTGCCAAAGACTAGAGGCTCTTAAAAATGCTGCAACATGGGTATGTTATTTTTAAAGCCTCCATCAGTGTTTGAATATACAATATTGGAAAAGAACCATCATTAACTTACCTTCATAACATTAAATAAAACCTCCTGCCCAAAACTGTCTTTTTCTTTAAAAAAATCATGTTCAGGATATGTTCTAGCAATGTCCCTTCTTATCAGTTTTTCACAAGGAGAAGTCATTTTCAAAAGCTCTGAATATTGATCCTTTATTGGCATGCTTTGAGCAGTGCATAAAAGCTGCCAAACTATTGCTCTAAAATGATGGGGTATCCCTTTTCGAACAAGCTCCTAAAGCATAAGAAAAAGGAAAGGAAACTCATTAATGCTTCCTACAGTATAAATATGTACATTTCTAAAACAAACTACAATGAAATTATATTTTAAATTTCTTTTGTGAAGGAAATTTCTCATGACTTAAGTTGGTTTACAAAGGAAAAGTATGTTCTAAAACAAACAATTACATAGTCCACAATATGTGCTTGAGAGATGGGTGTTTAAATGGTGATGCAACTAAACTCAGCTTTGTTTTCACTTAGTAGCAAAAGAAAGGAGCGTTGACCAAGATGATGCCAGGAATATGATTACTATGCAACTTAAACACTAAAATCTTTATAAGTGTATTTTCAGGGGATAAGTAATTACATTCAGTGGTCTATCAAATCAGGGTACCTATTTTCTGAGTATCTAAGCAGTTGCACATACTTTCAAGCACCAACCACCACATGGCTACTATGCACCAGAACTTAACTGACGCAGTTACAGTATTTTAATGTTCCACAAAAAAATGCCTTTAAGAGACAACACCCTTTGTTACATTTGTAACCTTTGATTCAGAAATGAGAAATCTTTGGTTGGAATAAATCCCCAATGAGCTAAAATTTGAAATGTGTAATTAATAACTAACAAAATGGTTACATAGTATTAGCCAATAGTGATATTTGCCAAACTTATTATTTTAGGCATGTTAGGCTACAATGTTAATATGGTACAACAAAAGTCCTACTCCTATATTATTCAGATAAGGGTCTGCTTGGCTAGAGACAATATCTACCAGAAATTCTTGATTTTTTTGCTTAATTTCACTGATGTCAGTGCTTCAAATATTTTTTTAAAGCTATTTGAACATGAATTCAGAGACAAAGGCATACCAAGAGGGTAATATGTTCAGGTTCTCTGACTTTTTTTGGTTCCATGTTATGGGACATATATAAACTCTCAAAAGCTACAGACAGCTATTACACAATACAAGCCTCTCCTGAATAAATTGGTGTACCAGGAAGAGATTCTTGGGGCCCCTAACAACTTACTTATATATTCTGTCTCATTCCAAGGGTGCTCGATTATTGTACTTGTATTTACAGATCTGTCAAGAAAGACTGAGCGATAAGGGGTTTGATTGCTTGATAAAGATTTTAAGAAAAGGTACAGCTCGGGAAGTTTAAGAATCATGGGGACAACCACCAACCACAGAGCCATTCCCTCAACAATGCAACATAGTTCCTTTCCTATGCATTTTCTAGCACTTCATCTAATCATTTGTTCTGGGTAAGTTCTTGAAACAGGATAACCTTCTTTTACTTAAGTAATCCTTTCACTAAGAAAATATCAAAATGCTGAAAAAGGAAAAAAAACTGGTAGCTATCATTGCTGTAAGTTTATTAAAGAAGAATTATGGAGAAGTAGAAACCTCTCCATAGTTAAGGTTGAAACCAGGACCTCATTACAATGCTATTTCAAACACCCTTGCGGGTAACGCTCTATTAATTTAAGGGATAAGTCTTGGCAATTATCATTTGTCCAAGTCTTATGAAAGTTGAGTAGGTACTTTTAATTTCAAGACCTTCAAGTTAGCTTCATGTTAAAGTTTTCGAAGACTGCCTCTCTATTTGTCAAAAAAAAGACAAATACATAAAATCATTCTCAGGATTGTCTCTTCTGGGAGTTTGCAAGGGCAAGGACAGCGTTTAAAAAGTAACAATTTAAAAAACAATTACACAGTTTCTTGGTGAAGTCAACAAGGAAAGGAATGTAATTAACAAAGAACCTTCACTACAGCAGGAGCTGTTCTGTAGCTCTATAGCAGTGAACTCAGCCCTTTAATCTCCCTAAGGGAGCAAGGCCCCTCTGGAGCTCCACTTTAGGAGTATCTCAGTAGCTCTACTGATGATCCCTTGCTGATTCAGGGAGCAGAGCTTTAACTCCCTGAGCCAGCTATGCTCCCATCAACTCATAAAAGCCCTTTATGACATGCCCTCCCATCCCTGCTCCCATGTGATAACTGTGCCCCTAAACTCTCAAAAGCTGCCTCCAGGTATTGCTTCCCAACAATGCACCATCCTCAATCCCCTACACCTCACACTCAATGTGGCAGAGGAGGGTTAACTCCCCATCCCCACTGAATTAAGTTACCTTGTAGAGCATACCTACATAGGTAACAAAGATTAACTCTTCCTACACACCTAAAGAAACAGTAGTGGTACCTGGGCTATATGCCAGGAAAATACTGCACTTGGTAACAGGCACAGCATCATTCTTTATGCATGCTAGGGGTATCGAAAGGTAGAACCCCTAAGGTCACCTTTCAGAATTACCTCCAGGTCCATGCTTTGAGGTGGATGAAAGTGCCAAGGATAGAACATACATCAACCTGCCTGAAAAATAAATTTACCATATGTTTATGTTCAGAGCTTCAAAAAATTCCCCAAGTCTACAAGCCCAAGGGCAGCCTTTGTAGCCAAATCTGAAGACATCTCTTCAGCCAAAGCCATGCCCACTGGCATTAATGGGAAGCTGTTGCATACTGTTCTACACTGTATTTAATTGTAAAATTGTCAATCCACCTTATTAGTTTTAAAAGTGTAACTTACTACTAGAGCTGGCTAAACAGCAAAAGAAAAAACTCATTGAAAAGATATTCCACTAACACTCATTAAATTTGTTGACTATGTTCCCAGAAACAGTATTTTGACTAGTTTTATAATTGGTGAAAATACCACAAAAACCATTTGACATTAGAGTATGTGACACGCAAATATTTTCACTGAATCCTACTCAGATGCCCTACTTACTACATTCTCTTGCTTTTGTCTGGTCTTCCCTCCTCTTGACTTCAAATCACTTTCTTTCCATGATCTATTATGGGTGCCTTTTCACAAGCTGTCTTTGCTGTGAGAGCAGAAACAGTCTGTTTCCTCTTTTCCTTCTTTTCTCTGACCTCAAATCTTTCTCATTTTCCATGTTATGTTCTCTCTTCACAGCTGTCTCACCAAAGAAATTACACACACACACACACACACACACACCCCACCACTCTTTAATTTCTCTCCATCTCTGCTCCCCACTTTACACAAACACCCAACCACTTACATGGGGCTTGGAAGTTATTCAACATCTAGCAGAACTAAGCCTAATTGCCATCTTCCATATCAATTTCTGGCCAGATCCAACTGTCACAGACCAAAGACTAGTTAATAAATTATTTTCCTCCCACCCACCCCACTCCAAGCCACTGGGAAAGGGAAGGATGCTCTCCCTGAACCCTACAAAGTAAGGACCCCTGAGCATCAGTTATCTATTAAACAGACATTAATAGATCCCTCCTTCCCCCCAAATATTCTGACTGTTAGAAAAGAGGGAAGCCATCCTCTCTTCCTCCCCTCTTGTCCTTTTGGCTGCTGCACGGATACTAGTGGTAAGGCATCTCAAGCTATTCTATCCCTCCCACAGACCCCCTGTGAGTTCTCCTCCCCACTGAAGAGCTCCAGCACACAGCGCTGTGCAGCAGAGATCAAACATCAGTGGAATAAAACTGACCTGATTCTTGTCAGTTTCACTACTGCACACAGGGCTCTGTACAGCAGCAGCAAAACTGACAAGACTCTGGTCAGTTCTCCCTGGGAAGACAACACTGCATTGGTTTATGCTGGTCATAGTTGGAAGTTATATTTGCACCAATAAGGTGCTAGAAACCTAATTTTAAGTCTGCAAAACTGCTTGCACTTGCCAGGAAAAAAGATTCCTACTTGCCCCAGACAGGTGGGCTTTCTAGTCTTTTTTGACAGATGTTGGGTGAGATCTGAAATATCCACATCTGCACAAACGATGCTCTGTCACATGCCCTTACATAAGTAGCATAGGCTCTGAACATGAAGTATATTCTGTCTTCAGAAATAAGATTGAGGAAACTTTCCTAGTTTGCAATGCATTTCCAATGGCAGATTTCATTAAAAATGTTCGATATTCTGGACATACTAAATATATCTGGCATTACATAAAGACAGACGGGGCATACAAGTCTGCTAGCTCATAAATAGGATTGATGTTCAGAATGAAAAGATTCAGTTAGAAGTTTCTATTAGGGCTGTCAAGAGATTAAAAAATTAATCGTGATTAATCACACTGTTAAACAATGGAACACCATTTATTTAAATACTTTTGGATGTTTTCTACATTTTCAGATATTGATTTCAATTACAACACAGAATACAAAGTGTACAGTGCTCATTTTGTATTTATTTTTATTACAAATATTTGCACTAAAAACAAAAGAAATAGTATTTCAACTCACTTAATACAAATACTGTAGTGCAATCTCTCATGATCATGAAAGTTGAACTTACAAACGTAGAATTATGTACAAAAAAAACCTGCATTCAAAAATAAAAATGTAAAACTTTAGAGCCTACAAGTCCAATCAGTCCTACTTCTTGTTCAGCCAATTGCTCAGACAAACAAGTTTGTTTACATTTGCAGAAGATAATGCTGCCCACTTCTTGTTTACAGTGTCACCTGAAAGTGAGAACAGGCATTTGCATGGCACTGTTGTAGTCAGAGTTGCAAAATATTTACATGCCAGATGCGCTAAAGGTTCACATGTCCCTTGATGCTTCACCCACCATTCCAGAGGACATACATACATGATGACTGGTTCTACTCGATAACGATCCAAAGTAGCGTGGACCGATGCATGTTCATTTTCATCATCTGAGTCAGATGCCACCAGCAGAAGGTTGATTTTCTTTTTTGGTGGTTTGGGTTCTGCAGTTTCTGCACTGGAGTGTTGTTCTTTTAAGACTTCTGAACGCATCCTCCACACCTCATCCCTCAGCTTTTGGAAGGCACTTCAGATTCCTAAATCTTGGGTTGAGTGCTGTAGCTATCTTTAGAAATCTCACATTGGTATCTTTTGCATTTTGTCAAATTTGCAGTGAAAGTGTTCTTAAAATGAACAACATGTATTGGGTCATCATCCGACACTGCTATAACATGAAATATATAGCAGAATGCGGGTAAAACAGAGGAGGAAACATACAATTCTCCCCAAGGAGTTCAGTCACAAAATTTAATTAATGCTTTTTTTTTTTTTTTTTTTTTAAACGAGCATCATCAGCATGGAAGCATGTCCTCTGGAACGATGGCCGAAGCACGAAGAGGCATATGAATCTTTAGCGCATCTGGCACGTAAATATCTTGCGTCGCCAGCTACAACAGTGCCATGCGAACGCCTGTTCTCACTTTCATGCGACATTGTAATTAAGCAGTAGGCAGCATTATCTCCCATAAATGTAAACAAACTTGTTTCTCTTCACAATTGGATGAACAAGAAATAGGACTGAGTGGACTTGTAAGCTCTAAAGTTTTACACTGTTTTGTTTTTGAGTGCAGTTATGTAACAAAAAACTACATTTGTAAGTTTCACTTTCATGATAAAGAGATTGCACTACAGTACTTGTATGAGGTGAATTGAAAAATACTATTTCTTTAGTTTATCATTTTACAGTGCAAATATTTGTAATCAAAATATAAAGTGAGCACTGTACACTTTGCATTCTGTGTTGTAATTGAAATCGATATATTTGAAAATGTAGAAAAACATCAAAAAATATTTAATAAGTTTCAATTGGTATTCTATTGTTTAACATTGCCATTAACTTTTTTGAATTAAATTGCATGAGTTAACTGCAATTAATCAACAGCCCTTGTTTCTATCACTTATTTTCCAAAAAACATGGAAGACCAATTGGAGAATAAACCAAACAGCACCAGTTGCATTGCACTACAAAAGTGTCCTACAATACTGACTAATACCTTAATTTGCTTTTCTTTCTTTTTGCGTACATCTTCCCATTCATTTACAATTCTTCCCCAAAGAATCCAGGAGTCTTCTTCGAGATGGCTGAGGTTGCTAGAAGCTGATGAACTAGACACAAGGGAGGAGCCACTGTTTCTTCTTGAGCCATTTACTGAACGCAAGGATTTGCTGTCTGTCTCCAACAGTCTGCAACATACAAAGCTAGTTACAGTACTAACCATATTAGATTAAACAATTTGATTATCAATAATGATGCAAAGGAGACAACTCTTCCACCCTCTCTTCATAGAATGTATCCAACAAATCCATTCATTCATACTGTTTTACTTACTATGTTTTTGTAATAAAAATTGTAAGTGAAGTGACATAACTACTCCAAGCCTGTGAGCAGTTGTAGTTAAGCCAACAGGAAAGCTCTCTCCGATTGGCTTACAGTGCCTACATTAGGGAGCTTACACCGGCGCACCTGCACTAATGCAGCCGCACTGCTGTAAACTCTCTAGTGTAGCTGGGCCCTTATTCCTCTGTGCCCCTCCAGACAGAGAGACTAACTATTGAGCTTGGATTCATCCATGTAATAAAAAAAAAATCCATTTACTTCTGTCTAGGTATTGAGTAGGAAGCAAGATATCAGACTACACTTTGAAGTCTAGCAGACTGTGTACTATGTTCCATTTTCTCTTAGCACTGGGCTCTATTTGTAGGAAAGGGGGGCTGCTATGAAAGCAAAGACATGAGTCAAGTAAATTCTGATGTCCCTGTGCTAAAAAGTAGCATCCAACCACCATATTGGTGAGGCTGAGTCGTTAATTTTTTTCAGGAAATTATAAACTTCTGCACAGTATTGACCATGTATGTGCATAAATCTCAGTGCACCTACACATTCAGGTTCTCAGCTAGAACAAACATTTAATTCAGATATTTACATTGTCTTTCCCCTTCTCTGCTCCTGCCCATTAGCATTTATAAAAAAATCCTAAATACTGGGTAAACAAAGCATGTATCAGAATGTGATTTAATCCATAAAAAGCAACATCTTACAAGTGTGATCTTTGCAGTTTTATTATTTTCAGCTTTTGAACAAAAGGTTTAAATAGTAGTGTGTGCCTTTAACCCCAATGGTCCCAGAAGTTTAAATCTGAATTTAGCCCCAATTAATGGAAACAAAAAGTCTCATTTTCACAAGAAAAACTCAAAGCCGAGATGAACAGAATCACTAGCCAATTGTATTGTGTACACACAAAAATGCATATTTAAACCTCTACAAGCCTAAACTACCACATACCACTACAGAACTGCTTTTCTCAACATGCACCATGCTAAACACGATCAGACTCCAAATACCATCAGAGAGAAGACCTATATGTACTTTTAAAGCACAGAACAAACATTTTAAGATTGCAAAACCTAAGGTTTTGACAATCCAGGTTTTATTTTTCCTCAGTTTCTAAGAAATTCTACTACATTTCTATTATAATTTGAACCTTACCTTACTGAATCCATTGCCCTCAGATTTGTAACATGTAGTTTCTTTATATTGTAAGTAGTCACTAAGCACAGAACACAAACTGCTTAGATTCATGTAAAACCCTATCAATGATTGACTATCCACAAACAGATCCTTTGGACTGCACCATTCCAATATATTTCTTAGGAGGCCTTCAATAAAAAGTAGATAGTTTTGCTAACTTAAGAGGTTAAAACCATATAATTTGGTTGCAGGAAGTTTAAGTTTCCTTGTGTCACTTCTCCTTTGGGTTCTTACACTATAGCCTGAACTGTTTAATTCACCTATATCCCCATCTTCATGTGTAGGCCAGTTTCTCTCCCACACAGACAAGGAAATCTGAATTTAAAGATATCACCAGCGGCAATTTATCTGGTGAGCAGAAACAAGTATGGCTTCCTGGGTTCAGAGTTCAATTCTTTACTTCCAAAGAGCAGTTATAGTTTAAAAAAAAGTAGCAGATTCAAAGAGTTGTGACACAATACACAACAGCTTCCAAGATAGGTGCATCAACTCTCTCCTTGAAAAAGTGTAATCCTGATGTGAAAAAGCAGGCTTGGGGTGACCTGTTTAAAGGAAGATAAGCAACAGGACTCCTTATCGCCTATTGAGTGTGTCATAACCAATAATGGAGTTCTAGTGAAATGTATATAAGCTTCTCTACAGCTAAAATAAAAATGGCCTGTTTTCAAGAGACAAGGAGAAATACTCCAATCCAACCTGTAAAAACAAGATATGAGGCGGATAAGATTATTCCATTTATGGAAAGTTTTGAAAGCTGTCTGAAAACTGTTTGCTAAATTAATTTATTCAGACTTTAAATGCCCATGTCTTTACCCCAAGTGCTGTTTTATGGAATTAAATAAAAAGCATGTTCTTAAAATGTCAACTTTACTGTAACAGAGGGTCTGGACCTCTGACCATAATTCACAGTTCATGAGATAAACTGCTTAGAGAAAGGTTTACCAAAAGGCCTGACTAAAACCAGATAATTGGACAACTAGAGGTCTGAGGTGCTACTGATCACCATTTAAAAATCTTTGTATCCAGGCTCATTGGGGGCTTTTCTGGACAAGCCCCCAATGAGCAGAGAAGGATAAAACTAGACTGTTCAGGAGTCACAAGTCTGCATCCTTTCATATAGGTTTAAAAGCCAGCATTAGTATATCACAAACCAAGGAACAGGTTAGGTGAAAGCATCAGGACTTGAGACTCCCTCTTTAAACTGTAGCCCAGAATCTCATGGGCTCCAGCATCAGTTGTTAGTACAATTCTAGAAACAATGTTTAATGATTTCTATAAAGCTAGAAAAGGTAACAAATAATGTTGTAGAGGTTCTGAAAAAGCAGATGCTTTTTTAAAATCTCAGATTAAGAATATTTAAAATGCACATTCTTTTCCTTGCAGCTAGCAGTTTTAAATTGAGTCAAATATTGGTCCAGGAAAAACACTTTTAATGGGCTCTCTGCTATAATTTTAATAAGTCTATTTTAGTTCTCATTTTACAATTTCAAGAGCAAAATATGAAAGCCACATTTCCTCCACTCACCTGTTCTGTTCCTCTAGCTTAGCCAATAATTCTAAATCATCTGGACTCAACCGTGTTGGTGAGGATGGTGATAGTGCTGGAGTAGAAAGAGTGGTAGAGGAGGATGTAGTGTGTAATGAGGCAGATGGACTTGCCACCTGACTGGCCATTTGACTGACAGTATGCGATACAGTGTTCTTCACCCATGAGAGAGTAGAACTCAGCTTTCCTGCAACCTTGTCTGTCGCCACCTGCAAATTACAAGAGGAAAAGGGATAGCAGAGGTTGTTTTTGTAGATTTTGATCAGCAGGCCCACTCAAACCAGTGGAAAAGGTATTTAGTGGGATAGTTATATTCTACAAATAAACTGAAGTGTTTGTCATGTATTTTGCACCTTCTAAAGAGTGTGACTTAAGGTTATCCTGTTTCCCAGAATTCCCAAAGTTGTTGGAAGCAGCCCAAGAGAAAGGTATGGGATTATGTTAAGATGCTATGTGAGAACAAATATATACAGTATGCGGCAGATTCACCAAAAGGATATCAAGGAAACTACCCAAAGATACCCACAGGGTTAGTCTTTTCTGTGTAGTGCCTCTGGATCCAGAACCACCTTGTACCTCTGACACATAAGTAGTGAGATCCTCTCAAAATCTCTTGATAAAAATAGTAGTGCCGAAATCAAGTAAAGCAGGTAAAATGCCTCTGACAATAACTTTACCTGAGGACTGACATGCACAGGAAGGAATTTATGAGCAAGTACCACAGATGTTAATTTTTCTCTTGCTCTCAGTACCCTCTCCAATCTCAGAGGGACTGGCTGGAAGTTTGGCTAAAAGTCAACAAGAACCACAGCTAAAAATCAAAGATAAAATGATCCTGAGATCTCTAACAGTGGGGAACGAAATAGTCATTTTGAAATAAACCTAGATTCTAGAATACAACACAACACAAGTCTACTCCCATAAGTGGGTTAGAGAAGGACTACTTGGGAAAACCCTGAGCTAGACTTCTCAGAAAAAAAGCAAAGGAGACTGATCCAAAACAATCAGAGGCCTAGTCCAAGAACTTCCTTGAAGCTCTACCACTGAAGGAATGCAAGAGGCTTATACTATTTTCTGCAGTGGACCACTTCCTCAGCCAGAGAATATCTAGATTACCGGCAAGCCTAACCCTTATCCAAGTTGTCCACCAGAAGAAAACTTGGGCCACATCTGAAAAATGCAGAACAAAGATGGCTGACAAGTCAAGATCTGTCAAGGAGAATAGTAGACTGAAGAAGAAATTTCCCTTGAAGTCACACTGCCGAAAACTACCTATTTTGACATATGTAGAATTCCTCACATTGACAGGTTGGCATGAACAAATCATGTGAAATACAGCTTACCCAATAATACCAGTTTATAGCAAACACATCAAACAATTAGAACCACAAGGAAAATTTCCATCCCACTCATTGAGATCTTTCATTCAAGTGTAATTTAAACAGACAACTTCCATTTCATCTGTTGGATGACAAACAGCCACATGTTTTAAGGCAGGCTTCAGATTTTCAGGTTTAGCAGTAGCTGATAGGCAGCCCTTCCTCAGAGGCTGGGGAGGCTGGACTGGGAAATTGTACAATTTCATAAACCATGTTTCTTTTGCTAAGTACCACATTTCAAATCAATATACATTGAGTTGTGCAGTGGGGAAGTTTTACAATTTGAAAAAAGCCTGATCGAAAGCAAAGATTGCTTCCAAAGTGAATTAAGCTAAACCAAATTAAGGCTACTTTAATTCTGAATGACAGCACCCACACAGGGATTTAATGCAGTTTAAACTAATCCACTTTGAATTCACACCTTTAGTTCATTCTGATAAATTTTCCTGAGTGTCTCCATGTAGACAAGCCCTCTTGTCTACACAGGCATTGTAATTCTGTGAATTCGTGTGCTCAAAGCCACATCCTTTGCAATTTAACTGTTGTACACTGTTTAGCATGTTCGGTGTTTAATAAAATAAAGTTAAGTAACCTTGTGTTTGTTCTACCATCTTTCCGCCTCTTCCCTGTAATGGATCATTGTGTCTTTGCCCACACAGTTGTCGGTGTTTCCTCTTTTCCTTTCTTCCCTACCTTCCTTATATTATTCATCTACACTGTGTTCCCTGACTCCCCCCAAGAGATCTCATTTGCACCACACTTCCGTTTGCTAACTTTTCCTATCAGTCTTTCCTTTGTTCCCTGAACCACTTCAATACTGGACTAGATATCCAGAAGCCATAGGACTAAACCTATTAAGTAAAGAGTGATCCAGAAGATTGGGTCCTCCAACAATTAGGAGCAACATCTGGTGAAAAACAAACCTCTGCTCCAGTTATGGGAAAGGTGAGGGGTAAAAATTCTTACAAGGGAATCCCCATCTTCCCCACCTCCCAATGTAGAGCCTTTTAGCAGCTCTGCTACACAACACCATACCTAAGGTCTTTTGATTCCTAGGCTCACTTTTGCTGCTGGGGAAAAAGCTGAGTGAAATTGACTTGGTTGTTAGTTTCAACGATTACTGGCCATAAGGTCCTAGTAGCAGCTGGGAAAATTGACAAGACTGGTAAATTCTCACTTTGTTGCAGCTTGGTAAAGCTGAGCAGCAGAGCACTAGCAGTTTGTCTTCAGGCTCTGGAAGGCAACACTGCATTGGCTACACTCTTATAATTGAGCCATAAGGGATATAAATGTATTTAATGAAAACTTCTACTATGCAGATGCTGATGGAACTTGACTGGGAAAGATTTTACTTGCCCTTTTCTTAGGTGTAAAGGCTGGTTAGCGCAGAGGACTTGGTAAGGGAAGCCCAACGTAACACCTATGCTTGAAGCATGGAGATATCCTTTACCAGAGAAGCATCCACCTCCATCAAAAGATGATTAGAAGAAAGTCCTTCAGTCTCATCTTTGGATACTGAGGCAAGCAGGGAGACAGATCAGTACTGCAGTCACATTGACTAGTAAGTTCACCAGGAGTTTTTGTATGCAAGACTCTTCCTTCCCGCTGATACTGTGGCCTCCAAATCCAGGTCATTTCAGGAGACAATGAGGGTAATAAAGATTCAATGGGGATGTTACTGTCTCATTGCAGTGACTGAGCTGCAAAAGCAAGCAAGCTAGCAAGGCTCCAGTGTGCCAAATGCTTGTCTCAGCTGTCACTGTTGCCTATAAATTTACGTTACAACCATTCCAAGTTGGTAGAGCTCCATGTCAGAACTTTAAATTTAATGCTATTTTTCTACATTTATCTCCCACCTGTAAGACCCAAGATTTCTAAAATTATTTATCAGAAGTTTGACCCTATAATTCTTTAACTTGCTTTTTGATAACAGAGGGAAGGATCAATTTGTAGTTAAGAACAGGAAAAAGTCTGGAGTAGGTTCTATACTTGAAGTGTGACTGTGGGCAAGTTATTTAATCTTGGCGTTTCAATTTCCCCATTTTTACCGACATGCATTACATATGTACTTTGGAATGTCAAATTGGAGGCTTTATACAACTGCAAAGTATATTTGCAATAAATATAAACAAGTTAAGCATCTGAATTTTCACATAGCAGATCACACATACAGCCAGTCTTACAGTGTTTCTCAAATGTGGCCACCAGGGGCTTTTCTTGCAGCCACAGTCTCCCCGCCCCCCTCTGGAAAGACAAATGCTGGAGGTGCAGGCAGCTAGTGAATTCTCCACTTTCCTGGGGGCGGGGCAGGCAGGCTTCAGCCACAGGACTTCGGGCCCCATCCACGCGGTAGCAGGCTCTTGTCCCAGGCTCACCACCCACGCCATCATCCCTGGGCCCTGCGACCTCCCTGCCCACCTCTCCATCCAGGGCTTAATTTGTCCAAGGGCTTGCTGGGGCTGAGTAAGTCGGCTGTGAAAAGTGATATTAACAAACATACAAATAGCACTTTTCACAGCAGCAGACTTACTATCTAGCAAGTTTAAAAAAAATAAAAAAACCCACCACCAAAAAAGAAAACAACAAAACAATAACAAAAGACAAGAACATGCAAAACACTTAGTGTTTCTATTCTGTTTAGATCCAGTAAAGAATAGAGATCACTGTACATTTTTATTAATAAGTCTGAAAAAACCCTACATAAATAAATTACAATGATTTGGACATGTATATATGCATATTTATTTGTTTTTCCTAAAATTAAGTGTTCTAGGAAAAATTGTCAGCGCAGCCACCAGCAAGAGTTGGTGGCCACACTCTGAGGCCACCAAAAAAAATTGTTGAGAACCCTAGAACACCAGTATAATTATCTTCGTATTTAGAGTAATTTTAAACATTTATGCCAAGTTTAGTATCTATAAACTTACCTCAAACCAATTTATTTAAATCAGAAAAGTCCATTATAGCCATGAAAAGAAATTTAGTTTCAAAAAGCAATGTATTAACACTATGGAGTCCACCCACAAAAGCAAAGCTGGCCACATTTCGGTGTGGCTCTAGGCGCTCAAAAAAGTTTCCCTACAGAAAAAAAGTGATTCAAGCTTTAATATTGCAGTCCTAGTTAGGACAATGTTAGATCATTACAAATTTCTAAGATTAACAGAGCCAAAACATCTTATGCTGTTCTTGTTATTTTAAGCCGTGTTACCTAATGAGAAAATTGTGCTAACAAGTTATTTCAATAAACATCCTTAAATATCATTGAAGAGCTCCACTTTTCCTTAATCAGGAAAAGCTAACTGAATTAGTTAGGACCACCACCATAATTCTTTAATCAACCCAATGCTCCCTGTTAAAAACTTGAGTGCATTCAAGTTTATTGGGATTTCAGTTACCTTAGTTCTAAAAGCCAATGAGTTTAGTTTAAAAATATGTTTGAATCGTCTATATTGTTCCAGGCAATGGTTACCATTAGGGGTCCACACAGGACTTGTCAGTCAGTCGTATGGTGATGATGAATCATTAACAGCTGCAAATACAATATTCCATATAAGTGATTCCTCTAATGATCACAGCAGTGCGAAGCTATCATGAATGAAAGGGTAGATGACCCATGAGATGTGGTCCACATAACGAAAAAGTTTGGGAAACCCCAGTTTGAGGAATTGGTAATTCCATGTGGAGCCATTCCCTACTGAAGTTCCTCAAATCCAGCCCCACTCAAGTCAGTTGTTACTATCAGACTACAGTTAAGTAGCCTACATGGAATAAACCAGCATTTTCAGTCCAGTCTGAACCATCCACATTAAAAAAGCTGCAGTCATAACTCACACAAATTAGCACCTTAGCCTCAAGAAAGGTCAGAACTGCAAGGTAGAGTGTCTGAGCCAACCTACTTCCCCCCCAGAAGTGCATCATCCAAGCAAACAGTACAGCACACTGACAGGACACTACGGAGAAGCCTATTCTGACAATGTCTGTATTGTAGCTCTTCTGTGGATGTGACTTCATTCTCCAAAGATGTCAGCCCCACATCTATAATAAGGGCTAAATTCTATTTTAGAAGTGTAAGTAGTAATTGTTTAAACAAAGGCTTAATAGTACTAGTCACTAATTCTGAATTGTTTTTGCACACAAACGTAAAATTCAATGTTCATTCACTGCCTTTAATTCTACCAAAATGTAAAGATATACAAGTTACTTACAGTTAAACTGAGGGGGGGAAAGTTGCTAAAGTAAAATGCAAAGCTGCCTTGCCATCTTCCTCTTTCAATTAGACTTCAAACTGCAAGAAAAGCAAATTACAATTTCTTCTGAACTACAACGTTACTATTCAGTGATCAAGTAAATTCAGTGCTTTCACAGCAGGTTAAAGTGCATGTCTAAAAATTCCAAAGTTATTTCGTGTCAGCCTCAAACCTTTTACTTGCTTTGCAAGTCAAACATTACATTAAAAGCTTTGAGATTTCAGCCACAGGAATCCTGTCTAGCCCAAAAACACAAAATCAAGTCAATATGCTAGAACTTATGAACTTCATTTTGTTGTCAGTTGGGCTAGCATTAAA
The DNA here is from genome assembly GCF_002925995.2 of Terrapene triunguis. NCBI lineage: Eukaryota > Metazoa > Chordata > Testudines > Emydidae > Terrapene > Terrapene triunguis. The sequence goes on along the minus strand of NW_020664562.1, from coordinate 22,920,762 downwards.
AGGAATTTTGCATGTAAACAGTGATCTACTAAATGAGCATATTTCATTGCAAAAGTTCACTAGTTGCAGAAATTGCTGAACTCAAGAGTACAGTCTAGTGGTTAGAGAACTGAACTGGAAAACTGAAGACCTGCGTTCAATGCTCAACTCTTGACTGCAGCTTTGGACAAATCGCTTAACTTTGATGTACCTCAGTTTATCCTCATTTTACAGATGGCTAATGTTTCCCCAGCTTTTGTAAGACAGAGATCCTGATATGAAAGGTGAAGAGCAACAAAACTCTTACAGAACACACAAAACTAGGCAAACCAGTTTATGAAAACAGCATAATGCAGCCCATGATTTCTCCAGATTACCCTTTTTACCATCTTCCCATGCATTCTGCAGCAATGAAACACTTAGTATCTTAAGGCTCACAAGGATAAATAAATGGTATCCTTCCAGCAATTGATTTTTATTAATTTACAGTGTCTACTAACAGGACTTGCAAAGAACATTACTAGCAAAATATACAAATTAGAAAACATTGATGCTCAAAGCAGTTTAGAATTGGCAGCATAGAATTAAAATTTTATTTTAATTCCAGATTCATTTTCACAAGGATATTATTGTACTTATCAACATCAATGAAGTCAAAAATAGCTTTATCTATTTGGACCCTAGAGGCTCCACCTAGTGAAGCAGAGTTAAACTGCATTCTGTTAATGCTTTATTACTTGAATCAACACCAGACACAAATAGTAGTTGAATTCATTCTCTGAACTTTAAAACTGGACCCTCTTGTAGGGCTTTGTCAGCACTAATTTTAGGTCCATATTTAGGCTTACAAAACCAAAATAGCTAATAGAATTGTAAGAATCTTCTGCACTTTTATCATGTTTCCATTTTCCCTTTTCTTCTGTGCTTTTATGTATTTATCTCATGTAATAGCCTACTTGCTATAAATGGAAACATATTCAAGGTAGGTTTTTACTGCTTACTGTTTTGCCATTTCACCTCACTGAAAACTCATTAAAGAACATCATACGTAAGAAAAGCATTTAATAACAAGACCAAGGCCTTATATATAGTTTTTAATATCTGTAGCAAAACATGAGAACAAGAACAACGATAGCATGGATGTGAACTTAAAATATTGCTTTCCCCTATGGAAGAAACAAACTAGTCAGCCCTGGAGACATGGAAAAATGGTTTCAAGTGATATTTTGGTGATCTTAGCCCAGTATGGAAATGGGTATCTGTCACAACCCATATCACACTGCCAAAGCTGTGCTTACTACTCAGGACTTAGAAATCACGCAGAAGGAACAGGCAGCGTGTAAAAGAGCATGCTAATTGCCTGCCAGATAATGGCTAGCTCACATAGTGAGGTGAGTTTTCATTCAGTAAATGTAACATGATCAGCAACAAGAAATGAGATGAAAGAGAGAAAAATCAACAAATATTCTTTTGTGGCAGCAGGACTCCAAGAAAAGGCATATACCTGGCATTTTTGGTAAGTCCTAGAGAGGGTGAGTGGAACTGCCTCACTAGTCCCATCTTTTTTTTAAGGAAAAATGGTCCGGAGGAGAAAAGTGGTTCCTTCATATATACCCTACTGTTGCCCCTCCAGGGAAACTCATTAATAGGCCTGTGGCCCATGTATGGTATGAGTGTATCCTGCAGTTTAATTCTACATTTTCCTTCAGTCATATTTCAAAGGCTATAGCCAATATATTATTCTCATCTTTTCTCTTCCTTCTTACCTGCCCTTCTTTGGACCTGCCAGTCTGAGGTTATATCTCTGGATGGCAAAGGAGCCAAAATGGGAGTCCAATGTAGAGTGGATGCAGGAAACAAGAATTGCACACTCTTCAAGTAATCCATCTAGGTAGGTTCTTATGTTGGACCTTTTGCTATGTATCTGAGCACCTAAGGTTTGAGCTCATCCTCCATCTACTCCTGGGGGAATTCTGTGCCACTGTGCAGGTGCAGAATTCATGTCTCCCACAGATTTCTTTGCTTCCCTGCAGAAAAGTGACTCTCTGACAGGGAAGCAAAGGGAAGCTGCAGGAGCAGTCACGCACCACTTCCTAGCTGCACAGGTACATTGTTTCAGGCACCCGGAGCAGCCAGTGGAAAGGTAAATCACCACAGCCAGTGGCTCCTACCCTGAGCCGGGATCAGCTGCTAATTCTGGCTGGGCTGAAGGGAGAGGATGGGACTTCCTCCCCTGCAACGAGTGGCTGGGGCTGTGTCAGAACCACCCCCAGAAACCTCCCACAGCTGCAGGAAGCCCTGCTTCCTGAACCCATCACTCCTCAACTGCAGGGGGAGAGGTCACTGTATAGGGAGCTGCTCCCTCATCCACCCAACTCCCATGCATCTGGATCTCCCATAGCCAGATGTCCCCCACCAAGCCTCACCCCATACACTCAGAACCCCCCTCCCCAAGACCTCCATATCTGAACCCCACCCCACAGAACCTCAACCCCTACATCTGGAGCCTCCCTGCACCCAGACCCCCTGCCTCTGGATGCCCACTCCTGCACCCAGACCACCCCCCACTGAGCTCCCTGCACTCAAACCCCCACCCTGCCAAGCCCCACCCCACTGCACCACTCTGAGCTCCAACATCCAGACATCCACACCACTGACCCCCAACTAGCTGCACCCAGACCTCCACCCCACCAAGCCCCACTCCCCCAGCACCCAGACCCCCCTGCTGAGACCCCCCACACGCAGACCCCTCTGCTGAGCCCCAACCACCTTCACCTGAAAGCCCCTGCAGAGTCCCATTGCCTCTGCAACTGGAACCCCTCCCCCCCCCCACAAGCCTCTGTGCATCCAGATCCCCCCACACCTATACCCCCCACTGAGCTGCCCGCACCCAGATTGTCCCACACAGAATCCTCTCACCCCACACCTGGATCCCCCCATACTGAGCCCCTCCACACTTGGATCCTGCCTGCCCTCCATCTGGTACAGATGGGCAGAGCTCCAGGGTTTTTCGGGGGCAGGCCCAGGCCTTGTGCTGTGTCAGGGTCAGGTGCAGCCTCACCACTAGTCCGTGTCCCAAGGGTGGGGGGGGGGAGTTAGGGAGGCTGCAGGGTGATTTTTCACCTTTGTGCAACTAGAGGCCTGTGCTCGCCACTGTCATGCTGGAGCCTCTGCATTTATTTATTGACCAATAAAACTTGCAGAATTTATAATTTTTTTGGAGCAGAATGTCCTCAGGAGTATCTATCTTAGAGATCAACCGACTCCTAGGGAACTGAAGTGTGGTTTAGAGGAAGTGTGGGTGTTCTTGAAGTAAAAGATCAGAACTAAAGGAAGGGAAATATTGGCTAGGCTACCTATCAACAGTAAATAAGTCTGAGCTTTGCTAACTGTATCACTCAGTAGGAGACAGGCTCCTTAGTTCTGAAATTCCTGCAGCTTGTTCTGGAGAAACTTGTTATCAAGACTCCAAGGGAAAGATTCTCTAAAAGTCAAAACCTGTATACTAACTTGAGTCAAATGCTGGGAATCTGTGACCTGAAGAAGATCATAGAATCAGACTTTAAGGTCAGAAGGGACCATTATGATAGTCTAGTCTGACCTCCTGCACAACGCAGGCCACAGAATCTCACCCACCCATTCCTGTATCAAACCCCTAACCTATGTCTGAGCTACTGAAGCCCTAAAATCATGGTTTAAAGACTTCAAGGGGCAGAGAATCCTCCAGCAAGTGACCCTTGCCCGACACTGCAGAGGAAGGTGAAAACCCCCGAGGGCCTCTGCCAATCTGCTCTGGAAGAAAATTCCTTCCCGACCCCAAATATGGCTAAACCCTGAGCATGTGGGCAAGACTCACCAGCCAGACACCCAGGAAAGAATTCTCTGTAGTAACTCAGATCCCACCCCATCTAACATCCCATCACAGGCCATTGGGCATATTTACTGCTAATAGTCAAAGATCAATTAATTGACAAAATTAGGCTATCCCATCATACCATCCCTTCCATAAACTTATCAAGCTTAGTCTTGAAGCCAGATACGTCTTTTGCCCCCACTGCTCCCCTTGGAAGGCTGTTCCAGAACTTCACTCCTCTGATGGTTAGAAACCTTCATCTAATTTCAAGTCTAAACTTCCTGACGGCCAGTTTATATCCACGGATATAAGATCTCTGTGTAAGCGCAAAAGCACATCTTTCACCAACAGAATATGGTCTAATGAAAGATATTACCTCACCGCTCGTGTCTCAGGAATGTGCCTGTCAGGTTAAGCTGCTAAAGCACACAAGCTCACTTATATAACCTGTCATTATGTGACTTTATTGCTGGATTTGAGCCTCATTTTATGTCTAATATTGAGAGGGAAGATTTGCTGAATACCATGAGGCAGCAGGAGATGGCTATTTGAGATCTTACCCAAATTGGAGGAATGTATGGTTTTTACCCACCCTAACAAGGTGTTCAGAAGCTCTCCTACAGAATGCTATGCATCCCCCTACTTTCAGAAGCAAGACTCATTCAAAAAAATGTGAACAGATCCTGCCAAGCCCCGCAAGATCTCCAAAGGCAGAAGTATCAAGATGGGGGTAGTAGGGCACATATGGGAACAGTGAGGTCCTAATTTAAGCTTGAGAATAGGTTCAAACTGGTTTACTTTAACTGAACTTGTCTGCCCACCTCCAATTCAGAGGACTTGGGAAAAATCAGAAACCTATGTTCCTTTATTTAAAGATCAGCTTTAAGAAACCAAATCTGCTTCAATATCAGTGTTTGGGTAGCACCTTTCATACAAACAGATATGCTAAATGGAGTTTTGAAGGCTTTTAAACACCTATATGCATGTATCATACAGATTGCAAGAGAGCATAGAGGATGCTCTCTTGCAGTGAAGGCATAAATTATTGCTGCTTCAGTTTATATACACAGCATTATTATAAAGATGAATAAATGTACCTCACAGGATGTTGTAGGGACTGATTAGTTTGTCAAAGGCTTTGAACGGCTTTAAAAATGCCAAATATTGCAATTCCTCCAAATATAAATGTAGACAGAACCAGGTTGATCTTAAGGAAAAGTACAGCTAATATGATCACTATAGAGAGACAGTCTTGCAATGCCACTGAGTAATATTTCCCATGCAAACAAACATCAAAAACATCTTGGCTTGGAATGATGTACTGCAAGTGCCTGAATGAAGAACAAGAGGAAAGATGTAATCAGCTTTTTGGGGGAAGACAAAGTTAAGTAGTTGGGAGGAGATCAGTCTCATCCACTTAAAGTCAAAAGAAAATAAAGCCAAGATTACATCAATACAGTCCAAAGATCCAAACTGGGGGCAAGAAGAATCCTAATTTTACTCCAATAGTTATGGAATTCTCCACTTCTACAACCATTCATAAATACCATTTAAAGGAAAGTTTAGCCCTTGATAATCCTGTTCCTGCCATTTCCTATCGCCCTACCTTCAATTAAAAATTAAACAAAATCCCAAAGCATGCAATAAAACTGTCAGTTTGTCACTTTATTTGTCTGCCAAAAGGGAGAGATCATCCCTTCCACTGTTTCTGTCTTAGATTGTATGCCCCTCCCCTTGTATTTGTGTTTATCCTAATTCTGGTCTTTGCACACTTGTACTATAAATGTTTTATAAATTTGCTGAAGTTATTAGAACTTTGGCAAAAAATAAGAACAGAAGCCAATTATTTTTAAACTAGATTAGAGAGTCAGGTTGGAGTGGTGTTAAGTACACTTCAGTTTTTATGACAGAGCAAGACTTCCAGTTTCATCCCCTTCTCACCCCACCTTAACAGATATGGTAACTAGGCTCAGAGAAGGCACACAACAATCACTTTTCCAGCAAAGCTGGGAGTAAAACCCAGGTCTCTACCTTGACAGAATCAAGTCTCATCCACTTAGCCATACTGTTCCCAGAAAGATTAGGCTTTGCTATCCTTTAAAAAAAAGGGAGATACTTCTGCGTAGCCTCCGCTATAAAGAACTGAGACACAGATTAATGGCAGTCTTGTATTAAATATATTAAGAACATAAGAACATATTCCCATAGCATCAAAGTTCCCTAGTCATGGACCAGGATCCCTTTGTGTAGGTAGTGTCCAAACAGAAAAACAACAACATATAGTCCCCCTTAAAATAAAAGGAAACACCCATTTTAGGTGTCCTTTAACAGACCCTAATTCCCACACACCAGATCCACCACTTTCATTGCAAGACTCAGACCTCATACTTACCTATGGGAAAACACACCATACACATGTCTAACAGACATGTATGTTGATGCTGCTGAAGTCAGAGTTAAGGTTTTGCAATCTAGTATAAGCATAAGGAAAGTGTCATATGTACATCTCTACCTGGATATAACACTGTGCTCAGGAGCCAAAAAAAAAAATCTTACCGCGTTATAGGTGAAACCGTGTTATATCGAACTTGCTTTGATCCACCGGAGTGCACGGCCCCACCCCCCCCAGAGTGCTGCTTTACCGTGTTATATCGGGTCGCGTTATATCTGGGTAGAGGTGTATTGTATTGTTACTGTTTGTAACAAAGGTGAATGAGACTTTATAGAAGGGCAGAGTCTGCCAGTGAAAGTGATGAATGTGATGTATGGGAATTAAGGTATGTTAAAGGATGATAAAATAGAGGAAATGTCCAGTTAAGGTAAGGATTTGTATGGGTAGACACCCACCCAAACAACCATAACTAGTTTTAATGAACTTTCTTTTAAAGGAAATGTATATTTCCCCAGTATCTGAAAACTGCTGTCTTCCTCAGTATGAAATCCTTTCAGTCAGTTTAAAGATGGCTTTAAAAGTCCTGATGTTAGTAGGTCATGTTACTAAGTTTGAGCTTTTTGGAAGTCTGATACCAGAGTGATGGATGTGATATTACAATGTCTGCAGAATACAATTTGCTTTTCACTAATGAGATGCAGTAACAAGGTTTTCATAGTAATCATTTAATGTGATTGTCTCTATATTACAATTCCATATAATCATCAGCCACTGTTACAAAAGAAACTGAGGAATTACTAGCATAGTATATCAGCTATTGGTGTGACATATCCATATGCTTTTTTAGTTCATAAAACAATTCCTGTTCTGAGTGTTCTCATCAACTACTACAAAATTCTGTATATATTTAACCAGGATGTAAAAGATATATTATAACCACCACTATGCATCATGTGTATCTGCAAATAAGTTATACTGGGTAATGTGTGTTTTAATTTATATCAGCTCAAGTTATATAATACCATCGGTTAATTGCAATTGTTTTATTACACATATAATGTAGGGTGTTGAGTTGAGGTTCTTTTAGTTTCTAATAAAGGAATCTAGAGAGGTAACAGCATAGTGAAGGTTTAAGTAAAGAGGAATACTAAAGGGAGACCAACACCTCAGATTACATACGATTACATGAAAGTTTTTTCCATTAACATTTCTGGATTGTGTATTATTCTTTACATAAAATCCAGAGAACTGCTTATGGCTGCACTTAACAAGTTGGCCATATTTTCCCATTTGTTAAACAGAGGGTATTCATTTAACAGGTTTATTCTTAGATATTCCTAATTGTATGTGTACCAGGAAATGCTTTTAAGTTAATCAAGTCCCCATTTCACTGAATTGGGAAATTTTTATGTGTTTTAGCAATTAAACAGCATTATTGAATAGCATCTTAACTACTTTACAAATACTGTCAGCTGCTCAGATCACATTTCATTTTAAGGTGAACAGCAAGACATTTAAAACTACTACAACAAATACTGTGTGCTCTGTAGTCTTCCTCTCAACCTTAAGAAAAACAAACAAAGTAATAGTTCCTCAGTGGTGCATTTAAGGAATTTAGCTAAATTCTCATAACATTTCCCTTTTATAGACTTAGGTAAATTCTTAAATATTTTGAGCTAAAGTTCTCCACAACCAGAAAGACAGCTGCCCTGCACTGCAGTGGCCCCACTTTGCAGCCTGATACAAGAAGGTAGACGGAATTGTGAAGAGAAGTTTAGAGGCCACAATGACATAAATGGAAACTCTACACTACGCCCTTTGATTCTTTGAACTGGTAGACCTCAATCCTGAAAACACTTGTGCTCAACTTTACTCCTGTGAGTGAGTCTATTTGAAGGTGTTGGGTCTTTCTGAGGTAGAGGATGTGGGAAGAATAAGTCTATCAGTGATGACCAATGACAGTTCTGTAAAATCTGATTAAAGAAACAGATTGCAAGACACTGCAGTGCTACTGAATACAATAAAATCTTACTTGAATTTCTGGGGGAAATGACTAAAGTCTTATCAGTTTCCAAAGACTTATCATATAAATCAGAGGGGAGGACTTTCAATCTTTACCACTAACAGATATTTACAAAAATATAGTCTCTTCCCACTTTTCACTCAACCATTAACTTCCACAATGCTGCTTCTAGTCAATTTATTTTTGGGACGGACACAAGAATAGCTACTAAGGAAATCAAGAATGCAGCAAGACATTGTCAAAAAGTCGTAGCAAGATTTACTTATAAGCCTTAATTGTGTACCGTACAAATGGGAAAATACCACCAAATCACACATGTTGATGTTCTAAGAAAGTGTCATTAAACCAGAATTAAGATGGAGCATAACAGTAATTTGAGGGTGAAAATTCTTATCAAAACAAGCATTAGTAAACCAGGAATTCTGCTGATAAGTTTAAAAAACCCTCAAAGGTTTGGCAATATGGAAACACCATTAAAGCATCCAAACAGCTTAGTTTTACTTATAAACTGTTAATAATTACAGGGAAACTGAATCTTTACAATACTTAGTCTACATATCACAATCCATAGGCTGAAATCAAAACTCTTACTACCCTACTGCTAAAGTGTATATGTTTCTACTTCAAAAGGTAGTAGAATTCACTCTACTATCTAGTGGAAAGCCAGTTTATTCACCAAGAGCAGCGCCGATTTCAAATATAGGTTATGCATCAGTAGCCTGACCACAGTGCAGGTTGACGTATGTTCACACCTTTGGTCTTTTTGTAATGCACTAGAATTTAAATGTTACCTGTTACTACATTTACAATATTCATGACCTATCTCCACAAGCATTTACAGTACACTTATTAGGAGAAAATGCCTGCTTTGAGGTTAGTACAACACCTGTGTTACTGTATGAAAAATCTTACTCTGGTCCCACTGAAGTCCATGACCAAGTTCCCATAAATTCAAATAGGAGCAGAGCACCTAATGAAGGAAATTAATGTTTTGGCCATTTGACTAAGTGAACAATGAAGATTGTGGCTTCATTAAAAACCAGAGGCCTACTCATATTCCAACAACACTTATAAAAATGAATGATATTTCAGAGTCATTTGGCCAGTGCATTTTGTGTACTCATTTTGGAATAAGAATTTATTCCATCTATTCTAGGAATCTACAAAAAGAGTCATTAGTGGAGAATAGCAAGAAAGATCTCTGGGAGACAATAAAGCTGATTTATGCTACTTTTGGCATAGAGTTGACAAAAGTTACTTAAGCAAAGCCCCAATATCCAGTCCACATAGCCTACAAATTCTCCAATACAAAACTAAATTTGCATAATCTATAGGAAACTGCCAAAAAAAGACTGCTGTATCTTATTTGTTTTCCAGAGCTAAAAAAAGGATCATGGCTTCCCACATTCCTAAAACTAAAGTAACATGAGGAAGAACATTAGAACTATTTTTTTTTTAAATCAAATTTGCAAAATTCAAAATTAAAGTTACTTAATTCTGGATTTCCATTCCTCAGAGTACTCTTATTCAAGTCCCCTCGTAGCCCTATCATTCTCTATATATCCTCCAGGGAAAGTAGATGTCTAACAAGCAACACAACTTGAACACCATCACGCATTAAATTCAATATGTTTTACTAACAAAGATCATATTAAGCTACTTCTGCCATGCCATCTTACCAAATAAAAGATACAAGAGCCTTTCCACAACCTGAGACAATAGCAATCCATTTTTAGAAGACTTATCCCTATACACTGAAGAAAAATTATGCAGCAAGTATAATTACATTCAGCTGGTATTTATGCTATGCTATTTTAGAACACTTAGAATAACTGATCAAACATCTATTAGGACATTGCCAAATGAGTATCAAATTATCACCCTGATTCACACACTGCCATCAGACATTGTCAGTAGGCCATATTAAAAATACTCAGGAGTCTTAAAAATTCATATGAATTTAAACTCTGGTCATTTCATTTTAGACTCACTAGCAGATCTTGTGGTAGAGTCCATTGTATTTAACCATTATCAAAATACTTCCATTCACTTTTTTGAAAATTCCACTGTGCAAATAAGATACAGGCAACAAAAAGATTAGATGAGAAAAATACAGGTTTTAAGAAGGAAAGCTATCAGAGATGGCTCATGTGCACTGGGCAAGCAGAAATGTTCACAACTTATGTGATGTCTTGATTGCTTTCCAAATTAAAACCAGTTTGCACAGATTGGGAAATATTACATAGATTAAATAACTTCACTGGAATCAGTCTGTGGCAGAGCCAGAAACAGTATGCAGAATGGAATTGCTTCCTAGTCTGATGCCTTAACCACAAAAGTATCCCCAGTGGAAAGGACTATAACAAGAGATCACACAAAGTGGTTAGATTTTAAAGAGGAATGAATAGTCAACATTTGCAGCTATGCAAACCAAAATAATATAAGGGTATTCAAACCTGATTAGGAACATAACATGATCAGCTGCAAGGACCAGGAAGAAACACCCCCCTTTTATATGGAGGCTAGGCACAAGAAGATAGGCACTTCATAAGATCCCCTCTGAAACATCAGGTAGAGGCCACTGCTAAAGAACCTCTGTGTGAGCAAACTGTCTGTTCCAGTATAGTATTTGTTAAGTTTTTCTGGATGGAACACTTCAAAAACACTTAAGTATTTAGGCAGTTTATACAAGCTGGACATCCAAGTAACGTCATGGCTCAAACACATTGACAGAAAATTTTACAGTGAGGCTGTAACTTACATGAGAGCAGGTTTAGACAGGAGGAAAAAAAATTTCCTCACAATATCAGCTTGACACTGGAACCAATGCTGAGAGCAGCCACTGAAACATCAAGGAAAACATTTTAAAGACATTAGGTAACAATTATATAAGTAATTACCTGGGCTAAACATTGGACTTCACCTAAAATGTCCCTTCTCCCTTCCAGTTCCAGCTTCTGGAAATGAAATTGTATTTCATATGCATATGTAATACAGACACCAGACAGCATGGATTTATCAAGAACAAGTAGTGTCAAACCAACCTGATCGCTTTCTTTGACAAGGTAACAAGCCTTATGGATAAAGGGAAAGCAGTAGATGTGGTATATCTTGACTTTAGTAAGGCTTTTGATACGGTCTCGCATGACCTTCTCATAAACAAACTAGGGAAATACAACCTAGATGGAGCTACTAAAAGGTGAGTGCATAACTGGTTGGAAAATCGTTCCCAGAGAGTAGTTATCAGTGGTTCACAGTCATGCTGGAAGGGCATAACGAGTGGGGTCCTGCAGGGATCAGTTCTGGGTCCAGTTCTGTTCAATGTCTTAATCAATGATTTAGATAATGGCATAGAGCAGTGCTTCTCAAAGCCAGTCCGCCACCTGTGCAGGGAAAGCCCCTGACGGTCCGGTCTGGTTTGTTTATCTGCCGCGTCTGCAGGTTCGGCCGATCGCGGCTCCCACTGGCAGTAGTTTGCCGCTCCAGGCCAATGGGGGCTGCGGGAAGTGGCGGCCAGCACATCCCTCGGCCCGCGCC
>NW_020664562.1:22886616-22908578 GCF_002925995.2 Terrapene triunguis | reverse complement strand
GGCCCGCGCCACTTCCCGCAGCCCCCATTGGCCTGGAGCGGCAAACCATGGCCAGTGGGAGCCACGATCGGCCGAACCTGCAGACATGGCAGGTAAACAAACGGTCCGGACCGCCAGGGCCTTTCTCTGCACAAGCGGCAGACCAGCTTTGAGAAGCACTGGCATAAAGAGTACAGTTATAAAGTCTGTGGATGATACCAAGCTGGGAGGGGATGCAAGTGCTTTGGAGAATAGGATTAAAATTGGAAAATGATCTGGACAAACTGGAGAAATGGTCTGAAGTAAATAGAATGAAATTCAAAGAGGACAAATGCAAAGTACTCCACTTAGGAAGGAACAATCAGTTGCACACGTACAAAATGGGAAATGACTGCCTAGGAAGTAGTACTGTGGAAAGAGATCTGGGGTCATAGTGGATCACAAGCTAAATATGAGTCAACACAGTTGCAAAAAAAGCAAACATCATTCTGGGATGTATTAGCAGGGGTATTGTAAGCAAGACACGAGAAGTAATTCTTCCGCTCTACTCTGCGCTTATTAGGCCTCAACTGGAGTATTGTGTCGTTCTGGGCGCCACATTTCAGGAAAGATGCAGACAAATTGGAGAAACTCCAGAGAAGAGCAACAAAAATTATTAAAGGTCTAGAAAACATGACCTATGAGGAAAGATTAAAAAATGGGTTTGTTTAGACTGGAGAAGAGAAGAGAAGACAGAGGGGACATGGTAACAGTTTTCAAGTACATAAAAGGTTGTTACAAGGAGGAGGGAGAAAAATTGTTCTTCTTAACCTCCAAGGATAGGACAAGAAGCAATGGTCTTAAAATTGCAGCAAGAGCGGTTTAGGTTGGACATTAGGAAAAACTTCCTAACTGTCAGAGTGGTTAAGCACTGAAATAAATTGCCTAGAGAGGTGGTGGAATCTCCATCTTTGGGGATTTTTAAGAGCAGGTTGGACAAACACCTGTCAGGGATGGTCTAGATAGTAATTAGTCCTGCCATGAGTGCAGGGAACTAGACTAGATGACCTCTCGAGGTCCCTTCCAGTTCTGTGATTCTATGATTCACTCAAGAATCCCTATACATTGTGACAATACACTTTAGTCCCAACTTCCATTACCCCTTTTATTCCATTTAGCGTTCTTCCAAAAAGGCAGCAAGATTAGCATTATTTTGTGCTGTAGCCAACATCCACAAGAGCCTATGATGAAACCATACTAGTTTTCCCAACGTCAACTAAACCACAATTTACAACCAGTAAACCTATAAATAGGTAAGAAATGCATTAGTGTGCCATTTATAAGCCAGTGTGCTACATGTTCTTGGTTCTTGAACAATAGCCTAACAATTATATTTTTCATTGCTATTTACTTCAGGAAAAGTTGAGACCATGCTATTCATTTCGTATATGTTGTACATAACAGATATTGTTTTACCAGGCCTTCAAGAAGTAGGTGAATTAGAGTGGAATCAAGAGAGATATTTATTATAGGCTATTTCAGTAAGGAGGGGTTATAATTTATTAATTTAAGATTTGTTATTCTTAAGTGTACATGTGCCCAGAGTGCTGGATGCAAGAGCATTAAAAAAAACACACATTTTAAATGTGAAACTTCTAAGGAAAAAAAAATCTCTACATAAAATCTGAAGGTCTATTATCAATTAGTAAACTAAAGAAACAAGTACAGAACACCCATTTTACAATTGAAGACTATAAAATGGGAAGGAAGTAGAGAACAAGCAACGTAATAAAAATTGAGTTAAAAATTGATTTAAATAAGATTGTTTTGAACTTCTTTAAATCCTGACTTTATATCTCTGCACTAGCAGGACAGAATCTCACTTCCTGGTGAGGGAGGCTTTTCAGGGAAAAATCCCCTTGTAGGAGGGTTTCCTCCCAGTTTCATTTTGCTACCAGTCTATTTACAACCATTGTTAATTGGATGATGACTGTAAGCAACTGATACATTTACCACTTAACACAAAGTCAGTCACTATTTTTGTCTCTTCTCTATTCCTCTGGACCACAGGCATCTTTTCCCTTGCATCTTCCCTCCTCCTCTCTACACTTCCCCCATTTCAACCTTTCAATTTTTCCCCATCACTGTCTGCTTCCTGCTCAAACACATTAAGATTTCCAACACCAGGCAGCAGAGTCTCATGCTACCTAGTCCCCTGTTCATGTCCCTCCAACTCCACTGGCTCCATCATACCTCCTTCCAGATTCCTCCCTGTCTACATTTCCCCTAACAACCCATACTTGAGGCCGTAGTCTTGATCTGTATACGTGAAAAACCAATCTGTAAAAGCACAACCGCAGAGAGCAGAAAGGAGAAAGGGAAAATAAAATATGGCACTTTAAGAGACATTCCTTGACAGAGCATTTCTCCAGCACACCCCAATAGATTAGTGAATGAAATCCCAGACTGTCTTTATTCTAGCCCAAATCTTCTCCTCCCTACCTGCACCCCCCCATCACCAGATATGTCACAAAGAAAAATAGTCAACTTTCAAAGTGGCCTTAAGCAGTATATAGTCCTTACATTTTTCTAGTTCATTCTTGAATGATGATTCCTTGGATAAACTCAACAGGCCAAACATTTTCCTCTATCTTTCCTTCTCACACCCTCTCAACATTCCATTGGCTCAGTTTAATAACCCTGTTTTACTGAGGTCTATGAACCCCTTCCCACATATAATAGAGAGCATCACAAAAGGTATTTATTTCTATTATGGATTTTATCTTCTCCACTAGCCCTCCACTCACATACCCTGAGCCATTTTGGAGATATGAGTCAAAACACCTGATATTTTGGAAGAGTGATCATGTAAGTTTTCAGAACAAGACTTCAAGTGTTTAACCAAGCTTCTTTTGGGGAAAAACTATCCAATGATTTCTTGAAGTATATAAATTTTGATAAGATTTCTCTCTTCTTGGGTAGTTGGAGGATTGGAAATTGAGATAATGGCAAATCAGTTTCAAATTTGACTATGAAGCAGCTCCCTCTGTTTCATAATAAAGAAGAAAAGCAGGAATTACATGCAACTCAACAAATATGATGGAAATACAAGTTGAAATACAAGGGAAAAAATTGTTAAGGACTCTACGCTGACCAACCACCATTAAGAGACTTCTAAATTTTCAGTTTTTATCCATATTACATAACCAGAACAGTACAGACCATGTTTGAAGACAAGAATTTATAATGAATGAAATATTTCAAGAATCAAAGTAAAGCTGTGGAAGAGTGAGACTCCCAAACCTTTTTGGTTAAATATGTCAACTCCATTTTATCGAGATAAATTACTCTCTCCAGATAAGTCCATAAAGATCTCTTTTGGACAAAAGGTGAAAGCTCTTTTTAGGTCACCTCTAAAGAAGGTTGACATTTTCGTGTGGGTGCTATTTTATTGTGATGCTATAAGCTAGCCACTTCAATCTCTACTTAAATCACCACAGTCCACCACCTTTAAAGACCACTAAATCAAAACAAACTGAAACCATGCCAGCAGTTAATTCACACACCCTAAAACAAGATGAACATGTAACAGCAGAATATATGTTGTGATTATGCCGCAGTGGAATCTCCTCCGTGCATGACTGAAGGAGGCGTCATTGTGATGAAGTCCTGGTGCTATCCTAGAGCATCCTACCCCTCGGGCTCTTCAGTGGGGCTGGGACAGCGCGTTTACACAGGGTCAGAGCAGGGCTGATATTTCTCGCCGTCAGGAAGAAGGACTCAAGTACTCGATAGATTTTGTAGGAGAACCCAAAGCAATGCCAGTAGGGAAACAGCCTCACCGCCACCTCCTCTCCCCAGCCCAGGGGAGCTCCGGCGGGTCACTCGGGGGCTGCCTCGCAGCGGGTTCACGGCCTGAAACCGAGACAGTCGCTCCCAGCCCCACACGGGGCAAACCCCAACTCGCCGCAATAGCCACCGCCGCCCACGTTCCGGAGACGGCAGGGCGAACAACGCTGCTCCTCCGGCACTCGCAGGGAGGCGGATCTCCTGGCTCCGCAGAGCGAGCAGCCGGGAACCCCAGCCCTGGCCGAGGCGAGGGGACGATCCGGCCCGGCCCGGCCCCCGGGAGAGGCAGGCAAGGAGAAGCGAGAGGGGGCGGCTCACGGCTGGAAGCCGGAAGGGAGCGCGTGTCCCTGTCACTCCTCCCCGGCCCGGCGCCCCCGGGCTCTCCCCTCGGGGTCCCCGGAGCCTGCGGAGAGCGCTTAGGCCCGGCGGCTGGGTACGTCCCCACCCCGGCTATACCGGCTGAGCGGGGCTGGGGTCTCGCCCGCCCCTCACCTTGGAAGCGTTGGCCGGGGGGCCGGAGTGCGAACATCGGCTTCCAGTGCAGCCCGGCCCGCAGCCGCCGCCGCCTCGGAGCTCCTCGCCCGGCCTGTCCCGCTGCCTTGCCCCCGAGCTCGCCGCGCTCCTCCGGCCCCAGGCAACCGGGCCACGTCCCTCCGAGAGCCCGGCGCGCAGGCGCACACTCTCCGCCCAGGCCGCCGTCAGCGAGCCACCGGCGGCCGCGAGGACACTTCCCTCCCTGCGCAGCAGAGCGCCCCCGCGGGGCTCCGCGTCCCCCGCTACAGAGCAGGGGGCGGCCGGTGGAGGGAGCCGAGCCCCACGCCAGGGGCTGGGGTCAGCACCCCCTGCAGGAGAGGTCGGCTGGCCCTCCCGTGAAATGGAAAAGGGCCAGGCGCCCCCTAAGGTCAGGAAGATTGAGCCCTGGGGAGGACCAGGAGGACAAGGGGGGGCTGAGACTTATAGAATCATAGAATATCAGGGTTGGAAGAGACCTGAGGTGGTCATCTAGGCCAACCCCCTGCTCAAAGCAGGACCAATCCCCAACTAAATCATCCCAGCCAGGGCTTTGTCAAGCTGGGCCTTAAAAACCTCTTAAGGAAGGAGATTCCACCACCTCCCTAGGTAACCCATTCCAGTGCTTGATGGCACTGTCTGCATGGCTCCCTTTGTGGAGTCCTTTCAGGGCAGCAGCCACTGCCCCAGGCCCATCTCCCACCCATGACCATCCTGTTGGATGGCAGAGGTTGGAAGAGAGGCACTGGCTCCAACTCAGTGGCCAAAAGGGAGGAGAATTGCACAAGAGTGTGGTTCATGTTGAGTATTCACTGATTTGCCCTGATTTCAATGCCAGTTCTCTGATTTTGTTAAGTAGTGGCTATTCTAAGCTTAATGAAACCAGCTATCATTTGGTTTAGACACAGTCTAGGAGCAGCCCTTGTTTGAATCCACCAGCCACCCATCCACTAACAGCATTTGAGTGGTTATTGCCATCACTGTACTCCCAAAAAGGCTGTTCCCTACCCCCAAGGTGGACCTCAAATAGTAGTTGATGCCTTTACGATTTCTAAAACTTCCACTGGAATCATGCCAGAAAGCACAGCAATTGCAAAAGGTAGCTGCCACATTTCTCCTTATATAAAAGGCAGTATTATCCTGTTTGTCACACTTAGCATGTAGGCTCATTTGCCTAGTATATTTAATGCTATATATAACAATGCCTTTATTTTATGATAGTACCCAAAGGCCTCATTCAACATTGGAGCCTATTTGTATTTAGCATAACGAGCTCAGAGGCCCTTGGTTTTAAGCAGTGTACAAAAAACCAAGGGACAGTCTCTGCCCCAATTCTACTAGTGAAGGAGTCCCTTCAAATTGTGCTAGGCTAGGAAATAAAATGAAAGCTTTCTGTATTTGTAGCAACTTCTAATACGAAGCACCACATGAAGCACCGTAAGCATTAAGGATGACCCTAGTTGGTCTGTATAAGTATGTTACAGAGTCGGACAGAATAGTTTGAAGAACAGCAGCTAAAGGAAATATGCAGTTTAGTTTTAACTACAAAAGGAGTGCATACATTAATCAAAGCCAGACCCTTAAAAAGGCAAAGGAATTGCTTTAAAAAAAAAAAAAAAAAAGATAGTCCCCACTGTAAGATCATACCCTAGGTTGCTGCTATGACTTTCTATGCCACAAAGAATATCACAGCTGTGATTACAGCAAAGACAGAAGTAGAGGTATTGAATAAGAATAAAAGAGTAATTTATTGCACTAAGGATCCCCAGAAATGGACCAGGGCCCTATAGTGCCAAGCCCTCTAGAAACACACCAAAGAGATAGTTCCTGTTCCAAAGGGTTTACAGTGTAAGCAATAATTACATTACTCAAACAGGTTTCCCTCCAAATATGGGCAAGGCATTTCCATGAAGGATTTGTGCACTTCTTTGTTCCACACAACATAAAATGGATTTTAAAAGCGTTTTTCTTCAAACACAGAAACTGAAGGTTTGATGGTGGTAAGCTGCAAAGAGAAAAATTCAAATATAAACCCTTTCTAATTATAAGGCATTACCTTCAGGAAGCATTTTTTTATTACAAAATGAAACATCTTTGTTTTTACCTGCTTGAAACCATGACCCCTAGGGATAGTAGTCATCTTGGCAGCAAACATTTTTGATGGAGAGAAACTGAGCAAAGGGATTTGGCCTGAATTTATAGCTGACTCAGGGGGGGTGTGGCAAGTGACTCCACCTAGATCTACCCATGCAACTCCCTTCTGTTCTATTCATAATGGGGATGTAGGTAATATTAAGACACTGTAGATGCAAAAAGGCTCTATCTGAAGAGAAGAGGGGAAGTTAAATTATTTATGTCTTGTGTAATGTTGGTTGGGATATTTTTAACTATAGATATTTATATTAAAATGTAAGACCCTTGTGAGAATTCTTATTGGATAACAAGCATTTATTTAGACAGGCATACTATAAGAAAAGAAACAAGTACTTTGCTATGAATGGTTTCTTCCTGGGAAAAGGAAAATAGGGTGGAATTTTGAACCCTCTAAAGTTCTAACCCAGACATGGTTAAACTATTTCTGGAATTAGCAAAACATAGAGGCATAATGCTGCCTACTTGATTTAAGAAAATATTGTGATTTTGAGAGTCACTTATTTCTTTATTTTTCCTTTCATTAATTGAGTAATTGTTACAGCAAACACCAAGATAACTTCAGACTTAGATTATTTTGTTTTTATTTGTTTTGTGTATTGTGATTGGTGTTTACAGATTGGCTTGGGAAGTTTGTTTTTAATGAAAGTGTGTGTTTGGAAAAAAATATATATATATATATATTCAATTATCATTAAATATGCAGTAATAACTCCATAGTAAAGGATGAGTTGAGTTTTGCCCTTAAAGCAGGGATTCAGCCTCTCTGAGTGGAAAAATAAAGCCTACCCTCCCAAAAATTACAGCAATTACTCTTTGAGTGCAAGATGAATTTTCTCAGAATTTACAAATGAAGCTGTTTAATTAGTTTAGGAATTAAGAATTGGTCCTTAAAGAAATTTAGCACTCAGTGTTAGACCTTTTATGTGCCCCTAATGACTGCAATAAGTGTACAACACAGACTCTTCAAACTTACCAGATAGTTAAAACTCGCAGAACTCTTGTGTGTAAACTATTTTTGAATCATTTATTTTAGGATTAATGGTTATTTTTCCCACTGTTCTTCATAACAAAAAGTATCTCTATCAGCAAAGGCTGAAAAATATAATGTAATCTATACAGCATTTTAGAAATAAATGGGGGAGAGGACTTCTACTTGCAGTTATTTGTATTGTTAATTTACCGTCACCAAAGAACTCCTATGACCTGTCCAGTAGTTTAAGAAACACATTTGGATTAACTGACAGTTCTTCATGCCTGGAGAAGTAGATACAAATCCTGTTTTGAAGACTGTTGTATAGTAATGTGCCTAAATGTATTTTTAGATACACAGGTACAGTTCCAATTTATGTCTATTAGCTCAGGAGCCATTCTGATAGATCAGGTGGAAATTAAGCACTCATTAAAGTTATTTTTATGTAAACAATACTTTAAAAAGTCTAAAATGACATTAAAATTATAATAGAAACCATTAAATGCCAAGACATTTTAAGGGTCTGATCCTTTAAACAGCTCACCATGGACAGATCTCCGTATCCATGTACAGCAGCTTGCAGAATTGGTGTTTATGTTGTTTTTGTCATTTATAACCCCAGCCAGATCTGGGCTTCATTGTTCTAGGAGTCTTAGAGCTCATAAGAGAGAGTCCCTTACAACAGAAGCTCCCAATCCTGCAATTACTTGGGTGCTTAACTTTACATGTAGTACTTGCATGCATGAAGTTAAGCATGTGAATAATTGTTTAAAGGATCAGGGTCTTGATTAAGGCTGGAACTGCATTATCTCCCTTTTTCATTGCATGTTATATCCTGGTGCAGTAATTTAAGGATACATGGATAATTAAAAACCTAAAATATGTACTATGCTTGTCAATTGTAGTAGAGTAAACCTAAGGGGGTGGGTCAAAGTGGGAGGGGACAGCATTTTAAATCCATTTTTGCCTAAGGTCTCAATAAAAAAAAACAAGTTTACATTTATGGCCTGTCAAGCTCAGAAGAATCTTTTTTTCAGCTAAACAAACTTCTGTACTTCCCTTCCAGCTTACTCTGAATGTGAGGCTGCTGAGGTTCAACTACCTCAATAATCCATTAATCTCATTGTCACACATGGGAGTAAAACTCAGCCATAGCCTGACATACCAGCCTCACACAGAATAGGAAAATGAAGATCCCTTCCCATAACGCCTTGATATGAAAATTATTGGGAATTTCCTGGGGAGCAAACCCTTCAGTCCTTTGTACATCTGTACTGGCCCTGGTGTTTGCTCCAGCTGAATGCTGCTCTGTGGTCCAGGGTTGCAGCTGCCACGCTCAGCTTGTCGACACAGAGCTGAATTAGGCCACTCATAGTATTGCTGGCTGTTTGAACTTCCAGTCTGTATGTCCTAGTGCACATAGTTCAATCAGACCTTCGACAAGATCCCATTACTGTTAAGTCTTTTTGGAGAACTGCAACAGATGAAACCAACCTACTACATCTCCAGTTGGCTGATACCCGAGTCTCAGACAGGGAACGACACCTTGGGCCAGCTCAAAGGTCTACGTACTCGTATTCAGGGAAGGAATCCTCCTGCAATGGTCCAGGATTTAATGCTATGGCTGATCTCTCAACACCCCCTTGCTATGGCAGTTCATGTACTCTTGGACAAGAGGGCTACTGGCCCTTTCCCATGCACGGATGATCAGCACTGCCAGGGAGCTGAAATTTATGTCCTTGCAGAGTGGAAGCATTGCTGGAAAAGAGGCTAATGCACCAAATAAATTCAGGAGTCTGGAGCAACGTCACAGTCAATAACTCATGTGGTGGAACTAGTGCTCAACCCAACATCTGGAGGGCAGTCTACAATGCCTAGCCTCCCTTGATACACAGGTCATCCACTGCTTACTGAAGCTGAACATCGAGATCTGATGTCTGCATATATATGAGAGAGATAGTCATGCCGAACTGTACTAAATTGAGTGTTATTGATAAAACTGACCAGGGCTGCCCGGGGGGGCAAGTGGGGCAATTTACCCCGGGCCCCATAGGGGCCCCCACGAGAATATAGTATTCTATAGTATTGCAACTTTTTTTTATGAAAGGGGCCCCTGAAATTGCTTTGCCCCAGGCCCCCTGAATCCTCTGGGCAGCCCTGAAACTGACACTAGAGACTAGATTGAAACTCCCAAATTAAGGGCCCCATTCTGGTCTGAGGTACACAGGTGAAAGTCTCACTGAAGTCATTGACTAGTATAGAAGTCAACCTTATTTACTGGAATGCAATCTAAAACTGCTAATCTTTTTACCTGTGGACTGATTCCACTGTGAGCATAGTCTGTTTACAGAGGACACACTTTTGTATTTTGATGAGGGAGCGCCCAGAGGATTAGCCACTACAGGGATCTTATGGTCACACCCCGACCTGTCCCATGCAGAAGCATTGCCTCAGGTAGGATCCTCTCAAAGGCCTCTAGGGCATATGCTAATGTACTTGTCCAATGCGAGAATCTTCAATCCCTTCCCTTCCGGGAACATGTGGTTGTATGAACTTCAGGCTCCTGTATAAGGGGATGTAGGCAGTGGCAGAATTTTCATCAAACCACCAAAATCCCGGCCCTTTTGAAGCTGATAGCAAAACTCCCATTGACTTTGTTAGGGTCAGGATTTCACCTTCTGTCTTCTGTGAACACTACTGCGAAATTACTGTTACATGTTTTCTTTTTATATAAAACAGGGTAGGTGAGGATTTAAAATGCTCTGTCATGTGCACAAGTAAATAGTGGAGAAGCTGCAGCCACCAGCTGCAGTGCATCAGCACAGACAGCTGGACTGCAACTCACTTGGCTTCAGCAACTCCTGTATCCCAACAGAGCTACTAAATTAAGAGGGGTCCCCTTTCCTCTAAGCTCAGAGCACCTCCAGACCTCAGAAGTTTTGCAACCTTCCTCGGGCCAGGGTGGATACTGCAGTCATTCTGGAACCCCCACCAGCTTCATCCTCCTACTTCCCAGCTTCATCTGCTTCCCCAAGTCCCATAACATGACTCCTACTCCCAGACCCAGCTTTGTCTCCTTGCTGACTTTATAACATCTGCATTGGATCTGTGGTTTCTGCAGACATATTAAGATATGCAACATGTCCTATAGACTTTAGAAGGTCCACTGTACAGTAAAACTGTAATGGAAGGAGGAATCTAGGTATGGAGCTTTGGGAACCAGTAGGAGCCAGGAACTATGAAGAGCTCTTAAGCTCCACAGGTTTCCTCACCCTCTTCCTCCCACTGACACACAGTTCTATGCAGGGTTCCAGCTCATCTTGTCCCAGTGTTCCGTAAAGATTAAGAGCTTCATGTAGTAGCTGGTTATAATTAATGGAGATATCCTATCTCCTAGAACTGGAAGGGACCTTGAAAGGTCATCGAGTCCAGCCCCCTGCCTTCACTAGCAGGACCAAGTACTGATTTTGCCCCAAATCGCCCCCTCAAGGATTGAGCTCACAACGCTGGGTTTAGCGGGCCAATGCTCAAACACTGAGCTATCCCTCCTCCCCTCACTCCCTTATCTTCTAGTGCATGTGAGAAACATTGTTTATATTAAAAACCTAAGGAAATTCCCAGGCCAAAAAAAATCAGTTAAAGTGGAGAATATCAGTAATCTAAAGTTTAAAAAAAAATACAAAAATGTTGAATTTTCAAAAAAAAAAAAAAAAAAAAAAAAAGGGCAGAGTAAAAATTAAACTTAAAAGAAACCCAAACATGGACATGCCCAGGCACCCCAGTCACCTTAAATCTGCCCCCAGG
Organism: Terrapene triunguis; assembly: GCF_002925995.2. NCBI lineage: Eukaryota > Metazoa > Chordata > Testudines > Emydidae > Terrapene > Terrapene triunguis. The sequence continues at coordinate 22,897,333 of NW_020664562.1, read as the reverse complement.
GAGACATACTCAGTAAAACCAGACATTCTGAGACTATGTTATCCATTCATGACAGAGGTTCAGATACACCCTCAGTGATTACAAAAACTAAAATTCCTTACTCTCAATTGTACAGTGGTTGCATCAACCTTGACTTTCTTGTTGCCCAGCCAGACTTAGGCCACAGAAAGAGCTGTATTTTACAAATTCCTGATTATACAAATAATTAGGGCCCTACCAAATTCACAGTCATAGGATTTAAAAAGTCACAAATTTCATGATTTCAGTTACACCTCTACCTCAATATAATGCTGTCCTCGGGAGCCAAAAAATCTTACCACATTATAGGTGAAACTGCTGTGAAAATAGAATGAATTATATTGTAAAAATAGAATGGATTAAAGAAATGCTGTATGTACCTTTAAGCAGAAATAAGGAATGTTGAAATACAGGTGTCAGGAAAAGAAACATTAAGGCATAAACAATGAGTCCACTTATGCTAATGGTGGAACATTAACCGGAGATCTGTAAAAGTTAGTAAGGAAATTGAATATGTATGTCTAGCCTCAGGTAAACTTGTCAGTTCTGCTTTCTTTGTCCTCTTGTTAAGTTCGCACCCTTTTTATCTGTATAAAATAAGGTAGTGTGGGTCTTGCATGGTGCTCACATTATCTGAGTGTATTGGCAGAGCGCTGTGCTAATAAACAGAGTGGTCTAACAAATTGTGAGTCCTGAATCTCACTTCAACAATTTGGAGGTTCCACCGAGATGGCAACTGTCTTCACTGGGGCCGTGTGATTCCTGACCGTTTTTGTAGGACGACCGTGGCAGCCGGCACCTGGGCATTTGGCCCAAGCGGTCCTCCTCCGGAACGGAAGGGCGCACAACCACAGTGAAGTCTACGCCATCGAACCTGTTGGTTCCCACTCTGTTCTGTTAGGGATCCCGGGATCTGACATCAGGAATCTGGTCAGGTAATTATTTCTGTGTTTTGTCCGGACTGAGGACTATCCTGTCTCTGTGTCTATCCGTCCTCCTGTGGAATGTTTGAGTCTGGGTGCTGTCTCCGTCCGGGGATCAGCCGACCAAGGGGTTCCTGTCCCTACGGTCTGAGTGAGTGAAATCTGCACAATCGCAGCCGCACCGCACCTTGGGTAAAACTCCTGGTGTGAAAGCAAGGGCGATTGAGGCAGTAGCCTGTGGGCTCCTTTTGTGTGTTGCACCGGGCATCGCTCTGACGAACCCAAATTTCCTTCTTGTGTGATTGGTGTGTGTAAACTCCTCCTGTATGGGTAACCAGACGTCTAAGTCGGGACAGTTCCCTAAAGGAACGCCAGCTCATTTTGTGTATTTTAGGAAGGATCCGGACTCCTGTAAATTTCTGGAAAAATGGTCTAGGTTAACTCAGGGAGATCCCAAAACTCAGTGGCCACTGTTAGGATCTTGGGACAAAGACTGAGTGGACGTCTTAAAAGACAAAATCGGCCAACCTAAAACTAAATTGGCCAGAGGAGAGGTTCATTGTTTCATGCAGTGGTGGGAAGAGGCAAATCGTAGGTGGACAGAATCGAAACTCGCCTCTCTCAAAGATTCAAATGATAAGTTAAAAGCTTTATTGGAAGCCTCCTTTCCCACCACCAGACGGAGCGCTCCCCTTTACCCCGTTCTCCGAGCAGAATCAGATCGATCCCAACCCCCTTCATACTCCCATCTCATTGTGAAAAAGGATGAAGAAAACCCCTTGTTAAATTCTGGGGACAACGATAAGGAAGACGCATTAATTGGCTTGGCAGCCTTGCGTCGGATCAATAGACGATCACCAGCCTCCTCAGTTCAGGAACAATTCTCAGAGGTCACCAGTTCAGACCAGTCCGGACCGTCCAATGCCACCCAGGCCCATTCCTCCGGTATCGCTCAGGCCTGTAAAGAAAAATCCCTTGTTCCCCCGAAACCCTCCAGTCTGCCTCACTCCTCTGCTTTTTCTTATACATGCAAAGATAGCCTGAATAAGGATTGGGCCCGTTGCTTGCACTCTAGCTCTAAAACTGTCCAGGCTCCCCTCTGAATCCTGCATACTGGGGGCCAAGAAGGGGGTCCCACTTGGAGCTATAAACCCTGGACTCGCACAGAGCTCCTTTCAATTGTAAAAGGCTTTCCAAAGCCCCTGGAAAATCCTACCAAATTCTGAGAGGAATTTTTGTTAGTATGTGACACCTATGAACCCTCTGAGGCAGACCTCCTGCAGCTGTGTAAGCTACTTGTAACCCCTAGCGAACATGAAAAATGGCTCACAGCAGCAAATTGGCCCGTCAGTGAGCGCCATTCTAATTTGCCAGACACCGGTCCTGACGCTGAATACCGGAAAAAGTGTAAGGACTGAGCTAAAAATCTACTTGAAGCCATCCCTTGAGTATGGACTCCTAAAACCAGCTGGACAGCCATACACTGCTGTAAACAGCAACAGGGAGAAAACCCGGGCGACTATCGCACCCGGCTGACTGATGTTTTTCTGTAACATTCTGGTATACACCAACCAGATGAAAATGGACAGGGCGCCCTGGCTCATGCATTTGTTAATGGCCTCCTACCTGCTATTGGCAGTATGCTAAAGCGAATAAGTGTTGGGTGGGAGACCGAAACCATGGACAAATTGCAAACAGTGGCAGAGCACTGCCAACGCACTCTGAAAGGAAAGGAGGAACAGTCCTCTCAAAAATTAATGGCCCTGCAAATACAACATTATTCAGGGCAGGGCAAACAGTACCAGGGACGGGGAAGGTTCCAGGGACGGGGACGTGGTTGCAGGAGGGGTCGTGGAACTGGATTTTTGGGTTTGGGGCATGTTTGTAATTACTGTAAGCAGCCCGGACATTGGAAGAACGAGTGTCCGAACCGGCCTGATAGCTCTGTAAATAACCAGTTAGACCTCCTGTCGGCACAGCCCGACAATCCCCAGCCTTACTTTGTCCCACAACAATGACGGGACACCAGGGGACCTCAGGAAATTTTAGCTCCTTTGCTACTTCTCACTCCCACTGGTGAGTGTGTTTTGACTATTAATGATCTTTCTCTCCCTTTCCTTGTTGATACGGGAGCTTCGCTCTCTGCAGTTCGTACTACCGATCTGCCTGCGGTTCCCCGCTCCGGAAAAACCATGTCCGCTGTGAGTATTACGGGAGTCCCAACCCCTTATCCCCTTTCCAAACCTCTACCGGTCCAAGTTGGTCCCCTTTCCGCGGATCATGCATTCCTTCTCTCTGATTCCACTCCGGTAAACCTTTTGGGTCGGGATCTGTTATGTAAACTTGGCTGTACCATCTATTGTTCCCCGGATGGTGTCTACTTACAAATCCCCCAGTCCTTTCTGAGTGATTCTGTGGCCTCCCTGCTGTCTGAAACTCCCCTTTCCACTCCAGTTCCCTATTACCCATTGATCCCGTCCCTTGAACACCTAATTTCGCAGGTCCCATCCTCTCTGTGGCCAACCCACCCATCTGAAGTGGGCCGCTTAAATACTGACCCCGTCTGCATTACTGTTGACTCCTCTAAACCCCTGCCTCACCTGTCTCAATACCCTTTAAACCCCGAAGCTGCGGCTGGCATTGCTCCGGTCATGACCGCCCTGCAGGAACAAGGCATTATTATCCCCTGCTCCAGCCCCTGTAACATCCCTATCCTCCCAGTCCGAAAAGCTGATGGTAAATCGTGGCTATTTGTTCAGGATCTTCGAGCCATTAACCGCATTGTTATACCCGCCTTTCCTGTTGTCCCTAACCCAGCAACGATTCTGGCTTCTATCCCACCAGGTGCACCTCATTTTACTGTCGTTGATTTGTGCTCTGCTTTCTTTTCTGTCCCGGTTCACCCTGACTCCCAGTATCTTTTTGTCTTTTCTTACAAGGGGCAGCAGTACACATGGACTACGCTCCCTCAGGGGTATACTGAAAGCCCATCTTACTTTTCCCAAGCATTAGCCGGAGACCTTGCTGACCTTGTTTTTCCGTCCAGGTCCACACTAGTCCAATATGTAGATAATCTACTCCTCTGTTCCCCTTCGTTGTCTGCCTCAGAAACTGATTCTTTAGTGTTCCTTACTGCCCTAGCAAAGAAGGGTCACAAGGCTTCTTGCTCTAAGCTACAGCTCTGTCAAGCCTCTGTCACATACCTTGGCTTTCTCCTCTCCCAGGGTTCCCATACACTTTCTCCCGCCTGCGTCCAAGCTATCCTCAGTTTTCCCCGACCCCGCTCCCCATGCCAGGTCCGAAAGTTTTTGGGCGTGGCTGGATTTTGCAGGCAGTGGATTCCCCAATATGCCTCCCTTGCAAAACCTCTCCAGGAACTCACTCGAGTCTCTGTGCCTGACCCCATGCCGTGGCCCCCTGAGGCCGACTCTGCCTTTGTTTCCCTCAAACAGGGTTTGGCTTCTGCCCCCGCCTTAAGGCTGCCTGACTATTCTAAGCCTTTTGCCCTTTTCTGCCACGAACAATCTGGGTGTGCACTGGGAGTCCTCACTCAGATGCACGGAGACAAAAACCGCCCAGTGGCTTATTTCTCTGCCACTTTGGACCCTGTTGCCCAAGGCTTACCCCCCTGCCTGCTTGCTGTGGCTGCCACAGCGCGCCTACTCGAAATGTCCGAATCCCTTGTCCTCCGCTCTCCTTTTACCCTCATGGTACCCTCTGTGGAAACTCTCCTGCTACAACATAACACAGGCCACCTCTCCTCTGCCCACCTTACCAGGTATGAACTTTTACTGCTGTCGGCTTCGTATGTCACCATAAAGCGTTGTTCTCAGTTAAACCCTGCCACTCTCCTTCCTTTGTCTGATGACGGTGATCCCCACGACTACCTTGCAACTGTCTCTGCTGTTACCATCCCGCGCTCTGACCTTTCTGATGTCCCTCTCCCTAACTCTGACCTTGTTTTGTTTACTGATGGTTCCTGTTTTCGAGACAACCAAGGTCGTCTCCTTGCAGGATACGCTGTAGTGTCACTCACTGAAACTCTAGAAGCTGCGCCTTTACCTTCTATAATCTCAGCGCAAGTTGCCGAATTAGTTGCCCTCACCCGTGCCTGCTTTTTGGCGGAGGGACGCTCCGCCACCATTTACACTGACTCCCGCTATGCTTTTGGGGTTGTACATGACTTTGGCACCCTCTGGCAAGCTCGGGGTTTCCTTACCTCCACCAGTACCCCTATCAAAAATGGCCCCTACATCGCTGCTCTCCTGTATGCAGTTTTACTTCCGTCTGCCCTAGCTATTGTTAAGTGCCCTGGCCACTCGATGGCGGATACTGATGTTGCTAAGGGTAACGCATTTGCTGACACCTCTGCTAAACATGCTGCTGCCATAGAACCTTCCCCAGATGCATTTCTAGGTTCCCTTTCTGTTTCTATACCACCGCCGTCCCTCACTAACCTCACCCTGCTCCAAGGCTCTGCCCCAGAAGCTGAAAAAGACTCCTGGGTTGCCCAGGGTTGCTCTCTACATCCTGATTCCCTTTGGCGTTCACCTACTGGCGCCTTTGTGGCCCCCCTTTTCACTCTGCCCGTCGCTGGCCACCCTGCTACACGATGTTTCGCATGTCGGAAAGGAGGGGATGGTCTCTGCTGTAACTAAGGCAGGATGGGTGGGCCCCCCATTTCAGCTCTTTTGCAGCCTGCCACTGTGCCGCCTGTACCACTTACCAAAGCCACAATATTGGTAAACCTGTAAAAGTGTCTCAGGGGTTCCGGGGCCTGCCCCAAGCACCATTCTTGCATTGGCAACTTGATTTTGTACAAATGCTTAAGTGTCAACAATATGAATTTATTTTGGTTATGGTATGTTTATTTTCTGGTTGGATTGAAGCCTTTCCTTGTCGCAAGGCTGACTCACTGTCTGTTGCCAAATGTTTGTTAAATCATATTATGCTTGCCAAGGGAATTCCTGCCACTCTGTCCAGTGATCGGGGTACACATTTTACCGGACAACTAGTTCAACACCTGGATTGTGTATTACATATCACACACCTGTTGCACTGTCCTACCACCCACAGAGCGCAGGTGCAGTTGAAAGACGAAATGGTGTACTTAAGAATAAGCTTGCTAAAATTTGTGACTCTACAGGGTTAAGGTGGCCAGCGGCTTTACCGCTGGCCCTTATGGAAATGCGATCCACTCCATCCCAAAGGCATAAATTGAGTCCCTTTGAAATTGTTATGGGATGCCCTATGCGAGCTATGGCTACCATGACTCCAGTCCCAGACTTGAACTTGACTCACAGTATGCTCCTTCAATATTGCAAGGGATTAATGCAAGCCGTAAGTCACTTCCATTCACAGGTTCGAGCTGCCTGGCCAACGGAACCCACCTCTGACGCTTGCCACGACCTCGAGCCAGGTGATTGGGTCTACGTACAGCACCATCATTGAAAACACACCTTGGAGCCCCAGTGGAAGGGTCCTCATCAGGTACTGTTTACTACCCAGATGGCTGTTAAACTATCTGGCATCGCAGCGTGGATACATGCTTCGCAGTGTAAGAAGGCACCATCCCCAGCGAACCAATCATCACCTCAGAACCACGCAGAATCAATTTTTACTCCAGAAGAAGACGTAGAGGAACAGCCTGCAATGCCTTACAATCTATGCTCTCGTAAGGGTTGCCAGAAGCAGACGACGACCTAAAGCAAGGCCCAAGAAGAAGCAGTAGCGAGCCTAGCACCTGCTGCCTGGTGGACGTAAAACCGTGACTGCGGTTCCCTCAGTTGAGGTTGTCAGAACCAGAAGGGCCTTGCCTCCAACATGCGCCTCTGGTGGCGCCTGTTCCTCGGCTGCTGGTGTCTTAAGGTCTGGGGAGTCCACAATGACAATTCTTTTATCCAGCAGCAAGTGTGGATAGCTCAGACCCTTAATATTTCTAATTGCTGGGTCTGCAGCCACATCCCAGCCCACTCTCAAGCTGGTGTTCCTGTCCTGGCAATCCCACTCAATTCCCCAGACTTCACTGGAGGACCTCGTCCGTTTAACAAAACATGGAACAGCAATGACACTTGGGAAACAGTGGGAATAAATGTATCTAAATGGATAAGTGTGGTGGAGGGGAAAGGTCATCGGTGTTGGGTGTGTAATGGGACAGGGCTGGATCTGGGAAAAAGCCGTTGCCTTCAGCATATTGTGGCCAATGGTGTATGGGATTATTCGAACAAAACTAAAGAGTGGCAGGCCGAGTATGGGGATATGAATTTTTTCTCGACCTGGGATCAAACAGAAAAATCAATCTCATGTTCCCCCTACAGTAACCTTAGTGAAAACAATACAATCTTTCAATGCCATGCAAATAACACCACGCCTCGTAAGGAGAATTACCCTGTGCCCTTTGGAGGATATTACTCCTCCTTTGCAGGCACCTATGTGACAAATGGGTGCAACTGACCCTTCCCAGCCTTAATAGGCCATCATTGGGTTTGTGGGACCAAAGCTTATACTGCGTTACCTGCTAACTGGTCAGGTATCTGTTATCCTGCCCGAATCTTCCCACAATTCCAAGTGCTAGGGTCCTTCCCATGAGAACGCCTCCATAATTTCAGGCGAAGAAGAAGGGACTTACCAGATGCCCAATGGTATGTAAATAACATAAGCCCCTTGATCTGGGAAGAGGCCATTGGCGGTTCCCTTATCCCACTTGGGGGAGTAAAACACCATGCAAAAAGGCTCCTGAGGTTACAAGCAGTAGTTGAAATAATGGCATATGAAACCGGAGAGAATTTAAGAGCCCTGGCCAAAGAATCAGGGGCGATTCGACAGATGGCCCTCCAAAACCGTCAGGCATTGGACATAGTGCTGGTGGCCAAAGGAGGGACCTGTGCTCTCATTGGAAAAGAATGTTGTGTGTTTATACCCGACGACACCAATGAGGTAATAGATTGCGCTAGCCACTTAGAACATATCGCATATCTTCCCCATGAAGAGCCGCGTTCTTTATGGAAGTGGCTAAGTAACCTGTTCAATTTCTCTGGCATAGGAAACTGGTTGTTTCAGGGAGCCCTGACTATCCTGTTTGGAATCCTAATGATTTTTGTATGTTTTCAGTTAATCTCCTGTTGTATCCAGAATTGTGTAAGTATGTCACCCAGGTGACTGCCCCAAAACAGAGTGCTAATATGATGATTTTGAATATTGCTGATGAACAAAGAGATAAAGAACGGTTAATATGTGGAACCCAGTAATTGTTGGTCATTGCGTAGCCTGACCAAAAGGAGGGATTATGAAAGTAGAATGAATTATATTGTAAAAATAGAATGGATTAAAGAAATGCTGTATGTACCTTTAAGCAGAAATAAGGAATGTTGAAATACAGGTGTCAGGAAAAGAAACATCAAGGCATAAACAATGAGTCCACTTAAGCTAATGGTGGAACATTAACAGGAGATCTGTAAAAGTTAGTAAGGAAATTGAATATGTATGTCTAGCCTCAGGTAAACTTGTCAGTTCTGCTTTCTTTGTCCTCTTGTTAAGTTCGCGCCCTTTTTATCTGTATAAAATAAGGTAGTGTGGGTCTTGCATGGTGCTCACATTATCTGAGTGTATTAGCAGAGCACTGTGCTAATAAACAGAGTGGTCTAACAAATTGTGAGTCCTGAATCTAACTTTGACACCGCATTATATCGAACTTGCTTTAATCCACTGGATTACACAGCCCCCCCACTCTCCCCCGGAGCACAAAACAAGTACATATAACCCAAATACAATAAAGCAAGACATAAATGTATCAGATTTTATAATTAACTCAGGAAAATAATAAAAACAACCATAAAAATGAATTTTTCTTTAAAATCAGAGATAACTGGAAAGGAAAGTACAGATGTTTCTCCTGAATGATTCTCCTGAGCTTCACAGGCCACAAATGTAACCTACATTTTTTGTTGTCTTTCTCTTCATGAAAAACGTAGAAGATTCCAAACTGAGCATTACAACACTCCCAACTAGTCAAAGGCCTAATCCAAGGTCCCTTAAAATTAATGGAAAGATTCCCACTGACTTCAGTGGGTTCTGGATCAGGCAGTAAGAGGTAAACTTCTAGTAACAAACTCAGGACACTTATTTTTTCTATGAAAATCATGTTTATGGGACATGGAATCCTGGGCAGCCTTCCTAAGGCTGGGTCTACACTACAGCCGGGGTCCGACCTAAGATACGCAACTTCAGCTACGTGAATACCGTAGCTGAAGTTGTGTATTTTAGGTTGGCTTACCTGGCGGTGAGGACGCGGGAAAGTCGACCGCTGCCGCGCTGCCGCCGACTCCGCTGCCGCCTCTTGCCGAGGTGGATTTCCGGAGTCGATGGCAGAGCGATCAGGGATCGATTTTACCGCGTCTTCACTAGACGCGGTAAGTCGATCCCCAATAGACCGATTGCTACCCGCCGGATCGGCGGGTAGTGAAGACGTAGCCTCAGATCTGCCCCCTTTGCCCTTACTACGTCCCATGCAGAAAAAACACATTGGCTTTGCCTTCAACAGCCATGCAGGCAGGGCCAAGATTTGTCCATGAATTAGAATTATCCAACAGTTATTTTAGAAAAGTGATGGATTATCAGGGAGGTAATGGTACCAGAAGATTTGAGATAAGCAGATGTACTACCTACAGATCTTCAAAAAAAGGAAAGAAGAAAGATCCTGGAAATTGTCCTCCTGTAAGTCTAAGCTTTGTCCCTAACAAAATAATGAAACTAAGGCCCCAGTCCTGCAAACACATACACACTTGAATTTATTGGAATTGCTCATGTACTTATAAGTGAAGCATGTGTGTAAATGTTTGCAGGATTGGGACCTAAGAGGGAAAAACAGTAAAAGCCTGATCCTGAAATGTGGTGAGTAGTATCAAGTTCCATGGACTCCACTGAGAAAGGTAGGCACTCAGCACCTCACAAGATCATGCTCTGAGTATCTAAAAGGTAATTGGAATGATAAACAATCAGCAGGATGGATTTATAAAAAATAAAATCTTTCTAAAGTTGATTTTCCTAATAGTGTAAAATTAGTGGATTTTTGTGAGCAATTTGATAATCTTATTCTCATAATACAACACTGACACAGACTGAAAAACGAAAGGAAAGACCATAAACAAAAGGTCAAGAAAAACAGTAATATATGCAGTTGTGGAGGTATTTGAGGAGAAACCATAGGGAACTGTGTTAGGTCCTTCATATTTAATAATATCTAGCCCTTTTATAGTACTTTTTGTCATTAGATCTGAAAGCACTTTACAAAAGAAGTAAGTATCTTTTTCCCCATTTTACAGATGGGGAAACTGAGGAACCCAGTGGTGCAGTTACTTGCTCAAGAACATGCAGCGAGCCAGGAAGAGAAAGCAATACACTTGAGTCTCATTCCAGGGCCCTATCCACTGTATCATACCCTAAGATTTAAAATCTGCATTAATGTTCTTGAAGACGGAATAAACAGTACATGAACTACATTCACAGAGGCTCCTTGTGACAGAGTGCTGGTTACGAAACCCTGGGCCAGACCTCTGTCACACCAGCTCCAATCAGGAAAGGGGAATTGGAGCAGGCTGAGTAAGCCCAGGCCTAAGTGGCAAATGGGGAACAGCTGCTGACCTCCTCAGCCAGGGGCTACATAAAGGCTATCAGGAAGGAAGCCGGGGGAGCAAATGGAAGAGCCTGGGAGTCAGAGGCACTGGATCACTGCTGGCTAGGGTTACCATTTTTTAAAATAACAAAAAGAGGACACTCCA
>NW_020664562.1:22835322-22886216 GCF_002925995.2 Terrapene triunguis | reverse complement strand
ATTGGAATGATAAACAATCAGCAGGATGGATTTATAAAAAATAAAATCTTTCTAAAGTTGATTTTCCTAATAGTGTAAAATTAGTGGATTTTTGTGAGCAATTTGATAATCTTATTCTCATAATACAACACTGACACAGACTGAAAAACGAAAGGAAAGACCATAAACAAAAGGTCAAGAAAAACAGTAATATATGCAGTTGTGGAGGTATTTGAGGAGAAACCATAGGGAACTGTGTTAGGTCCTTCATATTTAATAATATCTAGCCCTTTTATAGTACTTTTTGTCATTAGATCTGAAAGCACTTTACAAAAGAAGTAAGTATCTTTTTCCCCATTTTACAGATGGGGAAACTGAGGAACCCAGTGGTGCAGTTACTTGCTCAAGAACATGCAGCGAGCCAGGAAGAGAAAGCAATACACTTGAGTCTCATTCCAGGGCCCTATCCACTGTATCATACCCTAAGATTTAAAATCTGCATTAATGTTCTTGAAGACGGAATAAACAGTACATGAACTACATTCACAGAGGCTCCTTGTGACAGAGTGCTGGTTACGAAACCCTGGGCCAGACCTCTGTTACACCAGCTCCAATCAGGAAAGGGGAATTGGAGCTGGCTGAGTAAGCCCAGGCCTAAGTGGCAAATGGGGAACAGCTGCTGACCTCCTCAGCCAGGGGCTACATAAAGGCTATCAGGAAGGAAGCCGGGGGAGCAAATGGAAGAGCCTGGGAGTCAGAGGCACTGGATCACTGCTGGCTAGGGTTACCATTTTTTAAAATAACAAAAAGAGGACACTCCATTCCCCGCCCCCACCCCAACCCCGCCCCTTTCCCAAAGTCCCCGCCCCAACTCCGCCCCCTCCCCTGCTCCGCCCCCTCCCCTGCTTCCCGCGAATCAAATGTTCGCGGGAAGCCTGAAACAGGGAGGCAGGCAGCAGGTAAGCTGGGGCGGGGAGGCGCGGCCCAGTCCGGCCCCCTGGCCGAGCGGCTCGGGCCCGGCTCGGCTCGGGCCCTGGGGTGCCAGTCCCAGTTCCAGCCGAGCGCGCCAGCGGTTCCAGCTCGGCTCGGGCCCTGGCTGAGCGGCTCTGGCCCCGGCGGCTCCGGCCCAGCTCGGCTTGGGCCCTGGGGCGCCGGTCCCAGTTCCAGTGGAGCGCGCCCCCTCCCGGCCCTGGCGGTTCCACCTCAGCTCGGGCCCCGGCCGAGCGGCTCCGGCCCAGTTCGGCTCTGGCCCCGGTTCCGGTGGAGCGCGCCAGCCCCAGCCCGCCCTGGCCCCGGCGGCTCCAGCTCGGCTTGGGCCCCGGGACACCGGCCCCGGCCGAGCGGCTCCGGCCCCGGTGGCTCCGGCCTGGCTCGGCTCGGGCCCCGGGACACCGGCCCTGGTTCCGGCCGAGCGCGCTGGCCCCGGCCGAGCGGCTCCGGGCTGCCCCGGACCTGGCGGTTCCAGCTCGGCTCGGGCCCCGGGACACCGGCCCCGGCCGAGCGGCTCCGGCCCCGGTGGCTCCGGCGCGGCTCGGGCCCCGGGGCACCGGCCCTGGTTCCAGCCGAGCACGCTGGCCCCGGCCAAGTGGCTCCGGCCCGCCCTGGACCCGGCGGCTCCAGCTCGGCTCGGGCCCCGGGGCACGGGCTCCGGCCCCAGCTGAGCGGCCCCGGGGCACCAGCCGAGCGGCTTCGGCCCCGGCGACTCCAGCTTGGATCGGGCCCCGGGGCACTGGCTCGTCCGGCACCGGCCCCGGCTGAGCGGCGCCGGCCGGCAGCCAAGCACCGCCGGCCCCAGCGGCTCCGGCCCCAGCGCGGATCCAAGCCCCACGACCCCTCCCTATTTTCCCAGACATGTCCGGCTTTTTGGAATTTCCCCCCAGACAGGGATTTGACAACCAAAAAGCCGGACATGTCCGGGAAAATCCGGACGTATGGTAACCCTACTGCTGGCTACAAGCCTGATGCTGTTTGTAGCTACAAGGTGGTGGGAACTTGTGTTGTAAATAAAGAGCATGGGTGATTGCACCAAAGTAGAGGTCTCTGGCTGGTTTTTGGGTGCAGAAGTAGCAGAAGATAGAGTGGGCCCACTTGTGCCTTGTTACACTCCTACATTAGGGACAGTTGCAAACACTGGCAAGAGACCTAGAGAGTTTAGCAATATTGGTGATTAATTCTTAGTATAAAATCTTTCAGAGGAAATGCATAGTACAGTATGCATACCAAATAGGAGGGACATAATCAAGCATTCTCATCCACCACTTTCAATTGAATTATTTTCATCTTCTCTCAACTGTCCTAATTTATAGGGGACTACATGTTCCACTATAGTTAAGGCTGAGGAACCCTTTCTGTTCAAAGGACAACTCTTTTAAGTACTCTAAAGTCTGCATGATTACTTGGATTGCCCTGAAATTTGGTGTTCCTCATGGAGGAGCAGGTTAGGTTTAGTGATTTATATTTGGAATCATTTGACAGAGGAGTTCCCAAGATATAGCCCCTCAAAAACCCCCACTTATGCTTGACAGATTCTATCAATATATATGCAGAGTTGTTGTACCCATGTTGGTCCCAGGATATTAAAGAGACAAACTGGGTGAGGTAATATCTTTTGTTGGACCAACTTCTGTGGGTGAGAGAGACAAGCTTTCGAGTTTACACAGAGTTCCCACACAATTTAAACAGACCTGAAGAAGAGCTCTGTGTAAGCTCAAAAGCTTGTCTCTCTCACCAACAGAAGTTTGGTCCAATAAATGATTCTATCAATGTTTATTACACACACCAGGGGATCAAACCAGAGCTTGGTTGAGCCCCAAAGGGTCTCCATCAGTTGACATTTACCCCACAATATTGAATGTTACTCAACCAAGAGTTAAGATGTACACATGGGCTCAAGCCTAATACTCATATGCCAAATGGATTACATGGAGCATGTGTTGACAGTTTACCCAAGAGAGTTAGTAACCTGCCAATTTTTACATTACCTGTGTGACTCAAGGGGAGTTGTTGTGGCTACTGAATGTGTGTAACACCCAGACATTGTAAATTCTGCCACCCTTGGCCAAAATCTGAAAGTGAAATGTAGGTGTGTTGCTACCCTCTGTCAAAGAGGGTAGGGTGTTGTTTTGGGGAAATGTAATCTGAGTACAGCAGAAAATTCAGAGGGCACTCAAACTATTTTAAAAAAGAAAATAGATTACTAATGCTTGCTGGGAGGGAAGGGGGGACAGGAGGGGCAGAGGAGTTGGGGAGAATATGGGCACAGCAATTTGAGGCTGCAGTGAGAGGAGGGGGACCAGGAAGAGAGAGATAAATGGGGATGGGTGGTAGGGGTGAGAGGTTGGGGGCACAGGTCAGGGGAAGGGAGGATTGGGGAAGTGGGAGGGGATAGGTGGGACACTGGTGACATTGGCATTGGCATGGGTGGGACACTGGGGCATGGGTGACATGGGTGGCAGGGCAAGTTGGGAAATTAGGAGTGGGGGATACCTGTCAGACCCACATTTTCCCCTGTTGTGTGTGTGCCAGGTTCTAGGGGAGCCCTACCCCTCTGGGGTGTCTAAGCCCCTCTCTCTGCCCACTGTGAGCCAGCATCTTGGGAAGTCTGAGCCCCACTCCCTGCCCCCCATGTGATCTGACTTCTAGGGAAGCTCTGATCCTCTGGGTGGGGAGTGGAGAATATGCATGTTGGAAGCGGCACCAAGAACACCTTGCTGAGAGTGCGTCAGGAGCTGATAACAGGGATGCTTGATGCATATCACAGGCTCTCAAACTTTGGCAGTGGGGAGGAGGAATGAGAACACCCACTGAGATGAATAAAGCAGTTCACCTGGCTCAGAGCTATTGTTTCAGGCTGTATTCATCTCCTTAGGGTATTCTGAGACTATGACATTGAGATGAATTGGCTACCTCACATATCTCTGAGCCTCTTATGCAGCAGATGGATGTATTGAACCCCTTCCTTCCATCCTCTCTGTAGCCTACCTAAAAAATCCCTATTTCAGGATTATTGTTTGGGGATTTGGCTATAACAAAGCATTTGCTGATGACTAATTTCTTACTTACAGTATTATATCAGCACATCAGCTCTGCTATGATTAACACTGGCAAATCCTTAATGTTTAAAAAATGACATTTCTGACTTTCACTTACCAAGTGCTCTAAAATCTTCATGCTTAGTCAAATTGAGTTGAAATTTGGTGTGCTTCCTGGGCAGCGGGTAGGGTTAGTGCTGCAAATTTGAGGTCAGTTGAGCCAGAGGCGGCTCTAGCTATAGGCAATATAGGCAGCTGCCTAGGGTGACAGATTTGGCCCAGTTGCCCTTCTGTCATGGTGCAGGGGCATCCAGGCCAAATCTGAGTGATGTTGTAACCCCATGTGCCAGTTCGCAACACCATTCCCTTATATTTGGTCCAGTTGCCCCTCCATCATGATGGAGGGATAGCTGGGCCAAATTTGAATGGGATGAGGTGCCACACTGAAGGGTTGTCAAGGATGGCAGATTGCCTTGAGCAGCTTCTGATTTGAGCAAGAGATTCCCCTGAAAAAACCCACCAGCATTTCATAAAGTCAGCACATTCTACCAACATTTTTTGCATACTCTTGGAGCTCAAACCATGACTTTGATCATCCCTCACTCAGCTACCACTAACATTTAACCTAGCTGGCGCATGGCACCCACCCTTTGGCAAAGCAATATTGAACTTGTTATTACAGAAAGAGTTAAGTTCTCTAGATTAGCCTATGAGACTCAGGAGTCCTGAGTTCTATTTCTGTCTCTGCCACTGGCCTGCTGGGTGACTATGGGGGAATCCCTTCCCTCTTGGTGCCTCTGTTTCCCCATGTGTAAAATGGGGGTGACGACACTGACCTCCTTGGTAAAGTGCTTTGAGATCTACTGATGAAAAGTGATATATAATAGCTAGGTATTAGTATTGTTACCTAAGGTTTGTCTACACTTGAAATGCTACAGCAGCCACTGTAAAGCTTCCATGTAAACACTACTTATGCTGATGGGAGAGGTTCTCCCATTGGCATAGATAATCCACCTCCCCAAGAGGTGGTAGCTAGGTCGATGGAAGAATTGTTCTGTCGACCTAGCGCTGTCTACACCAAGGGTTAGGTTGGTTTTGCTATGTCACTCAGGGTGTGGATTTTTCACACCCCGGAGCAATGTAGCTATGCCACTGTAAGTTCACAGTGTAGCTTGGCTCTTAGTCACAGTAGTGTCTCAGCTGCAAACCTATATGATAACTCCTACTGCCTACATGACCACTGACTCCTACAACAAATATTTATCTTTCTGTTAAAAAATAGGAAACTGACACCAAAAACTTCATTAATATACATAACTAAGTAAAAGTTAAGGTATTTCAAACTTAAACTTCTGAAAACCCTGAAATATAGAGTTAAGGTACATGCAAACACAACCTTAACTCTGTCCCCTTTGAGCGATGAGCCAATACCACCCATAATGCACGTTCGCAATCTTCCTTTGCAGATAGTGCACATCACTCAAGGAATAGGGTACATGACAACTGTAGCACAGAGTCCAATGCCTTCTCTTTCCTAAGACAAAACTTGTGTTTAAATGAGTTACCTAGCCCTGTTGTACATTCAATGAGCCCCACAAACAACCCCACCCTTAATACATTTTACAACCCCTTCACCTCTTTTTCAACCCACTCACTCTCACCCACAGTATTCAATCTAACACTATATTTTCACTTACCGAGCTTTAAACCCACAAACTATGTCCCATAACCCATATCCCCCCGCAGTGATGGAAATCCCCATGGCAAGAAGACCCCTGTGCTCCACCATTGACACAACCTACAGAACTCAGCACTGAAATGAAGCATATCTCAAGGATGCACCTCTTCCACCTTGGGTGACCAGATAGCAAGTATGAAAAATTGGGACGGGGGTGGGGGGGAAATAGGCTCCTGTATAAGAAAAAGGCCCAAATACCGGGATTGTCCCTATAAAATCGGGACATCTGGTCACCCTACTTCCACCACACATACAGGGGGGCGGTGGGAAGGGAAGGTGATGGTCAGATCAACCAAGTGGGTCTGGGGGCCCACAGAATTCCTCAGATCCCAATCACAGCCCTGCCAAGATACTCCCAACTAATCCCTCCACCATTCAGTACAACTCCACCTAACACAGTGAACACAGATGGAGTGCAGACAGATAATTGCCACTGGCTATTGCCTGCTCAAGAGTGGCAGACGTAAGGCTGCATTGGCATGTACCTTAACTCTGAATTTAAAATACCTCGACTCTTCATTTGTGGTTCTGGAAGGGGACAAGATACCACAAAGCAACCTTAACGCTGCATTAAGGATGGTTTTGTCAGAGACTATTACTGTATGTAATCAAGCATTCCAATGGCTGCAAAGAAGATGCACAATTGTGAGGGAAGTATCAGAGGGGTAGCCGTGTTAGTCTGGATCTGTAAAAAGCAACAGAGAGTCCTGTGGCACCTTTAAGACTAACAGATGTATTGGAGCATAAGCTTTTGTGGGTGAATGCCCACTTCGTCGGATGCATGTCAATTGTGAGGGAAGGGCGCCTTAGCTCTTAAGAAAAGAGCCACTGTTGGCAGAAAGTAAATTTCAAGGGGAAGACAAAGTTTAAGTGATCCAGGAGGAGGGGAGTGGGATTCCTGGGGAGGGCTGCATGGGGACATTCCAGGAGCAAGGGAGCTGGGGAATCCCGCTGGGTGGGAGAGGTCTGGGGAAGCTTGGGTTATGGCAGGGGTGGCCAACCTTTGGCTCCGGAGCCACATGCGGCTCTCAGAAGTTAATATGTGGCTCCTTGTCTAGGCACCGGCTCCGGGACTGGAGCTACAGGTGCCTACTTTCCAATGTGCCGGGGGGGCGGGGTGCTCACTGCTCAACCGCTGGCTCTGTCACAAGCCCTGCCCCCACTCCACCCCTTCCCATCCCCTCCCCTCAGCCTGCAGTGCCCTCACTCCTCCCCCCTCTCCCCCAGAGCCTCCTGCTTGCCAGGAAACAGCAGATCGGGAGATGGGAGGCACTGATCAGCAGCAGGGCCGCCCACAGGATTCAGGGGGCCTGGGGTATAAAAAAAGGCGCTACCCGCTGCGGCGCTTGTACTCACCGGGCGGCGCTCCAAGTCTTCGGTGGCACTTCAGCGACGGGTCCTTCACTCGCTCCGGGTCGTCATCGGCACTGAAGGACCCACCGCCAAAGTGACGACGATGACCCGGAGCGCCGCCGGGTGAGTAAAGATTAAAAACGTGCCTCTACCCAGGGAAGGGATTCTCGGCCAGGGCTCGCGGGGCCCCTGCGGGGCCCGGGGCAAATTGCCCCCCCCCACCCCCCGGGCAGCCCTGATCGTCAGGGCTGCCGGTGGGTGGGAGGTGCTGGGAGTGGAGGGAGGAGGGAAGCTGATGTGGGGCTGCTGACATATTACTGTGGTTCTTTGGCAATGTACATTGGTATAAAGCCTGGGGAGTAGAGAGCCAGGGGATCCCCGTGTGTCCCCTTGGGTGCCTGGGGAAGATGGGAGCCTGGGGACCCCTGCATGAATGAACGAACAGATGGGGATGTGTGGGAGCCGAGAGGGGTTCGGTGGGGAACCCGGAGCTTTGCAGGAAACTCTAGAGACACAAGCTAAGCAGAGCCATCGGCAGGTGAGGCGCGGCCATTCCCGGGAGCCGGAACCTTCCTCTGCACTCACGGCTCCGGCGTGCGATTTCTCTGCCTCCCAGGAGGGGGCACCAACTTCCGTTCGCGCCCCTGGTGTGTAGGGCGGCTCTCTCTCGCGGCGACGGCTCCCTCCGCCTCGTCGGCCAGGCTAGGTGCTGCGGCTGCGCAGTGGGCACGGCCTTTTCCCCCAGTGCTACGGGCTGTGGACGTTGCGCTGAGCGGCCCCCGGCCTAAGCCGAGACGGGACAGAACCTGGCGCAATGGTCAGTACCGCGCACCAGGGGCCCAGCAGGGGTAGGGGGGATACGGGCCGGTGCCCCCCCGCCCGCTGCAGCCTCCAGCGCGGCCCCCGCCGGCCCGATGGACTCTGATTGGGGAGGCGCCCGGGCCCGGCTGCAGCAGCTTCCAGCGTGGCCTAATGGCCGCCCCCGCCGCCTGGGCCCGCTGCTGCCGGGACAGGGCCGGCGGCTCCCCGGGGACAGTAGCCGCTGGCACAGGCCTGGCACAGCGCCTCAGCTGCCGGCTCCTCAGGCCCGTGTCAGCCCCCCTCAGACCCGTGCCGGGCTGTAGGGAGCGGCGGGCTGGGTGTCTCCGCCATGTCTCCGAGTGCGGCCGGCGCTGTGCGGTGGAGAGCGCTGGGCCCTGTCTGCGAGGCTCCGCATGGCAACTCTTGAGCCGCGCATGCATGGCCCCGGCCTGGCTCATGTCGTATGGACAGGGCTGTGCTCGGCGCTGTCTAGCTGCGAGTGAGACGGGGGGGGCAGGGCACGGGGGTTCTGGGGGGAAGCACTTGCTTTATCGGTCTCCCTGGGTTGTTGTGAAAATGCTCCATGCCCCCTCTAGCAACTGGCTGTTGGCTTCAAATTTGGCAGCGCCAGTTTCATACCAATATTCTCTTCCCTCGCCCTTCCCCTCGCTGCCACAGGTGGGCTTTGATGCGAATGTGCCAACTTAGTGTGGTCAGTGATAAGTAGTGGAGACTGGTTGGACGTTTTCTTATGTTGACATTAAAGCTGGTAATTGTCCTTCTGACACTATTGCCTTGCTCAAGAAAATAATTATGATTACATAGTAATAAGTGATTAAATTCGTTTATTTGGGTAACATAGTTTAAGAAGCATCTAATTAATGAATATGTATTATACATCTAATGAGCCTCCAGTATTTCTCTACTTCACATAAATCCACATGAAATGAGACAATAAGATGTGCCTTAAGTTAGAATTTGAAGGTTCCTTTCCTCTCTTCCCTTGGAATAACTTCTGGTTTATAATGTGTTTAGTCTGAGAAAACACTGTATCTCCTATCTTTTCAACCCCTCCTCCCACAAACACTTTTTAATTCACAATAGCCATCAGTAGACTTCTTAGTGCTGTGGTAATTGTGTCCAGTTGTAATTATGTTTTCTTTGTTCAAGGGGTTTGTGAAAGTTGTCAAGAATAAGGCCTACTTCAAGAGGTACCAAGTAAAATTCAGGAGAAGGAGAGGTACAGTTAATTTTTCTATAGCTCAAAGTAAACTATATTGATGTATGTCCTTGCTGTTTGTTTCTCATGTCCATGCTATTGTCTTTTCAGAGGGAAAGACTGATTATTATGCCCGTAAGCGTTTGGTGATTCAAGATAAAAACAAGTATAACACCCCTAAATATAGGATGATAGTACGCATTACCAACAGAGATATTATCTGCCAGGTAAGGATTTCTTTGCTTGGCTACTTGGCTATACCAAAGCACTGCCTTTTTTACCTTTATACTAAGGAGGAAAAAAAGCAACTCTGTGTTTTAAGGTCTGGTCTAACCACAGTTTTTGTTGTGGTATAGCAATGTCTATTAGGAGTGTGATTTTGATCATTATGGATAAAGCATTGCAGTTATATCAGGGAAGTAGGTATAAATGTGCTTCTTCCCGGATGGGGAATAAGCGCTCATGGTACAAATACAGTTGAACTGATGTAATTGCATCAGAGGCAGTTCAAACCCTCACTGCTGAAGCAGAAATGAAGCGGTTTTCTTAATCTTGAGTGCTCGTTTTCAGTTCAGAATGACACACACACTGAGCTATCTCCATCTTCCTTAGGCATAAAGAAGCAAGACTGACCATGAGGTCTTGTCAGGTGGATCCTGCTCCTGCACTGTTGTGGGGGTCTCCTCTCACCCCCAAACGTTCTGTTCGCTCCAGAAGCAAATGTGCTTTTAACAGCTTGTCCATAAAATCCTGAATCATAGGATTTAGTTGGGGATTGGTCCTGCTTTGAGCAGGGGGTTGGACTAGATGACCTCCTGAGGTCCCTTCCAACCCTAATATTCTATGATTCTATGACACCTTTTGAATTATAGGTGAATAGACTTTTCTTATCTGTGCAAATAGAACACTTTAAGCTTGGAAACTTCATATAGGTTGTTTTTATAGTCCTTAATAAGGACTATATCACAGTCCAAGTTTGAAGGAAACAGGACAACAGATAACTGCAATAAAAATGTAGAATATGTACAAATGCTGCACATGCCCCTTAGTCCTCTTCAAGTTTTTAAAAAACATTTTCCTTCCTCTTGCTGTCTGAAAGTACCACACAAATAGGGGAAATATCTGAATGCAGATGAATGGTGAAGTTGACTAGCTGTAATTGCTGTCAAATACACAAAGGTGAAACTAAGAAAATAACTGTTATCTTAACTATTGTAATGGTAGGTTTTTTTGGGGGGGAGGAGGTTCAGATAGAAGTGACTATTTCTATTTGTCAGTTTAGCTCTGATGCAATAGAAAAAGCAGTATTGAGGCTGCATTATCACAGAGTTGTACTTCAACTCGTTACATTTTTTATACTTTTTACATTTTGAGGTTTACTTTTAAACCTTTCATAATCATGTCGTAAATGGGGAAAGATGAATAATTTAGATCTAAATTTGTGTTTTCCAAACCTGCATGTGGAGGTCTTGCAGTACTCCCATTGACTTTAGTAGGATTTCCACATGCAGACGAGAGGCAGGTTTGAGCCAACAATATTATAACCGGTGTGAGAACACTAACGTTTATTTTGTTGTCAGATTGCATATGCCAGGATCGAAGGTGATATGATAGTCTGTGCTGCGTACTCTCATGAGCTGCCAAAGTATGGTGTGAAAGTTGGTTTGACCAATTATGCTGCCGCCTATTGTACGGGCCTGCTGCTGGCCCGCAGGGTATGTACCCACTAAACTTATATCTAAATGTCAAAGGGCTTGCTTCAGTAGATGGGGAGAAAATAAAGGAGTCTGTCTTACAAAACAGAGGGTTCCACTTGTATATGACTTATTTGGAATTGTGTTCTAACTATTTAGTTTAAAAAACCCTGAATTTGTAGATTGATTTGATTAGCCCACCCATGTTTATTAGACAGCCACGTTGGGCAAAGTATGCACAGATTTATTTAGTGGTTCCTGTTAAAACCTTCTGAAGGTAAGATTAGTATGCACTCTTACTGAGAAAGCATTAATGTAGAATACCTGGGTACGACCACAAATACAGAATCAAGTTTTATGATGATTGTCTTGCAACATGAAAACACTTCATTTTGGTTCTTAAATCAAAGAACCTAAATGTGGAGAGAATCTGGAGGAAGACATACTTACACTGTACTGTTCCTGTTACAGCTTTTGAACAAATTTGGCCTTGATAAGATTTATGAAGGCCAAGTTGAAGTGACTGGTGATGAATATAATGTGGAAAGTGTGGATGGACAGCCTGGTGCTTTTACATGCTACCTGGATGCAGGTCTTGCCAGAACTACCACTGGAAACAAAGTCTTCGGTGCGCTAAAGGGCGCAGTGGATGGTGGCCTGTCCATCCCTCATAGGTAACTTAATCTCAGATAAATTGGTCAAAAGGGAATTTTGAACACTGAGACTTCACATCTTTGTATGCATTGTAGTGCTATTTTAACTTCACCTTAGGTTAGTTGAATTCAGTGTGGCGTGACCCTGTTAATGTGGTAATTAGGTTTAATCCAAGTTGTATTTACTTGTTTTCAGTAGATGTTATTGACATTCCTCCCAAGGACTCTTGAAGTTAAGGGAGTAAGATTAATGCTTATTTCCATAAAGGTTACTAAAATACAGCAATATAATCACCTTTCACCTTGAATATCTAGTAACTGCAGTTAAGCAGAGTAAACACTTCTTACTGTTCATATTGCCATAGAAACAGTTTGTAGTAACGTGTAATTCTTTTTAATTCTCTGTCTTAACTCCTATTGTCTGACTTTCTATTTTGAGAAACTACGTACACCACGTTCAAAATGATCATTGGCCTTAGGCCCTCTATACAACTATTAGTGGAAACTTGGGCCAGAATCTAAAATCCATCTACAGTGGTGGCACAGGTTTCTGTGTAGAAGTCCTGGCAACCCCTGCTGTAAGCTAGGATCAGTGAACGATCATGACTCAGGGTTGTCGCCTGCATTGCCTAATTTTGATGTTTGTTGATTGCTTCTATGAATGCAGTTGTGAAAAATAGCCTGCAAACAGCAGCTGGGATAACTTATAAGAAAGGGGGAAAGTTCAGTGTTGCTGCTTTTTTTTTTTTTTTTTTTTTTTTAAGGCTGTCAACCTTCTGTCGGTTCTTTAACTTGGCTGCTATATGATGATACCCCAGTGACTGAGCAGTCTGTAGTTGGTCCTCGGTCTGTGTATGCTGTATGTCATTGTTTCAAGACGGGACTGATGGCAGCTAAGGATGTCAATTTGCAAGTTGATTTCTTAACTTTGCTTATAGAAAGCATAATCTGTCAGCTGGTTTAAAATTCTTTTTCTTTGGTCACACTTTCCAGCTACCTGTAGGGGAGCTATGGTGTATCAGTCACTTGAGACTTGTAGACTGCAGTCTCTGAATCTTAAAGAACTTCTTAAACCAACTTTGATTAGGTGATGTAAAATTCTAACCACTAACCTATAACTCGTGTTTCATAGCACCAAACGTTTCCCTGGTTATGACTCGGAAAGCAAAGAGTTTAATGCAGAGGTTCATCGCACACACATCATGGGTCAGAATGTTGCAGGTTACATGCGTTACCTGATGGAGGAGGATGAAGATGCCTACAAAAAACAGTTCTCCCAGTATATAAAGAACAATGTAACACCTGACATGGTAAGACACTGTCTGTCTGTAAATGAATTGCATATTAGTAGTGGCGCTAAAAGATAATTTGTGTTGTTTAAAATTGATGCTAGGGATGCAAATACTTTGCAAAATAGTAATGTGGGCCATGTAGATGGCATGTTATCAGACCAGAGGGGTACTCCCAATGACAGGCCTCTGCAAACCTAGTGCTATGATTCTTAAAAGTTGGACACATTCCCTGAACCCAGAACAGCTGGTAATGAAGGAAAAATATATGACCTCTCTTGTCATACTACATGCTTCACGAAAAAGATGATAAAGGTGTGACCTGCTATCAGAAAGCTTAACAGCTTGTTAAATGTCTTGTTTGACAAATATCAGACCAAGGAGCTATCTACTTCTTTCCATGACACTGTTCTACCAGAATAATTTGTTGCCCTTCCTCCTCCTAATTCTTCCTTACCAATGGTTTCTTGCCTGTCCTATTGTTATGTTATTTTCCTTGTTTCCCTGTCACTCCTGATTCTCTGAGAATGTTCTGTTTGTATCACCTGAAAAAGCCGATTTAAATAGCAGTACAATGTGAGAACACTATATACAGCCCCTTGTTAGTTTTTAGGTATTATTATGTTGGTATCTTGTAAATCATTTTGCTAGTATGTCTTAAAGTCTTGTCTTAAAATAACTCCAACTAAATTTTAGTATACTAAACATTTAAGAAATTCCATGAAAATTACAGTGAAACTTTGGCATTTACAATCTTAACTTCTTTATTCTCTGAAGTAATTTATGCAGTTTATATTGCCATGAAGTCTGTACTCCAGTCTTATGCTTACAGCAAGAACTCTATCTTAGTGCCCATACAGCTCTTTAACAAATCTAGTGTAAGCTTTCAAAATCCTTTCAGGGCCGACCTACATACAAATTTTTACCAAAATAACTTTAGCTATGTCTACACTACAGACCTTACAGTGGCACAGCTGGACCACTGCAGCTGTGCTGCTGTACGGTCTCCTGTATGGCTGCTCTATGCCGACAGGAGAGAGCTCTCCTGCTGACATAATTAAACCACCCCCAACAAGGGCGGTAGCTGTGCCAGTCGGAGACGCTGTCCTGCCGACATAGCACTGTCCACACCGGCACTAATCTGCATTAAAGAATACTAATGGTACGCTTCCATGTGTGCAATTGCCAGGAATATACTGCAGTCATGAAGGGAGGGGAAATGTCCCTGAGATGTGGTTTAGATGCATTCCATGTTTAAAGAGAACCGCTATATTAGACAAGAAAACTTATGCTGAAGCAGTCAGAATTGTTCCTTAGTAGTGGCCTAGTCCTAGTGCATAGAGCACTGTATTGGAAGTTGCGGACCTGGGTTCTATTCCTGGCTGTATCACAGGTATGCTGTGTGATCTTGGGCAAATCACTACTGTTCTGTGCCTCAGTTAGCCCATCTGTAAAACAGGGATAAAGATGTTGACCTCCTTTCTAAAGCACTGAAATCTGCAGCTGAAAAGTGTTATTTAAGAACTAGGAATTTTTATTTCCAAATTTGCTAAGATGGAGGTTCTCTGTTTAGAGATGGGTTTTAGTGCAGCTATTCTTGTATATTTCCTTTACCTCCCACAACTAAGTGATTTCTGATGGGATGACCTAACACCCAATTGATAAATTCATCAGTTACATGGCTTAAGAATTAGTGACTCAGACTCTGCCATTCTCTCACCCCTGCATTAACAATAAAATTTCTATCTTTATTGAGCCACAGCTGTACAAAACACTACCACTATTGTGAAAAATTGCATGTTTTTTAGTTCCGATTACTTCATTCACATCTGGCCATTGTTGTTGATCACTGACTTGAACCAAAACCTAACTAAATGTTCCCTCAAGACATGTATAGTTTTTGGAGAAACTGACATGACTTGAGTTTTCCTCCTTTGCCTGGGGCATGCTAAACATTCCAGTTTCATTTAGAGAACTTCCTGAGCTAGTTCTTAATTTAGGTTGAGGAAGGAGACATTTTGCAAAAGCGATGCACATAACATGGATAGACTTCAGAGAAAGGATGATCTAGTGGTTAGGATGCTTGTCCTGGGTTTCATGAAACTGGTGCAAATCCCTGTTGCCCTGTAGACTTTTTGTGACCTTGGCCAACTAACTTAGTCTCTCTGTGCCTCAGTTCGCTGCCTGCCATGGGTATTGTGAGGTGCTCATACTATGCTATAGTAACTGGTGGGACCATCTAAGCACCATAGATAGACAAATGAGACTCTCCCCTGTAAAGAAAAAGTTTCTTTGGATTCCAAAGCCAACCATGCTCTTAGCTGAAGGATGACTTTTTTTTGTGGTAAAGTCCTATCTCCTGAGCACAAGAGTGCACTGCTGGTTGAAGGGTGGCATTTGATATCAACAGTATTTTTAGAACTTCAGATAGGTTTTGCAGAAGAAAGTTTCTGGTGTGAAATCTGTAGTGCATGTCTGTGTGCACAATTCCTGTGGGAGTTGCAGGCTTATTGCCTTTCTAAGGTGCTCCTTTGAACTGCATCTGAGGCTTTGTCTACATTGGCACTTCCGTTGCTTAAACTTTTGTCGCTCAGAGATATGAAAAAACACTCTCCTGAACGACCAGTTTTAGCAACGAAAAGTGCTGGTGTGGACAGCACTTCGTCAGTGGGAGCCACGCTCCCGGTGACTAAGCTACCACTCCTTGTTGGAGGTGGTTTTATTTTGTCAACAGGAGAATGCTCTCCCGGCGACAAAGAGCAGTCACAGAGCGCACCTTGCAACACAAGCTGTTGTAAGGTGCGCAGTGTAGACAGCCTTGCTCTGTCTTAAGTTACTTCTAAGTTACTCTTTCTGGGAGGAAGACTTAGCACCTTAGGTGGCTGTGTTCTGTTCCCAGTCTGGTTTAGACCTCTCTGTAGGACTGTTAAAGATGTTGAGAGAATGCATTTGACCTCAGTATTCTTTCTCTACTCACTGGTATGTTCTTGGCAGTGGGATAACTCCCAACTTGAATGTTAGAACTTCATTCAATGCATACATGACTTTATGGACTACATTGTATTTCTTGCAGATGGAGGAAATGTATAAAAAAGCCCATGCTGGTATACGGGAGAATCCAGTCCATGAAAAGAAACTCAAGAGAGAAGTCAAAAAGAAGAGGTAAAATTTTTCCTCCTTTGAGTTAGATATGCCTGTTACAAAGCAAATTTCTGGAGCTGTGGCATTTGTTAATTAATTCCTCCAGTCCCTGTTTAATATTGAAACTAATTGGATGTTTCAGAAATGATCTAGGACAGGGGTTCTCAGACTTCATTGCACCGTGACCACCTCTGACAACAAAGTTACTACATGAACCCAGTGGGAGGGCTGGAGCCTGAGCCCTGCCACCCTAGGTCTGGGGAGAGGTGGCCACAGCCCAAGCCCCACTGCCCTGGGTGGAGTTCGGACTTCAGCTTCAGCCCTGGGTCCCAGCAAGTCTAATGCTGGCCCTGGCGACCCTATTGGGGATCATACTTGAGGTCCATCTAGGCTAGTTGCCTGTTTGACAGTGCTGCCACCACACATCTTAAAATTATTTCCCTTAGTAGTAAACTGGATACTACAGTGCAAAACATGGTGCACTTTCATAATGTGACCAAACCTTGTTGTGGTATACCAACTAATCTATTGCCTCGACCACTGAAAGAAAGAGTGCTATAGAAAGTAATCTCTGAAACACTATTTCCTAGGCATAATAATATAAATCTCACACTCATTCCTTATGGTCATGTAACTCCTGGTGTTCTGGTATTTAGATTTACTATTACTGCCTTGTGTATTTATACCATGTTTGCATTGCAGATGGAACCGTCCCAAGTTATCCCTTGCCCAGAAGAAAGATCGTGTTGCTCAGAAGAAGGCTAGCTTCCTCAGGGCCCAGGAGCGTACAGCTGATAGCTAAGATATCTTCTACAATTTTCTATGAAGACTTTGAAAAGTACAATAAATTTATTGAACCAGCAACTGTGTAGCATTGGCTTATTGACATTTGATCTAAAGATGCTTTATCTAAATGAAAGTCCCAACAATCTATCTGAAAAAGAGGCTTACAAAATATTCTACAGCGTTAGAATCATGATGATGGTCTTCAAGGTAACTTAGTATGTTTAAGGATCCAACTTACTGTATTTCACAGACCACTGGATAATGTTATAAACTTTCATTTTGTCACCTATTGACTTTCTCACCCTGTGAATTTTTGGCACTGGCTCTATTTCTCAGTTAACTACCTTTGTCTGTAGTTCTACTGGAATTTTAGCTTTATGCATTGGAAAGTAAGATGAGATTTTAAATACACTTTGCTGACAAGTCATAGGCATTGGTGAGTCTAGATAATAGCCAAAAGAAAATTAGTGTTAATTAAATGGGTTTATGTATGCATGTGATTATCCATTCCTCCTAACTAAGAATGTGTACTTAATAGTGGCAATCAGTGTCTCCTGTAAACTGCACACATGTGGCTGCACAAGTCAGAAACTGTGCCTCTGTGGCCCCAGCAAGGCTGTGGTCTGGTCCTTTAAGAACCTGCTGTACTCTGTTCAGTGCTGTGCGACACTCCCCCGTGGCATGAAAGCCTTCCTCCTCCTCTTGAGGCCACGCCTGGCTGGGAGGAGGTGGTGGGACAGCTCCTTTAGCAACAGCTCTGCTGTAGCCACCCAGTTCGGGGAGGCTCTGGAGTTAGTCTGAAGAGGCCAAAGCATCTCACCCCCCTGCCCAGCAGTTGGTTTCTGGAGATGTGGCAGTTGCTCCTGGCAGAGGGAGTTTGAAACCACTAGCCTGGGGGAGTTGCCGTTTGATGCACACAGACCCCTTTCAGAGACTCCAAGCTGGCACGTCCCACCCTCAATTTTGTCCTTAGGCAAGGGTAAACTTGCTCAAGGACAAAAATGTGTTGAGTGGATTTGGTAGCCTGCTCAGTACCAAGAAAATGTAAAAGAATTGGTGGCAATGCTGGTGTATGAGCTTTCTTGCAGAGTTCTTTCAGTTAATTAGCAACAAAGTAATGCCATTATTGCTGTGCAATGAGAAGATTCATTGAATAATTTTTAAAAAAATTATCTACATGAAAACTAGATAATTGAAACAGTGGGGTACCTTGAGTCATGAATTATCCTACCAATGTTGATTTTAATCTCTAATATTCTTTGGACTATCCAATTTCATTTGGAGCAATTGCTACTGAAGGGAGGATGTTGAACACACACAAAAACAGTACTGCCAATCATACTTTCTTACTACAGGGTAATTCCATGTTTTAAAACCTTGCTTAAATTAATCTGTTCCTGCCTTAACTTTTATAATTCCAATAGTAGTATGACAACTATCGAACAGGATTGTCTTCCAATGAAAATTAAGCAGTAATGAGCTCATTAAGGAAGAAACCAATTGTCAGGTGAACTTACTGCAAAGGAAAAAAAATATCAAGTTTTACAGGCTCTGTTAGGTGTGTGGGGAGAAGTAATGGTACTGGTGTAGTATGTTTTTAAACAAACTACTAAATTGACTATAAATTATGTAATCTAATTCTCCTGTTTCAAAACTTGCAAGGTTACCCGGAAATTTCTCTGTACACACATGTAAGAACTGCTCTTGTATCTTGCTAAAGGAAAGGTGTGGCTAGTTCAATTACAGTTCTAATATTAAGGCCACCTACTGTGGGAAGGGGGTGTAAAATGTCATGATTTATGTATTAGCACTGCTGTAGTTTTTGTAAACCCACTCAAAATAAGAACCTCCCTCTAACTCTACTATTGAAACAAAGTTTCATTACCACTAGGTGCCACCATTCCCTCCACTAGCAGTTTTATAGTGAATGTGTACATCACACAAGAGAAGCTAAAGCATCTCAGCACTCTTCCCTGTAGGGAAAAAATATTAACGGTTTGCCCTGTAACTACTTCTCTTAATGGAAATTTATCCCAAAAGTCTCAATCTGATACACAAGTCCTGTATTCTGCAGAAGCTGGACCTAAATTTGTCAGCAGCTTTAGTGATAATAAATGTGACTATCACTAATATAGCATCTGGTATTTATTAAGTTCATTGACATTGTCCACATATTTTTGATTTTAGTATCAGATTTTTGGGATTTCTGTGTTAGCTACACCGTCCAGTGATGCTACACTGGTTTACATGCAAGCTGGATTTTGTTACACAGGCATGAGAGTTGGAACTTTTTAAACAAAAGCTCTGGAGCATGATTCTACAACTGAGGAACACATTAGGTCCTGCTGGCAAGCAACTAAATTCCACTGGCTACCCCAACTCCAGGGCAGAGGTTAAAAGGCATCCAGCAGTGCTTTCTACTCAGGGGCGGCTCTAGCTTTTTTGCTGCCCCAAGCACAGCAGGCAGGCTGAATCCGCGGGACCGGCGGACCTTCGGCAGGCATGTCGCCAAAGGCTGCCTGACTGCCACCCTCGCAGGGACTGGCAGGGAGCCCCCGTGGCTTGCCGCCCCAGGCACCCACTTGGAGCGCTGGTGCCTGGAGCCACCCGTTTCTACTCTCACTAGTTATAAATTTACACTATTTCCAGTGAAAGACTAAGTGGGAGAAAGGTGCCCAGGGTTGTCAACTAATCTGCCAGTAGTCTGTTTCAGACAGCATTTTTTCAAAAACGAAAAGTGAATTTGTAATAGTACTTAAAAGCACATGCGTCCCACTGATTGCGTTTGCTTAACTACCTTGAAGAGATTCTATAACCTAATGCTTCAGATGCTTTGGGTAATATTTAGTTGGCACAATAGGAATTTATACTTGATCTTATAAATGATCAATAGATTTACTACAGTGCTTGCATTTTCAAAACATTTTGAGTTAAGGGCTCAAGTCCCTTAAAACACTTAAAATAATTCAATTGAATTAGTCATCCCTTGATTACATTACTATTAAGAATAAAAACACCAATTCATTTGACACTTTTTCTGCCACTGACAATGGACAAACAAGATATGTATTCAGTCTAAATGTTTCACTAGGGTTGAGTTAAGTGACTTGCTCCTTTTCTATAATTTAAATTAAGAATGAAATTGAAGCTGGATATCTGAAGTTACTTTAAGATAAACCTTCCATTTAAGAAAAGGTCTTTCAAACACCCAGTGTTAATTTATAAAAAATACTGCTGTAAAAGAGGGAAAGGATTCCTTTGATTTATTGTAAACAAAACTCTAAATGAAAGCTCCTGAAGGTGTTGCAGTAGCAATAAAAATGTACAATAAACTGCATTGTTGACAAGTTTCCAGTTATCCAAAAAACATTTAAAATATTCACACTATTTTGTTCAATAGTTTCAATGCCTAATAGCCATCATAGTATTCACATTCAGATTTATCTGGTAAGAAAATGATATACTTAATGTTTGGTTTCTTTACTAGTTGCAGATGTATTAGCGCCTCCTCTTGGAGGGCAGATCAGTCAACTTTAAGGAGACAGCAGAATGGTAGACACTGTGCAAGAGTCAAACAACTGAATATTTACAAAAAAGCAAAACCACACCTAAAACAAGAGAATTAATACTTCCCACAGTATACACAGAAGGAAGATAGATGATTTTACCTTCTCTAAGTATGTTTGTTATATGCCTTCATGAACAAGAATTTTGTTGAATCCAGGTACTTAATCATTTAAGAAACATGTTGAACACAAAAGGCCTGCAAAGCAATAAAAAGAATTAACAATTTAAATAGTACTTTTTAAATAAAAGGTTTTTTCCTCATCTCCCTTGAACAAAAGGTAGAAGTGAATTAAGTGCTTACGAAGGGTTAGTAATGGGTGAATACCAAGCATAGTGTTCACAAGTGCTTTACACACACACACAGAGTTCTGCAAAGTCTCATTTGTGACTTGAGCCACTCTTGAGCAGTCAAGAACAGTGTGGAATGTGGACAAATGGGAGTTAAGATGAGATCACAAGTTATTTCCCTCATGATCCAAGTCTAGTATTCACTCATTGCTTCAGAGCTGCAGAGAATAAACCTAGCATCCTGCAAAAATTTAAACAAGAACATGCCAAGGAGAATATTTCCAGTAATAAACTAATTATTGATTTACTGCTGAGGGTAAAGATGGACCCAAATAGAAACAAAAAACTACATAAATGAACACTTCCAAAATTTAGGGAAATCCAGATCAGGATCTAGATTCTGTCCTGTGGCTTAGGCCTAGCTATAATTTAGACATTTGTTAAAGTAAACCAGGAGAAAGTAAATGCAAGACTGATCTTGCCACACAGTCTTAGCTACAAAATCAAACTTTTAGACTACATCAGTGTTAGAAATGTAGTTTGTTAGATACTTCACTTAAGTCAAACTAAGGACTCTAAACATTTACTATGAGGATCTCCATTATAAAGGCTACCACACTGCAGCTACCAAAACTATTAAAGTTCTTTAACTCCTCACCCTTTTAGAATCACCTAATCCACAAAATCCCTGGCTTCAAAACTGGCTACTGCTTAACTTTCCTTATATCTTTCAAGACTCAGGCTTTGTAGTTTCTCTGTTTCCCCATTGTGTAATGGTATATTGTTGCTCTAGTACATGCAACTTTTTAAATATATAATACATATTTTAAATTCTTAGCTCCCAACATGGCATGTTGTACCAGGACCTTTAATTAAGAACTTTCAGCTAATGTTTTAACATTCAAGATATATGTAAGTATGAGGTAAAAAGGTGTATGCAAACAAAATCTAACTAAAAATCTCTCATACTAAAATACCCAGTTTTCTGGAATAAATTTTAATTGTCACACTGAGTTTAGCAATTTAAAAATTTCCCATTGTGCAAATTTTGCCATGTTAAGTTATTAGTAAACTTCATCCTCAAAATGTTCAGTTCATTCAAAAGAGTCTCTTGGACTCAAGCACATTATTTCTAATAGCGGTGGGTCTTTTGGCAAGCATTTGTAACACTACTTGGAAAAAAATAATTCTCAGTGGATATTTACAAATGAACGATGGTAGTCACAGCATTAAAAAAAAATTAAATTAGTCAATATGGTAGCACAGTGAATATTGACAGCAGGAGACCCCAGTTTAGGGTCTTCTGCCAAAGTGCAAGGGGAGGGCAAGCACATGGTTTATTTCCATGATGGAGCATTCTAACCACAAGGCTCTTGTAACTTCTGCCAGACAATTCATTAAGTGGCACATTCTCTCTGAGAAGCACTATAGTAGCAGTGTTTGCTGGAGTAAGAGTTAGGAAAGTTAATGAATTCTGAGCTAAGAAGAAATATTTTAAAAATGCCAAAGATGCATTTGATAAAAAGTGGTAAATCTCCTATAGTGGCAACAATGTTTTCTTCTGTGGTTAAAGATACTAAGAATCATTTGTATGGGATATTTTCTTCCACAATAAAGTTTTTAAGTTGTTTAGTATTAAAGAATGCTCCATTTCCATCTGGTTTGCTGTCACTTTAAGGGCAATACAAGAATACAGTTGTTTCTCTAACTCTTCGCGTATTTCTGACGGAGCACCGCGAAGCAGATAGTCTTTTAGTAACTGGCATACTTTTGCCAAGTTGGGCTGAATTATTTCTGTGGTACATTTCATTTTACTTTGGTCGCATAGAGTTCTACAGTCTGTACCATAAACACAGTCCAAGTCAGACTCACAGTGACGATCTTTAAATAATTCCTTCAAATTAATTTCTGGCACAATTTTTCTCATGTCCACCATTTTCAAGTCATATTTATCATTATAACCCAAGTTTTTGGCACTGGTATCACACATAAGAAAATTCCCATAAGGTCCATGGAAAATGTCTTCCACAAATTCTAAAAGCCCTATAGCTATTTTTGCCTTTCTAGGCCATGATGGAGTAAACCACTGGTCCATGCTTCTTCTGAAACTAGAGGGAATGAAAAGTTCTAAGATCCATGGAAGGCTTATTCCATAGAGAGAGGTATATGCAACTCTTTCCATCACATAGAGATCTCCACAAAACCCCATCAATTTTGGAGTGTGTTCTTTATCCTGGAGGATCACCATAAGCAGAAACTCATTTAGCTGCAGAAGAGCCCATGCTGACTTTGCTTCTGGTAAGGAAACTCGACCATCTTTGTTTCCATCAGCAACTGACAGGATGAGATTAACCAGTTCAGAAAGATTTCCCTGTTCACCCAACTTTCGCTAGAAAAAACAAATATATATATTTAATTCCATATACATTTTTCTTCTGAAAACTATTAAACTGGTTACCTGCCCTGTGTTTTTATATTCAATGAAGTATTTTACCCATTCTACTCAGCTGCATGTGGAACCTACAGCAGCGTCTATGGTCATACTCTGTTTTTGTGGGTTTCAGTAATGATACATACGCAGTGCTTTTTAGGACTATACTGAGTGTTCCTTTCATGTGTATGGTGCACTGAAAGTATGTGTTTTCTTCTTTTTCAAAGTCCTAAAAATTTGCACTTTGTCCTCAGTAAGAGAGTCTTTAATAAATTATGTTAGGTATCGTATAATTAGAGCTCTTGATTAATCGCAGTTAACTCACGCAATTAACAAAAAAAATTCAATGCGATTAAAAAAATTAATCGCGATTAATCGCACTGTTAAATAATAGATGACCAATTGAAATTTATTAAATATTTTTGGATGTTTTTCTACATTTTCAAATATATTGATTTCTATTACAACGCAGAATACAAAGTGTACAGTGCTTACTTTATATTATTATTTTTGATTACAAATATTTGCACTGTAAAAATGATAAAAGAAATCGTATTTTTCAATTCACCTCATACAAGTACTGTAGTGCAATCTCTTTATCGTGAAAGTGTAACTTACAAATAGAGATTTTTTTTTTTTGTTACATAACTGCACTCAAAAACAAAACAATGTAAAACTTTAGAGCCTACAGTCCTACTTCTGAGTCCACTCAGTCTTACTTCTTGTTCAGCCAATTGCTAAGACAAACAAGTTTGTTTACATTTATGGGAGATAACTGCTGACTGCTTCTTATTTATAATGTCACCTGAAAGTGAGAACAGGTGTTTGCATGGTATTTACGTGCCAGATATGCTAAACATTCACGTGCCCCGTCACGCTTCGGCCACCATTCTAGAGGACATGCTTCCATGCTGATGATGCTCGTTAAAAAAATAATGCACTAATTAAATTTGTGACTGAACTCCTTGGGGGAGAATTGTATGTCTCCTGTTCTGTTTTACCCACATTCTGCCATATATTTCATGTTATAGCAGTCTCGAATGATGATCCAGTACATATTAGTTTTAAGAACACTTTCACAGCAGATCTGACAAAACGAAAAGAAGGTACCAATGTGAGATTTCTAAGGTTAGATACAGCACTTGACCCAAAGGTTTAAAAATCTGAACTGCCTTCCAAAATCTGAGAGGGATGAGGTGTGCAGCATGTTTTCAGATGTCTTAAAAGAGCAATACGCTTGATGCGGAAACTACAGAACCCGAACCACCAAAAAAAAAAATCAACCTTCTGCTCGTGGCATCTGACTCAGATGATGAAAATGAACATGCATCGGTCGCTCTGCTTTGGATCATTATCGAGCGGAACCCATCATCAGCATGAACGCATGTCTTCTGGAATGGTAGTTGAAGCATGAAGAGGCATATGAATCTTTAGTGCATCTGGCACGTAAATATCTTGCGATATCCGGCTACAACAGTGCCATGCTAATGCCTGTTCTCACTTTCAGGTGACACTCTAAACAAGATGTGGGCAGCATTATCTCCTGCAAGTTGTAACCAAACTTTGTTGTCTGAGCAATTGGCTGAAGTAGGACTGAGTGGACTTGTAGGTTCTAAAGTTTTACATTGTTTTATTTTTGAATGCAGTTATTTTTTGTACACAATTCTCCATTTGTAAGTTCAACTTTGATTATAAAGAGATTGCACTACAATACTTGTATTAGGTGAATTAAAATATACCATTTCTTTTGTTTTTTACAGTGAAAATATTTGTAATCAAAAATAAATATAAAGTGAGCACTGTACACTTTGTATTCTGTGTTGTAGTTGAAATCAATATATTTGAAAATGTAGGAAACATCCAAAAATATTTAAATAAATGGTATTCTATTATTGTTTAACAGTGCGATTAATCGCAATTAATTTTTTTAATCGAGTGATTAATCACAATTAATTTTTTTAATCATTTGACAACCCTACTTGTAATAAAAACATTATGTGGTTCTTTTGCTATAAAAGTTTTGAGAGTTCAAACAACATTTCATAATAACCAGAGCTTGTTTTACTATGATTCATCTGATTAAAGCGTGCATCTTGCAATAGTGACGAGAGATTACAACAAGGAATACAATCATTACTAGCCAGTCATAAATATGTTTTTAATATCGCTTAGTACTACTCCTATACTAATAAATGTACTTTCATACTTAGTTCTGTCACTTACTATAATAACTTTCATTTCATTGGTTTAACAAACTAGCAGGACTGCTGCGCTTTTGAATAGGGAAGTCCTGTCTTTTCTGGAATCAAAACTGTGCTACACCCATCTATGACCAGTATAGTCAGGATATTTTTTCAAGTCCTTGTCTCCACTGAACATTTTCTGATATTGTCCTGCAATTACTCTAGCATCTCTGCAACTCCACCAATGTTAATTATAGGGGAAAGCACTAGTGTAAACCAGTCACCAACATTCTTACCATGATGTTGCATAGACCTGCTTTGAGTAGGGGTAAGTGACACTTGTAGATCAGCTGTCAGGTTTTCTGTTTGGTTTTTAAACTCACACTGCCACAGTTGCTATCACTACTGGAGCTGCATAAGTGATAGAGTAATGGAGGGAGAAGTTCAGAAAACCCTCAGTGTAAACATATCCTTAGATCAATGCTTCTATATTGGGAAAACTCGGTTGCAGACTACTTAGTAGGATAGAATAGTTTTTAGTATGGTACAAAAAAAATGCAGAGGAAGAGATACCTATTTCTCTGGTCACAATTGTTAGCAAAACTGATGCTAGCAGAGTTCTAGAGAAACTGTATTTAAACACTGATCCAATCCCAGTAGGAATAGGGCCGTAGGGACACCACTAGCATTATAAATACAACCATGTCATGGGACCAGGCTACAACACAGTTCCAAACAGTAGTTTAAGAAAGACTTTAAGGGCCAAAAACAGGTTCAAGCCTTAAACATGTGAAAGTTGCATGCTAGTTTCCATTCCAATAACTATCCTGCCACCTCCACCCCTCTATTTTTGTTTTTCTTTTAAATTACTCATGATTGTCTCTAACATGTAACTCTGGGTCTGAAATTTTTCATGCTTATGTGATCTACTCACCAGCAACCACTGTAGCCCAGAACATAATTGAGTTTTTCCACAATCACAGTAGATTCTTAAAGTGAAAAAATATGAAAATTGTTCTCAAAGCTAAAATAGAAGGTCATCCCTAACCTAACTGGAATTGTAGCTTAGTAGGTTTTGACTTTACATTTAATTTGTGTACTCTTCCTGCTGAAAACAAACGAACAGACAAAAAGAGAGTCAGGCAAAAAAAAAATTTTTTTTTTGAATAAAAAATAAATGTGGTGAGAATGAGCATCTATGCTCATTTTCTCTTCTTTGACATATACTTACTTTAAAAAGACCATATACCATTTCTTTGAATTTCTGAACAGTAGTTCCTCTAGTTGGTTTATCAAACAGAACTATTTCTTTTCTTGGTTCCAGTTCAGTTCCAAGATCAAGATGAATAGTTTCTTCCATCTGGCATTTTATGACACCTTGTAGATTACCCCAGATTCCTAAATACATCTATGTAGAAAAAAGGCAATGAGATAGTTACATAAAAATTTCCTCAAAAGCTCTCCTGTCTTCTACTGTCCTGAGTCAGAATGCTGGGTTTGCTCATGGAAACTGCAAGGAGCCAGCATTCAGACTAGTAGTGGCAGCTCCCTGTACAATGTGCCACTTTAAAACATATTTAAGAGAGACCACTGCATCCAAATATGATTTTAAAGAGCAACATACCCATGCTCCATAAAAGTGTGCTTTATACAATGGCAACAGCAACTTCTCCATTAAGGCCGATAAGGGGCATTTATTTTGGTTTCGTGGTGCAGGATGGGAGAGAGGAAGCACATTGTACTGGAACACAGGCACTCTGTCAAAACCTTTAATGGATGTGGAGTGTCAGCAATTTTGGAAGTGACCGTGTAATGAACGTAAGAACATAAGAATGGCCCTACTGGGTCAGACCAAAGGTCCATCTAGCCCAGGATCCTGTCTTCCCACAGTGGCCAGTGCCAGGTGCCCCAGAACAGGTAATCATCAAGTGATCCATCCCCTGTCGTCCATTCCCAGCTTCTGGCAAACAGGCTAGGGACACCATTCCTGCCCATACTGGCTAATAGCCATTGATGGACCTATCTTCCATGAATTTACAGACACTCCACAACTTACGCAAGTGTTCGGTTCCGGAACGCCTCGCGTAACTCAAATTTTGCGTAAGGCGGAAATGTATACCCAACCATTACAAAGGAAAAAAAAAAAGACCTCCTATTTCTAGCTTACGGAACTTTTTCCATAAGTGCGGATTTGCATAAGTCGGGTTTGCATAACCCAAGGGGCATCTGTATCTAGTTCTTTTTTGAACCCTGTTATGGTCTTGGCCTTCACAACATCCTCTGATAAGGAGTTCCACAGGCTGACTGTGCGTTGTGTGAAGAAATACTTCCTTTTATTTGTTTTAAACCTGCTGCCTATTAATTTCATTTGGTGACCCTAGTTCTTGTGTTATGAGAAGTAGTAAACAAAACACTTCCTTAAGTTTCCTTCTACTTTCTCTACACCAGTCATGATTTTATAGACTTCAATCATATCTCCCCTTAGCCGTCTCTTTTCCAAGCTGAAAAGTCCCAGTCTTATTAATCTCTCCTCATACGGAAGCTGTTCCATACCCCTAATCATTTTTGTTGCCCTTTTCTGAACCTTTTCCAATTCCAATATATAATTTTTGAGATGGGACGACCACATCTGCACATAGTATTCAAGATATGGGTGTACCATGGATTTATATGGCGGCAACATGATATTTTCTGTCCTATTATCTATCCCTTTCTTAATTATTCCCAGCATTCTGTTCGCTTTTTTGACTGCCGCTGCACATTGAGTGGATGTTTTCAGAGAACTATCCACAATGTCTCCAAGATCTCTTTCTTGAGTGGTAACAGCTAATTTAAACCCCATCATTTTATATATATAGTTGGGATTATGAAATGGGATTTCATAGCTGCTCTAGTGCAGGGTCCACACCAAGTATAGGTTTATTGTACATTTAAAGTTTCAGTATTTTAAAAGTGGCATGTGTAAAATTAGAGAAGTAGAGTGTTACACAGTATTACAAAGCATACATACACATCTGTATAATATGATATGCCAAATCATCAAATACACTAAGAAATACCAAATCTATACATTTATTGGACTGTAGTATTTATCTAAATCACTGTAAAAGGTAAATCTCTGTCCTCATTTCCCCCACCACCCAATTTATCACAGATTTGCTGAACCTAGCATATTGGATTTAAAATGCCTAGAGTTAAAAATGATTGAGTGGCAAACATCCTATTTCATGGAAACAGAAATGTGAATTAAATACAAAATTCAGACAAGTATAATCCTTGTAAAATGGAATCAAACATTATTCTGAATTGTTGTCTCCTGTTTCTAAGATAGAGTTCTATATTGGTTGACAGCTCAGATTTCTCACTTTTAGAATGGGATTATAAATGCAGTGCCAACAGGATCCCTAGTTTAAAATTCTCATCCCTTGAATATCTCAGTGAGCAAAACTTTAAATAAGTAAAAATTTAACTGAAGTCAAGTCATTTTACAATAAGGTCTGTTTAATATTCTGCAAAAACCAAACAAACCCCAAACCTGGTTTAGATAAAGAATCATATGATTAGCTCATATAAATAAAGTCATACCTGGTTATTGGGTTTTGTTGACAAACATTTTCCAAAATACAGTGTTTCTTTAGCGCAAAGACTACTACATGCTGATCCATCAATAACTCCAGTCTTATATTTATCACACTGAAAGACAAAGAGGAAAATAGTTTCTAGAAAGAACTGAAGAATAGAAAGAGGAAACAATACACCTGTTGGCTTTTCCAATATCTATGCTTTTATCCTGTAAAATGAGGGGGGGAAAGCTGTACAAACTCTGAAACGTGTCTGTGGTACAAAAAAAAATTCAGATATGTCCCAATTCTGCAAGTTGCTCTGCAGAGGTGAACCCCCTGCATCTGCATGGGGACCCTATATAGAATAGAATACAGCAGAATATTGAAGCTAATGGGGCTCTGTGCAGGCCCAGGGGTCTACCTGCATGGAGCAGTTTGCAAGATCAGGGCCTTATTGGGTCAATGATTCAAACTGGGAGACAGACTGGGAGCTTTTACACTCGATCAGAAGAGACTTACCGAAAACAAGAAACAAACAAAACAAAACTACATGCTAGATGGTGCCAGAAGATGCCTTGGGGGGGGGAGGGGAGGGGAGAGGAAGGTGGTGAATGTAAGAAGCACAATGATTGCTAATGCCTCAAACTTGTTAAGGCATCTGCTAACACGTATCTCTGCTTTTACATGGGGGTCTGCTAATATGTATTTCTACTTCCACGTGGAATCCTCAAATTTCACCATTCTGAAATAATAGAAAAAGGAACAGCCTGCCATTGAGTTCATAGTATTATTTCTTTTAATCTGTATATTCTTTCAGTAAAAAAGGATGTCTATGTTTTGGTATAGGTACTCTGACACATTTTAAAAATACAAGTATAAGATTAGATTATTCTAGCAACTCCCCTTTGACTAATAATTAAGGTATAATAGACCAGCAAACAAAAACATATTTAAGATCTTTACAATCTTTCACCAAAGTCCTCCCAATCCCTTGCAGCCAGGGAAAACAAATGGACAGCATGCCCTAAAAAGCCAATAAACTAAAATTATTTTGGACTGTGAAGGAGAAAGTTTCAGATCTACAGGGCCCCTGTGGAGAACACACTGCCAGCTGCTTCTCTCTTATAAGAGTGAGATTCTACCTGAGTGTCTTGTGGGTACTCTAGCAGCATGCATCATTTTTAACTCATCAGAAGGAGTTAAACAAAGGCAGCGGAATCACTAACTTAAAATTAGTATATCAATTATAATTGATTCTCCCACAACAAAAGCGTCACAAAGTGAATTTGATCACATGGCAGTTTACAACTCAGCCATTGAATCAATGAGAAAATAAAGTACAAAAATAATTGGTTTTAGCTGTAGGTAACTGAAATTAGGATTATTGTATTTGCATAACGTAATAGT
Source organism: Terrapene triunguis (assembly GCF_002925995.2). Taxonomy (NCBI): domain Eukaryota; kingdom Metazoa; phylum Chordata; order Testudines; family Emydidae; genus Terrapene; species Terrapene triunguis. The sequence goes on along the minus strand of NW_020664562.1, from coordinate 22,856,093 downwards.
AAATATTACTTTTTGATGGAAACTACTGAATAATTCAAAAGTAGATTCAAAGATGATAAAAAAGCTTAACAAACAGGACATATAAATATACTTACTATTATTTTCTTACAGTCATGACCTCTGCATAGCTCTGTGTAAGTGGAGTACTGAACATATATAATCCAGCTGCCAATAAATACTACTAGCCAAGAGATGAAGAGATACTTCATTCGCATATATGAGAAGCGAACCTGAAGATATAAAAGAAAAACATGAAGGTAATTAATTCAGGAATAGGCTGAACTGCTTCCATTGTCCTAACATGATTTGCCATTCAGTCTTTACAAAAACTCTATATAAAATCCAGTCATCTTTTTTATTAATGTGTAGTATCCTTTTAGAACACTAAGTTCCAGGATCAAACAGAACTGGTGCTGGATGCCAGCTATAGGGGAAAAAGAAGGACTCTGATAATAGAAATTGGAAAAATGAGACCAAAGGGAGGGTTGGTAAAAGTTTACCAAATTGTAAAAAAACTGAAACTGCCAAATTTCTACTACTTCCACCTATGCCAGTCCACCTGGAAGAAGCATTTATTGTCAGTTACTTAGAAGCGCTACTTCTGGAAAATCAGTTCCAACAGAGCAGAAACTAATGAAAGATATAACCTAATCCAGATGAAAAATAAATTTGAAATCATCAGTATATGGAGGGTGGTGGTGTAGAAGGAAATAATTCCCATGTGTTTGAACACTTTCCATTATGTGGCTAATTAGTGGAATTCAAAGGAGGGTGATGGAAAGTTCCATGTACTATTCTGATCTCCAACTGTCTTCTACATTGCCATATTTTCATTTTCTGGCTGCTTCCACCCCATCAACTACATGTTATCCCTTTGGACAAGGGAAGGTTGTTTGGGTTTTTAATGTTTGAGGGTGGGTTGCTGCTGTCCGGCTTAAAAAAACAAACAAGCAGGGATAGAGGCTGATCTGGCCATTTGGCCATTTAGCTTTTTCTTCCTGATAATCTGGAGTGCTCATGATCTGATTTTGCACTCAGGAACAGCAGAAAGTGTTGGAGAGAACAGAACAGCAGAGACCAGTCTTGGCAACATAAAGAGTGAGCATTCAGATTACGTAAATGTAAAATGCCTGTTCATTCTTCTTCAGCCACATGAAATCTGTGCTTTGTATAGAGAAACAGTGAGACTTGGCAGGCATGCAAGGAAAGGAAAGATGGGAAAGCAAGAGCATGGATATGAGAGGTAGTAAAGTACATAAAAGATTGTTTCTGAAGGTTCTTGTTCTTAAATCACAACCAGAGGCCTTTAAAGGTCCACCCACACCAAATATGAATACCAGTTTCAGCTGGAGATAGCAATTCCAGGAGAGAGAGCTCTGTAATATTGGATTGCTGTAAATGATAGTGTCTTTAAATTAAACCAGTCAAAGAGAATATACAAAATTGTTTAAGCATCTTAGCATAACATACTTCAATCTAAAATGCGATCTTACAAAGGAGAATAAAGACAGAATTTGCTGGAAATCTAAACAAAGTACACTGGTTCTCCACTTGTGAGGTACTCCCTTCTCTTCATGTGTCATTATATAATCCCTGCATCTGTAACTTTCACTCCATGCATCTGAAGAAGTGGGTTTTTTACCCATGAAAGCTTATGCCCAAATAAATCTGTTAGTCTGGAAGGTGCCACTGGACTCCTTGTGTTTTTTTTTTTTAAACAAAGTAGATTATCTTTTTTTTTTTAAATAAATATTAAAAAAAAAAACCCTCTGCTTTTAGTACTGTACTGATTTTACTTTAAATATCATTAGCTTTCATAATTATATTCCAACACACTTTTCCCTGAAGGAAAATAAAAATCGCCATGACATATTACTTTTGTTTTCCAGATATCTTCTAATTAGTGGTCTATTTAGTTTTATTTCTACTTGCTAGACACTTGGAAACAAGTATAAAAAGGAAGATTCTTTTGCCAAGAACCTCCTATTCTAAATAGAGCATATATAGACAATGGATGTGATGCAACACAAAGCAATGTGAATGAGTGGTGGAATAGCATGTGTCTTATTTGTTCCACAGTTTTGGTTTAGGATGGGTTTTTTTGTTTTTGTTTGTGTGTTTTTCTTGTGTCTATTTGTTAGCATTTGTCAGTTCACGCCTCTTGAAATTATTGTTTCAGGCTGTCTGAACATGCAGGCAGTCATCAGTTACACTCAAGTCACATTTATAAGCTTTTCTTCAACTGTAAGATCTAGAAACAGGGTGGATAAAAATCAATGATTTTTTTAATAAAAATATTTTTTTTATTTAAACTGAATTTTTAATTTAAATTAAATACATTTCTTTTAATATAAACCCATTTAAAATTAAATTAGCAATTATAACAACCTAAGTTAAGGCCGAAATTTATTATAATCTATTAAAATAATTTAAATTAAATTAAAGTAGTACATGCTTGCTACTGAGGTATTAGAGAAAGCCAAACTACTGAATTGGTAGAAGTCACTGGCTACGCACATGGAACAAGAGTTTGCTGCAGTGCTAAACCAGCTTTTAACAGAAGTAGCCTCTTCCTCAAAGGCAGACAAAATAGTGTCTTCATTTCAATTTATTCAGCGCTCTTCAGTTCAGTGACTAGTTCATTCAAAATAAAGAAACCAGTGCGAGTAGAAAAAGCAGGAAAGCTTGATTTCCTTTTCTAATCTATGAAAAATTAAAGCTGAACTTATCACGACTCTAGAAATGGGGACCCTGGGCAAAGGCCTGTAGTGCCTTACTCTGGCTCTGTTGTGATGGGAACTTGAAGAGGAACTAAGCCTGGTCAGAATCGTGACCAAAGTAGGAGATATTCTGTGGCAGCATTTAGGGCAGAAACAAAAACTATTTTACTCTGTTCCTACATTCATTTATGCCTCTGCAAAGGCAAGTGTTACTTGGTACTTTTCTGTGGCGGCTGCTATTTTCCCCTCCAAATCTAAGATTTTAATTTTTAACACACACCTAAGTCTAACCCTTACAGTTGTGAAGAAAACCTTCAGAACATGAACCTAGTGTAAACCAATGAAGTGAAGTCTACCCGAGTCCACAAACTCAGCAGATACTGCTCCTTTTCATCTCAATTGGGTGTTAGCTCTGAAGACTACTAAGAACAATTTAAATATCAATTTAGTTAAGTTTTGCCACTGAACAAAGTCTGTAAGTAGGGTGACCAGACGTCCTGTTTTTAAAGGGGGCAGTCCTATATTTAAGGCCTCCTACAGGTGTCCTGACTTTTTCTTAAAAATGGGCAAATTGTCTCGTATTTTCTGTTTCCCTCCTCCCTTCCACATCAGTACTCGTGGGTCCTGCTGCTGGCTGGATCCCTGCTTGCCAGCTATCCGCCCACCAGCGGTGAGTGGGAGGGTCCAGTGGCCAACAATGGGGGTGCAAGGCTGGTGGCAGGGCAAAGTTGCAGTGTGCGGGGCCGGCCGCTCCCCCTGCTGGTCCATCAGTGCAGCCCCTGCTGAGTGCCGGCTCTCAGCCAGCAGGGCCTCACTCCCTGTCCCGTTTCCGACCAGCAATGACTGCATGCTGTGGCAGCCAGTGAGTGAGGGCAGGTCCTAGGCAGCGGCTGGTTACGTGTCACCTCTATTGTCCACCATTTATGTGCTCCCCCTCTCACTGTCTGCTCCCTGCTTTGCCCCTTCATACACACACACACATTCCTGCTGCTCCTCCATATCTCCCCCGGCAGGGCACATCCTGCTCCCAGTGCTGTGTGGAGAACCAACCCCTAGTTGGAGTGCTCAGCTCACTGGCAGGCTCCTTCCTTCCACCACTTACTCTGGCTGGGCCAGTGCCCCAGGCAAGCCCAAGACACTGTGGCCCGGGGTGCTGGCCAGGAGGAGTCAAAGCCCCACATAGTGCCAGCACAGGGTAGCCTCTCCGCCCCTCAGCCAAGCTCTGGAGTGGTGGGGTGTGTGTGTCATTTCCAGCCTGTTCATGCCCTGAATCTGCAGGCTCCACAGCAGACCTCCAGGCACCCTCTTCACCTGCCCCCTCCCACCCTGGGTGCTGCCCCCAGGGACAGCAGGGCTTCTCTGTCCCCTAGGCACCCTCTGCTGCTGAGCGACCTACCTGGCCGGGTTCGCTGAAGCTCCTGCAGTCAGGTTCCCTGGGCCCTGGTGCACAATGCAGCCTTAGGGCTTAACCCCTTCCTGCTCTCGCTGTAGCTGCAGGGGGGTGCAGGGACAGAAAGACAGGAGGTGGCTGGGTTATGTCGGTGGCCAGCAGCAGCCAACAGGAGGTATTAGCTGCCTTTCAACACTGTGCGGGCAGGAAGGGACGGGAGCTGCTTCCAGCCACAGGGCGGTGGGGGAAGACATGAGCTCTGCAAAGACACGGGCCAGGTCATCCCTTCCCTTCCCCCTCCCCCTCCCACTCCTGCGGCTGGAAGCAGCTCCCGTCCCTTCCCTCCCGCACAGTGCTGAAAGCTGGCCACATTCTGGTGTGAACTCTGGCAGAAATCTGGGGTGGTGGTAGTGCATGTGACCTTGCATGCCCTCCTCCAAATGTTACCTCGGGAACACGCGGCACCAAGTACTAGGAAAGGCGAGTCCGTCCAGGGGCCCAGGGTCGGTCGGACACACACACACACACACACACACGTGAGAGAGGTGTATGGGTCACCTCTCCCCCGGCGATCCCATAAGTCTTAATGATAAGAAGATAAATAAAAAGAATCAAACTAGAGAAGGGCGACAAAGGTGTGACAAGATTACGGCGATCAACAGATGGCTCAGGCAGTGGTGCTATAAGGAGGGCTTTGGGATGTATGGCCACTGGGAAGCAGTCATGGACAGAGGACTGTTCTCTCGGGATGGACTTCACCTGAGTAAGGAGGGAAATAGACTTCTAGGATGGAGGCTGGCACAACTGATTAAGAGAGCTTTAAACTAGGAATTTGGGGGAGATGGTTGGGAGATGTCCAGGTAATCTCCACGCTGGAATTTACCATTGAGAGGGAAGAAAACGAACTAAGAAAGGATACAGCCGTGGGTATATGAATGGACATAAAGAGGAAGGGTAGTGTAGATACCAGTCTAATAGGTGATACTGGTGGTAGAATGTCTGTGCCTAATCGGGTAAAGAATGTCAGTGAAGCCGAATGGCAAAAATTAAGATGTTTGTACACTAATGCAAGGAGCCTAGGTAACAAAATGGAGGAACTAGAGCTACTGATGCAGGAAGTGAAACCAGATATTATAGGGATAACAGAAACATGGTGGAATAGTAGTCATGACTGGAGTACAGGTATTGAAGGGTATGTGCTGTTTAGGAAAGACAGAAATAAAGGCAAAGGTGGTGGAGTAGCATTGTATATCAATGATGAGGTAGACTGTAAAAAAATAAGAAGTGATGGAATGGATAAAACAGAATCTGTCTGGGCAAAAATCACATTGGGAAAGAAAGCTACTAGAGCCTCCCCTGGGATAGTGCTTGGGGTGTGCTACAGACCTCCGGGATCCAATTTGCATATGGATTGAGACCTCTTTAATGTTTTTAATGAAATAAATACTAATGGGAATTGTGTGATCATGGGAGACTAACTTCCCTGATATAGACTGGAGGACAAGTACTAGTAATAATCATAAGGCTCAGATTTTCCTGGTTGCGATAGCTGATGGATTCCTTCATCAAGTAGCTGAAACCAACAAGAGGGGATGCCATTTTAGATTTAGTTTTGGTGAGTAGTGAGGACCTCATAGAAGAAATGGTTACAGGGGACAACCTTGGTTTGAGTGATCATGAGCTAATTCAGTTCAAACTAGATGGAAGGATAAACAAAAATAGATCTGGGACTAGGGTTTTTGATTTCAAAAGGGCTAACTTTAAAGAATTAAGGAAATTAGTTAGGGAAGTGGATTGGACTGAAGAACTTGTGGATCTAAAGGTGGAGGAGGCCTGGAATTACTTCAAGTCAAAGTTGCAGAAACTATCAGAAGCCTGCATCCCAAGAAAGGGGGGGAAATTCATAGGCAGGAGGTGTAGACCAAGTTGGATGAGCAAGCATCTCAGAGAGGTGATTAAGAAAAAGCAGAAAGCCTACAAGGAGTGGAAGATGGGAGGGATTAGCAAGGAAAGCTACCTTATTGAGATCTGAACATGTAGGGATAAAGTCAGAAAGGCCAAAAGCCATGTAGATTTGGACTTTGCAAAGGGAATTAAAACCAATAGTAAAAGGTTCTACAGCCATATAAATAAGAAGAAAACAAAGAAAGAAGAAGTGGGACTGCTAAACACTGAGGATGGAGTGGAGGTTAAGGATAATCTAGTGTGGAAGTAGGCATGGCCCAATATCTAAACAAATACTTTTCCTCAGTCTTTAATTAAGCTAATGTTCTTATGTTCTAATGAGGATTTTAGGGATAATGGTAGGATGACAAATGGGAATGAGGATATGGAGGTAGAGATTACCACATTCGAGGTAGAAGCCAAATTTGAACAGCTTAATGGGACTAAATCGGGGGGCCCAGATAATCTTCATCCAAGAATATTAAAGGAACTGGCACATGAAATTGCAAGCCCATTAGCAAGAATTTTTAATGAATCTGTAAACTCAGGGGTTGTACCGTATGACCGGAGAATTGCTAACATAGTTCCTATTTTTAAGAAAGGGAAAAAAAGTGATCCGGGTAACTATAGGCCTGTAGTATGCAAGGTCTTGGAAAAAATTTTGAAGGAGAAAGTAGTTAAGGACATTGAGGTTAATGGTAATTGGGACAAAATACAACATGGTTTTACAAAAGGTAGATCATGTCAAACCAACCTGATCTTCTTTGAGAAGGTAACAGATTTTTTAGACAAAGGAAATGCAGTGGATCTAATTTACCTCGATTTCAGTAAGGCATTTAATACGGTTCCACGTGGGGAATTATTAGCTAAATTGGAAAAGACGGGGATCAATATGAAAATTGAAAGGTGGATAAGGAACTGGTAAAGGGGAGACTACAACGGGTCATACTGAAAGGTGAACTGTCAGGCTGGAAGGAGGTTAGTAGTGGAGTTCCTCAGGGATCAGTTTTGGGACCAAGCTTGTTTAATCTTTTTATTACTGACCTTGGCACAAAAAGTGGGAATGTGCTAATAAAGTCTGCGGATGACACAAAGCTGGGAGGTATTGCCAATACAGAGAAGGACCGGGATATCATACAGGAAGATCTGGATGACCTTGCAAACTGGAGTAATAGTAATAGGATGAAATTTAATAGTGAAAAGTGCAAGGTCATGCATTTGGGGATTAATAACAAGAATTTTTGTTATAAATTGGGGACGCATCAGTTGGAAGTAACAGAGGAGAAGAAGGACCTCAGAGTATTGGTTGATCACAGGATGACTGTGAGCCGCCAATGTGATATGGCCGTTAAAAAAGCTAATGCGGTCTTGGGATGCATCAAGCGAGGTATTTCCAGTGAAGATAAGGAGGTGTTAGTACCGTTATACAAGGCACTGGTGAGACCTCATCTGGAAGATTGTGTGCAGTTCTGGTCTCCCATGTTTAAGAAGGATGAATTCAAACTGGAACAGGTACAGAGAAGGGCTACTAGGATGATCAGAGGAATGGAAAACTTGTCTTATGAAAAGAGATTCAAAGAGCTTGGCTTGTTTAGCCTAACCAAAAGAAGGCTGAGGGGAAATATGATTGCTCTTTATAAATATATCAGAGGGATAAACATCAGGGAGGGAGAGGAATTATTTAAGCTTAGTACCAATGTGGACACAAGAACAAATGGATATAAACTGGACATTAGGAAATTTAGACTTGAAATCAGACGAAGGTTTCTAACCATTAGAGGAGTGATGTTCTGGAACAGCCTTCCAAGGGGAGTAGTGGGGTCAAAAGACATATCTGGCTTCAAGACTAAGCTTGATAAGTTTATGGAGGCGATGATATGATGGGATAGCCTAAATTTTGGTAATTAATTTATCTTTGATTATTAGCGGTAAATATGCCCAATGGCCTGTGATGGGATGTCAGATGGGGTGGGATCTGAGTTACTACAGAGAATTCTTTCCTGGGTGCTGGCTGGTGAGTCTTGCCCACATGCTCAGGGTTTAGCTGATTGCCATATTTGGGGTCGGGAAGGAATTTTCCTCCAGGGCAGATTGGCAGAGGCCTTGGAGGTTTTTCGCCTTCCTCTGCAGCGTGGGGCACGGGTCACTTGCTGGAGGATTCTCTGCACCTTGAGGTCTTTAAACCACGATTTGAGGACTTCAATAACTCAGACATAGGTTAGGGGTTTGTTACAGGACTGGGTGGGTGAGATACTGTGGCCTGCATTGTGCAGGTCAGACTAGATGATCATAATGGTCCCTTCTGACCTTAAAGTCTATGAGAACTATGCCATATTTCTTTTTAGCAGGGATGTCAATTTGAACATTTGTACTGTATAATTCTGATTGATTGCCGTTCAACTTGCTTGAATATGAGTAATTTTACCAGATGTCCCATATTCAGCATAGGGAAATATGGTCACCCTATCCATAAGAAGGAATAATGCCAAACATTATGAAGCTGTTGTTATGGGTTTGATTAAATCTCATTGACACTGATGGGTGTGAACACACCTTTCATTTAAAATAGTTATAAGAGACAAATAAGGAGACCCACCTACAACAAGACATAATAGAGCTGGACCTTCCTGCCCGGCCCTTGAGCTCCCGGCCGGGGAGGCAAGCCCCCAGCCCCTCTCCTGCTGTTCCCCCTCCCCCGCAGCCTCAGCTCGCCGTGCCGCCAGCACTCTGGCCGGCGGGGCTGCGAGCTCCTGCCGGGCAGCGCGGTGGCATGGCTGGCTCCAGCTGGGCGGTGCGGCTGCCAGTCCTGGTGCTCTGAGCAGCATGGTAAGGGGGAGGCGATCCTGGGGGGGCAGTCAGGGGACAGGGAGCGGTTGGAAGGGGTGGGAGTCCCGGGGGGCCTGTCAGGGGGTGGGGGTGTGGATAGGGGTCAGGGCAGTCAGGAGACAGGGAGCGGGGTGGGTTGGATAGAGGGTGGGGTCCCGGGAGGGTGGTTAGGGGACAAGGAGCAGGGGGGGGTTGGATGGTCAGGAGTTCTGAGGGGGACAGTCAGGGGGCAGGAAGTGGAAGGGGGTGGATAGGGGGTAGGGGCCAGGCTGTTTGGTGAGGCACAGCCTTCCCTACCCGGCCCTCCATACAGTTTCAGAACCCCGCTGTGGCCCTCAAGCCAAAAAGTTTGCCCATCCCATAATAGAGTATGCCCCGAAATTCGGACTGCTAGGTGGAGGGGCTTTTCTGAGTATTGTTTGGGTTAAAGAGAACGTGTGTATGCTCCAGAGAGATGCAAGAGACTGGGGCCTTGTCTACACTTGCAAGTTAGAGTGCATTAAATCAGCCCCTGGCACCCTAACTCCTGGGGTGTCCACACTGGCAAAGCACTTAGAACGGCTGGACTCCGCAGCTGGAGCACCCCTGGTAATCCACTTCTACAAGAAGGATAGAGCTTTCTGCTCCCAGCTGAAGCGCCGGGGTGTCAGTGTGGACTACGAAGTCAAGTGGCCACTCTCATCATTGTTTTGAACTGGGCTGCAGGCATGCAGATATCCCCTGTTTCTGACAGCCGGCATGCTTATCTGCTCCGGGACGTGTGTGTGTCTATATATGTGAGAGAGAGAAAGACGGGGGTGGGGGCTGATGTCAGGGTTTCCACCTTCCTCCTGCAGCTGTCTGAACTTACAAGACAGCATGCTGACACACTCTCTTCCCCCCAAAACACACTGTCTCGCTCCCCACATACACACAACACACTCCCTGTCACATTACTCCTCCCCATTTGAAAAGCAGCTGGCAATCTAGTAGGATGCCCTGGAAAAATAGGATTGGGAAACCTGCATCATGTGATGCTGTGCCTGCCCCGCATTAGGCATTGCAAACCCTTCCCACAGCTGCAGCCACTTGCAAACTGGGATAGCTACCATGATGCACTGCTCTCTGTGGCGTTGCAAGAGCTGCTAATGTGGACATGCTCCACAGTCACAAGGAGCACAGTGTGAACACACAGCAGCGCTTTCCCTGCTGCTGTCTCTGAGGGATGGTTTAACTCATAGTGCTCTACATCTGCAAGTGTAGACGTAGCCTGGGAGAGAGAGACAGCCAGGAGAAGCATGGAGTACAACGCTGGAAGAAGCTAGAGAGGGAGTTTTGGGGTCTGCTGCTGGCTAACGAGGCTTGGTGATCTAAACAAAGAAAATATCTCCTTTTGTTTTTTTGGTTCCTCCTGTATTCAGAGAAACAGGACTTTGTAAATTCCTTGTAAATAAACAAGACTGCATTGAAGGGGAAAAAAGAAAGATTCCATTGTCACTCTCTACTCCCAACTGCAATACACATAGGGCACCAAATTTGGACTAGCTGCTCGGGACAATGGGGTAATTATATATACAACCCACTGTCAGTGGCATCTTATTGTGATGTCAAAATGGTTCCTATTCCAAATAATTTCACTATTATAGAGTAGTACTCTCTCAAGGTAAGCAGAATTGTCCTTAACTCGTAGCTGGGATGCAAGACTTCCAAAGAAAGCCCTGCATGCTGCAGGAACTGATAGAAGGCTCTTTAGAAGGCTTTTCGTTTCAGATACTGAACCAATACCCCGGCATAGTGTTAAAGAGCACAGTGTGCTAAAGAAGGTTCAGTTTTTCAGATGAAAGAATTGGAGTCCCAACAGCTTGCAGTCATTAAAGATCCCAGGGAACATAAATCATGGATTGTTATCCAAAGTGTTCTACCCAAATTCTAGTTTGCCCAGTTACATTCTGCTGACTTATTTCTCCCTGAAGTTTCAATCTGATGCAGTCTTGTTCACCTTGTATCCTACAGTTACATAAGTGTCAAGAACAGATGTTTGCTGCTTTCATTCATAGCCATGACATTTTGCCACTGAAGCTGTGCGATCAGCTAAGCAACACTAGATATGCCACAATAGTGACATATTCTGCAAGTGTCCAAATCATGGTCCCCATTTCCCTCTTTCAGAGTAACAACTCCAGAGAAGCAGCTCAATAATTATGTCTCAAAGATTCCATCTGGTGTTGCTTATTTGGCTCCAATAGATGAATTTTTCCCCTTTAACACATATAGTTTTCTAGAAAACTCAATAGTATCAAAGGAACAGTTATAAACAGACAGGAACACTGTGATTTCCACACACACTTTCAAAATGTAGGTACTACATTCCTTAACAATACTAGAAGCCATACATTTCAGCCTCTACCCACAAAGTGGTCACTCTTGCAAGACTTCATCTACATTTCCCCCCCCCCCCCCCTCCCTCCATAGTATCTTGCATCAGACTTCAGTGTATGCATCCCCTCAGGTACTTTGATACATTCCATAAAGTTCTAAAGATTGTTAGGGAACATATTTTGACACCCATGTACATTTGTCAGTAGTTGGTGTAAGGAAGTATCGGGTCCCAAAAAGGAGCAGGAATGCAAGATATAGTGCAGAAACCCTTCTCATAATGTCACCTCTCCTTTTCATTTGGGTAAGTGTCAGTCCTTAGTTTTGCATTCTGCTAATATTACTTTTCCATGAAAGCAACTGTTGTAGCAACCACACGGATTTTTTGACATAATGAATGGAAAAGCAGATGATTGTGTGATTGTGAATGGAGAGGGAAGGTGTCCCACAAGATATTGGATAAAATTGTCAAAAGAACCTAAATGACTCAGGCCATGTCTTCACTACAAACTTAAGTCAATTCAACTTATTTCAGCGTAAAGCCGCTGCAGTAAGTATATCGCTTGTGCATACTTGGCTGCTTGCATCAGTGTTGCATGTACTCACCAGGAGTGCTTATTTTAATGCAAAGTATGGTGCGCTGCAGATAAGTATCCCAGTGTGCCACTAGCTACTGGCAGGCATGCTGCCTTTTGGGAAATTTTCAAAATGTATTGTGGAGTAGAGAAGAGTATCACACACAGGTGACAGGGAGCAAGGGGTCAAGTTCACAACTTGCAACTTTCTCCCTCCCATAATGCCATTCATATCCCATAATTTTCATGCCTTTTTAAAAAAAAAAAATCCACAAACCCAGGTGGGCACGACCCTTTCCACAGTCTGTAATCTCTTACAGAGTTCTTCAGTATTGTCACAAATGTTGCAAACACCGGACAAACAATCCTCCAATATTTGCAGAGCTGCAGGATAGATTGCTGAGGAACACAGTGAAAAAACAATTCAAGGTAGTTGGTAGCATTCACAGAGCAGTTTCAGACAGTCAAGGAACACTCCTGAGCTTGAGAAAAACGAGCACTGACTGGTAGTATTGGACAGTAATTCAATCGACGAACAGTGGCTGCTTTGAAACGACGAGCAGTGGCTGCAGAACTTCTCGCTGCAAATGGCCACATTCCTGGATCTGCGTGCTGACCTTGCCCCAACTCACCAGCACAGAGACACCGTAATGAAAGCTACTGTGACGTTATTGACATAAACTGGGACGGTACAGATCATTGTTGCAACCACTGTTATATATTTGCAGCAAATATTGTACAAAGGTTGTCGTGTGAGGTGTCTATAAAGAGGTTATGATTTGCTAGTTATAATTATGCTGTCTGCATGTGTGTACCATTTTGTAGTTGAAGTTATGAATATTGGCTATGAACTTGTATCTCGATGTGTTTTGAGTCTGAGGCCTTGGCTACACTGGCGCTGTACAGCGCTGCAACTTGCTGCGCTCAGGGGTGTGAAAAAACAGTGAGGCAAAGGAGGAAAAGTTGCCACCAGGATGGAGGATAGAGGTGGAGCAGCTGTCTTTGACTTGTAGGAGCAAAACAATGAAAAGTGTATACCTTTGTCCTGCTAATTTGGGGTTGGGTCCGGTGCTATCTTTACATTTAAACACTAAGGAAAAATGCATTCACACACTCACCCAAGGCTCTTTCCCCTTCATTGACTCTGTGCTCAGCTGGGGGGACTCACTAGATTGTGGTGCAGTCTGAAAAACAGGTCCTGGCTGGTGGCATAGCTGGACCTCCCTGCTGTGTGTTCCCCCCCACCCCTCCTCCTTGCTGTTCACAGCAGAGTTCTGTGTCTCAAGCTCCTCAGAGGTATCTAGAGTGGTCTAAGGGGTGCTAATGGAGTATCCACCAATTATGGCATGCAGCTTGGTGTTTAAAAAAAAAAAAAAAAAAAGACAAAAAGGGTAAGTCTGCAGCTTAGCATCAGACTGATTGTTGGCCTCCCTGGCCTTATAGTATGCATGCTGCAGTTCCTTCGCTTTTACATGGCACTGCTGCTGATCCCTATCGTATCCCTTTGCCTTGCATTCTCTGTGCAATCTTTTCGTAGATGTCCACATTTCCATGGCTAATCCATAGCTGTGCCCACACAGTCTCTTCTCCGCACAGGCCCAGGAGATCCAACGCCTCCAATCTACTCCACAAAGAAGCGTGTCTAGTGCATGGAGTCAACATGGTCAGTTGGCAATTGCATGAAACAAGAGACAGCTTGTGTGCTCACAAAGCTGGGCAATCAGGAAAAAGCATTTTAAAAATACACAGAAGTTCTAAAGGAGGGTAGCTTCCGGTCTACGGGGCCCCTGGGCAGCAGAGATCACAATTGTGAGCAGAGTGGTCAGTGTCAGGCATTGGGGACAGCTGCTAGAGGACTGTTAGGGACGACATAGGTCATGCCGCATCTATACTTGCACTGCATCAACCTCAGTAGATCAACCATGGCTCAACACTATTCAATTAGGTGGTTTTATTGAGTCACTGTAATGTAGTGCTTACATTGGCTGGAGACAAATTTGAGTGTAGACGCACGCACAAATAGGCTGATGTAAGGCAACTTACATTGACCTAACGGTGTAGCATAGACCCAGCTTTTGGAGTCTAAATCCCATTTTCAAAAGTGACTTCGATGCTTTTGAAAATGTTACCCAATCTCTATTAGGATGTGACCACACTATCAGAATGTTTGAGAACTCTTGCACTACACATTTTTTTAATAATTATTTTGTAAATCTTGATGGCACTAACCAAAGAAAGCTTCTTGGTCGGCCCAGACAGGTGGAGTTTTCAAACACTGCATAATGCAACAAGTTAAATAGAAAAGCAATAATGCACCTGTAAGCATTGCAACAGTCCTAATGCCATGAGATAAGATTTAAACTCCTAAAGTACATTAACATTTTACACCATCACTGTAGCACCTTAGCAACTCACAAACATTAATGAGTTTATACTTGCAAGGAAATATTAACACCTCCATTTTACAGATAGGAAAATAGGCATAGAGAGATTTAGGGATTTGCCCAGATCACACAGGAAGTGTGTGGCGGAGCAAGGACCTAAATTCAGATCTCATGAATCCTAGTCTAGTACTTGAATTGCAACACCGTCTGTCCTCTCACCTTCTGCTATCAAGATATGAAAGTATCATTCTTATTTTTAATATCCATGTCTCCCTATCTATTCCGCTTAGATTTGTTTGAGTCTTCCAAGAAAACTGAACGTCACCTGGCTCCATCCAAAAATCCAAAGCTTCAATATAAGTAAGAAGTATAACTTGCCATGAATAAAACATTAAGTGTATTTGGGAAAAATAAATTGGCAACTCTGAGCCCAAGTAGCCATCTTGTTGAAGAAATGCCATTTGTGACAACACCTGTGTGACAGACTGCTGTAAGAAACTAAATAAAATTGTCAGGCTGCTTTAATGATGTTTTAACAATCAAAACTTGTTTCTACAAAACATTTCATTTTTAAGTTATTGGAAATGTTACACTCTGAAACTTGCTTAGAGTTGTGCTTTTTGTTCCTAAACTGCCAGTGTTGCAAATTAAGTCACTTCAACAGGACGGTCACCCATGAAACATGCTTTATTTATTATGAGAACCATTTCTTACCCTTTAGACTTTTAGATTGCTGGAGAGAATAAAATGAGTGCAGTTTTCCTTTAAATACAAAGAGAATATTTACCTAGAAACGATAGTCACAGTTGTTAAAAAATATAAACACTTTTTCAAAGTATGTGTAACTACTGGCTTCTCTGAAATTTTCTATGAAAGGGTAAGTACCGTGGTTTATAGTAACTGAACTTAAACTTTTGCTTACGATGCTTGAAAAATATTACTGAAATTTTTTAAAACTGTTCTGGGGTTCTGTGGATGCTCATCCTGTAGTTTATCAAGATATTACACACCTTTAATATACATTTTGGAAAGGAACATGAAATAAGATTAACCAAATCAACTCTTACTAAAGAAAGCTGACTTTTAAAGATTCAGGTAGCCTAGAACAACTCGAATACTCGAGGCTCCTTTTACTTACACCTAGTTTCTCTCCCTCTCCGCTTCCTCAAATAACTATTTAGAGAAAACTGCAACTTACAACAGAAGAATTATATAGGAACACCAGAATTATCAAATCAGATCAGAAAAATAGTCCATCTAGTTGAGTAGACAGCACTGACAGTATACCAGACACTTCAAAGAAAGATGCAAGAAACCTCATAATGAAATTATCCATACAGAAAAGATTTTAATTCTATAATCCAAATAAAGGGGTATAGTATCATGGGTCTATGGTTCAGATCAGGGGTCGGCAACCTTTCAGAAGTGGTGTGCCAAGTCTTCATTTATTCACTCTAATTTAAGGTTTCGCACCAATAATACATTTTAACATTTTTAGAAGGTCTCTTTCTACAAGTCTATATTATATAGCTAAACTATTGTTGTATGGTAAAGTAAATAAGGTTTTTAAAATGTTTAAGAAGCTTAATTTAAAATGAAATTAAAATGCAGAGCCCCCCGGACTAGTGGGCAGGACCCGGGCAGTGTGAGTGCCACTCAAAATCAGCTCGCGTGCCATAGGTTGCCTACCCCTGGTTCAGATCATATATTTTCTCTAAGCAAGAAGAGTCATTAACACTATAAATGCTCATCACATACAAAACTCAAAGTAAACTACTATTAGAAATCTCTGATGGAGAAAGGCCTAGGAGAGAACTACCTGTAGTAAGGAGACTGAATTGCCTCTTACCCTTATAGAAGGTGGTCCCTCCAAATCAGGGCTCAGGTCAGCAATGGGCCAGTGTAAGAAAGCTCACACTTTGGCTGCCTGCATCGTATCTGACCTGTGAATAAACAGAGGATTTCAGTTTCCACAACAGCCAGTTCCTTAACCTTCATGCACATTAGAACGGATGATAAAATTTAATTTGGGAGTAAACTATTGATTTTTAAATCATTAGCTTATTTTTTAAGCCTGGGGGCTAGAGTCCCTGCTAGGGAAAACAGTTGGGTTTTTAAAGCTTTGGACCTATGCTTTTTGTTATTATTTTAACATCTGCATCCTAAATGTATCAAAGTGTCACAAAAGAATCATTTGAGGGATTTTGAACTTCATACCAAATTAGATGGTAGTAATGATCTATGCTTCACTACAATACAATTTATTGTAGTGGGAGCAGTATTGGCTACAGTTGAATTTGCAGAACTGTCATCAGCCTAACAACCTAATTGAAGAAGATTTCCTAGCATGGTCTCTGCCCAGAGGTGAATTATTTTGGAAAGTCTGAATAAAATCAGTTGACCATTTTTGCACAGGTAGGAGGGTAGAAAAGTAATACACACTTTTCCCATTATAAAATTATACTTGCAACTTTTATTAAAATAAAACAAAACACACATAAATCAACAGCCAAATTAGCTGTGGATTGAAATTTGGCATAAAAATATGTAGACCTTATTGAAAAGGGGTATCTTCACGTGTTCCGGAGGAAATTAATCATGGTTGTAGAAAAAAGTTGTAAGATACTATATTATTTTAGATATAATGCTCTAATATAATTAAAATAATGTAAATAAATATAATATAATTAAATATCATAATACATAGTACAAGGGGACACTGCTAAAGTTGCATGTGCATCTTAATTTGGTGTTTACTGATATTTATTCATTCAACCTTAATGTTCTATTAACAGTTTATGGAATTATTTTAAAACAGCCATTTTAAGATGGCATGTTCTAATTTAATGCTTTCCTCCTAACTTAGTAGAGGTCAGATCTAACAGCATGGAACTATAGAAGGGAAATTTAATAATCACTAGAGGAATAAAGAAGTGACATTGCAGAAACTTGAGTACCAAACATTCTCTGAATGACAGTATGTATCTTTAAGGGGATCATAAAGTCAAAATTAGGGCTGTTGATTAATCACAGTTAACTCACGCGATTAACTCAAAAAAATTGTGCTTAATAAATATTTTAATCGCACTGTTAAACAATAGAATCCCAATTGAAATTTATTAAATATTTTGAATGTTTTTCCTACATTGTCAAATATATTGACTTCAATTACAACACAGAATACAAAGTGTACAGTGCTCACTTTATTTTTGATATTTTTATTACAAATATTTGCATTGTAAAAATGATTTTAAAAATAGTATTTTTCAGTTCACCTCATACAAGTACTGTAGTGCAATCTCTTTATTGCGAAAGTGCAACTTACAAATGTAGATTTTGTTACATAACTGCACTCAAAAACAAAACTGTGTAAAACTTTAGAGCCTACAAATTCACTCAGTCCTACTTCTTGTTCAACCAACTGCTACGACAAACAAGTTTGTTTACATTTACGGGAGATAATGCTGCCTGCTTCTTATTTACAATGTCACCTGAAAGTGAGACCAGGCATTCGCATGGCACCAGGGCCGCCGAGAGCGGGTTCAGGCCCCAGTGAAAAAAAAATTTCGGGCCCCCCAGCAAGGGCGGACGGGCTAAACAGGGCCGACGAGAGGGGGGGGAAGTCGGGCCCCGGGACCCTTTCCAGACCGCCGGGCCCCGGTAAGGCGACGAGAGGGGGGGAAGCCGGGGAAGCCAGGCCCCCTTCCGGACCGCTAGGCCCCGGTAATTTGTACTGGCTTCCCCCCCCATCTCGTCGGCCCTGCATGGCACTTTTGTAGCTGGCATTGCAAGGTATTTACATGCCAGATATGCTAAACATTCGTATGCCCCTTCATGCTTCGGCCACCATTCCAGAGGACATGCTTCCATGCTGATCAAGCTCATTAAAAAATAATGCATTAATTAAATGTGTGACTGAACTCCTTGGGGGAGAATTGTATGTCTCCTGTTCTGTTTTACCAGCATTCTGCCATATATTTCATGTTACAGCAGTCTCGGATGATGACCCAGCATGTGTTGTTCATTTTAAGAACACTTTCACTGAAGATTTGACAAAATGCAAAGAAGGTACCAATGTGAGATTTCTAAGGGTATGTCTACACTACGAAATTAGGTTGATTTTATAGAAGTCGATCTTTAGAAAGTGATTTTATACAGTCGATTGTCTATGTCCCCACTAAGTGCATTAAGTCGGCGGAGTGCATCCTCAATACCGTGGCTAGCATTGACTCATGGAGCGGTGCACTGTGGGTAGCTAGCCCACAGTTCCCACAGTCTCCGCTGCCCATTGGAATTCTGGGTTAAGCTCCCGAGACCTGATGGGGCAAAAAGATTGTCGTGGGTGGTTTTCGGTACATGTCGTCAGTCTCCCCTCCCTCCGTGAAAGCAACGGCAGACAATCATTTCACGCCTTTTTTCCTTGGTTACCCATGCAGATGCCATATCATGGCAAGCATGCAGCCCGCTCAGCTCACCGCTGCTGTTGTGAGCATTGTAAACACCTCACGCATTATACTGCAGTATGTGCAGAACCTGGCTAGGAGACGCTAGCACGAGGATGATTGTGAGGACATGGACACAGATGTTCCTGAAAGCACGGGATGTGGCAATTGGGACATCATGGTGGCAGTGGGGCAGGTTGATACAGTGGAACGCCGATTCTGGGCCCAGCAAACAAGCACAGACTGGTGGGTATTGGATGATTCCCAGTGGCTGCAAAACTTTCGCACACGTAAGGCCACTTTCCTGGAACTTTGAGAGTTGCTTTCGCCCGCCCTGAAGCGCAGGAATACCAAGATGAGAACTGCCCTGACAGTTGAGAAGCGAGTGGTGATAGCCCTGTGGAAGCTTGCAATGCCTGACTGCTACCTGTCAGTCGGGAATCAATTTGGAGTGGGCAAATCTACTGTGGGGGCTGCTGTGATCCAAGTAGCCAATGCAATCACTGACCTTCTGCTAGCAAAGGTAGTGACTCTGGGAAATGTGCAGCTCATAGTGGATGGCTTTGCTGCAATGGGATTCCCTAACTGTGGCGGGGCGAGAGATGGAACGCATATCCCTATCTTGGCACCGGACCACCTTGCCAACCAGTACATAAACCGCAAGGGATACTTCTCAATGGTGCTGCAAGCACTGGTAGATCACAAGAGACGTGACGCTCGCATCTTTAGGAATGCCGGGCTGTTCGAGCAGCTGCAAGAAGGGACTTACTTCCCAGACCAGAAAATTACTGTCGGGGATGTTGAAATGCCAATAGTTATCCTTGGGGACCCAGCCTACCCCTTGCTCCCATGGATCATGAAGCCGTACACAGGCAGCCTGGACAGTAGCAAGCAGCAGTTCAACTATAGGCTGAGTACTAGAGGGCTTATTCCTTCACCCACTCACTTCCCTGGTCCTTCTCGCATGAACAGAGAGCAACAATAGCCGAAGTCCAAAGGTGCAAATAATTTGATGTTTATTGAGGTGAACTTCCAGCAAGCATGATTCCAGTTTCCTTCCTCAGTGTCCCCCTTCCCAGCTCTGACACCACAGAGCCTTGCCCGTGTCCCTGTTCCCATTTCCCTCCCACTAGCAAAACATGAATTCCCCCACCCTGTTCCCATTCCCCTCCCCATTACTTCCTCGTTGACTGCAGACTATATAGTAAAACTTGAGTTCTGCTTAGCTACTCCTTAACCAATCATTTTACTGAAATTTAACTAACCAAGCCTAACATATTGTAACATGATTATTTAACCAATTATATCCCACCACCTTAACTGGTTTACACCCAACAAAATTAATTATACAGCAGACAGAAACAATCCCAGAACCAGATAGAGATTATACAGACAAACAATAGGGAAGTAGAGACTACTGTGATAGAACAATACAGAAATGAGGATTTCACATCCCAGCTATTGATAAGTGAGTTCTTGCCAGACAGGATGCTATCAAACTAAATTTCCTTTTACATCTTCTAGGCTCTTCCCTTTATCTGGAGATGATAGATCAATCACCTTTCTAACAGCCCCAGATGGCCTTATTTTAATGTGACTAGTTTGGAATGTGAGGATGTGACCGTTCGCTTCCCAGCTTATGGCTGCCTCTGCTGCTTAGCCAAAGGCTTAGCCTAAGAACAGGGCCTCAGACTGTCACAGTAAGAGAAGGCCCTTACACCAGCAGACAGTGATTTTGATTCTCTCTTTTTATGCCTCTATAACTAGCTAAGTGATAAGAATATACCTAAATTCTTAAAGTATAGGCCTTTGCAGACAAGCCTGAATATCTATATCCTAACACTGAGCAATTGCAGAATGGGCCTTTGGACGTTTAAAAACTCGCTGGTGCTATTGGCTGACTAGGTTAGACCTCAGCGCAACCAATATTCCCATTGTTATTGCTGCTTGCTGTGTGTTCCATAATATCTGTGAGAGTAAGGGGGAGACGTTTATGGCAGGGTAGGAGGTTGAGGCAAATTGCCTGGTGGCCAATTTTGAGCAGCCAGACACCAGGGCGATTAGAAGATCACAGCTAGGTGCGCTGTGCATCAGCTTTGAAAACCAGTTTCATGACTGGCCAGGCTATGGTGTGA